>NC_092338.1:169666500-170325500 GCF_046630445.1 Rutidosis leptorrhynchoides | reverse complement strand
GTTCGAAAATCCGAAACTGGGACCAGAGTTAACTCTCAACGCTCGACGCAACGGACTAAAAATTACAAGTCAACTATGCACACAAATATAATATAATATTTAAATAATTTTCAGAAACCCCAAGCCGAAGAGAAAAAGTCCAACCTTGAAGCTATGATCGAAAAGCTTGTGATGTCTCAAACTCAGCTTGTTACTACTGTCACTCAAAACAATGAGAAGAATGATCAAATGTTTCGAAATTAACAAGCAACTATTCAGAATCGGGAGAAACAAATTGGTCAGCTTGCTAATCAGAGTAATGAGAGGAAACCGGGGGAGTTACCGAGAAAAACAAATACTAACCCGAAGAATGGGCACGTTAATGCTATCACCACCCGAAGTGGTTTAGCATATGATTCACCGCGGAAGCCCGATGAGTATGATTTACGAGTGCCGTTAGCTAAGGTGTGACAACCCAAAAATTTCCAACCAAATTTAAACTTAATCTTTATATGTTTCCGACACGATAAGCAAAGTCTGTAATATTGAATCTCAAAAGTTTTGGAATTATATTCATGTAACCAATTACTCTTTGACAGTGCTCGATGATTCACGAACATTTATGTGTATATAGATACGTGTATATAATATATATATTAATTGAAAACGTTAACAAAGTATTAGATGTATAATACTTTACATGAACGTACTTGTTTCAATATATGTTTAACATATTTATCGAAGGAATTAAAAGGTAATATCAAACGATTGAAGTACCAAACATATTGTGATATGATTACGAGTCTCTGTTGTGAGGTCCACATTGATTTGAGAAATCTTTCCATTTTAACAATATTCCGAAAATGTCAAAGTAATTTTCAAGTAAAAACAAATATGTAAAATAACGATAACCGGGCAAAGGTTAGTAGAGATTCTTGTTTAACTTTCAACGCTTGTTTTGCAATAATTACCTCATGTCTCTTCATAAATTAATTATTTAGTTGTTATAATATTAAAACATTATTTGATATAATAACTTTTATTATTTAAACGATTTTAATTTATATAAAACAACTTTGCAATATAATTAGTTTTGAAAAACTAAATATTATATTATTAAAATATTTCAATTATATATGTACAAATTTATATTTCTAAATATATATATATATATATATATATATATATATATATATATATATATATATATATATATATATATATTACAATAAGATAAAATATAAACTTAGTTATAAAAATGTTTTGGTATAAATTACTTATATTAATAAACAACGAGAAGTTGATTTATAGAAGCAAATGACCAAAACACTCAAATGAATAAGTTACATTTCAATTAGTATAATTATTGGTGAAATAAGTCTAATTATTGATAAAGGTACGTGTCACGAAACGTAAAGTACCAGTTTTTCTAAGCGTACGAAAATGCGTTCGAAATATCGAAATCGGTACGTAAGTCGAGTGTCAACGTACAATTCATCGGTGCTAAAATTACAAATCAACTATGCACGAGAATATAATATAATATTTAATTAATTCTAAAGATTAAATATATTATATATTAAATAATATATATATTAAGATCATAAGTGTCGGCAGAGGATTTTATGAGCTGGTAACATGACTCATGCGATCGCATGAGTCTTCCTCACAACTCTCATGTGATCGCATGAGGGGGCTAGGTGGGCTAGTTTCTTTATAAGGCAAACGTTTTCAGTTTCTGAGATGCATTTGTGCATCAAACACTCCGTGAAATTTAATATATATTATTAATATTATTATTATTATTATTATTATTATTAAGATTATTATTATTAATCTTATTATTATTAGTAGTAGTTTTAGTATTATTATTATTAGTATTTATATATATAATACTACGACAGAGTGCTGTTCGAGTAATTTAAAAATGGGTCTCGAATGGGATAGAGCTAAGGAAATTATGGGTTATAGCTATGGAGGTCATGGGTATTGCTCGGGGGTTATGCTCGTGAGTCAAACTAGTGTTTATCATCTCCGTTGCGTCTACGTACTTTCCTACAATATTGAATCACAATATTGATACGTGAGCATTCATATCTTATCTTTTATATATTAATAGTGTATCCATGTCTAGTGCTCGAGTATATATATTTATGCATGCTTGTATGCTTTAATTTTGTCGTTAGATAGTTTATGATGAATCACGAATTTGATACATATGCTGCAGATATAAAGTATATGATATGCATGTTTTTGGAAAGCTGGCGAAAAATTATTAACTTTTCATTTAGAAATCGCGTGATTTCGATGAACGGATTAAAAGATATGGTCAACTGAATTATGGTTAACATTAATTGAAATTGTGTTTGAAACTGTAAATTAATATTTAAACAACTTGTCTATGAGATTGATAAATTGGATTTTTAGATATTACTAATCGAGTAAATGAATTTCTATATAAGGCACGTTTTGTTTTGTTGATCAATTGTCTAAGTTGATTGTATTATCATGTTTTAAAAGCTTTATAAATACTATAATCTAATTTTACAAGTATTGGAAAAACTATGTGACATAATAAAATATGTTCGATTGTCATGATAATGATAATTCAAATATAATATAGCTCCTGAAATAAATAATATTTTGAGTTTGATAAACTATAAATTCGTTCAATTATCAAGACTTATATTATGTTAATAAACATGTATAGATTTAAAGATCATATTGGGTCAGGTTGACTTTTGAGATGACTTTTGTTAACTTTTGCATGTCGGTCTCGAGCATTAGGATTGTGATACGCTATGACCTGACCTAGCTTGTTAAACATGTATTGACCAACATATGTTCTCTAGGTTGAGATCTACGGTTATTTTGCATTCCGAGTTTCAGTCACATTTCGATGAATGACCTTATGTGCTGTTAAGGTGAGTTTCATTTGCTCCCTTTTTAATTACTTTTGCAATCTATATTTTTGGGCTGAGAATACATGCACTTTATTTTAAACGCAATGGATACAAGTACATACTAAATTCTACACCGAGTTTGAACCGAAAATCCCTTAGCTTTGGTAACTAGTAACTGCTGGTTATAAGAACTGGTGGGCGCGAGTAGTTATATATGGATCCATAGGGCTTGACATCCCCGTCTATTCCAGGTATAGAAACCCTAGCCTGAACTATAAAACAGACGTATGCTATTTGAGTTTAGTACACGTTGGATTACGTGTATTGTACATGTTGGTTGCATGTATGTTAAAACAGGGGTACTTATTATATATACGTTAAGTTTAGTTACCAGGGTGCTCAATCTTGTAGAATATTTTGATAAACATTTCTGGATGAAACAACTGAAATCTTGTGATCCACTTTTATATATACAGATTATGCGCAACATTAAAACTATGAACTCATCAACCTTTGTGTTGACACTTTTAAGCATGTTTATTCTCAGGTTCCTAGAAGTCTTCCGCTGTTTGCTTATACGTTATACAAGCTATGTGCATGGAGTCATACATGCTTTATTCGAGAAAACTTTGCATTCACAAAATCATCACCATGTATTTTATTTGACTGTATTGTTAACGGATGTATTGTTAGAAACTATTATATACGATGATTGTTTATACGTAGAAATCATCAGACGTCAAAAACCTTGGATTTATATATTCATTTATGGTGTACCTTTTCAAAAGAATGCAATGTTTACAAAATGTATCATATAGAGGTCAAACCTACTATGAAATCAATGAATGATGTATTCGTCCAAATGAATTTGGACGGGTCATCACAGTTGGTATCAGAGCTTGAGGTCATAGGGAACCAGAATTTGGATTAGTGTGTTTAACTGGTAATTGTTAGGATGCATTAGTGAGTCTGGACTATGACCGTATCTATTTTTACCGAGTATTGCTTACCATTTATTGTCGAAAATTACTTGCTTATCATTCCTAAGTCTAGACATGTCTTACTGCATTTACTGCATAGATATTGTATCGACAAAATTCATATCTTAGCGTATCTGTTACTTTAAACTTTTCCTGACATCTTCCGAAAATTTCTCTGTAATTTATGGGATTTTGGTATTATATATACATATGTAAATTATGTATTGAAGAATACCAAATCTATGTCCTATAATATATTTTACATCAAAAATCATTTCCCTGATTACACAAAATGGATCCTGTATCTAGTTCAAATTCCTTAAACTCCGACAGCTATTCCGATATGGATATTCACCTGAACTCCGAAGACAGTGTAACCGGAATGGATCAACAAGTTAGCCATCAGCTATTCTAGATGAATTAGGGATGGGTTCGTAGCCTACTTAGTCATTAGAGACAAGAAGAAGGTGATCCCTTCCATCCACCACATTCTCCTCTTGGCGAAGAACCTGAAGCACTTACCGGTGAACCTGTTCGTAATACCATTTTCTCTCTCATCTCCAGAGTATCTCGTCATGATTATATACTATCTCAAATTATGGATCTTATTCATCCACTCGTCCGAAATCGCCAATCATCCCGGTGTAGTAGAAGAAGTCAACGAGCTTCGCGCTCGGGTAGTGACTTTGGAGAATACGGTGCAAAGATTACAAGCACCAGCAGCATCACTGGCATCAACAGTACCACCATCATCAACACCAACAGTATCATTACCACTACCAACAACAACATCTGCATCCCACACCTCAACATCACAATCTGTACCTCGAACATCAATGTCATACGCACCATAGATACCAAGGAATACCAACAACAACAAACGATGAAGTATCGATTCATAACTTCATCGAAGAAATATTCTGCAGAGAATATGTAGTTTCTAAAAGTTTTAGAGATTACTTATTCTACTTCTAATTGTAAACCAGATGAGTGAGCGAATAGAAATGATGAAATAAAACCCTGATCGGAATGGTGCACGATTTACAAGCTAGATCTGTTTTACCAGCAGCATCAACAGTACCGTCAGCATCACCGGCACCATCAGTACCGTTAGCATCGTCAGCATCAGCATCATCTACAATATCACAAGCTCCACCAGATCCGTAATCACTGCAAACATCATCACTAATCAACAACGCGTATATCGTATCAATGAGTTATGAAGTATTAACTCATTCTCTCTGAAGAAATTATATGTATATTATATATATATATATATGAATTTTAAGATTAAAATAAATCTTTTCGTGCTAAGCTATTACGTGTGATTCTTAACTACTCGGTTAGTTCATGTAATTAATATGCTATGATGTACATCCTTCGTTAATGACTTAACAATCGTTAACTATAATCTTTGCTTCGACTTAATAGATTCCATTTCATAATAAATCAAGTGTATTATTCAAATACATGTTTGATTTTACACTTTTATTTTCGATGTACTTGAAACTTTCCAGAAAACATCATTCGTACCTTGTGAAGTTAGCAAGAGTTCCATAAGAACCAACATGATTCACTGAGGAAATATCAATAAAACAGAATAACGAAGTATTGATTACATTAGTGAAATACTCTGCGAAGATTATGAAATCGTTAATGTTTTAGAGATTATTCAATATCTAATCCAGCCGAAAATCAAATGAGCTTAATATGATATTAACTCATTAAATCTATATTACATCTGAAGAAAATATACATACATACATTTTCATAAAGACTGTAATAAAATTCTCTGGTACAAAATATTACTTGTAAAACTTTTAACGGGTAGGTAATACCCGAGAGATATATAACTTACATTCTTCGATTCTGATTCAGCAAATCAACTTTAACTTTTCATCCAAATAAGCCTTATTATTACCTCGATATATACGTTGCCCTTTTGCCATCGTTACCGGAGAACCGTTTATGTTCCACCACATTAGCAATAAACTTACCAACAACTTCACTGATCTTTGACTTTCTGAAAAATCATTATATATTTATTGAAACCCCATCATTTACGCATCCGCATCTTGTAACAAGAATTGTCATGCTAACTACTGGGAATCAGCAATCAGTATTTTGAAATCTCGCAGCATGTCTACGCCAACAGTTATATGTGTACATATAACATCTATCTCCTATACTTAGGTACTTCGAATGTGAAGTTTCTAAAAAACATTTTAAGGTGCGAACTAGTTCTCCGAATTTTTTTTTGAAAAATAATGATGAAGCAGCAAAAACTATAAATGACCTTAACGACCAAAAGTTTGATGATAAAGAATATTGTGTTGGCAAAGCTCAGAAAAAGATAAGGTTTGGAACTGGAAAACGGATTGAGCAAACTATGAAGGAGGCTATGGACAAATCACAAAGACTAAACCTGCCTTCTGTAGTGACCCGTCCTAATCCACCAGGACGAATACATTACAATTGGTTACATCGCGAGGTACTTGACCTCTATATAATACATTTTACAAACATTGCATTCGTTTTAAAAAAAAACAAACTTTCATTACATCGAAAATTGATGGCATGCATACCATTTCATAATATATCCAACTATAATTGACTTAATAATAATCTTGATGAACTCAACGACTCGAATGCAACGTCTTTTGAAATATGTCATGAATGACTCCAAGTAATGTCTCTAAAATGAGCAAATGCACAGCGGAAGATTTCTTTCATACCTGAGAATAAACATGCTTTCAAGTGTCAACCAAAAGGTTGGTGAGTTCATTAGTTTAACATAAATAATCATTTCCATCATTTTAATAGACCACAAGATTTTCATTTTCATTTCTCATAAATATACGTCCCATGCATAGAGACAAAAATAATCATTCATATGGTGAACACCTGGTAACCGACATTAACAAGATGCATATAAGAATATCCCCTATCATTCCGGGAAATCCTTCGTACATGATAAAAACGAATTCGAAGTACTAAAGCATCCGGTACTTTGGATGGGGTTCGTTAGGCCCAATAGATCTATCTTTAGGATTCGCGTCAATTAGTAGATCGGTTTACTAATTCTTAGGCTACCAAGCAAAAGGGGAATATTCGGCTTCGATCATTCACCCATATAATGTAGTTTCAATTACTTGTGTCTATTTCGTAAAACAGTTATAAAAGCGCATATATTCTCAGTCCCAAAAATATATATTGCAAAAGCATTTAAAAAGGGAGCAAATGAAATGCACAATACTGTATTTCGTAGTAAAAATACATATGACGTCATTGAACAAGTGTAAGGTTGGCCTCAGATTCACGAAACTATATCAATTATATATATTAACACATTGTAGTCGAACAAATTTATATATTTTTTTGATTAGTGATATAATTGTTATATTAATAAATTATATGTTTCATGAATTAACTTAATTAAATATATTTATGTTATATACTTTAAATAAATAAATAGTATAAAAATGTTAATATAGTTATGTTATATGTATTAAATATAGTTTTATATAACTTAATAGTTATATGATAAGGTAATATTATTGATAATAATTAGAATGTTAAAAATAATATTAATAATGATATTAATACTAAAAATAATAAAATAACCATAATTCTAATAATAATAATAATAATAATAATAATAATAATAATAATAATAATAATAATAATAACAATAATAATAATAATAATGTTGCTAAGAATGATGATATTAATAGAAATTGTACCCTTATATATCATTATTATAATTATGCCTCATCGTCAAGATCTTGCATCATTATATCGTCTTCATTATCATCATTATACGATTTTCATCACCATCACTTAATCAACACAATCCGATCATCATCATCATCCTTAATATCATCGAATCATCTCGATCATACATTACTAACATCGACTATTTTCGTTATTTTTTTCGTATCCATTTGTCATCATCATATCTTAATCACCGGCACCCTAATCCTTAACATCATTTTTATATGTCATCTTTATCTATATCAATATCAATATAAATATTAATCCGCAATCATCTCGTCCTTATCGTTCTCATCATCAATATATATATCATCTATATCGAATCAACCTTAAGTTATAATGTGAATTGAGTGTTTGTAATATCGAGCCCAATCTATATATATTCAACCCACTAAACATAACAAACCCGATAGCGATAATAACAACCCCATTTAATCAAACCCGACTAGCATAGACCAATTATCACTATCATAATCTTAATAATCTAATCACTATTTTCATGATTATTACTTATAACTATCATTATCATTCTGCAATTACCCCGTAACCCTTATAATCATTAACACCACACTTTCAACTAACTTGATTATCTCCGCAACTATCTCGGGAACTAATTCGTTAAACACCACCCTCGTTATAAAAGAAATTGTAGCAGCATGTCAACAAGGGCTAGTGATTGGATCACGGCCCAACTAAGAAATAGAATATGATAGCCCAACATCCTAGACAAACACGGCCCAAGGTACCTATCTAGTAATTAACGGCCCAGCTAAGAAATGATGTACAGCTCGATAGTAATAAACAAAACAATCTGATTTTTCTCAACCTTGGATCCGTCTCCCACTTGCAGACCCTACCATATCATTATCATTCTACTAAAAATCAAATCATGTATTATCTATGGTTGTGTAGCCTTTAAATAATTTGTGTGGTGAACTTGTAAAGAGGCAATATTTAGATACCCAACATAAATATCACCTTAATCATAAAAGTTAACGGCAGTTGGTTTGGCTTCCATCCAACAAAAATGAATAACAAAAAAAAAATGAGATGTTTGGTTACCTTGAGTTCACGGATTAATTTAGAGAGAGAGAGAGGAGAGAGTGAGATATATGAGCTAGTGAATAAGAAGAGTGGTGTTGTTTATGTTAATGGAGGAGGTCATAAAGGTGGCAGTGGTTGTGGTTATTTGGTTACAATAATTAAAAGAGTTGGAGAATGATGAATAATGGTGGTGGGTTTGATTGTATACGTACTTGTGTTGGTGTTCCGGTGCGATTTCACTGAAGACAAGATGATAGCAGCTGCAGCAGATAATGGGTTTGGTTGGGGTAGATTTCGAATGATAGGGAAACAAAAGTAATCATGTTGGTGATGATTTATTCGTGACAAAACAGAAAAACAAACGTAGTAGCCGTGGAGGTTATCATGGGTTCGATTATGGTATTAGATGATAAAGGTTTTGTGATTGTGATCAGATAGAGCTAACAACGTACGACCCTCGTATCAATATCAATAGTTTGGCAGTAGCAGTCAGTTTCAAATGAAGTAGGAAAAGACACGTACGGTGGTTTGAGGGATGGTGATGGTGGCGGCTCTATAAGGTGATGGAGTAGTTGATCTTGTATCTTTTAAATTTTCTGTTAATTCAATCATATTACAGGTGTAATCGTTTATGTGATAATGTAAATGGATGAGTGGATGACTTCAAGGATAACGTTAAGTAACTTGATTGTTTTATAGCTCATACACTCGACAAGAAGGATCATTGGGTACAGAATATAAATAAAATAAATAAAAGATGAATATGACACCTAACAAAATTCGTTTGTATTGTAAATAATATGTACTGTTATTCAATCACCTACAGTTATATAACAAGATTTGGAAATGACCCTGTGATATATATATATACATATATATCAGTATCTATATTTTGTATATAATTGTTGTTATTAAATAACTAATAAATAATAATAATAATTATAATATTAATTATAATTATAATATTAATTATAATACTAATACTAATAATCATAATAATATTATTAATGATAATATAAATTGCGTTATTTCCTAATAACTATAATAATAATGATCATAATTTATAATAATAACAATAACTCATAATAATAATAAGTCTAATGATTAAAGTAATAATGATAATAATAGTAATGATAATAACCATAATTATAATTTTTTTAATTAATTATAATAAAAGTGATGTTATTAATGATAATAATAATTTTTGTAATTTAATACATTAATTGTATCAAATTTCCTATCTAAATATTATATATAGTAATATTAATAACATTGATATTAATATTAACATTGATTTTAATATTACTAATAATAATGAAGTAATAATAATATTAGTGTACAACTATATTTTACTTGTAATTAAATTTAATTTATTAATATTATACTTTATTAACTATGTAAAATTATATCATATATAATATGATAACATATATTGACTATTTATTATCTATACATTACCACATGATAATAATTGTGAATAGAAATCATATATATATTCATTTCAATAACAACCTAATTATCCTTTATATTATTTTATATTTTAATTCGGATGATTAAAGTGGGGTTATTAATTTATAATAGTATTTATATACTTATATTTATATACACCTAATTCTTTATAATCAGTTGTTCGTGAATCGTCGGAATTAGCCAAAGGGTAAATGCATTCATGAAAAAAGTTCAAAATTTTTTGAGATTCTGTTTAGTTGACTTTTCTTATCGTGTCGAGATCATATAATAATAAAGTTTAAATTTGGTCAAAAATTCCCGGGTCGTCACACCTTCAAAGAATCCAAATGATTTAGTGTCTGCTGAAGTCATTATCAAATACCTTGCTTCTGACTCTAAACCCTTAGGGAAAATATTCTTCATCATCCTCTTATCTTAAATATTCTAAGATATCATCATATCTTACATTATAAATATCCTCCATATTTTTGAAAATATTTTCATAATCATTCTTATCTGAAATCATTTATCTTCTCGCGTTATCTGTGTCACATCATAAAGGAAACTGTTTTAGTTTCTAAACATCTGAAACCTCTGAGTGTAAAGTATGAATGTTTTTGAAGTAGTGTTGGGAAATGAAGCATGAGTTAGTATAATATAATGACACTTGATCAACGTGATTAGATTACAGTAAGTCATGCTGAGTTTCTAAATGGAACGTGATGATTCACATATCAAAACGTCATCATGTGCCATGTTACACGACTCTTGTATTCTACTTAACCTCTAAAACATATCAAGAAAATATTTTTCTTGATGATTCGGTCTTTTCTGAGATATTCTGGTAATTTGACAAATCAAGATCGTGCCATTACAATTTCCTTCTTAGAACATTAACTATGTTCATTCCGAAATTCATATCTGCGAATTCTGGACCATTACATGCGGTGCTTAATTGATAGAAGGGAAAACAGAGCATAAAGCTCCGAAATAGAAATGGGGGTATAAATCGCAGCAAATATGAGAGAGCATTAACTGTGGATGTCGATGATTATAGAAAGACAGAAGCAGGGACTCTGAAAAATAAGGAAAGATATAAATCCCAACGACAACACATAAATTACAAACCGTGTATATCAATAAGTATTGCAACGTAAAGACATGGGAGAACTAAAAACACTATAAAGCCAAGAGTATAGTAAAAGTGAATAGATTCCTCCGGCGGCAGATGAAAAAGAAGAATGATATATATGAAAGTTAGGAGTATATCAAGAACCAGAACTGGATGGAGCATATTGACGAATACTTTAAAGTATGAGTTGAGGGAGGAAGAATAGAAGGTGAGCTGTGGAAATAAAGAAACGAAGGGAGTGGATTTATAGCGAAAAATCTGACAGAGCAATCGTAACAGGTTATCGCATTTAATCAAAGAAGATCCTAATTTCCTTAATTATCGAAGAATCAAATCTTATTATGAAGATTTTCTCTAAATCCCTTGAACTCCAGAAATCAATCCTATCTACGTCAAAAGATATGACGAATCTACATTTATTCATTTCACTCTTTTGTGATAACTTCACTCGTACTCTTCACAAAATCGAATTGTTTTATCTATATTATTCAATGATGATAACACTCTAATTTTCAGCTCGTATGCGTCATGAAAACATACTTATTGTCAGCCATGACCATCCCAATCAAATTTCGGGACAAAATTTTTTTAACGGGTAGGTACTGTGACAACCCGTAAATTTCCAACCAAATTTAAACTTAATCTTTATATGTTTCTGACACGATAAGCAAAGTCTATAATATTGAATCTCAAAAGTTTTGGAATTATATTCATGTAACCAATTACTCTTTGACTGTGCTCGACGATTCACGAACATTTATATAGATATGTGTATATAATATATATATATATATATATATATATATATATATACATATATATATATATATATATATATATATATATATATATATATATATATATATATATATATATATATATATATATATATTAATTGAAAACGTTAACAAAGTATTAGATGTATAATACTTTACATGGACGTATTTGTTTCAATATATGTTTAACATATTTATCGAAGGAATTAAAAAGTAATATCAAACGATTGAATTACCAGACATATTGTGATATGATTACGAGTCTCTGTTGTGAGGTCCACATTGATTTGAGAAATCTTTCCATTTTAACAATATTCAGAAAATGTCAAAGTAATTTTCAAGTAAAAACAAATATGTCAAATAACGATAACCGGGCAAAGGTTAGTAGAGATTCTTGTTTAACTTTCAACGCTTGTTTTGCAATAATTGCCTCGTGTCTCTTCATAAATTAATTATTTAGTTGTTATAATATTAAAACATTATTTGATATAATAACTTTTATTATTTAAACGATTTTAATTTATATAAAACAACTTTGCAATATAATTAGTATTGAAAAACTAAATATTATATTATTAAAATATTTCAATTATATATGTACAAATTTATATTTCTAAATATATATATATATATATATATATATATATATATATATATATATATATAAACTTAGTTATAAAAACGTTTTGGTATAAATTACTTATATTAATAAACAACGAGAAGTTGATTTATAGAAGAAAATGACCAAATCACTCAAATGAATAAGTTACATTTCAATTAGTATAATTATTGGTGAAATAAGTCTAATTATTGATAAAGGTACGTGTCGCGAAACGTAAATTACCAGTTTTCTAAGCGTACGAAAATGCGTTCAAAAAACCGGAACCGGTACGTAAGTCGAGTGTCAACGTACAATTCATCGGTACTAAAATTACAAATCAACTATGCACGAGAATATAATATAATATTTAATTAATTCTAAAGATTAAATATATTATATATTAAATAATATATATATTAAGATCATAAGTGTCGGCAGAGGATTTTATGAGCTGGTAACATGACTCATGCCATCACATGAGTCTTCCTCACAACTCTCATGCAATCGCATGAGGGGGGTAGGTGGGCTAGTTTCTTTATAGGGCGAACGTTTTCAGTTTCTGAGATGCATTTGTGCATCAAACACTCCGTAAAATTTAATATATATTAATATTATTATTATTATTATTATTATTATTATTATTATTATTATTATTATTATTATTATTAAGATTATTATTATTAATCTTATTATTATTAGTAGTAGTTTTAGTATTATTATTATTAGTATTTATACATAAAATACTATGACGGAGTGCTGTTCGAGTAATTTAAAAATGGGTCTCGAGTGGGATAGAGATAAGGAAATTATGGGTTATAGCTATGGAGGTCATGTGTATTGCTCGGGGGTTATGCTAGTGAGTCAAACTAGTGTTTATCATCTCCGTTGCGTCTACGTACTTTCCTACAATATTGAATCACAATATTGATACATGAGCATTCATATCGTATCTTTTATATATTAATAGTGTATCCATGTCTAGTGCTCGAGTATATATATTTATGCATGCTTGTATGCTTTAATTTTGTCGTTAGATAGTTTATGATGAATCACGAATTTGATACATATGCTACAGATATAAAGTATATGATATGCTTGTTTTTGGAAAGCTGGCGAAAAATTATTAACTTTTCATTTAGAAATCGCGTGATTTTGATGAACGGATTAAAAGATGAACGGATTAAAAGATATGGTCAACTGAATTATGGTTAACGTTAATTGAAATTGTGTTTGAAACTGTAAATTAATATTTAAACAACTTGTCTATGAGATTGATAAATTGGATTTTTAGATATTACTAATCGAGTAAATGAATTTCTATATAAGGCACGTTTTGTTTTGTTGATCAATTGTCAAAGTTGATTGTATTATCATGTTTTAAAAGCTTTATAAACATTATAATCTAATTTTACAAGTATTGGAAAAACTATGTGAAATAATAAAATATGTTTGATTGTCATGATAATTCAAATATAATATAGCTCCTGAAATAAATAATATTTTGAGTTTGATAAACTATAAATTCGTTCAATTACCAAGACTTATATTATGTTAATAAACATGTATAGATTTAAAGATCATATTGGGTCAGGTTGACTTTTGAGATGACTTTTGTTAACTTTTGCATGTCGGTTTCGAGCATTAGGATTGTGATACGCTATGACCTGGCCTAGCTTGTTAGACATGTATTGACCAACATATGTTCTCTAGGTTGAGATCTACGGTTATTTTGCATTCCGAGTTTCAGTCACATTTCGATGAATGACCTTATGTGCTGTTAAGGTGAGTTTCATTTGCTCCCTTTTTAATTGCTTTTGCAATCTATATTTTTGGGCTGAGAATACATGCACTTTATTTTAAACGAAATGGATACAAGTACATACTAAATTCTACACCAAGTTTGAACCGAAAATCCCTTAGCTTTGGTAACTAGTAACTATTATAAGAACTGGTGGGCGTGAGTAGTTATATATGGATCCATAGGGCTTGACATCCCCATCTATTCCAGGTATAGAAACCCTAGCCTGAACTATAAAACAAACTTATGCTATTTGAATTTAGTACACGTTGGATTGCGTGTATTGTACATGTTGGTTGCATGTATGTTAAAACAGGGGTACTTATTATATATACATTAAGTTTAGTTACCAGGGTGCTCAATCTTGTAGAATATTTTGATAAACGTTTCTGGATGAAACAACTGAAATCTTGTGATCCACCTTTATATACAGATTATGTGCAACATTAAAACTATGAACTCACCAACCTTTGTGTTGACACTTTTAAGCATGTTTATTCTCAGGTTCCTAGAAGTCTTCCGCTGTTTGCTTATACGAAATACAAGCTATGTGCATGGAGTCATACATGCTTTATTCTAGAAAACTTTGCATTCACAAAATTATCACCATGTATTTTATTTGACTGTATTGTCAACGGATGTATTGTTAGAAACTATTATATACGATGATTGTTTATACGTAGAAATCATCAGACGTCAAAAACCTTGGATTTATATATTCATTTATGGTGTACCTTTTCAAAAGAATGCAATGTTTACAAAACATATCATATAAAGGTCAAAACCTCACTATGAAATCAATGAATGATGTATTCGTCCAAATGAATTTGGATGGGTTATCACATAAGGATAGTGAACCGGTTGTTGTTAGTGAACCGGAGGGGGAAAAGGAGCCGAAACAGGTGGTTGAGAAAGTTGTGAGGATACCAGAAACTGTTGCTGCGAAACCGGTAGTTAAAGAGTATCAACCACCGCTCCCATTCCCAAGGAAGCAGAGATTGGAGAAGCTTGAGGCGGAAAAGTCCAAGTTCATGGACTTGATTAAAAAAGTTAACATAAATATGCCTTTTATTGATGTGATTGCAGGTATGCCAAAGTATGCAAGGTTTCTGAAGGATTTGCTAACTAACAGGAAGAAGCTGGAGAACGTGTCTTCAGTCAGGTTGAATGCCGCATGCTCAGCGGTAGTTGCAAACAAGCTTCCCGAGAAGCTTGAGGATCCTGGGAGTTTTACCATTCCTTGTTTAATTGGTAATTTGGACTGTGTGATGGCGTTGGCGGATTTGGGGGCTAGCATAAATTTAATGCCTTATTCTATTTATTTACAGCTAGACCCCGGGGAGTTAAAACGCACGCGTATGGCTATTCAGCTAGCTGACCGCTCTATTAAATTCCCTCGTGGAATTATAGAGAATATGCTAGTTAAGACCGGGTCGTTGGTTTTCCCGGCTGATTTCATGGTTTTGGATATGGAAGTGGATGAAAGGATTCAACTTATTTTGGGTCGGTCATTTTTGAATACTGCTAGGTGTATCATCGATGTTTATGGCCAAAAGTTGACCCTAAGGATAGATGACTTGAGTGCAACATTCTCAATCGACCATGCTTTAAAATACCCTGCCAACACTGATGATACATGTTATTTTCTTAACACTGTGGATGTCCATTCTGAGTTTTTACAGGAATTCCTAGAGTTACAGGGTTCAGGAGAATGCTCATTGGTTGAAATTGATGAGGAGTTGCAGGTTGAGGAGGTGG
Source organism: Rutidosis leptorrhynchoides (assembly GCF_046630445.1). NCBI lineage: Eukaryota > Viridiplantae > Streptophyta > Magnoliopsida > Asterales > Asteraceae > Rutidosis > Rutidosis leptorrhynchoides. The sequence goes on along the minus strand of NC_092338.1, from coordinate 170,309,306 downwards.
ATGTTTTAACCGCCTTGATGGAGAACGGCTATGAGCCGACTGAGGAGGAGTTCAAAGAACTCGAACGTGATGTGGATTACCGGAGCAAGTCTTCATTTGAAGAACCTCCCGAGTTAGAATTGAAGCTAATTCCAGATCATTTAGAATACGCTTATTTGCAGGAGGAATCTAAGCTCCCGGTAATTATTTCTTCTTCTCTTACTACAGGTCAGAAAACTGAACTTGTGACCATGCTAAAGGCCCATAAACCGGCCATTGCGTGGAAAATTCATGACATCAAGGGTATTAGTCCCTCCTTTTGCACCCACAAAATTCTAATGGAGGATAACTCTAAACCTGTGGTGCAACGTCAAAGGAGGTTGAACCCGCACATGGATGTCGTGAAGAAAGAGATCATTAAGCTCCTTGATGCAAATCTGATTTACCCGATTTCTGACAGTCCGTGGATTAGCCCGATACACTGTGTACCTAAGAAAGGTGGTATGACTGTTACCACCAATGATAAAAATGAGTTAATTTTCACTCGAACTATCACGGGGTGGCGTGTTTGTATTGACTATCGTAAGTTGAACGACGCCACACGCAAAGACCATTTCCCGTTACCTTTCATGGATCAAATGCTAGAGAGGTTAGCGGGAAACAGCTTTTATTGTTTTCTTGATGGTTTTTTGGGCTATTTTCAAATTCCTATCTCGCCCGAGGACCAAGAGAAAACCACTTTCATGTGCCCTTATGGCACATTCTCATACCGTCGCATGCCCTTTGGCCTTTGTAACGCTCTGGCCACTTTTCAAAGGTGCATGATGGCCATATTCCATGATATGATAGAAGATTGAATGGAGGTGTTCACGGATGACTTTTCGGTCTTCGGTGACACTTTCAATTCATGCCTTCTTAATTTAGAGCGGATGTTGGTAAGGTGTGAGAAATCTAATCTTGTGCTCAACTGGGAAAAGTGCCATTTCATGGTACAAGGGGGCATAGTTCTCGGGCACAAGATTTCTAGGAATGGTATTGAGGTGGATCCCGCAAAGGTAATGGCTATTAAGAACCTTCCACCTCCCACCGATGTTAAGGGTGTTCGGAGTTTTCTCGGGTACGCCAGTTTTTACCAGCGGTTCATTAAGGATTTTTCCAAAATCGCTAACCCAATGAACAAACTCCTCGAAAAGGACACACCTTAGAACTTCTTTAAAGAGTGCCAAAAGGAATTCGAACTTCTTAAGGAGAAACTCATCAATGCACCTATCATAATTGCTCCGAATTGGTTTCTTCCGTTCGAGATTATGTGTGATGCATCCGATTTTGCTGTTGGCTCTGTTTTGGGCCAAAGGGTTGAGAAACATTTTCGACCCATCTATTATGCAAGAAAGACCTTGCAAGGAGCACAATTAAATTATACCACCACTGAAAAGGAGCTCCTTGCGGTGGTCGTTTCTTTTGATAAGTTCCGGTCTTACTTAGTCTTGTCTAAGACTATTGTTATTACGGACCATTCTTCTCTAAAGTAGCTTTTCGCCAAACCGGATTCCAAACCTCGGTGCTGAAAATCTCGCGGCCGACCACTTGTCTAGACTCGTGAATCCGAATCTTGAAGTCCTTCATGAGTCGAGTATCCATGATGATTTTCCCGATGAATATCTCATGAAGGTGGAGGAGTGTGAAGACCCTTGGTTCATTGATATTGCTAATTACTTGGTTGGGGGGTTCTTAGAAAAAGGTTGGTCACATCATAAACGTAAGAAATTCTTTAGTGACCTTAAGTATTATTTTTGGGAGGACCCTTATCTTTTTAGGCGGTTTTCCGACGGAATGATCCGTCGATGTGTTTCCGGAGAAGAATGTGAGCGCATTCTGGTCCAATGTCATCATGGACCGACGGGTGGGCATTATGGTCCCCAAGTTACGGGGTGAAAAGTATTTGAGGCCGGTTTTTATTGGCCTACTATCTTCAAGGATGCCCACCGTATATGTCAATCGTGCGATGCTTGTCAACGGGCGGGCCAAATCACCCAACGAGATAAGATGCCTCAAAATGTCATTCAAGTTTGTGAGGTTTTTGATATTTGGGGGATTGATTTCATGGGCCCGTTCCCGAAATCTAATAATAAGCTCTACATTCTTGTTGCCATCGACTATGTTTCGAAATGGGTCGAAGTGCAAGCTTTGCCCACTAATGATGCATGGGTTGTAGTTTCATTCCTTAAACAACTATTTTCTCGGTTTGGTGCCCCAAAAGCTTTAATTAGCGATCGGGGAACTCACTTTTGTAATGCCCAACTTGAAAAGGTGTTGAAACGATATGGGGTGACCCATAAAGTTTCTACATCATACCATCCTCAAACGAATGGGCAAGTCGAAAACACCAACTGAGCTTTAAAGAGGATTCTTGAAAAAAACGATTGGATCTAATCCTAAGGAGTGGTCGTTCAAGCTTGATGATGCCTTATGGGTGTTTAGAACGGCGTACAAAATGCCAACTGGAACCACTCCTTTTCGTTTACTCTATGGTAAAGCGTGTCATCTTCCAGTGAAGATTGAACACAAAGCTTTTTGGGCTCTCAAAACGAGCAATCTTGATCTTAAGGAGGCGGGTCGCCTTCGTTTGAGCCAATTAAATGAGTTAGAAGAATTAAGGCTCGATGCTTATGAAAATTCATTGATTACTAAGGATGATAGTCGTTTAAAAGATCCTAAGGAATTTAAGGAGGGGGATCGTGTGCTTCTTTTCAATTAACGTTTCCGTTTGTTTCCCGAAAAGTTAAAGTCTAAGTGGTCGGGACCATTTATTGTTCGTAAGGTTTATCCCCATGGGGTGGTTGATTTGGTTAATTCAAAAGGGGAAGAGTTTAAGGTGAATGGTCATCGAATAAAACATTATGTTGATGGACCGCAAGAGGTGGACGATGTGATCAAACTCATCTTTACTTCTAACGACGCGTGATAATCTTGGCTATGATCTTTGTTGTAGAGTTTGTATAATATTTTCTGTAGTTTATATTTTTCATGCTTGAAACAGGTGCAATTTGATCAACGGTATTGTTTTGGTCCATGGGGAATTGATTTAGATGAGTGAAATACGCTAAGTGTGATAAAAAGTATGCAAAATTCGAGTCTGGACATTTGCACGCCGTGCACACACACGCGCACCGCGCACTTGTGAAGAAAAACAGCTGGAAGGTTGGGTTGGATTTCTGATTTCGTTTATAGCTATAACGCGCGCCGCTCGTCACTACACGCACCGCGCAATTTGCACACGCATAAAAGTGCGCCGTGTGGTCTCTGCGCGCCGCACACTTCTGCTTTCAGGCCCGTTTCACTGTTTTAAAATAACCCGAACCCCAAATTTGTTTTAACCCGAAATTAAATGGGTCCAGTCGGTTTTTAAGGACTTTTAGGGTTATTTTAAACCAATTTACACCCACTCAAACACACACAAACATATACGATCTCTACCTAAAGCTAGGGTTTCTTCAATTTTCAAACTTTTTGTGATTTTCTCTCAAATTACTTGTGAATCATGCCTCCTAGGGTCCGTTTCTCTTACTCTTACACTTAATTTCATCTTTATCTGTGCTAGTTATGTTTTAATTGATGATTAATTGAAGTTCAAGTGTGGGGTTAACCCTAATTCATTTAATGCTTAATGATTCACATGATTAGTGTTAATAATGCCTAATATGCTTTGTTTGTATGAAGTTTACATTTCATTAGTGCATATTATTGATGCTAGGGTTTGCTATGAGGTTAAATCCGAATTTGAAGTTTTAATTTGGGGTTTTATGTGTGAGATGGTTAATGGAGGTAGTTCATGATAGTGTGGGGTAATTTGGGCGGGTCAAGTGTGAAGCTACTTGGTTTTTGATATTTTGAGTTGGATTGCCAATAGAGTTGATAATTTTGGGTATGTTTGAGTATGATAGGAATTTTTCATGTGTTGTAGGGGATTTCAAAGGTGATTTTGAGTTGGTTAAAATTTTATGTTCATGAATGATTAAGCCTAGTTTGTTTGGAAATCGAATTTTGTTGATATGCTAGCTTTTCATGAGACATGAAATATCATTGATTATGTGGATTTAGTTGGTTGTGTTTGTCATGAAAAATAGTGTTAATTTTGGAACATGCTCTTATGTGATGTTTAATTGGAAAAAGTAGAATTAATTAATAAGAGGATGTTTGCGAGTTTAAATTTAGCTAACACTAACTTTTGAGTTTTTGTGGTTGTTTTGTGGTTAAAATTGTGAATGCAGAGTCAAGCAAAGCGTACTAGAACTGCACCAAGTGCTTCAGCACAAGCGCAAGCACCGCAAGAGGATCCAAGGGATTGGATTGAGTACTTAAGGAATGAGTATCCGACTGAGTTTGCAAGGATAAATGATCGGGTTATTGGTCTCACTTGGTATTTTGATTGGAGCTTTCTTGAGGAGAGGGTGTTTTCGCTTCATGATGATATTTATCCATTGTTATGCAAGGAGTTTTTCTCTTCGTTGATGGTTACTAATACCAGGGATCCGAATGAGCGTAATTTTATGCGGTTTCGTTTAGGTGGTCAAAATCAAGCGATGAGTCAGTCCCAAATTGCTCGAGCTTTAGATTTGTATCCGGAATTGGATGATATCCTACTTCTGAATTATTTGATTAGGACTGAATTTTACAAGCAGGAACCTTTTAACACTGTTGCTTTTTGGGGTAGATTAACTGGAGGTGAAATTTTTCATGCAGGACGAGTAAGTTATGAGAAAATTAAATTACCATTTGATAGGTTGTTGCAAAGGTTGGTGGCTTGTACTTTTAATGCGCGGGTGAATGGGAATGAGAAACCGAATAATAAGGATCTATGGTACATGGATCAAATCAAGAGAGGGAAGCATACGGATATTATTGGTTCTATCGCTACTTTCTTGAGTAAATGTGCAAGTGATACGGCTCCAGGAAAGAAGCTTTTGGGTTGCCATTATATTACTAAATTCGCGAGGAAATTGAATATTGATTTGAGCAGGTTGCGTACTACAGACCAGAGTATGCCAGTTTTTGGTTCGATGTTCTATACTAATGGGAAGATTTTGATGCACGGTTTTGAGAATCGTTTGGTTATGTATCGGGAACCTGTGGGTTCTGGTGCGGTAGGTACGAGTGCAGCTGGGGCTGCAGGTGGTTCTTCATCGGGACCTAGCACGGGAGCTGGTCCATCCGCTAGTACACATTTTGAAGGTTTTTGGTTCCCGAGTCAGGAAGGTTGGGACAGTTTGATAAATAGTGTGAACAGAATGGGTTTAGATTACGGCGATGTTGCGGGTCAGGTAGAGAATCATGTGTATCAGTATACTATGGATCAACCTGATAATACGGAGTTTCATCGTGACATTCGTAGGCACACCGAGGTGGTGGAAAGGCATAATGAAGAGGTTAGTCGACACAATGCTCAGATGTGGCAGAGTCAGCAGCGAACAGAGGAGCTCGCAAGGGCTAATCATTATGATACAGGGATGATTGCATATGGTGTCGATTGGCAGCGCCATAATTCGCGTTTGTATTTTTCTAACCCTGAGCAGTATTATGGTACGGCGAGTCGGGATTCGGTTTATTATTATGATCAGAACCGTCCTGAGCATCCTCCGCATTATAGTGAGACAGTGGCTATGAGAGACGCACAGTTGAGGTTCCAACAGGAGTATCCAGGCGGGCGTCAGAACAGGAGCGGTTCATGAACTTACGGATGGCCGTTTGATGATTACCAGGGATGAGGGCCTGCGTGCCTGTTGATCATGTTGTATTTGTTTACAAATATTTTATTTGGTTCTGTACTATGATAACTATTTACTTTAATTATGTACTGTGGGTTTTTTCGGGGACAAGGCATTTCGGCATCGGGTGGTGCCACCTTGTCCTATTTATGTAGTTCGTTTGTTTTTCTTTTCTTAGGTTTGTTGGTGAAACGATTTTTCAAGTCTGGCATTAAGTTTAGCAAAACTACATGATTGATGATACTGGTGTGATGATCGGGAATGGACGATGTTCTTATGCTGGCAGTCAGTTCAGCCCCATCTGTCACTGGCATTCCGCGATCAGTGTTTAAGCTCGATAAGTTTTTATATTTTCTTTCTCACATAACCCTTTCGATTTTTATCTAATTTTGATCTCAAGTGATGGGGACATTACTTGATCTCAAGTGTGGGGTGGGGGATGTAAAATCTCTCGGGTTGGTTGTTAATGGAATCATCATCATAGTAGTTTTAATCTAAAAAGACTTGACGTTTCACGGGTTTTGGTCGTAAAAAAGAAAATTGAAAAATTAGGGGAAAAATAAAAAATAGAAAAAGTAGAAAAACAATTGAAAATTTGGCCAAAACCTTTGTTATGAAAATTGGTTTTGATTTGGCTTGGTATTTTATGGCATATTTCGTGATTTCAAAGAAGCCAAAATTGTTCCACATGTTCATTTTCTTGAACATGAAATCCTACGAGTTCTGGGAACTCAATAGTAGGTCACCTGTACCAAAACGGGTGTAAACCGTGAGAGTGCAGTGATTGAATAATGTGATTGTGACCGAATCACGTGCCAGATCAAAAACTTTTAGTTACTTGGTATAGCAGACTTCCGAAACTATACCATTTTATTATTTACATCATCTAATGGTGTGATACTGTGGGAAGAGGAGCCTTGAGCTTCACCAGTGTTGCCCTTTTTAGAAAAAATAGCTACGTGCTTGTGTTTGCTTAGACAACACAACCCATATTCAAAAGCTATGGCACCCAAAGGTTTTTGGGATTTATCGGAAGGGTAGTATCTACTTCCTACCTTTCTTAAAACAAGCAGAAAAGCTTGTCATGTGGGAAGTAGGCAACTTGGAATTAATTCCTACCACATTCATTACCATTGAATGTGAAATCCTACGAATTCTTTAAAAATTCAATCGTAGGTCACTTGCACCAAGGCGGGTGTCAACCGTATGAACGGTGATTGTATCGTGTGGTCAAAATCAGGCCATGTGCTAGATCAAAAACTTTAATAGGGCGATCCTCATTGTTTCTCCTAACAAGGACAATGTTGCACCCGATCACTTTATATAACCTAAGGAGTAAAGTCTCTAAATCGACACACTTGCTGATTTATTTCAGAAGCTGTAGTCCAGACCAGTTGTAGGGTGACGAAAAGTCTTGAAAAGTCATTGCTAAAATCGACTGGAAATCTACCAGGCCTCAACATCAAACAGGGAAACTGGTAGTCAGACTTATCTCGATGAGGGAGATCTATCTCGTCAAATGGGGAGCGCACCATGATACACAAATATGTGATTGATCAGATCCACACTTGGATAACCTCCGGAAAGGTAAGATATCAGCTTTTAAGGCTGATGAACTTCAATCTTTATGGTTGACTTAACGGATTAGATGATTACCTCATGATTATCGATGATATCTGGACGTAATGTGTAGTGACCCGAACTTTTCCATGTTTATATATATATTAAACGAAATTTTTATTTACATGATTAAGTGTTTCCAACATGTTAAGCAATCAAACTTGTTAAGACTTGATTAATTGAAATAGGTTTCATATAGACAATTGACCACCCAAGTTGACCGGTGATTCACGAACGTTAAAACTTGTAAAAACTATATGATGACATATATATGGTTATATATATATAGTTAACATGATATTATAATAAGTAAACATATCATTAAGTATATTAACAATGAACTACATATGTAAAAACAAGACTACTAACTTAATGATTTTGAAACGAGACATATATGTAACGATTATCGTTGTAACGACATTTAATGTATATATATCATATTAAGAGATATTCGTACATCATAATATCATGATAATATAATAATTTAAAATCTCATTTGATATTATAAACATTGGGTTAACAACATTTAACAAGATCGTTAACCTAAAGGTTTCAAAACAACACTTACATGTAACGACTAACGATGACTTAACGACTCAGTTAAAATGTATATACATGTAGTGTTTTAATATGTATTCATACACTTTTGGAAGACTTTAAGACACTTATCAAAATACTTCTACTTAACAAAAATGCTTACAATTACATCCTCGTTTAGTTTCATCAACAATTCTACTCGTATGCACACGTATTCGTACTCGTACAATACACAGCTTTTAGATGTATGTACTATTAGTATATACACTCCAATGATCAGCTCTTAGAAGCCCATGTGAGTTACCTAACATATGTGGGAATCATCATTTGGCAACTAGCATGAAATATCTCATAAAATTACAAAAATATGAGTAATCATTCATGACTTACTTACATGAAAACAAAATTACATATCCTTTATATCTAATCCATACACCAACGACCAAAAACACCTACAAACACTTTCATTCTTCAATTTTCTTCATCTAATTGATCTCTCTCAAGTTCTATCTTCAAGTTCTAAGTGTTCTTCATAAATTCTACAAGTTCTAGTTTCATAAAATCAAGAATACTTCCAAGATTGCTAGCTTACTTCCAATCTTGTAGAGTGATCATCCAACCTCAAGAAATCTTTCTTATTTACAGTAAGATATCTTTATAATATAAGGTAATACTCATATTCAAACTTTGATTCAATTTTTTTAACTATAACAATCTTATTTCGAGTGGAAATCTTACTTGAACTTGTTTTCGTGTCATGATTCTACTTCAAGAACTTTCATGCCATCCAAGATCCTTTGAAGCTAGATCCATTTGTCTCTTTTCAAGTAGGTTTATCCACAAAACTTGAGATAGTAATGATGATCATAACATCATTCAATTCATACATATAAAGCTATCTTATTCGAAGGTTTAAATTTGAAATCACTAGAACATAGTTTAGTTAATTCTAAACTTGTTCGCAAACAAAAGTTAATCCTTCTAACTTGACTTTTAAAATCAACTAAACACATGTTCTATATCTATATGATATGCTAACTTAATGATTTAAAACCAGGAAACACGAAAAACACCGTAAAACTGGACATACGCCGTCGTAGTAACACCGCGGGCTGTTTTGGGTTTGATAATTAAAAACTATGATAAACTTTGATTTAAAAGTTGTTCTTCTGGGAAAATGATTTTTCTTATGTACATGAAACTATATCCAAAAATCATGGTTAAACTCAAAGTGAAAGTATGTTTTTCAAAATGGTCATCAAGACGTCGTTCTTTCGACTGAAATGACTACCTCTTACAAAAATGACTTGTAACTTATATTTCTGACTATAAACCTATACATATTCTGTTTAGATTCATAAAATAGAGTTCAATATGAAACCATAGCAATTTGATTCACTCAAAACGGATTTAAAATGAAGAAGTTATGGGTAAAACAAGATTGGATATTTTTTTATTTTTGTAGCTACGGGAAATATTAACAATTCTATACAAATCATATCCTAGCTAACTTATATTGTATTATACATGTATTCTAATATATTATGTAATCTTGGGATACCATAGACACATATGCAAATGTTTTGACATATCATATCGACCCATGTATATATATTATTTGGAACAACCATAGACACTCTATATGCAGTAATGTTGGAGTTAGCTATACAGGGTTGAGGTTGATTCCAAAAATATATATACTTTGAGTTGTGATCTAGCCTGAGACGTGTATACACTGGGTCATGGATTGATTCAAGATAATATATATCGATTTATTTCTGTACATCTAACTGTGGATAACTAGTTGTAGGTTACTAACGAGGACAGCTGACTTAATAAACTTAAAACATCAAAATGTATTAAAAGTGTTGTAAATATATTTTGAACATACTTTGATATATATGTACATATTTGTTATAGGTTCGTGAATCGACCAGTGGCCAAGTCTTACTTCCCGACGAAGTAAAAATCTGTGAAAGTAAGTTATAGTCCCACTTTTAAAATCTAATATTTTTGGGATGAGAATACATGCAGGTTTTATAAATGATTTACAAAATAGACACAAGTACGTGAAACTACATTCTATTGTTGAATTATCGAAATCGAATATGCCCCTTTTTATTAAGTCTGGTAATCTAAGAATTAGGGAACAGACACCCTAATTGACGCGAATCCTAAAGATAGATCTATTGGGCCTAACAAACCCCATCCAAAGTACCGGATGCTTTAGTACTTCGAAATTTATATCATATCCGAAGGGTGTCCCGGAATGATAGGGAAATTCTTATATATGCATCTTGTTAATGTTGGTTACCAGGTGCTCACCATATGAATGATTTTTATCTCTATGTATGGGATGTATATTGAAATATGAAATCTTGTGGTCTATTGTTACGATTTGATATATATAGGTTAAACCTATAACTCACCAACATTTTTTGTTGACGTTTTAAGCATGTTTATTCTCAGGTGATTATTAAGAGCTTCCGCTGTCACATACTTAAATAAGGACAAGATTTGGAGTCCATGCTTGTATGATATTGTGTAAAAACTGCATTCAAGAAACTTATTTCGTTGTAACATATTTGTATTGTAAATCATTATGTAATAGTCGTGTGTAAACAGGATATTTTAGATTATCATTATTTGATAATCTACGTAAAGCTTTTTAAACCTTTATTGATGAAATAAAGGTTATGGTTTGTTTTAAAATGAATGCAGTCTTTGAAAAACGTCTCATATAGAGGTCAAAACCTCGCAACGAAATCAATTAATATGGAACGTTTTTAATCAATAAGAACGGGACATTTCAGTTGGTATCCGAGCATTGGTCTTAGAGAACCAGAATTTTGCATTAGTGTGTCTTATTGAGTTTGTTAGGATGCATTAGTGAGTCTGGACTTCGACCGTGTTTACTTGAAAAATGATTGCTTAACAAATTTTGTTGGAAACTATATATTTTTAACATGTGAATATTATGTGATATATTAATCTCTTAACGTGTTTGATATTATGTGATAGATATCTACCTCTAGAACAAGTCCCATTGACTCATATAATAATAATGAAGAGTCAAATGTAAATTGGAATGATTCGTGGACTGATTCACAAGTTCCCGGAGAGGAACCGGAAGAAGAGTCGGAACCGGAAGAAGAATCGGAACCGGAAGAAGAAATAGAATCAGTGGAGGAAATAATAAAACGGTTAAGTAGAAGAAAATCCTTAACCAACCGATCAAAGTTAATTATGGTCAATGGTGTTTCCGCCAAGGAAGCAAAGTATTGGGAGGATTACCAATTCTCCGATGAATCGGATCCTAACAAGGATTCCGATGATGTTATAGAAATTACCCCAACACAATTTAATAAGGCAAAAGAGAACAATAGGGAAAGGGCATAAAAATAGATAAATTTGATTCCAAACCCGATGAACTTTATATGTATCGTCAACACCCGTATTTCTTAAGTTGTGACAATAACCCGGGAACCTCTAAACCACCAGGTTTTTCTAAACCAATGTGGAAAACAACGGCTCGTATTAGAGGAACATCATATATCCCAAGAAACTTGGCAAAACGAACCAAAACCGAAGAAGAAGAAACGAGCGAGTCGGAATAAGATAGTTGTATTCGTGTGGTGTAATATATGTAATATAGTGTGCTTATGCTTTATGATATATGTAAAAATTGCTTGTATTAATAAGTATTTTTTTTATGAATCTAACTCTTGTCTATTTTACAGTATAAAAACACAAAATGGATAGACAACCCAATATTTTAAGAGACCTACCCGGAGACATGATTGATGAAATCTTGTCTAGAGTCGATCAGAATTCCTCGGCACAACTATTTAAGACGAGATCAGTTTGTAAGACATTCGAAGAACGTTTCAAGAATGCCTTGGTTTATAAAAGGCTTTCGTTCGAAAGATGGGGGATATCACATTGGGAAATCCATAAGTGACGATGTGTTTACTTTGACGCATATATTGCGGGGAACCCAAATGCTATTTTACGCAACGGGTTAAGAAATTATTTTGACTCAATATATCTGAATATAGGACTTCGTGATTTAGAAAAAGCGGCTAACATGCAACATAAAGAAGCATGTTATGCTTACGGGTTAGTAATGTTCACTTCTCACCAAAGTGAGAACAAGAACATCGGGCTACAACTATTAAACAAAACGTTCCCACAAGTGACGGAGTCGGTAATTGGGGTAAGAAATGAGGTTTTTAGGTTATTACGAGACTGTTGGTCATTACGTAACCTTCATCCTTTTGACGACGTTACAACACATTGTTTTACTATCGGTCACAACGGTTATGTTCCACAAAACCAAGGATGGGAAGTGGTATTAGTAAAACCAGAATGCATGACTTGTTTCTGGACGTATGAATTACGTGTCTTTATTGCCTTTGCTGAACGCCTTATTTATTAACTAGAATTATCTTCGCAACTACTTTGTATCAAAGTTTTATGTGCTATATTTCATGCTATATGTAAAATAGCGGTATTGTAAGTTTGCAAGTTATTGTATAAAGGTTTGAATATGATATATATTTTTTTTGTGATTAGTTTTTCATATAGAATTTTAGTAGTTGAAATGGTATGTTAGCTACTAAGTATGAACTTAACGGGTAGGTACTACCCGAATTAAAGAGTATAAAATGCTAATATGAAAAAAGAGCTTTTATAAATAAGTTCATATTACGCTACGAAATACTATTGACTACTCTTGATATTCTATATGATTAACTCGTTTCATTTGATTATTTTGAAGGAAATGGCACCGACTACTCGACACACCTTGAATATGAGCGAAGAGGAATTTCGTGCCTTTCTTGCTTCAAACATAGCCGCAGTACAGGCCGTGCTACATACCAACAATAACTCTGAATCTAGCGATACAGCTAACAGCGCAAGAAATCGTGTAGGATGCTCCTACAAGGAATTCACTACTTGCAAACCTTCAGAATTTGATGGGACTGAAGGACCAATCGAATTGAAACGGTGGACCGAGAAAGTTGAATCGGTCTTTGCCATAAGTAAGTGTGCTGAAGGAGACAAAGTGAGGTACGCTACGCATTCCTTCACAGGTATTGCGTTAACATGGTGGAATACCTATCTAGAGCAAGTGGGACAAGATGCTGCTTACGCGCTACCGTGGTCAGCATTCAAGCACTTGATGAACGAGAAGTACCGTCCTAGAACCGAGGTCAATAAGCTCAAGTCAGAACTTAGAGGGTTACGAACACAGGGATTCGATATTACTTCGTACGAAAGACGATTCACAGAATTGTGCCTATTGTCTCCTAGAGCGTTCGAAGATGAGGAAGAGAAGATCGACGCGTTTGTGAAAGGGTTACCGGAGAGAATCCAAGAAGATATAAGTTCACACGAGCCTGCCTCCATACAAAAGGCATGTAGAATGACTCATAAACTAGTGAACCAGATTGAGGGAAGAATTAAAGAACAGGCGGCCGAAGAGGCCAACGTGAAGCTAGTCAAAAGAAAGTGGGAGGAAAACGGTGATAAGAGTCACCAAAACAACAACAACTATTCCAACAATCGCAACATCAATCGCAACTACAACAAACGGCAAAACAACAACAATAACAACAACTACAACAATCATTCCAATAACAATAACAACCGCAACAACAACAACAATCAGAAGCATATATGCCAAAGGTGTGAAAAGTATCACTCGGGGTTCTGCACCAAATTTTGCAACAAGTGTAAAAGAAATGGTCATAGCGCAGCAAAGTGTGAGGTCTACGGACCAGAGGTTAACAGAAGGAAAGGAACAAATGGTGTCGGAACGAGTAATGGCAGAGCAAGTAGTGTCGGAGCAAGTTATGCCAATGTAGTTTGTTATAAATGTGGAAAACCGGGCCCACATTATTAGAAATTGCCCGAACCAGGAGAACACGAATGGACAAGGCCGCGGAAGAGTTTTCAATATTAAAGCGACAGAGGCACAGGAAGACCCGGAGCTTGTTACGGGTACGTTTCTTATTGACAATAAATCTACTTACGTTTTATTTGATTCGGGTGCGAATAGAAGCTATATGAGTAGAGATTTTTGTGCTAAATTAAGTTGTCCATTGACGCCTTTGGATAGTAAATTTTTACTCGAATTAGCAAATGGTAAATTAATTTCAGCAGATAATATATGTCGGAATCGAGAAATTAAACTGGTTAGCGAAACATTTAAGATTGACTTGATACCAGTAGAGTTAGGGAGTTTTGATGTGATAATCGGTATGGACTGGTTGAAAGAAGTGAAAGCAGAGATCGTTTGTTACAAAAATGAAATTCGCATTATACGAGAAAAAGGAAAACCCTTAATGGTGTACGGAGAAAATGGCAACACGAAGCTACATCTTATTAGTAATTTGAAGGTGCAAAAACTAATAAGAAAAGGTTGCTATGCTGTTCTAGCACACGTCGAGAAAGTACAAACTGAAGAAAAGAGCATCAATGATGTTCCCGTCAAAAAATAATTTCCCGATGTATTTCCGAAAGAATTACCGGGATTACCCCACATCGATCCGTTGAATTTCAAATAGATCTTGTACCAGGAGCTACACCAATAGCTCGTGCTCCTTACAGACTCACACCCAGCGAGATGAAAGAACTGCAAAGCCAATTACAAGAACTTTTAGAGCGTGGTTTCATTCGAACAAGCACATCACCGTGGGGAGCTCCTGTTTTGTTTGTCAAGAAGAAAGATGGTACATTCAGGTTGTGTATCGACTACCGAGAGTTGAACAAACTTACCATCAAGAACCGCTACCCACTACAGAGAATCGACGACTTATTTGATCAACTACAAGGCTCGTCTGTTTATTCAAAGATTGACTTACGTTCCGGGTATCATCAAATGCGGGTGAAAGAAGATGATATTCCAAAGACTGTTTTCAGAACACGTTACGGTCATTACGAGTTTATGGTCATGCTGTTTCGTTTAACTAATGCACCCGCTGTGTTCATGGACCTTATGAACCGAGTGTGTGGACCATACCTTGACAAGTTTGTCATTGTTTTCATTGATGACATACTTATTTACTCAAAGAATGACCAAGAAAGGTGTTAGAAGTATTGAGGAAGGAAGAATTATATGCTAAGTTTTCAAAGTGTGCATTTTGGTTAGAAGAAGTTCAATTCCTCGGTCACATAGTGAACAAAGAAGGTATTAAGGTGGATCCGTCAAAGATAGAAACTGTTGAAAAGTGGGAAACCCCAAAAACTCTGAAACACATACGCCAGTCTTTAGGACTAGCTGGTTACTACAGAAGGTTCATCCAAGACTTTTCCAGAATAGCAAAACCCTTGACTGCATTAACGCATAAAGGGAAGAAATTTGAATGGAAGGATGAACAAGAGAAAGCGTTTCAGTTATTGAAGAAAAAGCTAACTATGGCACCTATATTGTCATTGCCTGAAGGGATGATGATTTTGTGATTTATTGTGACGTATCAAAGCAAGGTCCCGGTTGTGTATTAATGCAACGAATGAAGGTGATTGCTTATGCGTCTAGACAATTGAAGATTCACGAACAAAATTATACGACGCATGATTTGGAATTAGGCGCGGTTGTTTTTGTATTAAAAACTTGGAGGCACTACTTATATGGGGTCAAAAGTATTATATATACCGACCACAAAAGTCTTCAACACATATTTAATCAGAAACAACTGAATATGAGGCAGCGTAGGTGGATTGAATTGTTGAATGATTACGACTTTGAGATTCGTTACCACCCGGGGAAGGCAAATGTGGTAGCCGACGCCTTGAACAGGAAGGACAGAGAACTGATAATGCTAAAAACGAACATATATTTCATAGCATTATTCCTCAAGAAAGACAAGCTTTTAGTTGCAATTGTTCTATTTACAAGTGATATTCGTTTAAATAATAAAAGGTGAAGACAAAAGACAGATTCGACGAATTGAAGACGCAAACGACCAAAAAGCTCAAAAGAACAAAAGACAATCAAAAAGGTTCCAATTATTGATAAGAAACGTCTCGAAATCACAAGAGTACAAGATTCAAAACGCAAAGTACAAAATATTAAATTGTACGCGAGGACGTTCGAAAATCCGGAACCGGGACCAGAGTCAACTCTTAACGCTCGACGCAACGGACTAAAAATTACAAGTTAACTATGTATATAAATATAATATAATATATAATTAATTATATTAATTATATATATATTATATATATATATTAAAAACCGTCGGCAGCCAGAAACTCTGTAAATACCTCTCCGCGACTCGCGGAGTTTTAAGGCCATTTTGCCGCGAGTCGCGGAGCCCCAATTTTCAACCCTGGCTATAAAGCAACCCGAATTCTGATCAAAATTATCATCTTATTTTCTCAATCTCTCTCTCAATATATACGTAATATATTTATATTTATAATTTATATTTTAATTTTAATTATAATTCTAATAATAAGGGTATGTTAGCGAATGTTGTAAGGGTGTAAGTCGAAATTCTGTCCGTGTAACGCTACGCTATTTTTAATCATTGTAAGTTATGTTCAACCTTTTTATATTAATGTCTCGTAGCTAAGTTATTATTATGCTTATTTAAAACGAAGTAATCATGATGTTGGGCTAATTACTAAAATTGGGTAATTGGGCTTTGTACCATAATTGGGGTTTGGACAAAAGAACGACACTTGTGGAAACTAGACTATGGGCTATTAATGGGCTTTATATTTGTTTAACTAAATGAAAGTTTGTTAATGTTAATATAAAGATTTACAATTGGGCGTCCCTATAAATTACCATATAAACTCGATCGGACACGATGGGCGGGGTATTTATATGTACGAATAATCGTTCATTTAACCGGACACGGGAATGGATTAATAGCCACTAGAATAATTAAAACAGGGGTGAAATTACATTCAAGGGTAATTGGTGTAATTGTTAACAAAGTAGTAAAACCTTGGTTTACACGCAGTCGATAACCTGGTGTATTCATTAAACAAAGTATTAAAACCTTGTTACAATTCGAATCCCCAATTAGTTGGAATATTTATCTTCGGGTATAATAATAATTTGACAAGGACACTTGCAATTTATATTTATGACTGATGGACTGTTATGGACAAAAACCAGACGGACATATTGAATAATCCAGGACAAAGGACAATTAACCCAAGGGCATAAAACTAAAATCAACACGTCAAACATCATGATTACGGAAGTTTAAATAAGCATAATTCTTTTATTTCATATTTAATTTCCTTTATTTTATATTTAATTGCACTTCTAATTATCGCACTTTTATTTATTGTTATTTTATTTAATCGCACTTTTATTCGCAATTTCATTATCGTTATTTACTTTACGCTTTAATTTAAGTCTTGTATTTATTTTATATTTTACATTAGGTTTTAACTGCGACTAAAGTTTTAAAATCGACAAACCGGTCATTAAACGGTAAAAACCCCCCTTTATAATAATAATATCACTTATATATATATTTGTATTTTTATAAAAGTAAACTAATATAGCGTTGAGCTTTGTTTAAAGATTTCCCTGTGGAACGAACCGGACTTACTAAAAACTACACTACTGTACGATTAGGTACACTGCCTATAAGTGTTGTAGCAAGGTTTAAGTATATCCATTCTATAAATAAATAAATATCTTGTGTAAAATTGTATCGTATTTAATAGTATTTCCTAGTAAAATATAAGCTATTTTATATACACCTCGCACTTCATCAAGTATTTTTGGCGCCGCTGCCGGGGAATAACTCTTAAAAGCCGGAAGCGCAACGCTAATATAAAAAAAAAAAAAAAAAGATTTTTAGTTACTTTTATTAAAATTCGTTTTTGTAAAATTACGTTTTAAAAATTCGAAAAATATAAAAAGAAAAAAACAAAAATATTAGTATTTTTAAGATTTTGTTAAATAGTTAAGTTTTATAAGTTCCTTTATTTCTATTTTAGTTTATAAAAATATAACTTTTGTTTTAAACATCTTTTATTTATATAAAAAAAAAAACAAAAAACAGAAAACATAAAAAGAAAAAAAAAAATAAAGAAAAACGCGTAAAAAGTGAAACCTGTCAGCTCAAATTCTGAACCCCGCGACTCGCGGGGATTTCTTCTCTCTTTGCCGCGACTCGCGGAGGGCTTCTGACACACGGACAAAAACCCTAATCACGGGTTATTTTTAATTATTATTATTATTAAAACCTAATTACTATTATTATTATTATTAGTTTTAATTTTACTTATACTATTTATTTATATATTTAGTATTAATTAGTTTTATTAAATTGTAAAATTAATAGTTTTATTAAATAAATAATATAAAAATAATATTTTTATAAAAATTGTACTTTTTACAACTTTTTGTATATTTTTATATTTTGTACCTTTTTAATCGTTGTAGCGTAACTTTTGTATTTTTTAGCTCATAATTAATTTTAAACTTAGTTTTTGCTATAGTTATTTTTACTCCTAGATTTTTAGTCTTTGCCGTAAAATTCCTTAAGTGCTTTTTCTTTAGACTAAGATTTAGGTGCTTTAGAATTTTGCGACGCTTGTTTAAGTTTTAGTTTCTTTTTAAGTTATTTCCATTTGGGATTTAGTTTTTCCTGTAAGCTTTAATATTTTTAGACCTTTTACTATGTATCAATTATCATTCCAATTAGTAATTTCAATTTGCGATTATAATTTTAAGTTAGTTGTAGTAATAAGGTTAAATTAGTTAAGTATTTTTAAGTTTTTATAAGTTTCTTTTATTTTTTTCGTCACCTTTTATTTTTCAACCATTTTTTTCTTTTTCAATCTTTTTCGACGAACTCTTTTTCTCTCTTATTTCTCGCTATTCTAGTTTTAGGACTTAGAATTTTTTCTACTTCTTATCTAAATTTCTTAAAAATTACGAAAATTTATTTTAAGTGGTTAAATTGATAGACATCAAAATTTTCTGGTTCGTAGTAATAGTTGGATTTGTACGTGGACCGGGTTATTGGAGCCAAACAGTCCTCAATTATATTGAGACCAAACGAATCCTGCCCCTCTGCTGCATCTTTTGGCTATTCGAAACGTGGGCAAAATCAGAAAAGTCTATTGATTGGATAACTTATTATAATTTTTCTTTCCTTTTTAAAACTAATAGGATATTCAGTGAATGCACCGAGCAAGACGTTCATCACCTTTTGTACGTTCACCACCTGTAACTCGATCAAGACATCGTTTAACAAATATAACCGCCGTTGATTTTTCTTTAGAATCGTCATCCAGTCGACCAAGTACTTCAGTTCAAATTTCCGATAATCCAGTTTTTGAAACAAACCTCACAATTGAGAATCCAGAAAATATTCAGGAACGGTTCGTAGATCCTGAACCATTAAACTTTCCTCCGGAACCACCAATCATTCAAACAGAGATTGTTGAGGAACGAACTATTAAATCAGAACCATCTAGTGATACCGATTCAACAAATTCAATTATGGAGAATCTGGAACCTTTAAGTATGGAAGACCGAATGAGAGCTAAACGCACTGGCCAAGGTCACGCAATTACTCATCCAGACATTAATGCGCCAGATTATGAAATCAAAGGACAAATTCTACACATGGTGACTAATCAATGCCAATTTAGTGGTGCGCCGAAGGAAGATCCAAATGAACATCTACGTACCTTTAATAGAATCTGCACACTATTTAAAATCCGAGAAGTAGAGGATGAACAGATATATCTCATGTTATTTCCCTGGACTTTAAAGGGAGAAGCCAAAGATTGGTTGGAATCGTTACCTGAAGGGGCGATTGATACATGGGATGTTTTAATTGACAAATTTCTTAAACAATTCTTTCCTGCATCTAAAGCCGTAAGACTTCAAGCAGAAATTGTTACGTTCACACAGAAACCAAATGAAACTCTATATGAGGCGTGGACAAGATATGGAAAGTTATTAAGAGGATGTCCGCAACATGGTTTAGACACCTGTCAAATAGTACAAATATTCTACCAAGGATGCGACATCACTACAAGAAAAGACATAGATATAGCAGCTGGTGGTTCTATTATGAAGAAAACCGAAACTGATGCTTACAAAATTATTGATAATACTGCTTCCCACTCACATGAGTGGCACCAAGAAAAAGATATCATTAGATCATCTAAAGCAGCTAGAGCCGATTCTAGCCATGACTTAGATTCCATTTCCGCAAAGATAGATGCTGTGGAGAGACGAATGGAAAAGATGACTAAGGATATTCACTCAATACGAATTAGTTGTGAGCAGTGTGGAGGACCACATTTGACAAAAGATTGTCTCAGTATTGAATTAACAATGGAACAAAGAGAGAATATTTCATACATAAACCAAAGGCCTGGAAATAATTATCAGAATAATTATCAACCGCCAAGACCAATTTACAATCAAAACCAGAATTATAACCGAAATATTCCATACAACAACCAACAAGGTCCTAGCAATCAACAAGTATCCAATAATACTTACAATCAGCAAAGACCGAATTTTCAAAACAAACCACCACAACAAACCGATGATAAAAAGCCGAATTTAGAAGATATGATGACAAAGCTAGTTGAAACTCAAACGCAGTTTTTCACATCTCAAAAACAAACAAATGAACAAAATGCTCAAGCATTTAGAAATCAACAAGCTTCTATTCAAAATCTGGAACAAGAAGTAAGTAACCTAGCAAGGTTAATAGGTGAAAGAAAACCGGGAAGTTTACCTAGTGATACAAATACTAACCCCCGGAATGAAACAGCTAAAGCTATTACCACAAGAAGTGGTACAACACTTAAACCACCTGAAATACCTGTAACTTCTGATGAAACTATTCCTACTCCACAAGAACCACAACCTGATCAAGATAAGGAAAAAGAACCGGTAGTTGAAAAGGTTAATGAAGATAACACAGTTAAGGATAAACCTTATGTTAAACCATACCAACCACCACTTCCTTACCCGAGTAAAATGAAGAAAGAAAAACTAGAAGCCGAGCAATCCAAATTCTTGGATATGTTTAAACAGATAAATATAAATCTTCCTTTCATTGATGTGATTTCAGGAATGCCTAGATATGCTAAATTCTTGAAAGATCTGATCACAAATAGAAAGAAAATGGAAGAACTCTCGGCTGTTACTATGAATGCTAATTGTTCAGCAGTGCTGTTGAATAAGATACCAGAAAAACTATCTGATCCAGGAAGTTTCACAATTCCATGTTTTCTGGGTAGTCTTAGTTCAATAGAAGCATTGGCAGACTTAGGTGCTAGTATAAATCTAATGCCGTATTCACTATACGCTAAACTAGACCTTGGAGAATTGAAACCAACCAGAATAAGCATACAACTAGCCGATAGATCAATAAAATATCCTAGAGGGATAATGGAGAACATGCTAGTTAAAGTTGGTACTTTAGTATTTCCAGTAGATTTTGTTGTTTTGGACATGGAAGAAGATTCTCAAGTTCCTCTCATATTAGGAAGACCATTCTTAAACACGGCTAAAGCAATGATAGACGTGTTCGGTAAGAAACTGACCCTAAGTATAGAGGATGAGAGTGTTACCTTTTCAGTGGATAGAGCCATGCAACAACCACAATCTGCAGATGATACATGTTATTATATTCAAACTATAGATGCACATGCAGAATTATTAGAAGAATTTCCAGAATTACAAGGAACAGGAGAATGTTCTTTAGGAGAAGGTAATGAACCAATTGATGAAGCTGAAATGTTAGCTACACTTATAGCTAATGAATATGAACCAACAACAGAAGAAGTTCAAATGCTAAAAGAAAAAGACAGATACCGATATAAATCATCGATAGAAGAACCTCCGAAATTAGAGTTAAAGCCACTTCCAAACCATTTGGAATACGCTTATTTACATGGTGAATCTGAATTACATGTAATAATATCGTCTTCTCTTACTGAAAATGAGAAATCACAACTCATTTCTGTGTTGAAAGCTCATAAACCAGCCATTGCATGGAAGATTCATGATATTAAAGGAATAAGTCCTTCGTATTGCACACATAAAATCCTTATGGAAGAAGGTCATAAAACGTATGTGCAACGCCAACGAAGACTAAATCCTAATATGCAAGATGTAGTTAAGAAAGAGATTATTAAACTGCTAGATGCAGGTTTGATATATCCAATTTCTGATAGTCCATGGGTAAGCCCAGTTCAATGCGTACCTAAGAAGGGTGGCATGACTGTCATTACAAATGAGAAAAATGAGCTTATTCCTACTAGGACTGTAACAGGATGGCGTGTATGTATTGATTATAGAAAATTAAATGACGCCACCAGAAAAGATCACTTTCCCTTACCTTTCATAGATCAAATGTTGGAAAGATTAGCCGGAAATAGTTACTATTGTTTTCTAGATGGATTTTCCGGATATTTTCAAATTCCAATAGCACCCGAGGACCAAGAGAAAACCACATTCACGTGCCCTTATGGTACTTTTGCTTACAAAAGAATGCCATTTGGACTTTGTAATGCCCCTGCAACCTTTCAAAGGTGTATGATGGCGATTTTTCATGACATGATAGAAGAATGCATGGAAGTATTCATGGATGACTTTTCAGTCTTCGGTGATACATTTAAATCATGTCTAGTTAATCTGGAACGAATGCTAATTAGATGCGAAAAATCAAATCTAGTACTTAATTGGGAGAAATGCCATTTCATGGTTAAAGAAGGCATCGTTCTTGGACATAAAATTTCAAAAGAAGGAATTGAAGTGGATAGAGCTAAAGTAGATGTAATTGCTAAACTTCCACATCCCACAAATGTTAGAGGAGTTAGGAGTTTTCTAGGGCATGCCGGTTTTTACCGACGTTTCATAAAAGATTTTTCTAAAATTGCCACTCCTATGAATAAACTCCTAGAAAAGGATGCGCCATTCATCTTTTCAGATGAATGTATCAAATCTTTTAATATTCTTAAAGAAAAACTCACTAATGCACCGATCATGATAACACCAAATTGGAATCTACCATTTGAACTAATGTGCGATGCAAGTGATTTTGCAATGGGAGCCGTTTTAGGACAAAGGATTGAAAAACGATTTCAACCTATATATTATGCTAGTAAGACATTACAAGGAGCACAAACGAACTATACAACTACTGAAAAAGAACTCCTTGCTATTGTCTTTGCTTTTGACAAATTTCGATCATATCTCGTTCTAGCAAAAACGGTGGTCTATACCGACCATTCTGCTCTTAGATACCTATTTTCAAAACAAGATGCTAAACCAAGATTAATCCGTTGGATCTTACTCTTACAAGAGTTTGATATTGAAATCCGAGATAAAAAAGGAGCAGAAAATCTCGCCGCTGATCATCTTTCTCGTCTTGAAAATCCCGAATTAGAAGTTCTGAATGAATCGGCCATACAAGACAACTTTCCTGATGAATATCTATTGAAGATAGATTATAAAGAAATCCCATGGTTTGCAGACTATGCAAACTACTTAGTTTGTGGATTCCTTGAAAAAGGATTATCGTACCAAAGACGAAAGAAATTCTTCAGTGATATAAAACACTATTTCTGGGAAGATCCACATCTGTTTAAAAGTTGTCCCGATGGAATAATACGCCGATGTGTATTTGGAGATGAAGCTAGTAAAATTTTAAACCATTGTCACACAGGACCAACAGGAGGGCATTATGGGCCTCAACTAACAGCAAGAAAAGTTTATGAAGCTGGATTCTATTGGCCTACAATTTACAAAGACGCACACCTTCTTTGCAAATCCTGTGATGCATGTCAAAGGGCCGGAAAAATAAGTCAACGTGATGAAATGCCACAAAATGTCATCCAAGTATGTGAAGTATTTGACATTTGGGGTATTGACTTTATGGGTCCATTTCCAAAATCTCATAATAATCTATATATACTCGTAGCCATTGATTATGTATCTAAATGGGCGGAAGCACAAGCCCTCCCAACTAACGATGCACGAGTTGTAGTCAACTTTTTGAAACGTCTTTTTGCAAGGTTTGGAACACCGAAAGCTTTAATAAGTGATCGGGGTACTCATTTCTGTAATAATCAACTTGAGAAAGTTCTTAAAAGATATGGAGTAACTCATAAAATCTCCACCGCATATCATCCACAAACAAGTGGACAAGTTGAAAATACCAACCGAGCTTTAAAACGTATTCTAGAGAAAACCGTAGGATCAAATCCGAAGGAATGGTCCATTAAATTGGAGGATGCACTCTGGGCTTTTAGAACAGCCTACAAAACTCCAATTGGAACCACACCTTTTAGACTTGTGTATGGAAAAGCATGTCATCTTCCAGTAGAAATTGAACACAAAGCATTTTGGGCTTTGAAGACATGTAATCTTGATTTACATGAAGCCGGACGTCTACGATTAAGTCAACTAAACGAATTAGAAGAATTAAGACATGAAGCATACGAAAATTCGTTAATCTATAAAGAAAGAACGAAGAAATGGCATGATAAAAGAATCAGAAGTTCAAAAGAATTTAAAGAAGGAGACAGAGTTCTTCTTTTCAATTCACGATTCAAGCTATTTCCTGGAAAATTGAAATCAAGATGGTCTGGACCATTCATAGTCAAAAGAGTTTTCCCATACAGAACGATAGAATTAATAAATTCAAATGGGATTGAATTTAAAGTTAATGGTCACAGAGTTAAACATTACATACATGGTCCGATGGAAGTCGACAACGAAGTTAATCACAATTTCGACACCACAGCTAACTAAGTGTGGGGAGAATCAAGTCTGTAAAGGATAATATGTATTTCTGTTAGAGTTAGATTGTCTGTTTTCGTGTAGTTCTCGAAAATGGAACACGTATGGTCTTTCCCTAGCAGACCTTAAAGAACTAGCCTTCTCCCCCCATTCTGAATTTTTATTTTTTTAGGTTTTTACGAAATGAAGACTGCCTGTGAACTAAACCATGGTCTAATGCTACACGCTTTGATCACTAAAAGAAATAATGACATACTACCGAGTGAATTAGTATCAGTAATCAGAGAAAGAATGGACGGAGTTAGAAAAGGATCCAGATGCGAAGATAATAAGTTACAATTTGGTAAAGGAAAATCAAAATCCGCAGCGAAAAGAAGAGCACGACACCTAGAAAAATGTCACAAATGTGGAAAATGGTCACATGGAGGTAAATGTTCAAATAATCAAACCTATTCAAATACCGAATTTGTTACTTTATGCAGAGACGGACCGTTCATATGTTTAGAAGAAAAGACAATGAATGCTCGAGGTTACGCCTATGCAGCCATGGAAGACCAATTAAACCGATTATCTTATGAATATAATAGATCATATAACTAAGAAATCTATTTCACAGGTATGTCTGTACAGTTTTTATTTTTATTTTTATTTTTAACCTTTTGATAATAAACGCTAATTTGTTCGCTAAAAAGTATTAAATTGGTATTGAATAAAATTAGGTTTGGCGACCGAAATTATTGATATCGTTCAAAAATTTATTACATCACTGCGAAATTTAACGTTTATTCTTAAGGTATAAATATCTTTAATCAATCAACCCAAAATATTTCAAAAATTCGTCATGAGTCAAATTAGGTCTTGGAACCGAAATTACTTTACCGAAAAGAGGGGCGCATATTTTTGATAATATTTGATTGATTAAAGTGAGATAAAAATACAAAAAGATTTTTAATTTTATTTTTACCATATTTAAAATTAATATTTAAATCTTAAATTAATATTGTAAACTTTGTAAAAACAATATTTTTAAAATTGTAAATATTTGAAAAATTAATATAAGTTTGGTGTGAATTTATAATATGAATTTTTAAATTAAGTTTGGTGTGAATTTTTAATTTTTAAAATATGAATTTTAATTTTATGCATTTTAAATTTTGAGTTTGGTGTGAATTTTTAATATTAATTTTGAATTTTATATTTATGTTGTGTGAATTTAAAAACAAAAATTTACTTTATCTCATTAAGTTAAGAATATGATTTTTAAAATTCGTCGTAAGTTGAAGACTAGGTCTTTGAACCGAAATTGCTTTACCCGAGGGAGGGACGAGAACTTTTATTATCATTATTTTTAATCTTATTGATTTAAAGTATGCCAAAAACATTAAAAAACCCAAAAATCTTAGCTTTTAAAACAATCGCTACAAAAAGACAAATTTTAAAATTTTGTCGAAGGACGGACTAGGACATCGATCCGAAACGACCTCGTCCTAAATAACAAGGGAAACAAAATTTTAAAAATTAATTTCTTAATTATTTTATAAGTTAAAAAAAAAAAAAAAAAAAAAAAAAAAAAAGGGTAAACTCCGCGACTCGCGGAGTTTTCAGTACAAAACCTCCGCGACTCGCTGAGGGTCCAAAACCCAGAAAAAAAATAAAAGAGCTGCTCGATCAGTTTACCTCCCCCACACAAAAACACCCAAATACAGCTCGAAAAAGAACCCGAAAATACACCCAAAAACACTCCAAAAATCTCAATTTTTAACCGTTAATCACCAAATTTTTTGCTAAAATCATATTGAGAAGGATGATATCTAGGAACTACTCAAGAAAAACGGTAAATTTCTACACCTAAACACCATTTAATTCGAATTTTAGTGTTCTTGAGCTAATTTTTACCCAATTTGATTTTGATGCTTTTTAGTGTAATTAGACTTAAATTGTTTATGTATTATGCTTGTATAACCTAGATTGATGCTGTTTAACATGATTAGAAGCCTTAAACTTCAAATTTTGAATAATCTAGGGTTTGTGTTCTTGAGCAATTTGGGGCTTTTTGATATAAACAGGTTATGGCCGATTTTTGTCATGAATTGTTGCTAAATTGAGTAGTGTAACATGTCTAGGTAGTTAAATGATCCAAACTTTGAGCCTAAACATGATTTTGAGAATTAAAGTGGACTTTTTCAAGTCCAAAATTCATGAACTTGATTTTTGAAAGATAATGCCATTTGAGACTTGTTTATTTGCTAGTAATGATTATTTTGACATGTTATTTGAGTTGAATGCTTATGAACTTGGCGAAAATTTTCGTATATGCTTATTTGAAAAAGTGTAGATTTGATAAAAATGTGAAAATAAGCTTAAGTTTGATATAAATTGATAATGTCATTGTAATTATTTTGATTGATGATTTTGCTGACACTAATGCATATTTGGATGCACAAAATTTGTGTTTGATGTGTTTTGCAGAATGAAAGGGGTGAATCTTCATCCCAAGCCCGTCATGCTCCTGCTGAGAACTTGGAACAACAGGAGGTAGATAACTACTACAAGCAGGATGTACCTCATCCAGTCATGACCTTTTCAGATATGCACTTGGAACAGTTGCACCCGAACCTGCGATTTGACAGACTTTGGATAGATTATCCAAAATATCAACGGGGTTTGCATACTCTTCATTCCAAGGTTGTTGAGGTACCGAGGGTCATAGAATGGGGACCCTTGGAAGCTGTAGAATTGGCCGGGCCAATTAGGGAATTACTGGTACAGAGGTATGGTAATTCTTCTTTTAATGACTGGATATGTTTATTCACCATACGCAGACCTGTGTATAAAGTATGGTGTGAAGAGTTGTTATGTAGTATAGAGTTGAATGATCGGGTAGCTAGTTTAACCGATCGTTCTTTTATTAGATTTTTATTAGGCGGTTCGATGCGCCACATGTCTTTACTGGACATGGCTCAGGCTTTACGTATATACACGCCTGAGGAATTAGCGTCTGCCGATTGTAGAGGATTGATACTAAACGGTAGGAAAATAGATGAAAATTTTGATACACACGGTGTGTGGAGTCAAATGACAAGCCATCACCGTTTTAAAGGGGGAAACTACTCTTATTTGGATATAGATAGAGCCGAATTAAGAGTGATACATAGGTTTTTAGCTAATTCGATTACACAAAGGGGTAAAAACAAAGAAAAGGTAAATGAACAAGATTTGTTTTACCATATGTGTATTCGAGACCCACACAGCGCTGTAAGTATACCATATTGTGTGGGTTATTATTTATCAGCTATGGTT
Organism: Rutidosis leptorrhynchoides; assembly: GCF_046630445.1. NCBI lineage: Eukaryota > Viridiplantae > Streptophyta > Magnoliopsida > Asterales > Asteraceae > Rutidosis > Rutidosis leptorrhynchoides. Next base: position 170,281,343 of record NC_092338.1, on the reverse strand, counting down.
CGAGGGATGCGTCCACATAGCATAATAGGAGGTGGTATTTTTATTACTTTGATTGGTGAATATCTCGGTGTGGATATAAGTCGGGGGGGATTATTAGTAGAAGAGCCGGAACCCCGCGACACTATAGGTTTAAATGTATACCATGGTGCTAAAGTTTTGAAGCGGCGAAATAACGCCGCAGTACGATACAATGGTAGACATCCACAGGTAGAGAGAAACCAGGAACAAGGTAATGTAGGAGGGGGGAATGAGATGCAAGAAATGCATAGGTTTATAGCTTCTCAGGAATACGAAAATGCTAGACAGAGAGCATTTGAAGATTGGCAAGTTCATCAGAACCAGATCATAGCGCATTGCCAACATATAGGTAGAAACTATATTCCTACACCGAAACCCGTCTTCCCTCCTTGGTCGATAGAGATGCAGCCACCATATCCTACGTATGACCCTGCCGAAGCATTCTATAGCACTTATGGTTATGCGTGGAACCCCTATTGGTACCAATATCATCCTTAGTTTACTTATTTTTATTTTTATTTTATAATTTGTAATTATTGATATGTTTAATACTTTTGTTAATATTGTAATCATTTTTATAATTATCTAACTTTTATTCTTAGATTTTAATAATTTTTGAATGTGGGGTAATATACCAAACTTCAAAAATATGTATATATGTTTGCAGTTTATCTTATGTACACAACAGGGTAAAACAACGCATTTTCAAAGACTGGCATTAAGTTCAGCAAAAGCAACTAATTTTGACGACAAGATGCAAAATATATGTGAAATAACAACAAGACGGAATGAACAAATGATGTGCACCATTTATCATTCAGCAAACAAACGCCAATATATTTGGAAACTTTGGTAAAAATTTAATCATTTTCACACAAATCACCCTCATTAATTTAAATTGTTACTGATTTCTTGCAAATGAGGGCATTGTAAGATCTTAAGTGTGGGAAGGGGTTAAATTCTTTCGGATTTTAAAAAATTTTATATTAAACACTTGGTTACCATTAAAATACTAGTAAAGCAGTAGTTGTATTAGAATCTAGTGCTCTCTGAAAAAAAAAAGAACAGCCCTAGTCTTATATACTGACTACCCAATTCTAGTAAAATTTTTCAAAATTTTCAAATAAATGAATTCAAAATCATGTTTATACATATTTATGAACGATAAAACTAGGTTTTAACACCGAAATTATTGTTACCTCGGAAAGGACATAAATTGAGAAACAAACTAAAATGTTAAAATTCATTTAAAATGGAATAGAGGACGATAAAAAGAAAAATAAAAAGCCAAGTGTGGGAAAATTTACCAAGTTATTTTAAACATATGCCACATATATTTGTAACAAATAACTGAAAATACTTTTGCTTTGGACTAAACTAAACTGTTTTACCCGATGAAAGAAAAGAAGAGATGGATCTACACGATGAATCAATTCCATCATTAAAAGGAAGTAAAGTCTTCCGAAAAAGACACGCGCTTCTTGATTTAGGTCATGAAGTTGTCGTCCAGACCAGCTGTAGGTTGACGAAAAATCTAGAAAAGTCATCACTAAAATCAGCAGGAAATCCACGGACCTCAGCATCAAACAGGGTCGCCAAGTGGTCAGATTTATCCTAACCATGAGAAGGATTTATCTCGTACAATGGGGAGGCACCGTGCAAATTAGCTGGATAAGACTAATGAATCAGATCCCCAGAAAGGATAATCTCCTTAAAGATTAAAAATCAGCTTTTAAGACTGATATTACTCAATCCTAGAGATTGACCTTAAAGATTGAGAATTCAAACTCATGGAATTCAATGATATCTAAACTCGAGCTTAAACGAGAAAATATTTTGATCAAAAATACAAACCGATTTGTTTTCTGAAAACCCTATTTTCAATGCGTTCATTACCATTGAACGTAGAATCCTAGGAATTCACCTGGAATTCATTAGGTCACCTGAACTAAATCGGGTATCAACCGTAAGAACGGTGGTTGCATAGTGGTCAAAGACATGACCTTGTGCCAGACCGAAAAAATTATAAGGATGAGCTTTACTATTGCTCCTACCAAGGATAGTAATTGCGTCCGACACGTTATAGACCATAATCAAAAGCATGTCACGGGACATTGCCTTAACAGTTGCTTGTTCAACGCTTTCCTTTACAACCGGACGGTAGTTTGCCGATAGGTAATATACGGAACAAGTAAACTGGACGTGTTGCTTTCCAAATACAAGGTTAGCAAGTGGGTGACACAAAACCGCAAGTTTTGAGCTAAAATTTTCAAATCTGAAACCCACCAAACCCACAAAAATATTTTGCAAACACCGGTAAAGGGTTATTCCGGAAAACTTATCTAGGGTAAAAACTAGATTTCAAAAGATCAAATGTTTTCATAAAGATCCAATTTCCTTAATGGATCTAAATTTTTATAGTCATGTGGGACTGTAAACCATATCGTTACTACCATTGTTTATACCGCCATATAGAAATCACTGATGTACAAAGTGTGAAGAATAAAGAAGTGATTCTAGTATTTCAAGACGATATTGCTTGAGGACAAGCAACGCTCAAGTGTGGGAATATTTGATAATGCTAAAAACGAACATATATTTCATAGCATTATTCCTCAAGAAAGACAAGCTTTTAGTTGCAATTGTTCTATTTACAAGTGATATTCGTTTAAATAATAAAAGGTGAAGACAAAAGACAGATTCGACGAATTGAAGACGCAAACGACCAAAAAGCTCAAAAGAACAAAAGACAATCAAAAAGGTTCCAATTATTGATAAGAAACGTCTCGAAATCACAAGAGTACAAGATTCAAAACGCAAAGTACAAAATATTAAATTGTACGCGAGGACGTTCGAAAATCCGGAACCGGGACCAGAGTCAACTCTTAACGCTCGACGCAACGGACTAAAAATTACAAGTTAACTATGTATATAAATATAATATAATATATAATTAATTATATTAATTATATATATATTATATATATATATTAAAAACCGTCGGCAGCCAGAAACTCTAAGGGTGTGAACTGTAAATACCTCTCCGCGACTCGCGGAGTTTTAAGGCCATTTTGCCGCGAGTCGCGGAGCCCCAATTTTCAACCCTGGCTATAAAGCAACCCGAATTCTGATCAAAATTATCATCTTATTTTCTCAATCTCTCTCTCAATATATACGTAATATATTTATATTTATAATTTATATTTTAATTTTAATTATAATTCTAATAATAAGGGTATGTTAGCGAATGTTGTAAGGGTGTAAGTCGAAATTCTGTCCGTGTAACGCTACGCTATTTTTAATCATTGTAAGTTATGTTCAACCTTTTTATATTAATGTCTCGTAGCTAAGTTATTATTATGCTTATTTAAAACGAAGTAATCATGATGTTGGGCTAATTACTAAAATTGGGTAATTGGGCTTTGTACCATAATTGGGGTTTGGACAAAAGAACGACACTTGTGGAAACTAGACTATGGGCTATTAATGGGCTTTATATTTGTTTAACTAAATGAAAGTTTGTTAATGTTAATATAAAGATTTACAATTGGGCGTCCCTATAAATTACCATATAAACTCGATCGGACACGATGGGCGGGGTATTTATATGTACGAATAATCGTTCATTTAACCGGACACGGGAATGGATTAATAGCCACTAGAATAATTAAAACAGGGGTGAAATTACATTCAAGGGTAATTGGTGTAATTGTTAACAAAGTAGTAAAACCTTGGTTTACACGCAGTCGATAACCTGGTGTATTCATTAAACAAAGTATTAAAACCTTGTTACAATTCGAATCCCCAATTAGTTGGAATATTTATCTTCGGGTATAATAATAATTTGACAAGGACACTTGCAATTTATATTTATGACTGATGGACTGTTATGGACAAAAACCAGACGGACATATTGAATAATCCAGGACAAAGGACAATTAACCCAAGGGCATAAAACTAAAATCAACACGTCAAACATCATGATTACGGAAGTTTAAATAAGCATAATTCTTTTATTTCATATTTAATTTCCTTTATTTTATATTTAATTGCACTTCTAATTATCGCACTTTTATTTATTGTTATTTTATTTAATCGCACTTTTATTCGCAATTTCATTATCGTTATTTACTTTACGCTTTAATTTAAGTCTTGTATTTATTTTATATTTTACATTAGGTTTTAACTGCGACTAAAGTTTTAAAATCGACAAACCGGTCATTAAACGGTAAAAACCCCCCTTTATAATAATAATATCACTTATATATATATTTGTATTTTTATAAAAGTAAACTAATATAGCGTTGAGCTTTGTTTAAAGATTTCCCTGTGGAACGAACCGGACTTACTAAAAACTACACTACTGTACGATTAGGTACACTGCCTATAAGTGTTGTAGCAAGGTTTAAGTATATCCATTCTATAAATAAATAAATATCTTGTGTAAAATTGTATCGTATTTAATAGTATTTCCTAGTAAAATATAAGCTATTTTATATACACCTCGCACTTCATCAAGAACCCATTCGAGTAAAATCTCTGAATATAATGATTCACAATAACCTTACTACTCAAATAAAGGAGGCGCAACAAGGAGTTTTAAAAGAAGGAAATTTAAAGGATGAAATACCCAAAGGATCGGAGAAGCATCTTAATATTCGGGAAGACGGAACCCGGTATAGGGCTGAAAGGATTTGGGTACCAAAATTTGGAGATATGAGAGAAATGGTACTTAGAGAAGCTCGTAAAACCAGATACTCAATACATTCTGGAACGGGGAAGATGTACAAGGATCTCAAGAAACATTTTTGGTGGCCGGGTATGAAAGCCGATGTTGCTAAATACGTAGGAGAATGTTTGACGTGTTCTAAGGTCAAAGCTGAGCATCAGAAAGCATCAGGTCTACTTCAACAACCCGAAATCCCGGAATGGAAATGGGAAAACATTACCATGGATTTCATCACTAAATTGCCAAGGACTGCAAGTGGTTTTGATACTATTTGGGTAATAGTTGATCGTCTCACCAAATCAGCACACTTCCTGCCAATAAGAGAATATGACAAGATGGAGAAGTTAGCACGACTGTATTTGAAGGAAGTCGTCTCCATACATGGAATACCAATCTCTATTATCTCTGATAGGGATGGCAGATTTATTTCAAGATTCTGGCAGACATTACAGCAAGCATTAGGAACTTGTCTAGACATGAGTACTGCCTATCATCCATAAACTAATGGGCAGAGTGAAAGGACGATACAAATGCTTGAAGACATGCTACGAGCATGTGTTATTGATTTCGGAAACAGTTGGGATCGACATCTACAGTTAGCATAATTTTCCTACAACAACAGCTACCATTCAAGCATTGAGATGGCGCCGTTTGAAGCACTTTATGGTAGAAAGTACAGGTCTCTGATTTGTTGGAGTGAAGTGGGGGATAGACAGATTATGGGTCCAGAGATAATACAAGAAACTACCGAGAAGATCATCTAAATTCAACAACGGTTGAAAACCGCCCAAAGTCGACAAAAGAGCTACGCTGACATTAAAAGAAAAGATATAGAATTTGAAATTGGAGAGATGGCCATGCTTAAAGTTGCACCTTGGAAAGGCGTTGTTCGATTTGGTAAACGAGGGAAATTAAATCCAAGGTATATCGGACCATTCAAGATTATTGATCGTGTCGGACCAGTAGCTTACCGACTTGAGTTACCTCAAAAACTCGCGGCTGTACATAACACTTTCCACGTCTCAAATTTGAAGAAATGTTTTGCTAAAGAAGATCTCACTATTCCGTTAGATGAAATCCAAATCAACGAAAAACTTCAATTCATCGAAGAACCCGTCGAAATAATGGATAGTGAGGTTAAAAGACTTAAGCAAAACAAGATACCAATTGTTAAGGTTTAATGGAATGCTCGTAGAGGACTCGAGTTCACCTGGGAACGAGAAGATCAGATGAAGAAGAAATACCCGTATTTATTTCTAGAAGATACGTCAACACCTCCAACTGCTTAAAATTTCGGGACGAAATTTATTTAACGGGTAGGTACTGTAGTGACCCGAACTTTTCCATGTTTATATATATATATTAAATGAAATTGTTATTTACATGATTAAGTGTTTTCAACATGTTAAGCAATCAAATTTGTTAAGACTTGATTAATTGAAATAGGTTTCATATAGACAATTGACCACCCAAGTTGACCTGTGATTCACGAACGTTAAAACTTGTAAAAACTATATGATGACATATATATGGTTATATATATAGTTAACATGATATTATGATAAGTAAACATATCATTAAGTATATTAACAATGAACTACATATGTAAAAACAAGACTACTAACTTAATGATTTTGAAACGAGACATATATGTAACGATTATCGTTGTAACGACATTTAATGTATATATATCATATTAAGAGATATTCATACATCATAATATCATGATAATATAATAATTTAAAATATCATTTGATATTATAAACATTGGGTTAACAACATTTAACAAGATCGTTAACCTAAAGGTTTCAAAACAACACTTACATGTAACGACTAACGATGACTTAACGACTAAGTTAAAATGTATATACATGTAGTGTTTTAATATGTATTCATACACTTTTGAAAGACTTCAAGACACTTATCAAAATACTTCTACTTAACAAAAATGCTTACAATTACATCCTCGTTCAGTTTCATCAACAATTCTACTCGTATGCACCCGTATTCGTACTCGTACAATACACAGCTTTTAGATGTATGTACTATTGATATATACACTCCAATGATCAGCTCTTAGAAGCCCATGTGAGTCACCTAACACATGTGGGAACCATCATTTTGCAACTAGCATGAAATATCTCATAAAATTACAAAAATATGAGTAATCATTCATGACTTATTTACATGAAAACAAAATTACATATCCTTTATATCTAATCCATACACCAACGACCAAAAACACCTACAAACACTTTCATTCTTCAATTTTCTTCATCTAATTGATCTCTCTCAAGTTCTATCTTCAAGTTCTAAGTGTTCTTCATAAATTCTACAAGTTCTAGTTTCATAAAATCAAGAATACTTCCAAGATTGCTAGCTTACTTCCAATCTTGTAGAGTGATCATCCAACCTCAATAAATCTTTCTTATTTACAGTAATATATCTTTCTAATATAAGGTAATACTCATATTCAAACTTTGATTCAATTTCTATAACTATAACAATCTTATTTCGAGTGGAAATCTTACTTGAACTTATTTTCGTGTCATGATTCTACTTCAAGAAATTTCAAGCCATCTAAGATCCTTTGAAGCTAGATCCATTTATCTCTTTTCAAGTAGGTTTATCCACAAAACTTGAGGTAGTAATGATGATTATAACATCATTCAATTCATACATATAAAGCTATCTTATTCGAAGGTTTAAACTTGAAATCACTAGAACATAGTTTAGTTAATTCTAAACTTGTTCGCAAACAAAAGTTAATCCTTCTAACTTGACTTTTAAAATTAACTAAACACATATTCTATATCTATATGATATGCTAACTTAATGATTTAAAACATGGAAACACGAACAACACCGTAAAACTGGACATACGCCGTCGTAGTAACATCGCAGGCTGTTTTAGGTTTGATAATTAAAAACTATGATAAACTTTGATTTGAAAGTTATTCTTCTGGGAAAATGATTTTTCTTATGTACATGAAACTATATCCAAAAATCACGGTTAAACTCAAAGTGAAAGTATGTTTTTCAAAATGGTCATCAAGACGTCGTTCTTTCGACTGAAATGACTACCTCTTACAAAAACGACTTGTAACTTATATTTCTGACTATAAACCTATACTTTTTCTATTTAGATTCATAAAATAGAGTTCAATATGAAACCATAGCAATTTGATTCACTCAAAACGGATTTAAAATGAAGAAGTTATGGGTAAAACAAGATTGGATATTTTTTTATTTTTGTAGCTACGGGAAATATTAACAATTCTATACAAATCATATCCTAGCTAACTTATATTGTATTATACATGTATTCTAATATATTATGTAATCTTGGGATACCAAAGACACGTATGCAAATGTTTTGACATATCATATCGACCCATGTATATATATTATTTGGAACAACCATAGACACTCTATATGCAGTAATGTTGGAGTTAGCTATACAGGGTTGAGGTTGATTCCAAAAATATATATACTTTGAGTTGTGATCTAGCCTGAGACGTGTATACACTGGGTCGTGGATTGATTCAAGATAATATATATCGATTTATTTCTGTACATCTAACTGTGGACAACTAGTTGTAGGTTACTAACGAGGACAGCTGACTTAATAAACTTAAAACATCAAAATGTATTAAAAGTGTTGTAAATATATTTTGAACATACTTTGATATATATGTACATATTTGTTATAGGTTCGTGAATTGACCAGTGGCCAAGTCTTACTTCCCGACGAAGTAAAAATCTGTGAAAGTGAGTTATAGTCCCACTTTTAAAATCTAATATTTTTGGGATGAGAATACATGCAAGTTTTATAAATGATTTACAAAATAGACACAAGTATGTGAAACTACATTCTATGGTTGAATTATCGAAATCGAATATGTCCCTTTTTATTAAGTCTGGTAATCTAAGAATTAGGGAACAGACACCCTAATTGATGCGAATCCTAAAGATAGATCTATTGGGCCTAACAAACCCCATCCAAAGTACCGGATGCTTTAGTACTTCGAAATTTATATCATATCCGAAGAGTATCCCGGAATGATGGGGATATTCTTATATATGCATCTTGTTAATGTCGGTTACCAGGTGTTCACCATATGAATGATTTTTATCTCTATGTATGGGATGTATATTGAAATATGAAATCTTGTGATCTATTGTTACGATTTGATATATATATGTTAAACCTATACCTCACCAACATTTTTTGTTGACGTTTTAAGCATGTTTATTCTCAGGTGATTATTAAGAGCTTCCGATGTCGCATACTTAAATAAGGACAAGATTTGGAGTCCATGCTTGTATGATATTGTGTAAAAACTGCATTCAAGAAACTTATTTCGTTGTAACATATTTGTATTGTAAACCATTATGTAATAGTCATGTGTAAACAGGATATTTTAGATTATCATTATTTGATAATCTACGTAAAGCTTTTTAAACCTTTATTGATGAAATAAAGGTTATGGTTTGTTTTAAAATGAATGCAGTCTTTGAAAAACGTCTCATATAGAGGTCAAAACCTCGCAACGAAATCAATTAATATGGAACATTTTTAATCAATTAGAACGGGACATTTCATAATGTGTATCCTCCTAAGCACATTATTTTCTTACCGACATCTCACGATGTTAGGTACTGTGGGAGGCATTGGCTTGACCAATCGCGGGGTAGCCCGTATGGTTCGTATGGTTCTTTGGTTCGAGGGTTTACCCTTCTCGCCTCATAGCTTCCACTCGTATCCACGTTTCATATATTTGAAGACATTATCAAGTTCGAGATTCTCTACATTTATTTGGATTACATATGGGGTACACTTTGTTCGAGTTATTATTATTGTGCCGATATTTTGTTGGGGATGTTGGAGATTTTGGGATATTAAGTGGAAGTCACATTGTTGATATGTTCTCTTTAAACCGTACCCACGCTAGTTTTTCTTTTGGTTCCTGTTCGTTGGTTCTACTTACACTTATGAAGACGTTCTCATTTAGTAGAAGATTATTTTTGAGTCGGATTTGCTTGAGGACAAACAAGACTCTAGTGTGGGGTGATTTGATATTGCACATTTCTCATATATTTATCATGGTAATATCCGTCATTTTTAGTCCATTCGGATACGGTTCTAGTTATTATTCGCGATTATTTGGAAGTTTATGATTTGAGAGCCGAGAAGTGTTATTTGATTGATTTATGGTGTTTGTGGCGCGTTTACAGCAGTTTCTATGTTATCGGGTTATTTTGGTTGTGATTTATTCAAGTTATAAGTAAAAATGGAGTAGAGTTGCTGTGTTCAGGTATGCGCCGCGCATCAGGCTGCGCACCGCGCAGTTCTACTTCAAAACAGATCAGGAGCTTTCAATTTTCGAGCACCATAATTTATGTGGAAGTGCACGCCGCGCGGAAGGATGCGCACCGCGCAAATGTACTTCGAATCAGATCAGGGATTTATCAATATTTCCAGGGTGTTTTATTTAGATGTGCGCGCCGCGTACTTATTTGCGCACCACGCGGAATAGGTCGGCCAGAAATTAGATTTTATAAATAGGGAGCAGTTTTTATCATGAGGGGTTATCTTTTTGGCAGCCGTTTTCTTCAGCTCTTAGGGCGATTTTTGGGCACTTTTGGGGAATTTCAAGGTTACTCTAACGCTCTAATCATTCCGCTATCAAGGATCAATTCAAGCAATAATCAAGATTCATTGTGTTAGGTTGATTCTTACTTATCATACAATGTTTACTCTATTATTTATTACTTTGATTTCTATTATTGCCATGGTTATTGGCTAAGTTATTTAATGTTTGTCTAGACTTATAAACCTTTGTATTGAATGCTACTTATCAGTTATTCTTTTAATTAATGATGATTTGATGTTTGAATTAAAGAACGATTCTTATTAAAGCTAGACTTTTCGATTCAATTGGTTGTGTATTTGTTTGATAGGACGAGAGTTCATCAATTTAATGCATAAATTTACAATTGGTTTGTCTTAATTGATTGTTTGCTTACTCGGAGACTGTTGCATTCAAAAGGCTAGAGAAATAGGGGTGAATTATACGCAACGAGAGTTGGTGTAATTGTAATTCGAGTCTTTATCTCAGTTGAGGTATTTGGTCACAATTAGGAGGTCTTAGGCTACGGGAAATTCCGTGTCGTGTAATCTTAATTGAAGTGTTTGCCTGCGGAATTCCAGGTGAACCGACTAGATAATTCACATAAGTTTGATAATAACTGGGGCTTATCTAAATGCATCCAATACTAGGTGTAAAAGGTCTAGACAAACATTCGTTCTCCTATTTGATTTCAACTATTTTATTTTTACTTGTCTGTTTGCTTTAAAGCTTAAAAATACCAAAAATATTGTTTTTCTTCGTTAATTATTTAAAGTTATCCTTGATTTGGCTAATCGTTAAATAGCCACCAACAAAACTATTTCGTACTTTCCATTTTCTTAGATTAACTTAGTTTACTTTTATTAGTTACAATCTTAATTCTCACGTTTAACTGTCCTTGGAACAAATACGGATTTACCAACTTTGTACTATTGCACGATCGGGTACACTGCCCGTTAGTGTGTAGTAATCCTTTTTACCGGTATTTTCCATTATAAATTATAGACGCAATTTTACACATCAAGCATCATCAGATCAAAGACATCTAGGACCAAACCGTATCCCATAATGCGAGACCTCTAGAAAACTCTCAATCAACCGATCCCACCCCTTCAAGTCCATAAGCCACAAGAATCGTCCAACGAGAACCCCTTCACGAGATCACGAAAAGAAAATCCGGTAACCAAAGCCTAGAAACACCCATCATCAACACGTCCACCCTAGAATCAACAGCCCGATGAATCTCCATATACGGACAGTCAAGAAACTACCGAGATACCTCCCCTGAAAACCTAGCCCAATCAGCTATGTCGGAAACAACGTCGAAACTTCCCGAAAAGCACAAATGACGAAGAGGGTGGAACATTCGAAACGAGAACAAAAGAAGCAGAAAAGGCGTGAAACACAGACGACACAAAAGACCAGGACCGAAACCAGTCAGATTACTAAAAAATTCAGCCATATTCCCACCCACAATCAAAACCGAAGCATAGAGAAAGATTAGGAACATGGATGGACAGAAAGAAAGAACAAAGAAAAAGGTGACGATGGTGCTCACCACCGCGCACAAAAAATCGGAAAGGACCCGACTAAATATTTAGACCACCGTCGGTCGCCGGACGAAGCAACAAAACACAGGTGACAAACAAAAGAAAAAAACACGCGTTTTTGAAAGAATATGAAAAACCTCCGTTCAACCGGAGGTAAAACTTCGAGTCCAAACCTCAATTCAGGAACTTAGCAGAGATCTAATGAAAAGGAAGCAAAAGGTAACCACGAAATAACCTGAAATCGCTGCAGAGTTTCCAACAGAAACTCGCCGCCTGCAACGATGAACAAATCGGAATCGTGGAGATCTCTACCGAAATAAAAACCACCGAAGAAAACCACGTCTACAAAAACGGATCCAAGTTAACCCTGCCCAAAACGCACTCGTCGGAGTATAGAAAATCCAAGACTATCGCCTCCTGTGACTGCCGTCCAAGAGGACCAACCCATCGGAAAAGCCTTAAACGATCAGAGAAGTTCATACATAAAGGTGAGATTGGAAGAAGGAAACAAAGCGGTAAAGCTTCATCGGATCACTGGCGAGATGCCGGTGACTGAAAAGACATATTAGTTGCACTAGAACCCTAGATATAAAATGGTGTACCGGAACCATAAATATAATAAAATACATTAATTTATAACAACAAACACATAACATTAATTAAATTCTTGTTTGTTTTTTCAATTGATAATCATCAAAACTAATGTACACGTTACAATTATACATATTATACATATATTATTATTATTATTATTAACCCTTATATACTAAATGTGGTGGCAATGGTTTAACCCTTATATACTAAAAGTGGTAGCAATTGTTGTAGTTTTAGTTATACCGGATTTTAGTTTTGAGTTTGCGTTCACATTACAAACGGTCCATCAACTTCGGTTATATTTACACAAAGACCCCTTAAGTTTACATTTTCTCAGGGGTTAAAAGTGTAAAAATATAATTTTATTAAAATAAAAGACACTAATTCCACCCGAATTTATAACGGGCTCTATCTTCTCGCTCGGTACGAGTTAAATTTTTTCGAGACCACCGTTCAATTACAAAAAATCTTACGAACCCAACGAGACTAACTATACGCGAAACGGACAATTTTTAAAAAAAACGCTAAATACAACGACAACCCGTATCTTACCGCTCGCCACGAGTTAAATTTTTTCAACGGCAGCGTCAAACTCGAAATAATTTTATGAACAAAACGAAACTAACCACGTTCGAAACGGACACTATTTAAAAAACGCTTAACACAACGACAACCCGTATCTTTCTGCTCGCCGCGAGTTAAATTTTCCGACAGCACCGTTGCACTCGAAAAAATTTATTGAACAAAACAAGACTAACTACGTTCGAAACGGATACTTTTTAAAAAACGCTTAACACAACGACATCTAAAACGGCGCTTAACACATGGACCGTGTTCCCATCTGTAAATACACAACGCTACGCTAAATATGAATATGCAGCCCGAAAGCCCCCGCCGCAACGCGCGGGCCGCTCCGGGCTAGTTGTATATAAACCAGAAACCTGATAATCTGAATCATAACATAAACTACTAATTGATTTTTATGGGTAGCCAAACTAATCATCATATAAAATAATCGATAATGTTTAAGGATAACAAAAACTAGAAGTATCTGATAAAATGAGGGTGCACTGATCATGTGCCACGAGGTCCTTTGTTGGCGGGGACTAAAAAGAAAGCGTGCTGATTCAGCATAAGCATATGGACGGCTAGGATTGAGTTTGTGGTTGGTGGGCTTTCGCTCCAAGTCAAACATCATGCGTCAGACATGCTATGCTCTCCGCGTCGGATTTTTTGACAGTGGATTCCCCATGCTTTATTATTTTTTCGTACAACATTTATATTTTTATATGAAAATTAAATTATTAGATTTATATTTTTTAACGAGTCGTAACGTTTCGTTTTTTTCCCGAAAAGTTACAAATTCACCTCACTACATGCAAACGTAATGCTCAAGGATCGACTCGCATTTGTGTGTTAACCTATAAACTGGTTCAATTTCATCAACTTTTCACTATGACTCGAAATAAGATGCAATTAACAAGCACACAAACACATCACGTAGTACGCAAGCGTTTTATGTGTTGCCCTATAAGCTAGTTTGATCTAGCTAACTTTTAACCATGACTCGAAAGAGCTGTAGCAACATGCAAATTTACCTTCTACTTCAGGTATTCGACAAAATTATCTCAACGATTTTTATATAAAATCAAGGTGTGATAACTTCAAATGCATCGCATTTGATGCTCTTTACCTTCAATATCAAATTCCATAATCAAGTTAATCCGCTAATGCGATAATCATTTGAAACTATTAACAAATATCGCATTCCATAATCAAAGGGGGGTTTTCTCCTGGATCGATTCAGGATTTAAATCCGGTCCGCCTGTCCCTCGGGATGATTAAAGGATCGAGTTCCTGTAATGCGATTCGAGTTTCCTCCCGAACGAGTGTGTGTGCAAATGATGAGTGTCGTTAAAAAAAAAAAAAAATCCACTAATTAGATATCCACTGATGTGTAGGATTTTTGAAGTGGGGCTTGTACATTAATTTGGCTCACAAGTTACCTAAACACTAATTCTCATCTATAAACATGGGTTGAAAACATATATCAAGGGCACCTCCTCCATGGCATGCGGCTTCCTTACGATCATCTCTATGATCTAAACACGCAATCTACACTAGGGTTTTTACCTTCGGCTTCGCGTAGGTGCCCACCGATTTACGCATAGCTATTTGCGCATGTTTTTGTGAACTTGTTTTTACGCAACATATTGAGGAGTTCAATATAATACTTGACAAAAATATCATACCGAACTCCTGGGACTTTGCGATGTAGGGTTTTTCAATTAGGGCTTGTACGTTGACTTGGTCCCCAAGTCGCCTATACCCTAATTCTCATCTATAAATATGGGTAAAAACCTACATCAATGGCACCTTGTCATGGCGTACGGTTATCATTCTTGCGCCTAACATTTGCTTCCTTATGATCGTCTTTATGATTAGAACACACAATCTACAATATGATTTTTACCTATGGCTCCTCGTAGAGTTTTTTCCCTCACTAACGACCGGCGCCGTCCATCAGCAGGTGGAAAATCCTTTAACCTCCCTTCCGAGATTATTTTCTCGACTAGATTAATCGTACCGAGCTTAATGCCGTTGAATTTGAAAAACTACACTATTGCACTCGAGCGTATTCTTATCCCCCTATGCCCCTGTAAGAATATGCTTGATCATCCACCGAAACTATAAACTTGACATCAACCTCTATGTATCGAGAATACAAACGCGAATACAAACTGAGCCCATTTCTTGAACATATCAAACTTAAATTCAACACGTGAGTATCGAATGCGATATAATTTTAAAAAACCGATCTTCATCTTCAACCCGCGTAAAATAAAATTCAACAGTGAATTAATACATGAATTTGAATTTGATTCCAGTTCACTATATCCATACAAAAATAAGTTCATGTAGTGGAGTTCAAGTAATTCATCCATAAACTATTCCAAATTGTTCAATCTAAGTCATGAAAAATTTAAAAATCCAAATTTGTGAATGCTTAGATACGTGCAATTTGGCCCGTAAATGTACAACTAAATGATTGAGTAATGCCTAATGAGATTAAGATTTATAATTTTGTGTTTGATCGATCAATTTTACGAAATTATTACTAATAAATCGAATTGATGATTACAAGGCTACACGCAAGGAATGCGTATTGCGTTTTGCGATCTACAGAGGGTAAATATACACACACAAAAAGTAAAAAAAATGGAAAATATTATAGTTCGTTAAGAAAGAAAACAATTTGCCATGTCCTCAGATTGGTCTACGTTTCTTTTAGAGCAGCATTTGAGGCGGATTATGCAACTGCGAGAGATGATTGCGTGAGTGGTTTAGTTCCCCTGCACGATCTCAAATTGCTGTTCAAAACAGAAAACTTCTATTTATTATAAGAAAGTATACTTATATTTATTCTAGTACATGTATATTTATTCTCAATTTTTATCAATTATTGATATTTTTTATGCTAATTTTTATAGCAAATCTTTCTTAGCGTTGGAAAAACAGAAACTTAATGTTGTTTGAGTGACAAGAAGGATATAAAACTGATTAGCCCTACAATTTTCAAAATTCACTGTAACCCATTTTGATACTTGACCCACCTATCCACAAGCTACACTTTCAGCTTTCAACTAATTTCATAAGCATTACGAGGTCTAAAATGCTTCATTTCACAACATATCTATATAAATTATAATTTTTCGAAAACTTTCAAATGTATCTGTTGAGTCCCCAAAATAATTAAGGATTTAATTATGACAAAACTGTAATTTATTTGCACTAAAATGTTATGTGCAGTCAGCACAAGTTTGTTTATGTATAGACAACAAATATTGCTGTGTCGAGTGTTTAGTTTGCTGCTCAGTATACCAGCACAAGGTAGACAGTGTTCTTCAATCAGCACAGGATGTGTACTCAGCAGCTCAAGAATATCAAGTGTCTCAGCAATGAAGAACCAGCACAGCTGGAATGCAGATTACTACACAAGACAGCTATGCTCCATTATAAGCATAGTAGTTTCCCGAGTGGTCTACATCAATTGTACTATTCAACAGAAGTCAAAGACAAAGTTGAACAGAAAAGGACACGCGTCGGCGGCTGACAAATGACCTTACAAGACCATGTGGGAAGGTAGAAGGTTAACGCATGTGCAGACATGTGTTATACTTTGTCAACACTTAGGGAACACAACATTCTATTTGTTTAATCAAATAGTGGTGCCAAACCGAAATGAGGTGTTCCTGCAAATAGCTACCAAAGAGGAAAGAGGAGAGCATGCTCTCTGATGCAGTTGTCCCCACAAGTACAGACATCCTATGTACCAGTGGACAATAGAACCATTACCCGGTTAATAGGACTACTATAAATTATTGTATCCACTATTGTAACAACTAGTGGTGTGGGTTTTTCTATTTAGAGTCAAAAACGTGTAATAGCTTTTAGTTTACCTCTTAGCTATATTCTAGGTAATCTGTATCAACCAACTATCATTCCGCCAAGGATAGTTGTGATTCTTTGTGATTCAATCAATAAAGAATAACCGTCGAAAATTACCTGTGACTCTATTTAATTTACATGTTTGAATACTAATCGTGTTTAACTGTTAAGTTAATTAAAAGAAATTGTATTCCCCCCCCCCCCCTCTCTAATACTCCTGTTGCTATCAAGGGACCAACAACTGGTATCAGAGCTTCAGTCTTGATAATTAATATCTTGGATCTGAATTCTTTCATGGCTGCATATTCAAATACAACTTACCTTGAAAATGGCTCATCCAATAGACCACTCAAATTTGATGAAGATGAGTATGAAACTTGGAAGGCAAAATTCATGCTTCACCTTGAGTCTATTGACCCACTCATACCTGGTATTGCCACAGATGGTCCATTTGTTCCCACTGAGACTATTGGTAGTGCTTCAGCTACAGCTGACACTCCTGCTGTTCCTGGCATAGAGGTTATTCTCACTCCTTCTAGATGAGATGCTGAGGATAAACGTTGTGTTGGACTTGACCCTAAAATCAGAACCCTGTTAGCTATAACTTTGCCTAACCCACTGTTCAAACTGATTAAGGAGAAAGGAAATGTCAAGCTTATGTTGGACTATCTAGATGTCACCTATGAGGGTATGTGTAACGACCCGTCAAAATCGCTATTGACGCGGCACGTTAATCATTGATTCCACAGTGAGGTTTTGACCTCTATATGATACGTTTTGATAAAATATTGCATTCATTAAAATAAGTGACTTTCTAAACATAGAAAGTTATAAACATGTGGGCAAGTGCTTAGGTATAAGCAAAACCCCGAAATACATAAGTCTTTAATTTACAGGTTGACATCACAGTCCAATTATTTATTACACAACGCAGTTTTATTTTGAATGCAATAAACTTTGTACAAAGCATGAGAGACTCCATGCAGGCAATAAGCACATCACAGCGGAAGCATTCTAAGGACCTGAGAATAAAACATGCTAAAAAGTCAACACGAATGTTGGTGAGTTATAGGTTTAATTGCTCGAGTCATAAACATATATAAAGATAGACCACAAGATTTCATCAAAAGTTTATCAATAGATTCTACGTAACAGAGCACCCTGGTAACTAAACTTAACGCTATAGTGATAATTACCCCATTCGTTTTAATACACGCAAACCAACGTGTCTTAAACTCAAATAACATACGTCCGTTAAAAGGCTAGCGCTCTAGCTCGGACGGGGATGTCAAGCCCTATGGATCCATATACAATTATTCGCGCCCACCAGTCCATATCCTATGTACTGGCAGCTACTAGTTACCAAAGCTAAGGGATTTCCGGTTTAACTCAGTGTAGAATTTAGTATGTACTTGTGTCTTATCGCGTTTAAAATAAATTGCATGTACTCTCAGCCCAAAAATATTTAAAGTATTTAAAAAGGGAGACTATAAACTCACAGTTCAATATTGCGATTCAATATTGTAGGCAAATTGCGTAGACGTAATGATGGTAGATGACTGTATGGTTGACCTTGGATTCAAGAACAATACCCCGAACAATACCCAATATTTTCTTAGCTTAAAGCGGTTTGAAACCCGAATTAAAACACCCTCGAATATACTTTATTATTATTAAACTTAAATTATAATTATAATTATAAATTAAAATTTAAGTTACAGATATATTTATGAAAAATATCGTCGAGCAAAACTGACCTTTTATAGTACTTTTCGATTTACTGTAGCTCATGCGATCGCATGAGTTTTCAGTGTTTTTGCCATGCGATCGCATGGCCGCCTTTTGCGTTTTTGTTTGCTAGTTCGTCGACATCAAATAGTGTTTACTGTAGCAAATAGTGTTTACTTTAGCAAATAATGTTACTGTAGCAAATAGTGTTTACTGTAGCAAATAGTGTTTACTGTAGCAAATAGTGTGTTACTGTAGCAAGTAATTTTTACTGTAGCAACTAGGGTTTTACTGTAGGAAAGTCGTTTTTACTTGTACATATATATATATATATATATATATATATATATATATATATATATATATATATATATATATATATATATATATATACATACATATAATTGTTCATGAATCGTTGAGAGTAGTCAAAGGTAATTGTATATATGAAACAGTTCTAAAATTTTGAGACTCAATCTAACAGACTTTGTTTAACGTGCCAAAATAATAAATCGTATAGAGAATTGGTTTAAATTAGTCGAAATTTTTCGGGTCATCACAGTACCTCCCCGTTAAAGAAAATTTCGTCCCGAAATTTTGAGTAGTACCTATTTCATGAGCGATATCAGTGAACAAATGTGGATACTTTTGCTTCATTTGATCTTCACGTTCCCAAGTAAACTCGGGTCCTCGTCTTGCGTTCCAACGAACTCTAACTATCGGTATTTTGCTTTGTTTTAATTGTTTGACCTTACGGTCCATGATTTCAACAGGTTCTTCGACAAAATGGAGTTTATCATTAATTCGTATTTCGTCAAGAGGAATTACGACATCCTCTTCAGCTAAACATTTCTTCAAATTTGACACGTGAAATGTGTCGTGAACACTACTAAGTTCTTGTGGTAGCTTTAATCGATAAGCAACTGCTCCAATTCTTTCGGTGATTTCAAAGGGTCCTACGTACCTAGGACTTAGCTTTCCTCGTTTACCGAATCGTACAACGCCTTTCCAGGGTGACACCTTCAACATGACTTTGTCGCCCACTTGAAATTCTAGCGGTTTTCTTCTTACATCAGCATAACTCTTTTGGCGACTCATGGCCGTTTTCAATCGCTGTTGTATTTGAATGATCTTTTCGGTGGTTTCATGAATAATTTCTGGTCCAGTAAGTTGTCTTTCTCCTACTTCACTCCAACAGATAGGAGATCTGCACTTTCTACCGTAAAGTGCTTCAAATGGCGCTGCGTTGATGCTCGTATGATAGCTGTTATTGTATGAAAATTCTGCCAACGGTAAGTGTAGATCCCAACTGGTTCCAAAGTCAATCACGCATGCCCGTAACATGTCTTCCAATGTTTGTATTGTTCTTTCACTTTGACCATCTGTCTGTGGGTG
This sequence comes from Rutidosis leptorrhynchoides, assembly GCF_046630445.1. Classification (NCBI taxonomy): domain Eukaryota; kingdom Viridiplantae; phylum Streptophyta; class Magnoliopsida; order Asterales; family Asteraceae; genus Rutidosis; species Rutidosis leptorrhynchoides. Next base: position 170,261,247 of record NC_092338.1, on the reverse strand, counting down.
ATAAGCGGTGCTCATATCTAATCGAGTTCCCAATGCTTTTTGTAATGACTGCCAGAAACGTGATGTGAATCGGGTGTCGCGATCAGATATGATAGAGATGGGTACACCATGCCTGGAAACTACTTCCTTCAAATATAGGCGTGCTAATTTCTCCATACTGTCTGTCTCCTTTATTGGTAGAAAGTGAGCTGATTTAGTTAGACGATCAACTATCACCCAAATAGTATCATGACTACTTGTAGTCCTTGGCAATTTCGTAATGAAATCCATGGTTATTCTTTCCCATTTCCACTGCGGAATTTTCGGTTGTTGCAGTAATCCTGACGGCTTTTGGTGCTCAGCTTTGATCTTTGCACACGTCAAACATTTGCTTACATAAGTAGCAATTTCTGTCTTCATATTAGGCCACCAATAAAACTTCTTGAGATCGTGGTACATTTTCCCGTTTCCTGGGTGAATTGAGTACCTCGTTTTGTGTGCTTCATCCAGTACTAGTTGCCTTAGGTTACCATGTTTTGGTACCCATATCCTACCAGCAAAATACAGGGTTCCATCGGCTTTTACTTCAAGTTGTTTTTCTAACCCTTTGCTCATTTCGCCTTTTTCGTTTTCTTCTTTTAAAGCTTCTAACTGTGCTACTTGAATTTGCTTTGTGAGATCAGTACGAATTGTAATATTCAAAGCTCGAACCCTAAGAGGTTTTACTCTTTCTTTTCGACTTAAGACATCAGCTACAACATTAGCCTTTCCGGGGTGGTAACGGATTTCACAATCGTAATCGTTTAACAACTCTACCCAGCGACGTTGCCTCATATTGAGTTGTTTTTGATCAAAAATATGCTGAAGACTCTTATGGTCAGTGTACACTGTACACTTGGTGCCATATAGATAGTGTCTCCATATTTTGAGTGCAAAAACTACTGCTCCAAGTTCTAAATCATGCGTCGTATAGTTCTTTTCATGAATTTTTAGTTGTCGTGAGGCATATGCGATGACTTTTGTGCGTTGCATTAATACACATCCTAAACCTTGGCGTGAAGCATCACAATAGATCACGAAATCATCATTTCCTTCCGGTAATGACAAAATGGGTGCAGACGTTAACTTCTTCTTTAATAACTGGAATGAGGATTCCTGTTCTGTGGACCAATCATACTTCTTTCCCTTTTGAGTCAATGCAGTTAAGGGTTTGGCGATTCTAGAGAAATCTTGAATGAATCTTCGGTAGTAACCAGCAAGACCTAAGAATTGGCGACTTTGTGTTGGAGTCTTCGGGATTTCCCATTTACTAATGGCTTCGATCTTGGCGGGGTCAACTTTAATTCCATGTTTACTGACAACATGGCCCAAAAATTGTACTTCTTGTAACCAGAAATCACACTTCGAAAATTTTGCGTACAATTCTTCTTTCTTGAGTATCTCCAGTACCAGTCTTAAGTGTTGCTCATGTTCTTCCTTGTTCTTCGAGTAAATCAATATGTCATCGATAAAAACAATGACAAATTTGTCTAAATACGGTCTACAGATGCGATTCATTAGATCCATGAATACTGCTGGAGCATTAGTTAATCCAAAAGGCATGACTAGAAACTCATAGTGACCGTAACGGGTTCTGAACCGGTTTTAGGAACATCTTCTTCCTTCACTCTCAGTTGATGATATCCGGAGCATAGATCAATCTTAGAATAAACACTTGATCCTTGCAATTGATCAAACAAATCATCAATCCTCGGTAATGGGTACCGATTCTTGATCGTTAATTTGTTTAATTCTCGGTAATCTATGCACATTCTCATAGATCCATCCTTCTTCTTGACGAACAGAATAGGAGCACCCCAAGGTGAAAAACTAGGACGAATAAATCCACGGTCCGATAATTCTTGCAACTGGTCTTGTAATTATTGCATTTCTGAAGGTGCAAGTCTATATGGAGATCGGGCTACAGGTGCAGCTCCTGGTATGAGATCAATCTGGAATTCTGCACATCTATGTGGAGGTAGCCCCGGTAATTCTTCTGGAAATACTCCGGGATATTCTCTTACAACCGGCATGTCATTAATGCTTCTTTCTTCAGTATCGATCTTCTTTATGTGTGCCAGAATAGCATAACAACCTTTTCTTATAAGTTTCTGGGCCTTCATACAGCTGATAAAGTTCAGCTTTGAGTTGCTCTTCTCCCCATAAATCATTAATGACGTTTCATCCTTACGAGGGATGCGGATTGCTTTCTCAGCGCAAACAACTTCCGCTCTTGTTTTGGACATCCAGTCCATGCCAACGATTACGTCAAAACTTCCTAATTCTACGGGTATCAAATCGATTTTGAAGGTTTCACCAGCGAGATTCATTTCGCAACCATGGCAAATTTTATCGGCTTTTATCAGTTTACCATTAGCTAATTCAATAGTATATTTATCGTCTAGAGGTAATGATGCACATTTTAGTTTAGAACTAAAGTCTTTACACATATAACTTCTATCAGCACCCGTATCAAACATAATAGAAGCTAGTTGATTATTAACGATAAACGTACCCGTGACAAGATTTAAATCCTCACGTGCTTTACTGGCACTAACATTAAATGCCCTCCCACGCGCGGGTTCTTTGTTCTTCTCCTTATCAGGGCATTGATTTATAAAGTGACCAGACTTCCCGCATCCATAACATTTTTGACATCGGTCAATTTTGTCTTTACTTCAGAAACGGTGGCATAACAATCTTTCACCACATGTCCTTTCTTGTTGCACTTATCACAGACCACTTGACAATAACCTGCATGATGTGTGTAACATCTTTTGCAGAACGGATGGGGTCCCTTATAGTTTGGACTTGCAGTTGCCCCATCTTGTTTACCTTTAAAAGTTTCTTGTTTCTTCAGGTGAGTACTTTTGCCCTTATAGTCTTCCCATTTCCTCTTTCCTTCAGTTGTCTTGACTTCGGTAATTGGTGCCTTAATCGAACTCTCTGTGATCTGGTCCATGAGTTGGTGTGCCATTGTCATGGCTTCCTGCATCGTATTCGGTTTGGACGATGTAACATTTCCTTTGATATTGATCGATAAACCGTCAATATACATTTCTATCTTTCGTTTCTCATTTGGCACCAATTCGGGACACAACAAGGCTAGTTCCATGAAACGCTTTTCATAGTTATTGAGATTCGCTCCGATAACCTTCAGATTACGTAACTCCGATTCCATTTTTCTGATCTCGTTTCGAGGACAGTACTCCTCGATTAGCATCTTTTTCAGTTCTTCCCAAGAGATATCATATGCCGTATCTATTCCTTCTGCTTTAGCATAATTGTTCCACCAAGTAAGTGCACCATCTTGCAACGTGCACGAAGCATACTTTGACTTGTCTCCGTTCGCACAATTACTGATTTTGAAAACGGACTCCATCTTTTCAAACCATCGGGTTAGACCGACTGGTCCCTCAGTTCCACTAAACGTCTGTGGTTTGCATCCTTGAAAAGTTTTGTATGAGCATCCGTTTCGTGAATTTGTGTTTACGGCTGCTGCTTTGGCTGCTGCTTCGGCTGTTGCTTTTGCTGTTTCGGTTGCAGCAATTCTTTCATTCACACGTTTCTCGACTAGTTGCTCAAACTCAGCATCCGACATTTGAGACATGTTTCTTCAATAAACACAACAGATATAATTTAATCATATAGAATATTATAGGTAAAATGAGTTGTCAATAGTTAATCGTAGCATATTAATAATATGAACCGATTATTATAAAAGCCTTTTCTTCTTATTAGCATTTTATAATTATTTCTAGGGTATTACCTACCCGTTAAGTTCATACATAATAGCTAGTACAAGGAATTAACTACTAAAATCCTAATAATATTCCACTATGAAAAATTATAGCGAGTTACTACATTATTATGTAATAATAATAATAATAAGTAGTAATAATACAAATAATCATTCCATGCATTTATTATTAATAAACCAAAATAATACAATACCATACAATACTGATATTTTACATATGCTTATTTTACATAACAAGATAGAGTAGCACACATAAGCAATAAAATAGCGCATGGAAGATTTATGGTTGCGAGGTCGTTCATTCAGAACTATCAGAAACTTCTTCCCATTTGGTTCTCTCTGCCAATTGTTTGTGTGCACATGGTCCGACAGACATTCTGGCAGTGTATTTTATTTTTAGTTGGGGTTTTGGGGTACCCGTTGCCTCAGTGGGTTTAATACAATAAGGGTGGTTACGGATCGAATGGTCCTGTTCTTTTTTAATAATTAAGGACATTTTATTATTGTGGTTGTTTTTATTATCTATATCAAGTTGGAATTTCTCCTTAGTGATCTCTTTTATTTCATTAGCGAAATCCTCCTCCTTACTGATCTCGTCTGATGACGAACTGTCTGAGTCATGTGTAGGAGAATATGATGACGAACTGCAAGAATATGTACCGGTGGTCATGAACCGAAATCTGCCAGGCGTAATCGGCACAACCCGCCCGTCGGCGGTATATCTGGACCAATGTCCATATTTGTTTAGAAATGGACGATCCTCGTTTACTCCAGGGATCATGGGTCCATGCCAACGATACTGTGGCTCCGGAAAACTAAAGCTGGGTGGAGCTGGAACCTCCTCTGGGTTTACCGGGAGTTGAGATTCCCCGGCTAACACAATTTCTTCTTTAATAGGTATTGGAACGCCCTTTTCAGTTGTGGATAGAATAGATTCAGTGTCCGATTCCGAGTCGTACAAAATGATAGGATTAGAGGAAGTCATCTATCACATAATTGAAACAACAATTGTGTTAGCATATAAATATATCACATATAATGTTTTTGACCAAATAATAAGCAAAAATCAGTAAAAACAGATATGGTCATAGTCCAGACTCACTAATGCATCCTAACAATTACCAGTTAAACACACTAATGTAATTTCTGGTTCCCTATGACCTCAAGCTCTGATACCAACTGTAACGACCCGTCAAAATCGCTATTGACGCGACACGTTAATCATTGATTCCACAGTGAGGTTTTGACCTCTATATGATACGTTTTGATAAAATATTGCATTCATTAAAATAAGTGACTTTCTAAACATAGAAAGTTATAAACATGTGGGCAAGTGCTTAGGTATAAGCAAAACCCCAAAATACATAAGTCTTTAATTTACAGGTTGACATCACAGTCCAATTATTTATTACACAACGCAGTTTTATTTTGAATGCAATAAACTTTGTACAAAGCATGAGAGACTCCATGCAGGCAACAAGCACATCACAGCGGAAGCATTCTAAGGACCTGAGAATAAAACATGCTAAAAAGTCAACACGAATGTTGGTGAGTTATAGGTTTAATTGCTCGAGTCATAAACATATATAAAGATAGACCACAAGATTTCATCAAAAGTTTATCAATAGATTCTACGTAACAGAGCACCCTGGTAACTAAACTTAACGCTATAGTGATAATTACCCCATTCGTTTTAATACACGCAAACCAACGTGTCTTAAACTCAAATAACATACGTCCGTTAAAAGGCTAGCGCTCTAGCTCGGACGGGGATGTCAAGCCCTATGGATCCATATACAATTATTCGCGCCCACCAGTCCATATCCTATGTACTGGCAGCTACTAGTTACCAAAGCTAAGGGATTTCCGGTTTAACTCAGTGTAGAATTTAGTATGTACTTGTGTCTTATCGCGTTTAAAATAAATTGCATGTACTCTCAGCCCAAAAATATTTAAAGTATTTAAAAAGGGAGACTATAAACTCACAGTTCAATATTGCGATTCAATATTGTAGGCAAATTGCGTAGACGTAATGATGGTAGATGACTGTATGGTTGGCATTGGATTCAAGAACAATACCCCGAACAATACCCAATATTTCCTTAGCTTAAAGCGGTTTGAAACCCGAATTAAAACACCCTCGAATATACTTTATTATTATTAAACTTAAATTATAATTATAATGATAAATTAAAATTTAAGTTACAGATATATTTATGAAAAATATCGTCGAGCAAAACTGACCTTTTATAGTACTTTTCGATTTACTGTAGCTCATGCGATCGCATGAGTTTTCAGTGTTTTTGCTATGCGATCGCATGGCCGCCTTTTCCGTTTTTGTTTGCTAATTCGTCGACATCAAATAGTGTTTACTGTAGCAAATAGTGTTTACTGTACTAAATAGTGTTTACTGTAGCAAATAGTGTTTACTGTAGCAAATAGTGTTTACTGTAGCAAATCACTGTAGCAAAGTCGTTTTCACTGTAGCATTGTAGCAAAATACGGTTTCACTGTAGCAAATAGTGTTTCACTGTAGCAAATAGTGTTTTACTGTAGCAAAGTAATTTTTACTGAAGCAACTAGGGTTTTACTGTAGGAAAGTCGTTTTTACTTGTACATATATATATATATATATATATATATATATACATACATATAATTGTTCATGAATCGTTGAGAGTAGTCAAAGGTAATTGTATATATGAAACAGTTCTAAAATTTTGAGACTCAATCTAACAGACTTTGTTTAACGTGCCAAAATAATAAATCGTATAGAGAATTAGTTTAAATTAGTCGAAATTTTTCGGGTCATCACAGTATGGGAGAAGTAAGGCAGAACAGAATGATTGCTTTGAAAAGAGAATATGAAATGTTCTTTCCCTACAAGAATGAAACCCTTAAGCAAACCTTTATTAGGTTTAACTCCTTGATTGCAGACCTGATCACTTTGAATGTCACCTATATTGAATTTGAACAAGTAAACAAATTCATTGATTCACTGCCTACTAAATGGAAATATGTTACTGACCCTTTACGAACCACTCAGACTTTAAAGAACTTTAACATGTCTTCTCTCTACAGTTCACTTTGGAACCATGAGAAAGCAGAGGCTAAATTTGAACTTAACTTGAAAGAAAACTTTAGGGCTGCCCCCACCACTTCAAAATCTTCTAAGACAGATGATACTGCTCTTATTGTTGCTGCTAAAAAGAAAGCTCAAAAAGATTTACTGGTTCAAAAGTTGTTGGCAAAAGAAGAGACAGCTGAGAGTGATGTGGATAGTGGTACTGGGTCTGAAGAAAGCAGTGATGATGAAAGTGATGTAGAAGGGTTTGCTGAAGGTATGGCTTTGCTGGCTAGGCAGTTCAAAAGGTTCAATCGTAATAGAACCAACAAGTCATACAAAGGGAGTAAGAAACCGAGTGCTAGGTATAGCAGCAAGTCAGTCAAGGGTCCTAAATCTGAGTGTTATAATTGTGGGAAGGTTGGACATTTTGCTGCTGAATGCATGTCCAGGAAACCTTCAACTTCACATGCTAACTCTTTCTCAAAAGCTGATAAGTACAAAAACAAGTACAAAGCTATGAAAGCTCAGATGAAGGAAAGTGCTAAGACTGATAAGAAGGGTAAAAAGCCAGAAAAGGTTCTAGTTGCTGAGCATCATGATTGGGATGAAACCAGCTCGTCGTCATCTTCTGATAGTGATACTGATGATGATGGTGCTGGTTATGCTTCTGATAAAAAGTTGTGTTTGATGGCCAAGGAGGTCAAGAAGTCTGATGAGGATGATAGTGGTAGTAAGTTTTTGGCTGATATGAGGGAAGCTGATCAGAAAAGAGATTCACCTCAATGGAAAACTAAATTGATGTATAAGGTTGATAATTTTTGAACTTATACTGATGATGAAAAAGCCGAAATGTTTGACTACCTAAGAGTTGACTTATGTAGAGGCAGCAAACGTGAAGAAGTTTTGAAAACTGATAACAAATCTTTAAATGAGAAACTTAAAAGCAAAAATGATGAAATTAAAATCTTGAAAGATGATATTTCCAAACTTGAAAAACAAAACTTTGCTTTAAAGTCTCTTCACGTTGAGGCAGCAGAAGTCAAGAACCAGCTGGATAATCTTAAAAAGGTTGTCGCTTCGTGGTGTACATCTGCTCAAAGCACAGCCAAGTGTGTTAACGAGCAGGTGCCTGCCCAAGTTGAAGCTTTCTTTGCTGGTGACTATGCTGCTACTGCTGCTATTGCAGAAGTTACTTTCATGGACCCAATTCTTGAAACTGATCCTGAAGTTGTCTTGCCAAATACTTTTGCCAAGATAGTTAAGGGTAAAAGGGTCTTGACAAATAAGTTTGTTAGACCTGCTGTGTCCCCACCACCTGCCATGAAAGAGATTTTGGAGGATGAAGTTAGAGCAAGAGAAGCCAGTACCTCAATTGATGAGACTACTGACCCCTCAAGCATCTACTACATGACTCCAAAAGAAAGACGTATTAAAAGGGAAATCACTGAAAATAATCTAAGAAAAATTAAACCAACTGATCCCCCTTCGTGTTCGAGTTCCAATTGTGTTGAGCCAGCTGATGACAAACTTACTGGTCAACCAGTAGCTGTAGACAAGCCAGTCAAACAAAATACTGGCAAGTCCAAGGCAGCAGGAAAAACTTCTTCTAGCTCATCAGCTTCAGTAGACAAGCCAGTAACTTCCCACGCTAGCTCGTCAAGTGATAAAGGCAAAGCAATACGCCATGACTATGGTACTGGTTCTAAGAAGAAAGCTTCCCTTAAGGGAAAAGCAAAAGTGGACTCGAATGATGAGCTGTCTATCACTGAGATTATGACAGTCAAGCTTGACTAGCTAATTGAGGCAGTAACCGAAAGTCGACCCGATCTTACTGCACCCATTTACTCAGTGTATGACCAGTCACCGATACCAAATGTGAGAAAATGCTACAAATGTGGCAGCAAGTTTCACTTAGTCAACTGGTGTACTCTAACCCTAACCCCATCTGCTGCTGCCTCTTCAAGCAAACCAGCAGACAGGAAGAGATCATCAAAGATGACCCTTCCAGAACCCATCCTTGGATGGTTCCCAAAAAGAACTAATCTCTTAGCTACTGTGCAGGGCATTCAAAACAAGCAAATCTGGTATCTCGATAGTGGTTGTTCGAGACATATGACCGGATGTAAGTCCCTGCTGATGGACTATCAAGAAAAGGATGGTCCAGTTGTTTCGTATGGAGATAATTCGTTGGGTTACACAAAGGGTTTTGGTACTTTGACAAATAGGAATGTCACGTTCTCAAATGTTGCATATTTCGTTGGGCTTAAACATAATTTACTCAGCATAAGCCAACTAACAAGTAAGAATAAGATAGTCCAATTCAGAAGGAAAATTGGCACTATTTTTGATAAGACAGGGAAGCCACTGCTGACTACAAAACGTCATGAAAACATGTATCAAATTGACATGAACACATCAGTCACAACACTGATACTTGTTTCTATTCAAAGGCAGCAGACAACCTGAAGTGGTTATGGCACAAGAGACTCTCACATCTCAACTTCAAAGATATTCACTAATTATCCAGTAGAAGTTTGGTGTCTGGGCTACCCACTATGTCTTATGTAAAGGACAGATTGTGTCCTGGCTGTAAAAAGGGAAAACATCACCATGCCTCATTCAAATTAAAGCAAATCTCATCTGTTGAGAAACCATTTCATTTACTTCATATGGATCTATTTGGTCCTGTTAATGTGGCCAGCTGTAGTGGGAAGAAGTATACACTGGTTATTATTGATGAATACTCCAGATACACCTGGGTATTCTTTTTGAAGCAAAAGAGTGAAGCTGCTGATGAAATTATCAATTTTATCAAAAGAATGGAGCTTTTAAATGAGCAACTGGTGAAACAACTAAGAAGTGATCATGGTACAGAATTCAGAAATGCTACATTAGAAGAATTTTGTGCTGACAAAGGTATTTCACAGAACTTTTCTGCTATGAGAACACCTCAACAGAATGGTGTTGCAGAAAGAAGAAATAGAACTCTCATTGAAGCAGCAAGATCTATGTTAGCTGAGTCTGGGCTGAAAAATTCATATTGGGCAGAAGCTGTGAACACTGCATGTTTTACCCAGAATAGATCTTTCATAGTGAAAGACATCAGAAAACTGCTTATGAAGTTCTCAAAGGAAGAAGACCCTCAATTTCATTTCTTCATATATTTGGCACTCCCTGTTTCATTCTAAACAATAGGGATCAGCTAGGCAAGTGTGATGCTAAGGCTGATGAAGGTATATTCTTGGGATATTCCAACATGTCAAAGGCATATAGGGTTTTCAATAAAAGAAGGGGTTGTTTTGAAGAATCAATTAATGTTACATTTGATGAAACTGCCTCAGCTTCATCTCTAAGTCAAGAAGATGAAGAGTTATTGTTTGAAGAGCCTACTCAGTAAGCTCTTGATGATGATGATGATGAAGAACCAGCTGCAAATCCCTCACCAATCCATGTTGCTGGGTTCTCTGATGATGAGATGGAACACTCTGTTCCATCTGTGTCTAAACCAAGTGGACCTACTGGCTCTACTGAAGTCCTACAACTTAAGCATAGGTCTACTGGTTCTGAAGGATCACAAGCTGGTACTGGTTACATGAATAATGAACAGCTGTCTCCAACTGCTGCTCATACCTTTGAACCAGCTGATGATCAAGATGTTATATGTTCCACGACAAGCTCACCTGTTCATAACACTAGATGGACAAAAGAGCATCCTATTGAGCAAGTTATTGGTAATCTGGCTAGTGGTGTTAAAACAAAAAGACATGTAACCAGCAACTTTTGTATGCATGTGAATGTTGTGTCTACCATTGAACCTACATGTCCTGATGAAGCAATCAAAGATCTAAGCTGGGCAGGAGCTATGCAAGAAGAGATCTCCCAGTTTGATAGGAATAAGGTTTGGACATTGGTACCTAAACCTGATGATGAAACTAAGAAGATCATTGGTACCAAGTGGGTTTTCAAGAACAAGATGGATGAAGATGGTATTGTGATCAGAAATAAAGCTAGATTGGTAGCTCAAGGGTTCAAACAGGAAGAAGGATTGGATTATGGAGAGACATATGCTCCAGTGGCTAGGATGGAAGCTATCAGATTGTTCTTGGCATATGCTGCTAAGATGAACTTTAGGGTATTCCAGATGGATGTTAAATCTGCATTTCTAAATGGGAAGCTGCAAGAAGAAGTTTATGTCAAACAGCCTCCTGATTTTGTAAGCAGTAAATATCCAGACCATGTCTACAAGCTAGACAAAGCTCTTTATGGCCTCAAACATGCACCAAGAGCATGGTATGAGACACTTCATGTGTATCTCACTGGTATATGTTTTAAAGTTGGAACAATTGATACCACCCTGTTCTCAAAAGAGACAGATGGTGATCTCTTGCTGGTACAGATATATGTGGACAATATCATTTATGGATCTAAAAATGAGAAACATTGTCAAGATTTTTCAAAACTTATGTCAAAGACATATGAAATGAGCTTACAAAGAGATTTGCAATACTTTTTAGGGTTGCAAATTAAACAACTTGATGATGGAATTTTTATAAGTCAGGATAAATATATCAAAGATATGTTAAAGAAATTTGGTCTGACCTGTTTAAAAAATATAGGGACCCCAATGAAATGTCCCGTTCTTATTGATTAAAAACGTTCCATATTAATTGATTTCGTTGCGAGGTTTTGACCTCTATATGAGACGTTTTTCAAAGACTGCATTCATTTTTAAAACAAACCATAACCTTTATTTCATAAATAAAGGTTTAAAAAGCTTTACGTAGATTATCAAATAATGATAATCTAAAATATCCTGTTTACACACGACCATTACATAATGGTTTACAATACAAATATGTTACATCGAAATCAGTTTCTTGAATGCAGTTTTTACACAATATCATACAAACATGGACTCCAAATCTTGTCCTTATTTTAGTATGCAACAGCGGAAGCTCTTAGTATTCACCTGAGAATAAACATGCTTTAAACGTCAACAAAAATGTTGGTGAGTTATAGGTTTAACCTATATATATCAAATCGTAACAATAGACCACAAGATTTCATATTTCAATACACATCCCATACATAGAGATAAAAATCATTCATATGGTGAACACCTGGTAACCGACATTAACAAGATGCATATATAAGAATATCCCCATCATTCCGGGACACCCTTCGGATATGATATAAATTTCGAAGTACTAAAGCATCCGGTTCTTTGGATGGGGTTTGTTAGGCTCAATAGATCTATCTTTAGGATTCGCGTCAATTAGGGTGTATGTTCCCTAATTCTTAGATTACCAGACTTAATAAAAAGGGGCATATTCGATTTCGATAATTCAACCATAGAATGTAGTTTCACGTACTTGTGTCTATTTTGTAAATCATTTATAAAACCTGCATGTATTCTCATCCCAAAAATATTAGATTTTAAAAGTGAGACTATAACTCACTTTCACAGATTTTACTTCATCGGGAAGTAAGACTTGACCACTGGTTGATTTACAAACCTATAACAATATATACATATATATCAAAGTATGTTCAAAATATATTTACAAAACTTTTAATACATTTTGATGTTTTAAGTTTATTAAGTCAGCTGTCCTCGTTAGTAACCTACAACTAGTTGTCCACAGCTAGATGTACAGAAATAAATCGATAAATATTATCTTGAATCAAGCCATGACCCAGTGTATACGTATCTCAGTATTGATCACAACTCAAACTATATATATATTTTGGAATCAACCTCAACCCTGTATAGCTAACTCCAACATTCACATATAGAGTGTCTATGGTTGTTCCGCAATATATATATAGATGGGTCGACATGATAGGTCGAAACATTGTATACATGTCTATGGTATCTCAAGATTATATAATATACAATATAAGTTGATTAGGTTATGGTTGGAATAGATTTATTACTAACTTTCACGTAGGTAAAATGAGTAGTTTTTATCAATCTTGTTTTACTCGCCATTTCTTCGTTTCTAATCCGTTTTGAGTAATTCCAGTGGCCACGGTTTCGTATTGAACTTAAATTTATGAATCTAAACAGAAAAAGTATAAGTTTATAGTGGGAAATATAAGTTACAAGTCGTTTTTGAAAGAGGTAGTCATTTCCGTCGAAAGAACGACATCTTGATGACCATTTTGAAAAACATACTTTCACTTTGAGTTTAATCATGATTTTTGGATATAGTTTCATGTTCATAAGAAAAATAATTTTTCCAAAAGTATAGCTTTTAAATCAAAGTTCTTCTTAGCTTTTAATTATCCCAACCAAAACAGCCCCCGGTTTTACTACGACGGCGTATATCCAGTTTTATGGTGTTTATCGTGTTTCCGGGTTTTAAATCATTAAGTTAGCATATCATATAGATATAGAACATGTTTTTAGTTGATTTTAAAAGTCTAGTTAGAAGGATTAACTTTATTTGCGAACAAGTTTAGAATTAACTAAACTATGTTCTAGTGATTACAAGTTTATAACGTTGAATAAGACAGCTTTTTATGTATGAATCGAATGATGTTATGAACAATATTACTACCTCAAGTTCCTTGGATAAACCTAATGGAAATGAGAAAAATGGATCTAGCTTCAAAGGATCCTTGGATGGCTTGAAAGTTCTTGAAGCAGAATCATGACACGAAAACAATTTCAAGTAAGATTTCCACTCGAAATAAGATTGTTATAGTTATAGAAATTGAATTAAAGTTTGAATATGATTATTACCTTGTATTATAAAGATAACCTACTATAAGTAACAAAGGTTTCTTGATCTTGGATGATTACTTGGAATGGATTTAGAAAACTTGGAAGTAAACTTGCAATCTTGGAAGTATTCTTGATTTTATGAAACTAGAACTTTTGGAATTTATGAAGAACACTTAGAACTTAAAGATATAACTTGAGAGAGATCAATTAGATGAAGAAAATTGAATAATGAAAGTGTTTGTAGGTGTTTTTGGTCGTTGGTGTATGGATTAGATATAAAGGATATGTAATTTTGTTTTCATGTAAATAAGTCATGAATGATTACTCATATTTTTGTAATTTTATGAGATATTTCATGCTAGTTGCCAAATGATGGTTCCCACATGTGTTAGGTGACTCACATGGGCTGCTAAGAGCTGATCATTGGAGTGTATATACCAATAGTACATACATCTAAAAGCTGTGTATTGTACGAGTACGAATACGGGTGCATACGAGTAGAATTGTTGATGAAACTGAACGAGGATGTAATTGTAAGAATTTTTGTTAAGTAGAAGTATTTTGATAAGTGTCTTGAAGTATTTCAAAAGTGTATGAATACATATTAAAACACTACATGTATATACATTTTAACTGAGCAGTTAAGTCATCGTTAGTCGTTACATGTAAGTGTTGTTTTGAAACCTTTATGTTAACGATCTTGTTAAATGTTGTTAACCCAATGTTTATAATATCAAAAGAGATTTTAAATTATTATATTATCATGATATTATGATGTACGAATATCTCTTAATATGATATATATACATTAAATGTCGTTACAACGATAATCGTTACATATATGTCTCGTTTCAAAATCATTAAGTTAGTAGTCTTGTTTTTACATATGTAGTTCATTGTTAATATACTTAATGATATGTTTACTTATCATAATATCATGTTAACTATATATATAAGCATATATATGTCATCATATAGTTTTTACAAGTTTTAACGTTCGTGAATCACCGGTCAACTTGGGTGGTCAATTGTCTATATGAAACCTATTTCAATTAATCAAGTCTTAACAAGTTTGATTGCTTAACATGTTGGAAACACTTAATCATGTAAATAATAATTTCATTTAATATATATAAACATGGAAAAGTTCGGGTCACTAAACCCAATGGCAGCATCTATTAAAATAGATGCTGATCCCAAAGCTGAACCAGTCAATATCACTGAATATAGAGGTATGATTGGATCCCTACTTTATCTTACAGTCAGCATACCAGATATTATGTTTGCCACATGTCTCTTTGCCAGATATCAAGCTGATCCTAAAGAGTCACACTTGCTAGCAGTAAAAAGGATATTTAGGTATCTAAAAGCTACTGCTAAATGTGGTCTTTGGTATCCCAAAGAACAAGATTTTAAGCTAATTGGGTATTCAGATGCTGACTTTGTTGGGTGTAAAATAGACAGGAAAAGTACTACTGGTGGTTGCCAGTTACTGGGGGGTAGGCTAGTCAGATGGATGAGCAAAAAGCAAAATACTGTGTCCACATCTACTGCTGAGGCAGAATATGTTTCTGCTGGTAGTTGTACTGCTCAAGTACTATGGACGCAAAGCCAGCTGAAGGACTATGGTGTTCATGTTACAAAGACTCCAATCTACTGTGACAACACAAGTGCAATTGCTATCACCAACAATCCTGTGATGCATTCAAGGACGAAGCACATTGACGTTTGATATCATTTCATAAGGGATCATGTTCAAAAAGGAGGATTTAAAGAGGCGAATCATCTCTCACAATGAGTATATTGAGGATATTGCCCGTCTTCAAGCTGATTTGGATGATGCTAATCACAGAATTCTTTTCCTTAATGAAGAAAATAGGGTGTTAGAAGAGAGATTGGATTCGCAGGAATAGCAAATGGCTACTATGATTCCTACCTCAGCTTATGTTCAAATGGTGGAGGTAATGCAACGCATGGCTGATCTTCAAGCTGGTGTTGGGGCTGATGTCCAAAATTTGGCCATGGGTGTTGCTAGAAATGAAGTTCGAACTTCCAACCTCTGCCTAAGACAATATGGTGTAGATTCTGGTGCCCATCTTTCTCCTGCTGATGCTGACTGGAACAATTTTGCTTTCTCTGTTCTTCAGTCAGATAGTGACCTTGATGCACAGATCTCCCCTGCTCACCCTTCTGCCCCTGCTGATGACAAAAAGGGGGAGAAGAAGTCTAGGAAAAAGTCTAAAAAGAAAAAACAATCTGAGGGGGAGCATGAGCATGAAAAGGCTCCTAAACAGCAGAGGAGAGATGGTGATGATGGTACTGGCACTAAGCCCAGCAACGCTCATACTGAAGCTGGTGTATAGGCAGCTGATGAATCTCAACCCAGTGTGTCTGCCACATCAGTGGATGATATTGGTTCTGGCAGTAAGCCCATTGACGTTTCTGAATTGGCTGTTGCTGAATCTTTTGCAGTCTCTCAAACCATTGAACGTAAATTGAAAAGAAAAATGGAGAGACATCAGAAGAGACAGCAGGAATTAGATGCTGCTTTCAACGCTAAGTTTGGGGACTATGCTGCTCTAAAAAGACTTAAAATCGAGCGTAGACGAACCCTCACTCCTGATAAGCGTGAAATTGATGATGATCTGATCAGCATTGAAGAATATAAAAGGGCTACCCTGAAAAGAAATGCTAAGTTCATGATCAAGTATGATAAAAAGAAAGCCAAGCTATATGCTGAGCGAGCAGATAGAATAAAGAAGATGACTCCTGAAGAGATGAAAGACTATTTAGCTTCTACTAAGTCAGGAGGAGTTAGAGCTGATGTATTTATGAAATGGCTAGATGCAGTGTTAGAAACCAGCTCATCTTCTCGACCAGTATCGTCTACTCAGCCAGCTACACAACAACAGCCAGCAGATGTTGATGTTCAGGGGGAGCATCTTGCTATTGTTCCCTATCTGCCACCACAAGAACTAGTATCAACACAAGAACCATCAGCTGAACCCAAGCCAATTGGCAAACAAAGAGTGAAATCTGCTCCTAGGGACAACCAGCCCCTACGGAAAGGAACCATATTTGAGGCAGCTGATGAAGATACTGAGGCAGTTGTGCCAGCTGATAGTAATCAGTCAGCTGGTACTGAAGACACAGCAAGGAGTGCTGTGAATGAAGACCCAGCCAGTAGTGTGCTGCTGGGTGAAACAAGTGTTGAAGACCAAGCAAAGGTGGATGTGTCGGGTGCTAATCAAGATGATGATACGGTTAATCCTGCTGACTTTACAGTCTGGGGTAGTGGAGATCACTTATTTGTTCAATCACCTATCTCTCCCCGGACCCTCACTTATTTTAACAGAACACAGGATAATCGTGTTAATAAGTTTCCAGTGAGTTCATCTGGCATAGGTGAATCAATCATGTATCCTCCATCTTTCCCAAAACATCATGGTAAACACAGAACTTGGGAAGATGATTCAGTTTCCCGTGGTGAGCCAGATCTATTTAGAATGAATCCAGATGAAAGAGATACTTACAGGCTGGAGATCACTGTACCAGAATTGCTTGAGCAAAGACAAGCAGCTTGATGTTGTGCGAGGTGTATATGAAATAGTTATATTTTTACTGCGAAATACTACAAAATATGATACAAATTACGCAAGTTTTATTTATTTATTTATGGAATATACCTAAACCTTGCTACAACACTTATAGGCAGTGTACCAAATTGTAGAGTAGTGTAGTTTTTAGTAAGTCCGGTTCATTCCACAGGGAGCTAGCTGAGTTTAACGCTATATTTTTAACAACTATATTTATACAAAATATATATAATTATATATAGTAATATTATTATAAAAGGGGTTTTTATCGTTTAATGACCGGTTTGTCGATTTTAAATAAAGCGTAAAGATAAATGACGATAATATAAATGACAGAATTTAAATTGAGATAAAGTAAATTGCAGTAATTAAAATGACAGTAAATAAAGGTACGATGAAATATGAAATAAAAGTATTATGCTTATTTAAACTTCCGTAATCATGATGTTCGACGTGTTGATTTTAATTTATTACCCTGGGTTAATTGTCCTTTGTCCTGGATTATTCGATATGTCCATCTGGTTTTTGTCCATAACAGTCCATCAGTCATAAATATAAAGTGCGAGTGTCCTCGTCAAATTATCCTTATATTCGAAGTCAAATATTTCAACTAATTGGGGACTTAAACTATAATTACACCAATTTTCCTTGTATGTAATTCACCCATGTTTTAATAAGTCCATTGACTATTAATCCATTTTCGTGTCCGGTTAAATGAACGATTATTAGTACTTATAAATATCCAGCCCATCGTGTTCGATCGAGTGTATATGGTTATTTATAGGTACATCCAATTGTAAATCTTTATATTAAATTAATGAACTATCATTCAATTAAACAAATATAAAGCCCATTAATAGCACATAGTCTAATTTCCACAAGTGTCGTTTTTTGTCCAAACCCCAATTATGGTACAAAGCCCAATTACCCCGTTTTTAATATTTTAGCCCAACATCATGATTACTTCGGCTTAAATAAGCATAATAATAACTTAGTTACAAGACATTAATTTAAAAAGGAGAACATAACTTATATTGAGTATTTATCGCGTAGCTTTACACAGACAGAACTTCGACTTTAAAACCCGTAAAATAACCTTTTACATTACTCAAACTAATCTAATATAAAACTAAACTAATATATATATATATATATATATATATATATATATATATATATATATATATATATATATATATATATATATATATATATATTACAGAGGGAGTATTATTATTATTGTGTAAAGAACTCGGCCAGAATTCGTTGCATTTATAGGACCTGGCCTGGAATTTTCATCCATGTGATCGCATGGAATTTCTGCCTTCTGGCCATACGATCGCATGGCCACCCTAGATCCAGCTATTTTGCTTTGTTTCTAGCTTGTCGACATAATTTAATAAATATATATAATATATATATAATTTATATAATTATATATATATTATATTATATTCTTGTACATAGTAGACTTGTAATTTTAGGTCCGTTGCGTCGCGCGTTGATAGTTGGCTCAGGTCCCGGTTCTGGATTTTCGAACGTCCTTTCGTACTATTTAATATCTTGTACTTTGTGTTTTGCAATTTGTAATTTGTACAAAAAATTATTTTCCTTAACTCCCGAAATCTGCGCAAGTCTTTAACTCACTTTTAGTGGCACTTTTGAGTGCACTATGGCTTTAGTGGCACTTTTCAGGCTTTAGTGGCACTTTTTCTTCAATTCTTTAATCTTCGTGCTTTGTCTTCAAATTTATTTATTTAAACGATTACAACTTAAAAATAGAATAATTACAACTAAAAACTTTACATATTGGGATGATATTGCGACTAAATATATGTTCGTATAGAGCACTATCAAATATCCCAACACATGAGCGTTGTTTGTCCTCAAGCAATACAGAACTTGAAATTAAATCACACGAATCACTTCTTTATTCTTCACACTTTATACATTAGTAATTTTGATACGGCGGTATAAACAATGATAGTAACGATGTGGTTTACAGTCCCACATGACTATAAAAATTTTGATCCTTAAGGAAATTGGATCTTTATGAAAACATTTGATCTTTTGAAAATTCATTCTAGCTTTTACCCTAGATAAGTTTTTCGGAATAATCCTTCACCGGTGTTTGCAAAATGTTTTTATGGGTTTGGTGGGTTTCAGATTTGAAAATTTTAGCTCAAAACTTATGGTTTTGTGTCATCCACTTTTTAACCTTGTATTAGGAAAGCAACACGTCCAGTATACTTGCTCCGTATATTACCTTTCGGTAAACTACTATCCGGTTGTAAAGGGAAGCGTTGAACAAGTAACTGTTAAGGCGATGCCTAATGACATGCAGATGTTCATGGTCTACAACGTGTCGGATGCAATTACTATCCTTTGTAGGAGCAATAGTAAAGATCACCCTATAATTTTTTGGTCTGGCACAAGGTCCTGTCTTCGACCATGCTATGCAACCACCGTTCTTACGGTTGACACCCGATTTGGTTCAGGTGACCTAATGAATTCCAGGTGAATTCCTAGGATTTTACGTTCAATGGTAATGAACGCATTGAAAATAGGTTTTCAGAAAACAAATCGGTTTTAATTTGATCAAAATATTTTCTCGTTCAAGCTCGAGTTTAGATTTCATCGAATTCCATGAGTTTGTAATTCTCAATCTTTAAAGTCAATCTCAAGTATTGAGTAATATCAGGCGTAAATGCTGATTTTTAATCTTTAAGGAGATTATCCTTTCTGGGGGTCTGATTCATTAGTCTTATCAAGCTAATTTACACGGTGCCCTCCCCATTTTACGAAACAGATCCTCTCATGGTTAGGATAAGTCTGACCACATGGCGACCCTGTTTGATGCTGAGGTCCGTGGATTTCCTGCTGATTTTTGAGAAAACTTTTCTAGATTTTTCGTCAACCTACATCTGGTCTGGACGACAACTTCTTGACCTAAATCAAGAAGCGCGTGTCTTTTTCCGGAAGACTTTACTTTCTTTTAATGATGGAATTGATTCATCGTGTAGATCCATCTTTCTTTTAAATATATTATAGTAAATCGGGTAAAACTGATTAAAATCGTCCAAAACAAAAGTACCTGTAATAATCTTGTACAAACATATGTGATATGTGTTTTAAATAACTTGGTAAATTCTTCTCACACTTAGCTTTTATTTATTTTTTTCTTTGCCTTTTTATTCTCCTCTATTCCATTTTAAATGAATTCTAACGTTTTGGGTTGTTTCTCCATTTATGTTCTCTCCGAGGTAATAATAATTTCGGTATTAACACCTAGTTTTATCGTTCATAAATATGTATAAACATGATTTTGAATTCATTTAGTTGAAAATTTTTCAAATTTTCACAAAATTTGGCAAATAAACCAAGTGCAAACCCGAGAGAATTTATAACTCTTCCCCACACTTGAGATCATGCAATGCCCTCATTTGCATGAAATCAGACTATAATTATAAATTCATGAGGGTGATTAGCGTAAAAAAGTGATTAAAAATACCTAGTTTGTAATTTCATAGCTCGTCGAATGATAGATGGCGCGCCTCATCGTTCATTCCTTCTTGTTTTATCACACATGTTTTTCTTCAAAAACGGTTGCTTTTCTTGAACTGTTTGCTAATCTTTGAAAATACGTCTTTTACCCTAATTTATCATGCATTTTTGTTAACGAGTTATGCACTAACCGGAACCCTTAATTTAACGTTAAGTGGGGTTAGAATTCCCTACACTTAGCTGACGACATGTGAAGTCGGTAGAATAAGTTTCACGAATTAAAATAGTGAGCCAGTTATTTACATCTCGGGTGGTGTATAATATATTAATGGGTTTAAAGTTTAGACCCACCCGATCGTCACTACTTAATTCTTTTTTAAGTGTAGCTTTTAGTAAATGGATATATCTCTTTTCTGGTTCTTGGTCAAATGGATCGATATACACCGACATACATATTTCTATAGGGTGGACAATTCCTAACATTTCCTTTCGTTTATTCTCGGGATGAAAGTTTTCACCTCTATTACCCAATTGGGTGAAATTCGAGGTGTCAATATATATTACAGCTTGTAGTTCATCTTTGGTAGATGACTCGTCTATTGAGAATATTGGGTTGGAAGGTTGTGGAATGGTGAATTTCGGAATCGAAGCAAATTCTTCTTCATTAATGGTACTTATCGGTCCCACCATTTTGGTCTCGGGGGTAAAATTTTCAACGTTATCGTTTTTCCAAGAGTACCAATTTGTCACCCTTACTTCTTCTTCTTCATCCATTGATGGATCGTTGATTTCGTCGGTAGAGACTAATGTGTCGATATGTTGTGAAATTGGTAAAGCTGAATAAAAAGTATCATCGGGATAATTGGTGATTTCGGAGCTCTCGAATTCATCAAAATTCGATGAGATGAGATTTTCTTGCACAATACTCCTCAGATCAACAGGTGTGTAATATGATAGAGTTTTAGCTTGCCGATTTACAAACTCTCTCATTTGTTCATTTTGAGCATCGAGTTCTTCGAGTTTGATTTTCATATTGTCTAAAAGATTTTCAGACACATAATGTTCCTCGTCTTCTGGTTGCTGAGTTTGGATATATTCTTGGAAATAATCCCAATTTGAATTGTATTCTTCATAATCATTCCATTCAGGTTCTATGGGTGCATAATTTTCCATAGGAACGTAATAATAACTTTCCCATGTTGAGTGATAATCTCCACAGATTTCACAACCAGTTAT
This sequence comes from Rutidosis leptorrhynchoides, assembly GCF_046630445.1. Taxonomy (NCBI): domain Eukaryota; kingdom Viridiplantae; phylum Streptophyta; class Magnoliopsida; order Asterales; family Asteraceae; genus Rutidosis; species Rutidosis leptorrhynchoides. Next base: position 170,239,336 of record NC_092338.1, on the reverse strand, counting down.
TGTTTCGTCATTCGTGATCCAAGATTGACCGAACGAATTGTCATCAATACCCGTTTGAGAGTATTGATTAAATTGATTTCGGATGTCATAAAGAGTTCCCAAGATATTTTCGAGGTTTTCCATGCTACACTTATTACCAAATTTTAGCTACAATTTGGTGCATTTATTAATTATCCTATTAGTTATAAAATTAAAAAAAAATTATATAAGTTATCAAATTAATAGACTTTTCTGATTTTGCCCACGTTTCGAATAGCCAATAGATGCAGCAGGTAGCCAGGACCATTTAAATCGGAAGTCCACAACTAATCCAACTATTACTACGAACCAGAAAATTTGGATGTCTATCAATTTAACTGCTTAATTTTTCGTTTTGAAATTTTAGAGAAGAAATAGAAAAAAAATTCTAAGTCCTAAAAACTAGAGCGTCGAGAAATAAGAAAGAAAAAGAGCGCGTCGAAAAACATTGAAAAATAAAAGTTCGAAAAATAAAAATAAGAAAGAAAAACCTCGAAACTTAAAAGTCTAAAAATTATATCTAAAAAGTTGAGCCTAAAGGTCTAAAGGTAAATGCAATTTTATTTGGAAAACGGCAATCACTTAAAAGGCACTAAAATCTATTTAAAACTAAAGCGATAAGCGACGTCGTAAAATTCTAAAGGGCCTAAATCTTAATTCTAAAGAAAAAGCACTTAAGGGATTTTACGGCAAAGCCTAAAAATCTAGAAATATAAAATAACTACGGCAAAAACTAAGTTTAAAACTAATTACGAACGATAAATATACACATGTTTAAAATATACAAATTATAAAAAGGGATAAAAAAATGATAAACTTACAATTTTTATAAAAATATTATTTTTATATTATTATTTTATAAGAGTATTAACTCTTTTAATTTAATAAAACTAAATTAAAACCCTAAATTAATTAAATAATATTAATTAAAAATAAACCCTATGCGTAATAAATGCTGTGATCAGAACTGTCAGGGCACCCCATGCGATCGCATGGGGTTTACAATAGTCGGCTCATGCGATCGCATGGGCGTGGTTTCCAGAATTTTTTTTTTAAATTCTATATTTTTTTCTAAAAATGATATATAAAAATATTTACACAAATATATATTAAAAATATAGCGTTTCGCCGAATTCCCCGGCAGCGGCGCCAAAAACTTGATGTTGTGCGAGGTGTATATGAAATAGTTATATTTTTACTGCGAAATACTACAAAATATGATACAAATTACACAAGTTTTATTTATTTATTTATGGAATATACATAAACCTTGCTACAACACTTATAGGCAGTGTACCAAATCGTAGAGTAGTGTAGTTTTTAGTAAGTCCGGTTCATTCCACAGGGAGCTAGCTGAGTTTAACGCTATATTTTTAACAACTATATTTATACAAAATATATATAATTATATATAGTAATATTATTATAAAAGGGGGTTTTTATCGTTTAATGACCGGTTTGTCGATTTTAAATAAAGCGTAAAGATAAATGACGATAATATAAATGACAGAATTTAAATTGAGATAAAGTAAATTGCAGTAATTAAAATGACAGTAAATAAAGGTACGATGAAATATGAAATAAAAGTATTATGCTTATTTAAACTTCCGTAATCATGATGTTCGACGTGTTGATTTTAATTTATTACCCTGGGTTAATTGTCCTTTATCCTGGATTATTCGATATGTCCATCTGGTTTTTGTCCATAACAGTCCATCAGTCTTAAATATAAAGTGCGAGTGTCCTCGTCAAATTATCCTTATATTCGAAGTCAAATATTTCAACTAATTGGGGACTTAAACTATAATTACACCAATTTTCCTTGTATGTAATTCACCCCTGTTTTAATAAGTCCATTGACTATTAATCCATTCCCGTGTCCGGTTAAAAGAACGATTATTAGTACTTATAAATATCCCGCCCATCGTGTCCGATCGAGTGTATATGGTTATTTATAGGTACATCCAATTGTAAATCTTTATATTAAATTAATGAACTATCATTCAATTAAACAAATATAAAGCCCATTAATAGCCCATAGTCTAATTTCCACAAGTGTCGTTCTTTTGTCCAAACCTCAATTATGGTACAAAGCTCAATTACCCCGTTTTTAATATTTTAGCCCAACATCATGATTACTTCGGCTTAAATAAGCATAATAATAACTTAGTTACAAGACATTAATTTAAAAAGGAGAACATAACTTACATTGAGTATTTATCGCGTAGCTTTACACAGACAAAACTTCGACTTTAAAACCCGTAAAATAACCTTTTACATTACTCAAACTAATCTAATATAAAACTAAACTAATATATATATATATATATATATATATATATATATATATATATATATATATATATATATATATATATATATTACAAAGGGAGTATTATTATTATTGTGTAAAGAACTCGGCCAGAATTCGTTGCATTTATAGGACCTGGCCTGGAATTTTCATCCATGCGATCGCATGGAATTTCTGCCTTCTGGCCATCCGATCGCATGGCCACCCTGGATCCAGCTGTTTTGCTTTGTTTCTAGCTTGTCGACATAATTTAATAAATATAAATATATATATATATATATATATAATTTATATAATTATATATATATTATATTATATTCTTGTGCATAGTAGACTTGTAATTTTTGGTCCGTTGCGTCGCGCGTTGATAGATGGCTCAGGTCCCGGTTCCGGATTTTCGAACGTCCTTTCGTACTATTTAATATCTTGTACTTTGCTTTTTGCAATTTGTAATTTGCACAAAAAATTATTTTTCTTAACTCCCAAAATCCGCGCAAGTGTTTAACTCAATTTTAGTGGCACTTTTGAGTGCACTATGGCTTTAGTGGCACTTTTCAGGCTTTAGTGGCACTTTTTCTTCAATTCTTTAATCTTCGTGCTTTGTCTTCACATTTATTTATTTAAACAATTACAACTTAAAAATAGAATAATTACAACTAAAAACTTTACATATTGGGATGATATTGTGACTAAATATATGTTCGTTTGGAGCATTATCACAGCTATTAATGAAAGGATACGCCAAGTTAGATTGCTGCATCATCCTCTTGATCAGCCACTCTACATCACTGCCTTGACTTATGGCATTGAAATTGGTGTATACTTAAATAACAGTGGTCAAAGGCTCTCTACTGATGAGGAGAAAGCTCAATTTCAAGAGGCTCGCCAGCTGAGTATGGATCTAAGGGAGTATCGTGCTGCCCTTAGAACTGAAGAGGGTAGAAAGATAATTGAAGCAGGAAAGTCCCTGAGAATTACTGCCGATGATTATCTGTTGGGCTTAGAAGCTGAAATGCAAAGAAGGGAGGCTGCTGATGCTGAACTCACTGAGAGGATAAGGCTTCAGGAGATAGAAGACAAATTGGCTGCTGATAGAAAGCTAGAGGCTGATGAAAGGACCCGTTCATATACATTATAAATGATTCTAAATAGCTGATTACATTGCGAGGTATTTGACCTCTATATGATACATTTTTCAATCATTGCATTCGTTTTTTAAAAGATAAACTCTCTTTACATCGAAATTTGACAGGCTTGCATACCATTTAAATTGACAGGTATGCATACCATTTCATAATATAAAACTATAAATGACCTAATCTGTCATTTACTTAATAATAATCTCTATTGAACTCAACGACTTGAATGCAACGTCTTTTGAAATATGCCATGAATGACTCCAAATAATATCTTTAAAATGAGCAAATGCACAGCGGAAGATTTCTTTAACACCTGAGAATAAACATGCTTTAAAGTGTCAACCAAAAGGTTGGTGAGTTCATTAGTTTATCATAATCATTCATTCCCATCATTTTAATAGACCACAAGAATTTCATTTTCAGTTCTCATAAATATACGTCCCATGCATAGAGACAAAAATCATTCATATGGTGAACACCTGGTAACCGACATTAACAAGATGCATATAAGAATATCCCCTATCATTCCGGGAAATCCTTCGGACATGATAAAAACAAAATCGAAGTACTAAAGCATCCGCAACCATGGATGGGGTTCGTTAGGCCCAATAGATCTATCTTTAGGATTCGCGTCAATTAGTAGATCGATTTACTAATTCTTAGGTTACCAAGCAAAAGGGGCATATTCGACTTCGATCATTCACCCATATAATATAGTTTCAATTACTTGTGTCTATTTCGTAAAACATTTATAAAAATTACGCATGTATTCTCAGCCCAAAAATATAAAGGGTAAAAAGGCAAATGAAACTCACCTATTGTATTTCGTAGTAAAAATACATATAACGTCATTGAACAAGTGCAAGGTTGGCCTCGAATTCACGAACCTATATATATATATATATATATATATATATATATATATATATATATATATATATATATATATATATATATATATATATATATATACGTTGGTCAAAATTTGTCTAACAATTTAGTTTAGATCATAGTGTATCACAAGCCTAATGCTCGAGACTAATATACAAAGGTCAACAAAATTCAATTTGACTTAAAATAATTTTCAAGAATCTATACATGAATAGTATATAGTTTAAATATCGTCGTTTTATATTTTTAAATATTTTTAAAAGATTTATTAGAGTAAATAATATAATTCATTTATTAATAAATAAATTTAAAATTTAAATTTATATAATAAAATATACTTTTATATATATTAAGTAATAAAATTTATAGAGTTCATTTAATATTATAAAGATAATATGATAGGTATTATTAAAGTAATTTTATTACCCGTAGTAAAAATATGTTTGTATCACATATTTATTTGATAAAATAATATCTATGATAATAGTAAGTAAAAGTTATTTTATTTTGTAATAATAATTATTATTTTTCTACTAATAATAATAACAATATTTATATTTACGAAAAATGGTATTATGATAATATGATAATTCTAATTATGATAACTTTAATATTTACGATACTTTTTAATATTAACTTTAAAATAATAATTTTATTTAAAATGATAATAATAATGATATTTTGTAATAACTATAACATTTCATTTAAAATGATAATTTTTATTAAAATGATAGTTTTAATACTAACGATACTTTTAATAATAGTAATGATAAAATAATAAGAACGATAATTTTGTCTAAATCAATATCTTACAATATTTTAGTTTCATCATGATACTCATACTTATTATTTCTTAATCGATTCGTTTAATAACTTTTAATTGTCTTTTATAATGTGTTCATTTTAATGATAATAATAGTAATCATAAAAATTAAGTGTTACTAATATTAGTTTTAATAATATTAATGATAATAAATATTATGACAATCTTAATGATAATACTTAATAACTATTTTAATGATAATAATAATGATAATAATACTAATTATAATTTTAACGATAAATACGATAGTAATAATAATAAAAATAACAATTTTTAATGTTAACACTTTTTATTGATAAAGATAATAATAATAATAATAATAATAATAATAATAATAATAATAATAATAATAATAATAATAATAATAATAATAATAATAATAATAATAATAATAATAATTAGATAAAAGTTATAACGACGATAGTAACGACGATAATAATAATCATTTTTAATAATAATACAAAGATTCAATTGACTATAACTTCTAATCCGTTCATTGAAACCATTCGATATCTAAATGAAAAGTTCTTATGAAACAACCCAACCCGTATTAAAACCGGCCCATAAAAATTTTTCCTTTTAATACGCGTTAAATAATACTTTAGGTCCCAATACACAATTTCCAAAACATATTTGTTACCGAAGTAAGTTCAACGAACTTAAAACATACATTAATAATTTAAACTCCTTAATACAATAATATGTTATTTAAAACATAACCCGAGCATGGTGATTTGGGACTATGCTACCCAAATCCTAATCGAGTCCAAAAGCAAGATCTTCTAAAGCAACCTAGCCAAGATCTCTAATCCCCAAGCTTACCCGAGCCGCCAAGCATGCGAACCTATAAAAATGTAAACAACGAGAGGGTAAGCTAATGCTTAGTGAATGCAATACTTATACGCATACATACATAATCCAATTACTTGCATACACCTACACAACAACACAATATCATTAGCATACCACAATAAACGAATAAACGAATACACGAATAATCATACGTACAATGCTAGTAGAACATACACAACCCAATATACACAATGTCGACATTCGACTCGATGGTGGCCGACGAAGAGCGGTAGGTCAAATACGTTAACCACTCACCACCCATCGCAACACGTACGTAGTCGACGAAGAGCGGTAGGTCAAATACGTTAACCACTCACCACTACGCACCATGAGGCCGACGAAAAGTGCAACCGAAACGTTAACACTTACCTCAATCACAAGGATGGCTGACGAAAAGCGAGACCGCTTACCATCCCACGATAAGTGGCCAACGAAGAGCGAATCCCTAAACGGATAACACTCACCACTTACCCATACACACATGTGGCCGACGAAGAGCGATAGGTCAAACGTTAATCACTCGCCACAAAACAAAATATACACATGTGACCGACGAAGAGTGATAGGTCAAACATTAACCACTCGTCACATATCCAAACGCACACATGTAGCCGACGAAGAGTGATAGATCAAACATTAATCACTCGCTACATAACCAATACTAACATGTAACCGACGAAGAGCGATAGGTCAAACATTTATCACTCGTCACATGCCTCACCTCCATTTGTGGTCGACAAAGATTCATTCCTTACGGAAATCACTCCCCACATTCCAAACACACACATACACATGTGGCCGACAAAGAGCGATAGGTCAAACATTTATCACTCGCCACATACACAAAACGAATATAGCCAACGAAGAGCTATCCACACGGATATCACTCACTATATTTTCCCAACTCAAATGTGGTCCACGAAAAGTGAATCCTAACGGATGTCACTTACCACGTCGCACGCAAGCAACCAAATTATATACATAGGCGTATAAATATTCCACTCACTTCGATTACTTGAAAAGCAATCCCGCTTGAGCTCCAAATCGTCCAAATGCAAATCACCTAAGTAATTTACAAACAAATAAGCTAAACATTCTATCTTATACCCAAAACACCAATAAGTGCAATATTAACCCATTTGCACTTACTTCCAATTTGACTAAGTCAAATCTCGCCCAAAACACCCATAATCACAATCAACTAGTGATTATGTTCTAACACCATATTTTACAAGTCTTACAAGCATAAACTTGCACACCAAACCCAAAACCCGACATTAACAACAATAAACCCGAATCTTGGTGTTAACCTTCAATTAACAACTAAATGGGTTTCACCTATGAATCATACAATCAAAAGCCCTAAACTTGAATGATGAACACGAAAATGAATTTCGGAGTTAGAGCTTACCACTAGTATCACCGTGTAGCTAAGAACGAGGAGAACACACTTGTCAACTACGCCAAAGATCAAAACCCGCTTCTTCCTTTCCAAAATCCCACTTGAAACACTTGGGGTATTTGAGTTTCTTGAGAGAAAATGAAAGAAAAGGAAAAAGAAAATAAGAAATGAAATGGGTGGACCAGATTTTAGATCCCCATCTGGCTCAATCGTGAAATGACCAATTTGCCCTTGAACTTCATTTAAATTTACAAGAATCTGGTGCCAGTTCGCACCATTTGCCGCGCCGCGGCCTAATTCGTCGCGCCGCGACGATTGCCTTGAACTGGGATCACTTTTAAACGAACTTCTGGTCTGGATTTCTTCGAAACGCCGCGCCGCGGCCCTCTTTGTCGCGCCGCGACCTATAGCTGGTTCTGGGATCATTCTTTGTCGTACTTCTGATCTCAACTTCAGTTCATTGCCGCGCCGCGGCCTCCTTTGTCGCGCCGTGACACAAAGCTCGACCAGAGCCCTTCTCTCGCTTATAAGATTTTAACACCCGAACATGTCCCGAACCCTTCATACGCCTATCGTACATACACAATACACTTATAAATCATGTACGGGGAAAAACGGGGTGTTACAACTCTCCCCCACTTAGACTCGATCACGTCCTCGTGATCCTCGTCACTTAACCGATCCGAATCCACACGCTATGGTCCTCAACATAAGTCTCAGATTCGATGTCCACAACAATTCCCACAAATCCGAAGATTTCGCTCAACTCCTTTAGGCGACTTTACACAAAAGTTACCCTCCCGATTTAAATCATCATCCGTGATTTACCAAATCTACCAAGCCGAGCACTAGAATCTCGTTTCGTCCCCAAACCGGAACGAACTCATGTCTCGACCGCATGACAAACACATGCTAACATTCCAAATTTCGTACCGAGTTAGCAATCCCTTTAGCGTACCCTTATCATGTACATCGCTAAAGTAACAACACACCAATAATATGGCCAACAAACAATACAATGGAGCCAACGAAAAGTGAATCCTCACGATTGGATACCACTTGCCCCATATCCTCACGCGTACGTGGCCGATGAAAAGCGGTAGATCAAACGTTAACCACTTACCACTACGCAACAAGAGGCCGACAAAAAGCGCATTCTTACGGATCACACTTACCTCTCCTCACACATGGCTAAACAAAAGCGATTCCTAACGGAAAACGCATGCCACACACCAATAAGTAGCCAACGAAAAGCGAATCCTAACGGATAACACTTACTACTTATCACACTCAAACCGTGGCCAACGAAAAGTGAATCCTCACAATGGATAACACTTACCACAATACATACAAACAAACTAAGTATATGCGCATACTTAGAATCATTCCATACCGTCTGGAATTTCCGCACACGAAATGTCCGCACCCGCGAACATTGCTTAACACAGTCGAGCAAGAACTACCTATAGCGCACATAGGCACAAAACAATAATCCTCTAGAAGAGAATTCGACACGCACACTCCTTAACCGGGGATTTCCTTGCTCGTCAAACACGTCCATTATCTCTCAACGAGATTTCCCACATTACCACCTCGAGTAGTAATTCACATCCAAATCAATAAATACAATTCAACCAAAATTGTATTCCACCACAAATCGACCAATCTAGGCCTCGACACCAACTCCGGATCTAATCATGAGCATTATCCGAAATTTTCACACCAAAACCTCCTCGTGCGGGAGTGTAACTCCCCCACTTGGAACTACGTTCCATAACTGCATCTTGCACAACCGTACAATGCTACCAAAGGTAGACTTTACCAACAATTGGGTTCACACGACCCATCACCATATCTTGCTCCAACCTTGAGCATACTAAGGATCTTGACATACCCTTAAACACTTCGAACGAAGAGTTCATCACAAATTACACAACTTTATTCTTGCAATCCCACGATTGCCACAACTTGTTAAAGTTCCACCTAGTCACTCATGTACCTAAGGGTTTCTCTCCGGTACCCTAAGTACAATGTAACCACAATACCGTCGGAGTCGAACGTTACGCTTGCAGGTATGAAAGAGGCACCTGACATCGCGTCACATAGACTCCACTATCAACATTCATCGAGACCGAAAAACTCGACCTCGAGGGTTCCATTCATCCGATGTCACCCATCACAACACTAAAGTGACCTTAAGTCATCCGTACCTGACGGAACTTATGTTTCATCAATTACGACACAAAAGCGACTACGCGCTACCAAAACAACACCAAAGCCCGTTCTCATGGCTTGGTAAAATCTTTCGCCCAACACTAAGGAATGCTTGGAATCACCAAGTCTTACGTCCTTAGCTCGTCAATCAAACCATCGTCATAGGGTACTTCCATAAGGAACGCTGCCCCTCATCACACTATGCACTAACACAAAATGCATTTAAACAAAGTCATAAGTACGTTTCAATAAGATAATCGAAAGGTACCTGAACATCGTCGTCAGGTTCATGCATTACCAACCAAATCCGGACACGCCGACTTTCGGTGTCCCTCCTTTCGACAATTAAAACACGTAACCTTGTTAGACTTCGCATTCGTACATTCACGCGACAAATGACCCCGTTCTCCGCAATTATAACACGTGGGTACAAAACCGCCCGTACCACTCTTCTTCACGCTTCCGCCGCCCTCGGAAGTACTCTTACTTTTCTTGTTCGAATGCATCGTAGTCTCGGACTTCCGCTTACTAACATCGGAACCACTCTTCTTTAGGACAAGCGTCTCAAAACCTTTCGCCATGTCAAACAACTCGTCAAAAGTTTTCACCACGTTTACGCTAATCTTCTCTTGATAACTATCGTTCAAGATTCGATAGAAGTCTTCCTTCAACATTTTGTCATTACCGACATACTCCGGGCAAAATTGGGTCTTTGATAAGAATACGGATTTGAGAGTGTTTAAATCCATTGACCCTTGCCTCAAAGCACGCAACTCATCTTTAAGCTTAGAAAGATCGGCCGAAGTTCGGTACTCCTTGAAAAATTTCGCTTTGAGCTCGTCCCAATTGAACTCCATACATTGTTCCTCACCATAGAGTTGAATTTTCGCATCCCACCACAACTTGGCGTCACCCCTTAGCATACTACTACCATACCTCGTCTTCTTATCGAGAGGGCACTCACTAGTACGAAAGGCCCCCTCCATATCGGAGATCCATCGAGCACTCTTAAGTGGATCTCGCTCACCCTCGAAAGTGGGAGGTTGAGCATCCTTGAAGTTTTTGTAGTAGAAGTTGCGCCTTACCATATTATCTTCGTGAAGAACAATCTTAACTTGTTCCTTGACTAGATTGACTACTTGCTCGTCAATCGTATCTAAGAACATCTTTTTAACGTCCTCTAGAAACCCCGCTTTGTGACGTTCGAAGATGGCCTCAACCTTAGCCGTGAACTCGGAGTCCTCGCCTTGATCACCATTATCATGTCCGTTCCTCGTCTTCATTCTAAGAAATGAACTCGGTTAGGAACGCAACACGAATAAATTATATACACCGTCGCGAACACTAATCACAATCAAGTAAATACGCCACCGTTCGCACATCCCATCTGGTTCAATACTTGTTGTACATCACTTACTTGACTTGGCTTGCAACCGTAATAATGGTCGCGAAGCATTATTACGCTCACACGTCATGCCGAGCTCATGAATACAACAACTATCTCGCTAGACGTTCAACACAAAACAACATGATTAGTAACAACATAATCAATACATAGTTAGTTCACCTATTCTCTAAGGCACTAACTAAAACCCGAACCGACCCGTAATCCTACAAGTCCCGCATAATAGCACACACAAAAAGTCTAAATCTAGGCGCCTATCTCAAGTCACCTAAATCCCTTAGACCATGCTCTGATACCACTTGAAACAACCCAACCCGTATTAAAACCGGCCCATAAAAATTTTTCCTTTTAATACGCGTTAAATAATACTTTAGGTCCCAATACACAATTTCCAAAACATATTTGTTACCGAAGTAAGTTCAACGAACTTAAAACATACATTAATAATTTAAACTCCTTAATACAATAATATGTTATTTAAAACATAACCCGAGCATGGTGATTTGGGACTATGCTACCCAAGTCCTAATCGAGTCCAAAAGCAAGATCTTCTAAAGCAACCTAGCCAAGATCTCTAATCCCCAAGCTTACCCGAGCCGCCAAGCATGCGAACCTATAAAAATGTAAACAACGAGAGGGTAAGCTAATGCTTAGTGAATGCAATACTTATACGCATACATACATAATCCAATTACTTGCATACACCTACACAACAACACAATATCATTAGCATACCACAATAAACGAATAAACGAATACACGAATAATCATACGTACAATGCTAGTAGAACATACACAACCCAATATACACAATGTCGACATTCGACTCGATGGTGGCCGACGAAGAGCGGTAGGTCAAATACGTTAACCACTCACCACCCATCGCAACACGTACGTAGTCGACGAAGAGCGGTAGGTCAAATACGTTAACCACTCACCACTACGCACCATGAGGCCGACGAAAAGTGCAACCGAAACGTTAACACTTACCTCAATCACAAGGATGGCCGACGAAAAGCGAAACCGCTTACCATCCCACGATAAGTGGCCAACGAAGAGCGAATCCCTAAACGGATAACACTCACCACTTACCCATACACACATGTGACCGACGAAGAGCGATAGGTCAAACGTTAATCACTCGCCACAAAACAAAATATACACATGTGACCGACTAAGAGTGATAGGTCAAACATTAACCACTCGTCACATATCCAAACGCACACATGTAGCCGACGAAGAGTGATAGATCAAACATTAATCACTCGCTACATAACCAATACTAACATGTAACCGACGAAGAGCGATAGGTCAAACATTTATCACTCGTCACATGCCTCACCTCCATTTGTGGTCGACAAAGATTCATTCCTTACGGAAATCACTCCCCACATTCCAAACACACACATACACATGTGGCCGACAAAGAGCGATAGGTCAAACATTTATCACTCGCCACATACACAAAACGAATATAGCCAACGAAGAGCTATCCACACGGATATCACTCACTATATTTTCCCAACTCAAATGTGGTCCACGAAAAGTGAATCCTAACGGATGTCACTTACCACGTCGCACGCAAGCAACCAAATTATATACATAGGCGTATAAATATTCCACTCACTTCGATTACTTGAAAAGCAATCCCGCTTGAGCTCCAAATCGTCCAAATGCAAATCACCTAAGTAATTTACAAACAAATAAGCTAAACATTCTAGCTTATACCCAAAACACCAATAAGTGTAATATTAACCCATTTGCACTTACTTCCAATTTGACTAAGTCAAATCTCGCCCAAAACACCCATAATCACAATCAACTAGTGATTATGTTCTAACACCATATTTTATAAGTCTTACAAGCATAAACTTGCACACCAAACCCAAAACCCGACATTAACAACAATAAACCCGAATCTTGGTGTTAACCTTCAATTAACAACTAAATGGGTTTCACCTATGAATCATACAATCAAAAGCCCTAAACTTGAATGATGAACACGAAAATGAATTTCGGAGTTAGAGCTTACCACTAGTATCACCGTGTAGCTAAGAACGAGGAGAACACACTTGTCAACTACGCCAAAGATCAAAACCCGCTTCTTCCTTTCCAAAATCCCACTTGAAACACTTGGGGTATTTGAGTTTCTTGAGAGAAAATGAAAGAAAAGGAAAAAGAAAATAAGAAATGAAATGGGTGGACCAGATTTTAGATCCCCATCTGGCTCAATCGTGAAATGACCAATTTGCCCTTGAACTTCATTTAAATTTACAAGAATCTGGTGCCAGTTCGCACCATTTGCCGCGCCGCGGCCTAATTCGTCGCGCCGCGACGATTGCCTTGAACTGGGATCACTTTTAAACGAACTTCTGGTCTGGATTTCTTCGAAACGCCGCGCCGCGGCCCTCTTTGTCGCGCCGCGACCTATAGCTGGGTCTGGGATCATTCTTTGTCGTACTTCTGATCTCAACTTCAGTTCATTGCCGCGCCGCGGCCTCCTTTGTCGCGCCGCGACACAAAGCTCGACCTGAGCCCTTCTCTCGCGTATAAGATTTTAACACCCGAACATGTCCCGAACCCTTCATACGCCTATCGTACATACACAATACACTTATAAATCATGTACGGGGAAAAACGGGGTGTTACATCTTAATTTTTCGCTAGCTTTCTAACGACATGCATATCTTATACCTTATCTTAACCGCATATGTAACTAATTCAAGATTCAACACATCCTATCTAATGGCAATATCAAAAGTACAAGAATGCACAATCCTATATACTCGAGCACTAGTCAGGGATACACTATTAGTATGTAAAAATTAAATTATGAGTACTCACGTATCAATATTGAGATTCAATATTGCAGGAAAGGTACGTAAACGCAACGGAGATGATAAACACTAGATTGACCTCATGAGCATACCCATGAACCATACCCATCACCTCCATAGCTATAACCCACAATTTCCTTAGCCCTATCCTACTCATAAAATCCATTTTTAACATAACCCGCTCATGACTCCGTCGTAGTATTTTATGTATAAATACTAATAATAATACTACTACTTCTAATAATACGATTAATAATAATAATAATAATATTAATCTTAATAATAATAATAATTATTAATAAATATATATGTATGTATGTAAAGAGAGATCGAGAGATACAGATGATTGAAAGTTGAACCAGAAATCGTGAAATTTAAAGGATGTAAACCCACCTACCACCTCATGCGATCGCATGAGGTTTGTGAGAGGGACTCATGCGATCGCATGAGCCTCTCCTTCATCTTATCTTCGCTCAACACAAAGTGTGCCGACACCTTTTTTACTTACATTACACACATGATATTTAATCTTTATAATTAATTAAATATTATATTATATTTACGTGCGTAGTAAAAATGTAATTTTTGTTCAAATGACTCGTACGTTGTCACTCGACTCATGTACCACTTTCAGTTTTTCGAACGCACTTTCGTACGTTTAGAAAACTAGCCTTTTACGTTACGCGACGTGTACCCTTATTAATAATTTGACTTACTCATCAATAATTTTCCTTATAAAAAAAGTAACTTATAAAATTGAGCGTTGTGGTCATTTGCTTCTATAAATCAGTGGCTCGTTGTTTGTCAAAATAAATTAGTCTAAATCAGGACGTTTTATGACTAAATTATATATATATTTATATTTTCATTTTGAAATATAAATTTGAACTATTTACATAATATAGTTTTTCAAAACTAATGTCATTCCAAACTAAAATATTTAGAAATCGTTTAAATATTAAGAATTACTATTTCTTAACATTTGTATTTTAAAGTTTAAAATTGATATAGTTCATTTATATACAAACGTTCATAAAACATTTTAATAATCAAAATTATTTTATATACAAAAAAATCATTTTATTACAAAGGTTATAATAATAGAAGTTGTTATGTCATAGGACGTTTTTAATAATAAAAGTCTATTATGTCGAAAAGACGTTTTCGTTTAAGAAAGTAATGTTATATATGAATCATATCAGGTTTCAAGGTTTTAAATTTCCATTTTAATCATGACTCGTAGGATTAAGTCTAAGGGAAAATCAAACGTATGTAATCATCTTAATGTAAAACGTCGATATATTTAACTTGTCAATATATATTTTCTAATTTACCTATATTCCCTAATTTCACTTTCACAATACCTAATATGAAGGTTAATTAATTTATCTTATCAACAGTCACGAGGCAATTATTGTAAGGCATGTATTGGAATTTAACAGAAATTTCCACCAATCTGACTTGCTCTCGCTACTTGATACTTTGTCCTTACTCGAAGATCACTTTACCATTTATTCCGAATATCGTTAAAAAGGAAAGGTTTTCTAAATCAAAGTGGACCTCTCAATAGGGACTCGTAATCAAAATTCAATATATCTGATAAATCAATCATTTGATATTATCTTCTAATTCCATCGTTAATCATATTGAAACAAATACGTTCATATAAAGTATTATACGTTTAATATTTTGTTAACATTCTCAAACTGTTATATATACATATAACTATACATATTCATATCTAATTAAATAATGGTCCATGAATCGTCGTAATTTGGTCGAGGTTAAATGAATGTATGAACACAGTTTAAAATTCTTGAGATTCAACTTACAATCTTTGCTTATCGTGTCGGGAATATATAAAGATTAAAGTTTAAATTTGGTCAAAAATTTCTGGGTTGTCACAGATGAGTCCCTCAAATTAGCTAAAGCCATTGTCAAGGAACAGGATAAGGCCCTTGATGAACTAGAAGCTGCTGAGAAAGCACCTGCTATTGCTCCTATAGAAACTGCCCGAACCATAGAACTATCTGATCATTATTATAGGAGCAAGTATGGTGATGTGATGAACAGAAGATCAAATCCCAGCAAGATCATCAAGGTGCACAGAGGCTCAAAAAGAGCTTTCAATGTCAGCAGGGAGAATAATTTTCAAGAAAGGATAAATTATGATGAGTTACGATCTTTAGGATTCAGTGAATGGATGGAGATATTGGAGTACTTCATTGGTAAAGCTGAAAGTGGTATTAAAAAGTCATTGAAGCCAGAACTCCAAGATCTATTTAACAAAGCTACAAAATTTGGGAATGCACTAGTAGTAAACGTAGAAGAAGTACTTTCTCAAAAACCTAAAGGAAAGAAATCTACTGGTGAAAACCCACAAAGAAGAGATCCCATCATTCTACCTCCTCATATGCCTGTATTTGATCCTACTGATATACCTATCCTATTTCCTGAAGCCTGAAAAATCAAACAAGAGGAGCTATCTGAAGAGGAATTAGCTAAAGATAAAGATAGATTGCCCTCTAGTGCTCAAATTGTATCTTTTGTTTATTTCATTTTTCATTATGAGGTTCTTGTAATTACTGTATATACTCTGCTGTAATGAAAGTGAAATGAGTTTATCTTCAAAATCATATCAAATTATAAGATATATAGATAACTCAGCAAAAGATCCCAAAAACAAACTTAAAAGGGACAAACTTACTGCCCATTTTTCATTAGGTCCCTCTGTGCTAGCTTTAGTGTTTTCTCTATACGTCATAGGTTTTGTCATCATCAAATAGGGGGAGATTGTTGAGTCCCCAAAATAATTAAGGATTTAAATATGACAAAACTGTAATTTATTTGCACTAAAATGTTATGTGCAGCCAGCATAAGTTTGTTTATATATAGACATCAAATATTGCTGTGTCGAGTGTTTAGTTTGCTGCTCAGTATACCAGCACAAGGTAAACAGTGTTCTTTAATCAGCACAGGATGTGTACTCAGCAGCTCAAGAATATCAAGTGTCTCAGCAATGAAGAACCAGCACAGCTGGAATGTAGATTACTACACAAGACAGCTATGCTCCATTATAAGCATAGTAGTTTCCCGAATGGTCTACATCAATTGTACTATTCAACAGAAGTCAAAGACAAAGTTGAACAGAAAAGGACACGCGTCGGCGGCTGACAAGTGACCTTACAAGACCACGTGGGAATGCATAAGGTTAACGCATGTGCAGACATGTGTTATACTTTGTCAACACCTAGGGAACACAACATTCTATTTGTTTAATCAAATAGTGGTGCCAAACTTAAAATGGGGTGTTCCTGCAAATAGCTACCAAAGAGGAAAGAGGAGAGCATGCTCTCTGATGCAGTTGTCCCCACAAGTACAGACATCCTATGTACCAGTGGACAATAGAACCATTACACGGTTAATAGGACTACTATAAATTGTTGTATCCACTATTGTAACAACTAGTGGTGTGGGTTTATTTATTTAGAGTCAAAAATGTGTAATAGCTTTTAGTTTACCTCTTAGCTATATTCTAGGTAATCTGTATCAACCAACTATTATTCCGCCAAGGATAGTTGTGATTCTTTATGATTCAATCAATAAAGAATAACCGTTGAAAATTACCTATGACTCTATTTAATTTACATGTTTGAATATTAATCGTGTTTAACTGTTAAGTTAATTAAAAGAAATTGTATTCACCCCCCCCCCCCCTCTACAATACTCCTGTTGTTATCAAGGGACCAACAGTATCAAAAACTAAGCATACTACTACAATCATTTTCAAATGACCTTCATAGTTTCGTTGGTAAAACAAGTTCCAAAAGCACCAAAGAGTGTTTCTACATTCATGTATTGATATCTTCACGGGGTCTGGAACCAGAACATTCACTTACCAAAAGTTCTCTTCTACTAGACGATCTAGACATTGCCATTGCCTTTATCGCATACATGCAATTAAACAAAGTAAGCAAAACGCTTAATGAGTATGCACATATAAATAACTATAACAACTAAGCATGGCATAATCATACGAAGGTAGTAACACTTACTACGTACTTACAATGCTAACGGATCCGAAGCCTAAAACAATTTTTGACAATCGCACAAGGGTTATTGCCACCTAAACATACTAGCTTATGTTAGTTAACTAAGCACAATTGAGAAAATATTCCCATCAAATCATGTGTCATTACTAGAAGTGCAAGTCAATTATATCTTACCCATTTACCACATAAATATTCACCTGGTAAGTTAAGCTTCCACAAAATTTGCACAAACAAGAAGCAAGCTCCTTATCAACCTAATACCACAAAACATACATACACATATTAGTTACTAACACCCTTTCTTCCATTCAAGTCCTCTAATTAACCATTGAACCCAACCCATTTGACCACTACAAAAGGTTTGCCATCAACATTTTCCATAAAACAATCTTTATTACACAAGATATCTCTTTCAGTTTTCTTAAGCCCATAACATTTTTATTAAGTAACTATCTTTAATTCTACAATAACAATATTATAGAAAAATCATCTTTTACTACTCATTCACTAGTTACATTACTTCAAGAATCACTATTCAATTGACAAAGAGCATCTAATACCAAATTAGAGTTTTATGTTTACAAAAACACAAATCTTGACTTTAATGACAATAAACTTTCACATATTCGCTTAAAGATACTAGTTGCAAACCAAAACCCACCAAAAATAAAGAAAATTAACAAAAGCCCTAATATAACTAATCAAATAAAATTATGGTTTCTTACCAAGAGGATAAATGAAGAAGAAATAGTGTTCCTACAACTGAAACAAGATTCTGTATTGCTCATTGATGCTTCAATTACAAGAGGAATCCTTCAATTTGCACAAAATCAACAAACCCTAGCTTTACCTTTAAAACCCGTTCTTTTATTTCTCTCTAATTCTTTATTTGAGTAGCAATGAAAATAAAAATCTGGAACTTTCAGGAAATGGGGCTTTTAACCCGAGCTTGCAATTTAGTCCTTCGTATTTTCAAAATTTGCAAAACAGTCCCTACTAATCTGGTACTTTGCGCGGCGCAGCATATGTGCGCGACACACACTATGCTGAAACAGGGTTGTCACAACTCTCCCCCCGTTGAGGTGTTAGAGTCTACGAACCACTCTTGATACACGGATGGACAGTATACCATCAACCAATCTTAAGGTTCCCATGTACATTCTGATCACTTCCGAAACTTCCATTTAACTTTCAATAACATCAAAAAAAAAAAAAAATTTAACTTCTTCACCTTAAAATCTAAACCTTGGCCGGCTCTTCAAAATATCTTAACTTATCATTTACAACAACTTCCGACAGAGGTGCATACGTTATTTCATCGGTTAATCATTTCCTGAGTTGCGACACATGAAAAGTATCATGAATGATATTCAACCCTTCCAATAATAGCAATCGATAAGCTACTTCTCTAACACGGGAAATTATTTCGAAAGGTCATATGAACCTTGGACCTAACTTCCCTCGTTTTTGGAAACAAATGATTCCCTTCGACATAGAAACTTTCAACATTACTCTATCCCTACTTGAAATTCTATCGGTCTCATTCGTTTGTCGGTATAAGACTTTTGTCAGTCTTGCACTGTTTTCAACCTTTCTCAAATTTGATTGATCTTTTTGATTGTTCGTTACACAATATTCGTGATACCCAATTCTCTTTGACCTACTTCTCCGTAACATACTGGGGTTCTACATTTTCTTTCGTAAAGCATCTCATAGGGTGCTAACCAATACCCTAGTTAGTTCACCTACACGCTAAGGCGCTAACCAAGTTCCCATTCCGACCCGTACTCCTACAAGTCTCGCAACAAATAAGCACACACAAAAGTCTAAGTCTAGACACCTATATCAAGTCGCCTAAATTCCTTAGACCATGCTCTGATACCACTTGTAACGACCCAACCCGTTATCCAACCAATTATGAAAAATATATATATTTTTTATAAGAGAAGGGTGCGCGGCGCGCAACCCTTGTTGTGCGCGGCGCGCACAGAGCCCAACAGCTTCTGTCTGATTTTCCATTTTTCATTTAATGATCTCCCACTTCCCGACACTTTTAGACGAAACGGTTTTCACAACATTTAATATTAGTTAAAACTAACACGCTCCAATAATAAAATGAGTTTTACGACACCGGGTCCACATCAGCCGTTTTACGACTTTCGTACAAAATACGAGTTTTCGACCACATGATTTTCAACACAAAATAAAGACCGAGCATGGCGATTGGGGATACGCTACCCAGTCCTAATCAATCCAAAAGCAAGATCTTATAAAGCAACTATGCGAGTCCACTAATTCCCACGCTTACTCGAGCCACCGCATCCATGCAAATCTATAAAAATGTGAACAACGAGAGGGTAAGGTAAAGCTTAGTGAGTGAGAATATACTTGATAATGCTAAAAACGAACATATATTTCATATGCTCCAGTGGCTAGGATGGAAGCTATCAGATTGTTCTTGACATATGCTGCTAAGATGAACTTTAGGGTATTCCAGATAGATGTTAAATCTGCATTTCTAAATGGGAAGCTGCAAAAAGAAGTTTATGTCAAACAACCTCCTGGTTTTGTAAGTAGTAAATATCCAGACCATGTCTACAAGCTAGACAAAGCTCTTTATGGCCTCAAACAGGCACCAAGAGCATGGTATGAGACACTTCATGTGTATCTCACTAGTATAGGTTTTAAAGTTGGAACAATTGATACCACTCTGTTCTCAAAAGAGACAGATGGTGATCTCTTGCTGTTACAGATATATGTGGACGATATCATTTATGGATCTAAAAATGAGAAACATTGTCAAGATTTTTCAAAACTTATGTCAAAGACATATGAAATGAGCTTACAAAGAGATTTGCAATACTTTTTGGGGTTGCAAATTAAACAACTTGATGATGGAATTTTTATAGGTCAGGATAAATATATCAAAGATATGTTAAAGAAATTTAGTCTGACCTGTTTAAAAGATATAGGGACCCCAATGGCAGCATCTATTAAAATAGATGCTGATCCCAATGCTGAACCAATCAATATAACTGAATATAGAGGTATGATTGGATCCCTACTTTATCTTACAGCTAACAGACCATATATTATGTTTGCCACATGTCTCTGTGCCAGATATCAAGCTGATCCTAAAGAGTCACACTTGCTAGCAGTAAAAAGGATATTTAGGTATCTGAAAGCTACTGCTAAACGTGGTCTTTGGAATCTCAAAGACCAGGATTTTGAGCTAATTGGGTATTCAGATGCTGACTTTGCAGGGTGTAAAATAGACAGGAAAAGTACTACTGGTGGTTGCCAGTTACTGGGTGGTAGGCTAGTCAGCTGGACGAACAAAAAGCAAAATACTGTGTCCACATCTACTGCTGAGGCAGAATATGTTTCTGCTGGTAGTTGTACTGCTCAAGTACTATGGATGCAAAGCCAGCTGAAGGACTATGGTGTTCATGTTACAAAGACTCCAATCTACTGTGACAACACAAGTGCAATTGCTATCACCAACAATCCTGTGATGCATTCAAGGACGAAGCACATTGACGTTCGATATCATTTCATAAGGGATCATGTTCAAAAAGGAGGATTTAAAGAGGCAAATCATCTCTCACAATGAGTATACTGAGGATATTGCCCATCTTCAAGCTGATTTGGATGCTGCTAATCGCAGAATTCTTTCCCTTAATGAAGAAAATAGGGTGTTAGAAGAGAGATTTTATTCGTAGGAACAGCAAATGGCTACTATGATTCCTGCCTCAGCTTATGTTCAAATGGTGGAGGTAATGCAATGCATGGCTGATCTTCAAGCTGGTGTTAGGGCTGATGTCCAAAATTTGGCAATGGGTGTTGCTAGAAATGAAGCTCGAACTTCCAACCTCTGCCTAAGACAATATGGTGTAGATCCTGGTACCCATCTTTCTCTTGCTGATGATGACTGGAACAATTTTGCTTTCTCTGTTCCTCAGTCCGATAGTGTCCTTGATGCACAGGTCTCCCCTGCTCACCATTCTACCCCTGCTGATGACAAAAAGGGGGAGAAGAAGTCTAGGAAAAAGTCCAAAAGAGAAAACAATCTGAAGGGGAGCATGAGCATGAAAAGGCTCCTAAACATCAGAGGAGAGATGGTGATGATGGTAGTGATGGTACTGGCACTAAGCCCAGCAACGCTCATACTGAAGCTGGTGTACAAGCAGCTAATGAATATCAACCCAGTGTGTCTGCCACATCAGTGGATGATATTGGTTCTGGCAGTAAGCCCAGTGACATTTCTGAATTGGCTGTTGCTGAATCTTTTGCTGTCTCTCAAACCATTGAAAGTAAATTGAAAAGAAAAATGGAGAGACATCAAAAGAGACAGCAGGAATTAGATGCTTCTTTCAATGCTAAGTTTGGGGCCTATGCTGCTCTAAAAAGACTTAAAATAGAGCGTAGACGAACCCTCACTCCTGATAAGCGTGAAATTGATGATGATCTGATCAGCATTGAAGAATATAAAAGGGCTACCCTGAAAAGAAATGCTAAGTTCATGATCAAGTATGATAAAAAGAAAGCCAAGCTGAATGCTGAGCGAACAGATAGAATAAAGAAGATGACTCCTGAAGAGATGAAAGACTATTTAGCTTCTACTGAGTTAGGAGGAGTTAGAGCTGATGTTTTTATGAAATGGCTAGATGCAATGTTAGAAACCAGCTCATCTTCTCGACCAGTATCGTCTACTCAGCCAGCTACACAACAACAGCCAGCAGATGTTGATGTTCAGGGGGAGCATCTTGCTATTGTTCCCTATCTGCCACCACAAGAACCAGTATCAACACAAGAACCATCAGCTGAACCCAAGCCAATTGACAAACAAAGGGTAAAATCTGCTCCTAGGGATAACCAACCCCTAAGGAAAGGACCCCTATTTGAGGCAGCTGATGAAGATACTGAGGCAGTTATGCCAGCTGATACTAATCAGTCAGCTGGTACTGAAGACATCGCAAGGAGTACTGTGAATGAAGACCCAGCCAGTAGTGTGCTGCTGGGTGAAACAAGTGTTGAAGACCCAGCAAAGGTGGATATGTTGGGTGCTAATCAAGATGATGATACGGTTAATCCTGCTGACTTTACAGTCTGGGGTAGTGGAGATCACTTATTTGTTCAATCACCTATCTCTCCCTGGACCCTCACTTATTTTAACAGAACACGGGATACTCGTGTTAATCATTTTCCATTGAGTTCATCTGGCATAGGTGAATCAATCATGTATCCTCTATCTTTCCCAAAACGTCATGGTAAACACAAAACTTGGGAAGATGATTCAGTTGCCCGTGGTGAGCCAGATCTATTTAGAATGAATCCAGATGAAAGAGATGCTTACAGGCTGGAGATCACTGTACAAGAATTGCTTGAGCAAAGACAAGCAGCTATTAATGAAAGGATACGCCAAGTTAGATTGCTGCATCATCCTTTTGATCAGCCACTCTACATTACTGCCTTGACTTATGGCATTGAAATTGGTGTATACTTAAATAACAGTGGTCAAAGGCTCTCTACTGATGAGGAGAAAGCTCAATTTCAAGAGGCTCGCCAGCTGGGTATGGATCTAAGGGAGTATCGTGCTGCCCTTAGAACTGAAGAGGGTAGAAAGATAATTGAAATAGCAAAGTCCCTGAGAATTACTGCCGATGATCATCTGTTGGGCTTAGAAGCTGAAATGCAAAGAAGGGAGGCTGCTGATGCTGAACTCGCTGAGAGGGTAAGGCTTCAGGAGATATAAGACAAATTGGCTGCTGATAGAAAGCTAGAGGATGAGTCCCTTAAATTAGCTAATGCCATTATCAAAGAACAGGATAAGGCCCTTGATGAACTAGAAGCTACTGAGAAAGCACCTGCTATTGCTCCTATAGAAACTGCCCGAACCATAGAACTATCTGATCATTATTATAGGAGCAAGTATGGTGATGTGATGAATAAAAGATCAAATCCCAGCAAGATCATCAAGGTGCACAGAGGCTCAAAAAGAGCTTTCAATGTCAGCTGGGAGAATAATGTTCAAGAAAGGATAAATTATGATGAGTTACGATCTTTAGGATTCAGTGAATGGATGGAGATATTGGATTACTTCATTGGTAAAGCTGAAAGTGGTATTAAAAGTCATTGAAGCCAGAACTCCAAGATCTCTTCAACAAAGCTACAAAATTTGGGAATGCACCAGTAGTAAACGTAGAAGAAGTACTTTCTCAAAAACCTAAAGGAAAGAAATCTACTGGTGAAGGCCCACAAAGAAGAGATCCCATCATTCTACCTCCTCATATCCCTGTATTTGATCCTGCTGATATACCTATCCTATTTCCTGAAGCCTGAAAAATCAAACAAGAGAAGACATTTGAAGAGGAATTAGCTAAAGATAAAGATAGATAGCCCTCTAGTACTCAAATTGAATCTTTTGTTTATTTCATTTTTCATTATGAGGTTCTTGTAATTACTGTATATACTCTGCTGTAATAAAAGTGAAATGAGTTTATCTTCAAAATCATATCAAATTATAAGATATAGATAACTCAGCAAAAGATCCCAAAAACAAACTTAAAAGGGACAAACTTACTGCCCATTTTTCATTAGGTCCCTCTGTGCTAGCTTTAGTGTTTTCTCTATACATCATAGGTTTTTTCATCATCAAATAGGGGGAGATTGTTGAGTCCCCAAAATAATTAAGGATTTAAATATAACAAAACTGTAATTTATTTGCACTAAAATGTTATGTGCAGCCAGCACAAGTTTGTTTATATATAGAAAGCAAATATTGCGGTGTCGAGTGTTTAGTTTGCTGCTCAGTATACCAGCACAAGGTAGACAGTGTTCTTCAATCAGCACATGATGTGTACTCAGCAGCTCAAGAATATCAAGTGTCTCAGTAATGAAGAACCAGCACAGCTGGAATGCAGCTTACTACACAAGACAGCTATGCTCCATTATAAGCATAGTAGTTTCCCGAGTAGTCTACATCAATTGTACTATTCAACAGAAGTCAAAGAAAAAGTTGAACAGAAAAGGACACGCGTCGGCGGCTGACAAGTGACCTTACAAGACCACGTGGAAATGCAGAAGGTTAACGCATGTGTAGACATGTGTTATACTTTGTCAACACCTAGGGAACACAACATTCTATTTGTTTAATCAAATAGTGGTGCCAAACCGAAATGGGGTGTTCCTGCAAATAGCTACCAAAGAGGAAAGAGGAGAGCATGCTCTCTGATGCAGTTGTCCCCACAAGTACAGACATCCTATGTACCAGTGGACAATAGAACCATTACACCGTTAATATGACTACTATAAATTGTTGTATCCACTATTGTAACAACTAGTGGTGTGGGTTTATTTATTTTGAGTCAAAAACGTGTAATAGCTTTTAGTTTACCTCTTAACTATATTCTAGGTAATCTGTATCAACCAACTATCATTCCGCCAAGGATAGTTGTGATTCTTTATGATTCAATCAATAAAGAATAACCGTTGAAAATTACCTATGACTCTATTTAATTTACATGTTTGAATACTAATCGTGTTTAACTGTTAAGTTAATTAAAAGAAATTGTATTCACACCCCCCTACAATACTCCTAATGTTATCAAGGGACCAACAGTATCAAAAACTAAGCATACTACTACAATCATTTTCAAATTAGCTTCATAGTTTCGTTGGTAAAACAAGTTCCAAAAGCACCAAAGAGCGTTTCTACATTCATGTATTGATATCTTCACGGGGTCTGGAACCAGAACATTCACTTACCAAAAGTTCTCTTCTACTAGACGATCTAGACATTGCCATTGCCTTTATTGCATACATGCAATTAAACAAAGTAAGCAAAATGCTTAGTGAGTATGCACATATAAATAACTATAACAACTAAGCATGGCATAATCATACGAAGGTAGTAACACTTACTACGTACTTACAATGCTAACGGATCCGAAGCCTAAAACAATTTTTGACAATCGCACAAGGGTTATTGCCACCTAAACATACTAGCTTATGTTAGTTAACTAAGCACAATTGAGATAATATTCCCATCAAATCACGTGTCATTACTAGAAGTGCAAGTCAATAATATCTTACCCATTTACCACATAAATATTCACCTGGTAAGTTAAGCTTCCACAAAATTTGCACAAACAAGAAGCAAGCTCCTTATCAACCTAATACCACAAAACATACATACACATATTAGTTACTAACACCCTTTCTTCCATTCAAGTCCTCTAATTAACCATTGAACCCAACCCATTTGACCACTACAAAAGGTATGCCATCAACATTTTCCATAAAACAATCTTTATTACACAAGATATCTCTTTCAGTTTTCTTAAGCCTATAATATTTTTATTAAGTAACTATCTTTAATTCTACAATAATAATATTATAGAAAAATCATCTTTTACTACTCATTCACTAGTTACATTACTTCAAAAATCACTATTCAATTGACAAAGAGCATCTAATACCAAATTAGAGTTTTATGTTTACAAAAACACAAATCTTAACTTTAATGACAATAAAGTTTCACATATTAGCTTAAAGATACTAGTTGCAAACCAAAACCCACCAAAAATAAAGAAAATTAACAAAAGCCCTAATATAACTAATCAAATAAAATTATGGTTTCTTACCAAGAGGATAAATGAAGAAGAAATAGTGGTCCTACAACTGAAACAAGATTCTGTATTGCTCATTGATGCTTCAATTACAAGAGGAATCCTTCGATTTGCACAAAATCAACAAACCCTAGCTTTACCTTTAAAACCCGTTCTTTTATTTCTCTCTAATTCTTTATTTGAGTAGCAATGAAAATAAAAATCTGGAACTTTCAGGAAATGGGGCTTTTAACCCGAGCTTGCAATTTAGTCCTTCGTCTTTTCAAAATTTGCAAAACAGTCCCTACTAATCTGGTACTTTGTGCGGCGCAGCATATGTGCGTGACACACACTATGCTGAAACAGGGTTGTCACAACTCTTCCCCCGTTGAGGTGTTAGTGTCCCTACGAACCACTCTTGATACACGGATGGACAGTATACCATCAACCAATCTTAAGGTTCCCATGTCCATTCTGATCACTTACTAAACTTCCATTTAACTTTCAATAACATCAAAAAAAAAAAAAATTTAACTTCTTCACCTTAAAATCTAAACCTTGGCCGGCTCTTCAAAATATCTTAACTTATCATTTACAACAACTTCCGACAGAGGTGCATACGTTATTTCATCTGTTAATCATTTCCTGAGTTGCGACACATGAAAAGTATCATGAATGATATTCAACCCTTCCAATAATAGCAATCGATAAGCTACTTCTCTAACACGGGCAATTATTTCGAAAGGTCATATGAACCTTGGACCTAACTTCCCTCATTTTTGGAAACAAATGATTCCCTTCGACAGAGAAACTTTCAACATTACTCTCTCCTTTCTTGAAATTCTATCGGTCTCATTCATTTGTCGGTATAAGACTTTTGTCAGTCTTGCACTGTTTTCAACCTTTCTCGAATTTGATTGATCTTTTTGATTGTTCGTTACACAATATTCGTGATACCCAATTCTCTTTGACCTACTTCTCCGTAACATACTGGGGTTCTACATTTTCTTTCGCAAAGCATCTCATAGGGCGCTAACCAATACCCTAGTTAGTTCACCTACACGCTAAGGCGTTAACCAAGTTCCCATTCCGACCCGTACTCCTACAAGTCCCGCAACAAATAAGCACACACACAAGTCTAAGTCTAGACACCTATCTCAAGTCGCCTAAATCCCTTAGACCATGCTCTGATACCACTTGTAACGACCCAACCCGTTATCCAACCGATTATGAAAAATATATATATTTTTTTATAACAGAAGGGTACGCGGCGCGCAACCCTTGCTGTGTGCGGCGCGCACAGAGCCCAACAGCTTCTGTCCGGATTTTCCATTTTTCGTTTAATGATCTCCCACTTCCCGACACTTTTTAGACGAAACGGTTTTCACAACATTTAATATTAGTTAAAACTAACACGCTCCAATAATAAAATGAGTTTTACTACACCGGGCCCACATCAGCCGTTTCACGACTTTCGTACAAAATACGAGTTTTCGATTACATGATTTTCAATACAAAATAAAGACCGAGCATGGCGATTGGGGATACGCTACCCAGTCCTAATCAATCCAAAAGCAAGATCTTATAAAGCAACTACGCGATTCCACTAGTTCCTACGCTTACCCGAGCCACCGCATCTATGCAAATCTATAAAAATGTAAACAACGAGAGGGTAAGCTAAAGCTTAGTGAGTGAGAATATACTTGATAATGCTAAAAACGAACATATATTTCATAGCATTATCCTTCAAGAAAGACAAGCTTTTAGTTGCAATTGTTCTATTTACGAGTGATATTGGTTTAAATAATAAAAGGTGAAGATAAAAGACAGATTCGACGAATTGAAGAAGCAAATGACCAAAACGCTAAAAAGTACAAAGTACAATCCAAGAGGTTCTATTTATTGATGAGAAACGTCTAGAAATTACAAGAGTACGAGCCGCGAAATGCAAAGTACAAGATATTAAATAGTACGCAAGGACGTTCAAAAATCCGGAACCGAGACATGAACCAACTATCAACGCGCGATGCAATGGACCTAAAATTACGAGTCAACTAGGCACAAGAATATAATATAATATATATAATTTTATAAAATTATATATATTATATTATATATTAAATAAACTCAGCAGCCCACATTTTAGTTGACAATGTGAGCTGGTACAGCTGGCCATGCGATCGCATGGTCTAGAAGAGTTAATTCCATGCGATCGCATGGTTCACTGTAGCTGGCCACATCTATAAATTGAAGCATTTTTCGAACGAATTAAATACACCTTTTTCTAATCTCTTACTCTCTCAATATATATTTATATTTCTAATTATAATTTTAATATTAAATTAATAATAAGAAGGTTATAGTGGTGAATGTTTTAAGTTTGTAAGTCGAAATTCTGTCCGTGTAACGATACGCTATTAATACTCATTGTAAGTTATGTTCAACCTTTTTAAATTAATGCCTTGTAGCTAAGTTATTATTATGCTTATTTAAATCGAAGTAATCGTGATGTTGGGCTAAATAAAAAAGACGGGGTTATTGGGCTTTGTACCATAATTGGAGTTTGGACAAAAGAACGACACTTGTGGAAATTAGACTATGGGCTATTAATGGGCTTTATATTAACTAAACGATACCTCGTTAATTTAATATAAAGGTTACAATTTGATGTATCTATATATAACCACATACGCTTAATTGGGTACGGTGGGCGGGATATTTATAAATACGAATAATTGTTCATTTTACCGGACACGGGGATGGATTAATAGTTAATGGACTCATTAAAACAGGGGTGGATTACATTCAAGGGTAATTGGTGTAATTGTTAACAAAGTAGTAAAACCTTGGATTATACGCAGTCGATAACCTAGTGTATTCAATAAACAAAGTATTAAGACCTTGTTACAGTTCGAATCCCCAATTAGTTGGAATCTTTGACTTCAGATATAAGGTTAATTTGACGAAGATCCTCGCACTTTATAATTATGACCGATGGACTATTATGGACAAAACTGTATGGACATATCGAATAATCGAAGACAAAGGAAAATTAACCCATGGTAATAAATTAAAATCAACACGTCGAACATCATGATTAAGGAAGTTTAAATAAGCATAATTCCTTTATTTTATATCTCATCGCACTTTTATTTACTGTCATTTTATTTATTGCACTTTTAATTATCGTACTTTTAATTATCGCATTTTTATTTATCGTCATTTACTTTACGTTTTAAATTAAGTTGTATTTATATTTAATATTTTACATTAGGTTTTAATTGTGACTTAAGACATTAAATCGACAAACCGGTCATTAAACGTTAAAACCCCCTTTTTATAATAATAATACTACTTATATATATTTATATACAAATATAGTTTAAAATAAAATATAGCGTTAATTGGCTAGTTCCCTGTGGACGAATCAGACTTACTAAAAACTATACTATTTTACGATTAGGTACACTGCCTATAAGTGTTGTAGCAAGGTTTAGGTATATCCACTCTATAAATAAATAAATAACTTGTGTAGAATTGTATCGTATTTAATAGTATTTTGCAATAAAAATATAACTATTTCATATACACCTCGCATAACATCAAGCATTTTTGGCGCCGCTGCCGGGGAACGCCGAAGCGAAACTCTATAAAAAATTAGTTTTTAAGATATTTTTGTAAAAATATAATATTTCTTATTTTGTAAAAATATAGTGTTAAAAATAAAAAAAATATAAAAACATAAAAAAAAGAGTTTATATTTTAGAGTTATAAAACTAATAAGTAATATTTTTTTAGTTTAATTACATAATATTTTATATAAATATTCTATAAATATTTTCTATATTTTAAAATCAGAAAAAAGATATATATTAATTAAGTTTGGGCCGAGTCAGTTAAGAAGTCCGAAACATTTTTGGAAAATTGGGCCATGCGATCACATGACCCATAAGGCAAAAATCATGCGGTCGCATGAGTGAGTGTGACAGGGCCAAAACCTCGGACCACATTTATTACGCAGTAGGTTTAATATTATAATTATTATTTAATCATTTAGGGTTAGGATTAATTATTATTAATTAAGTTTTAGGGTTTAATTATAATATTAATTAGTTTAATTTTGTTTTTAGTTATAATTATTAATATTAAGTTTATTATTATTATTAAGTATATAAATTAATATTTTTATAAAATAATAATATAAAAATAATATTTCTATAAAATTTGTATTTTTATCATTTTATTTATAATTTGCATTTTAATCGTAATTTGTATTTTTATCGTTCGTAACTAGTTTTAAACTTAGTTTTTGCCGTAGTTTATTTTTATTTCTAGAATTCTAAGGTTTGCCGTAAAATCCCTTAAGTACTTTTTCTTTAGAATAACATTTAGGTACTTTAAAATTTTATGACGTCGCGTATCGCTTTAATATTTTATAAATTTTAGCGCCTTTTAAATTATTGCCGTTTTGGATATAGAATCCTTTTAAGCTTTAATACCTTTCGACGCAACTTTTAATATTTTTAGCCTTTTGAGTTTCGACGCTTTTCTTTCTTATTTTTATTTTTTAACCTTTTATTTTTTGACCTCTTATTTTTCGACGCACTCTTTTTCTTTCTTATTTCTCGACGCTCTAGTTTTTAGGACATAGATTTTTTCTTCAAAATTTCAACGAAAAATTATTTTAAGTGGTTAAATTAATAGACATCCAAAATTTTCTGGTTCGTAGTAATAGTTGGATTTGTTAGTGGCGAGTTGTGGGCTTCCGATTTAAAGGGACCTGGCTACTTGCTGCATCTATTGGCTATTCGAAACGTGGGCAAAATCAGAAAAGTCTATTAATTTGATAGCTTATATAATTTTTATATTTATAACTAATAGGATATTCTGTGAATGCACCGAGCAAAACGTTCACCACCTTTCATACGTTCACCACCAGTAACTCGATCAAGATATCTAGCCAACATTGTCGCCGTTGATTTTTCTTTAGAATCATCATCTAGTCGACCAAGTACTCCAATTAAAATTTTCGATAATCTATTTTTTGAACTCGACCTCACAATTGAGAATCCGAAGGATATTCAAGGACAATTCAGAGATCCTGAACCACTAATCATTCCTCCTGAACCACAAATCACTCATCCAGAGATTTTCGAGGAAGAAACCATTAAGTCAGAATCCTTTAGTGATTCAGATTCAACAAACTCAATCATGGAAAATCTGGAACCTCTAAGTATGGAAGATCGAATGAGAGCTAAACGCACTGGCCAAGGTCATGCAATTACTCAACCAGACATTAATGCGCCAGATTATGAAATCAAAGGACAAATCCTATACATGGTAACTAATCAATGCCAATTTAGTGGTGCGCCGAAGGAAGATCCAAACGAACATCTTCGAACCTTTAATAGGATCTGTACTCTATTTAAAATTCGAGAAGTGGAGGATGAACAGATATATCTCATGTTATTTTTCTGGACTTTAAAGGGAGAAGCCAAAGATTGGTTAGAATCGTTACCTGAACGAGTGATTGATACATGGGATGTCTTAGTTGAAAAATTTCTTAAACAATTCTTTCCAGCATCTAAAGCCTTGACACTTCAAGGAGAAATAGTTACGTTCACACAAAAGCCAAATGAAACTCTATACGAGGCATGGACAAGATTTGGAAATTTGTTAAGAGGATGTCCGCAACATGGTTTAGACACTTATCAAATAGTACAAATATTCTACCAAGGATGCGACATTACTACACGAAAAGACATCGGCATAGCAGCTGGTGGTTCCATTATGAAGAAAATCGCAACTGAAGCTTACAAAATTATTGAAAACACTGCTTCCTACTCACATGAGTGGCATCAAGAAAAAGACATCATTAGATCATCTAAAGCGGCTAGAGCCGATTCTAGCCATGACTTTGATTCCATGTCCGCAAAGATAGATGCTTTCGAGAGACGAATGGAAAAGATGACTAAAGATATTCACGTAATACGAATTAGTTGTGAGCAGTGTGGAGGACCACATTTGACAAAAGATTGTCTCAGTATTGAACAAACAATGGAACAACGAGAGAATGTTTCATACATGAACCAAAGGCCTGGAAATAATTATCAAAGTAATTATCAACCGCCAAGACCAAACTACAATCAAAACCATAATTATAATCGAAATGTTCCATACAACAACCAACAAGGTCCTAGCAATCAACATGTATCCAATAATACTTACAACCAGCAAAGACCTATTTTTCCAAATAAACTACCACAAACCGATGATAAAAAGCCAAATTTAGAAGATATGATGTCGAAGCTAGTTGAATCTCAAACTCAGTTTTTCACATCTCAGAAACAAACCATTGAACAAAATGCTCAAGCATTTAGAAATCAACAAGTTTCAATTCAAAATTTGGAACAAGAAGTGAGCAACCTAGCAAGGTTGATAGGTGAAAGAAAACCGGGAAGTTTACCTAGTGATAAAAATGCTAACCCCCGGAATGAAACAGCTAAAGCCATTACCACGAGAAGTGGTATTACACTTAAACCACCTGAAATACCTATAATTTCTGATGACGCTATTCCTACTACACAGGCACCACAACCTGAACAAGAGAAAGAATCAGAACCGGTAGTTGAAAAGGTTAATGAAGATAACATAGTTAAGGCAAAGCCTTATGTTAAACCATACCAACCACCAGTTCCTTACCCGAGTAAAATGAGAAAAGAAAGACTTGAAGCTGAACAATCCAAATTCTTGGATATGTTTAAACAAATAAATGTCAATCTTCCTTTCATTGATGTGATTTCAGGAATGCCAAGATATGCTAAATTCCTGAAAGATCTAATCACAAATAGAAAGAAAATGGAAGAACTCTCGGCTGTTACTATGAATGCTAATTGTTCTGCAGTGCTGTTGAATAAGATACCAGAAAAATTATCAGATCCTGGAAGTTTCACAACTCCATGTTTTCTGGGTATTCTTAGTTCAATAGAAGCATTGGCAGATTTAGGTGCTAGTATAAATTTAATGCCATATTCATTATACGCTAAGCTAGACCTTGGAGAATTAAAACCAACATGAATAAGCATACAACTAGCCGATCGATCAGTAAAATATCCTAGAGGGATAATGGAGAACATTCTAGTTAAAGTTGGTACTTTAGTATTTCCAGTAGATTTTGTTATTCTGGACATGGAAGAAGATTCTCGAGTTCCTCTTATATTAGGAATACCATTCTTAAACACGGCTAAAGCAATAATAGACGTGTTCGGTAAGAAACTGACCTTAAGTATAGAGGACGAGAGTGTTACCTTTTCTATAGATAGAGCCATGCAACAACCGCAATCTGTAGATGATACATGTTATAACATTTAAACTATAGATTTACATGCAGAATTGTTAGAAGAATTTCCAGAATTACAAGGAACATGAGAATGTTCTTTAGGAGAAGGAACTGAACCAATTAATGAAGCTGAAATGTTAGCCGCACTCATGGATAATGAATACGAACCAATAGCAGAAGAACTTCAAATGTTAAAAGAGGAAGACAGATATCGATACAAATCATCGATAGAAGAACCACTGACATTATAGTTAAAGCCACTTCCAAACCATTTGGAATACGCTTATTTACATGATGAATCTGAATTACCTGTAATAATATCGTCTTCTCTTACAGAAAATGAAAAATCTCAACTCATTTCTGTGCTAAAAGGTCATAAACCAGCTATTACATGGAAGATTCATGACATTAAAGGTATAAGTCCTTCGTATTGCACACATAAAATCCATATGGAAGAAGGTCATAAAACCTATGTGCAACGCCAACGAAGACTAAATCCTAATATGCAAGATGTTGTTAAGAAAGAAATTATTAAACTGCTAGATGCAGGTTTTATTTATCCAATCTCTGATAGTCCATGGGTAAGCCCAGTTCAATGTGTACCTAAGAAGGGTGGCATGACTGTCATCACAAATGAAAAAAATGAGCTTATTCTTATTAGGACTGTAACGGGATGGCGTGTTTGTATTGATTATAGAAAATTAAATGACGCCACCAGAAAAGATCACTTTCCCTTACCTTTCATTGATCAAATGTTGGAAAGGTTAGCTGGAAACAGTTACTATTGTTTTCTTGATGGTTTCTCCGGATACTTTCAAATTCCAATAGCACCCGAGGACCAAGAGAAAACCACGTTTACGTGCCCTTATGGTACTTTTGCTTACAAACGCATGCCATTTGGACTTTGCAATGCCCCTGCAACCTTTCAAAGGTGCATGATGGTGATTTTTTATGACATGATAGAAGAATGCATGGAAGTTTTCATGGATGACTTTTCAGTCTTCGGTGATACGTTTGAAACACGTCTAGTTAATCTTGAACGAATGCTTATTAGATGCGAGCAATCAAATCTAGTTCTTAATTGGGAGAAATGTCATTTCATGGTTAAAGAAGGCATCGTTCTTGGTCATAAAATTTCAAAGGAAGAAATTGAAGTGGATAGAGCTAAAGTAGATGTAATTGCTAAACTTCCACATCCCACCAATGTTAGAGGAGTTAGGAGTTTTCTAGGGCATGCTGGTTTTTACCGACGTTTCATAAAAGATTTTTCTAAAATTGCCACTCCTATGAATAAACTCCTAGAAAAGGATGCTCCATTCATCTTTTCGGATGAATGCATCAAATCTTTTAATATTCTTAAAGAAAAACTCACTAATGCACCGATCATGATAACTCCAAATTGGAATTTACCATTTGAACTTATGTGCGATGCAAGTGATTTTGCAATGGGAGCCGTTTTAGGACAAAGGATTGAAAAACGATTTCGACCTATTTATTACGCTAGTAAGATGTTACAAGGAGCACAAACAAATTACACAACTACTGAAAAAGAACTACTTGCTATTTTCAAAACAAGATGCCAAACCACAATTAATCCGTTGGATCTTACTCTTACAAGAGTTTGATATTGAAATTCGAGACAAAAAGGGAGCAGAAAATCTCGCCGCTGATCATCTTTCTCGTCTTGAAAATCCCAAATTAGAAGTTCTAAATGAATTGGTCATACAAGATAACTTTCCTGATGAATATCTTTTGAAAATCGATTATAATGAAATTCCATGGTTTGCAGACTATGAAAACTACTTAGTATGTGGATTCCTTGAAAAAGGGTCGTCGTACCAAAAACGAAAGAAATTCTTTAGTGATATAAAACACTATTTCTGGGAAGATCCACATTTGTTTAAAAATTGTCTCGATGGAATAATACGCCGATGTGTATGCGGGGATGAAGCTAGTCAAATCTTAAACCATTGTCACACAGGGCCAACATGAGGGCATTATGGACCTCAACTCACAGCAAGAAAAGTTTACGACGCTGGATTCTATTGGCCTACAATTTTCAAAGACGCGCACCTTCTTTGTAAATCCTGTGATGCATGTCAAAGGGCTGGAAAAATAAGTCAACGTGATGATACAAAATGTCATTCAAGTATGTGAAGTATTTGACATTTGGGGTATTGACTTTATGGGTCCATTTCCAAAATCTCATAATAATCTCTACATTCTCGTTGCCATTGATTATGTATCTAAATGGGCGGAAGCACAAGCTCTCCCAACTAACGATGCACGGGTTGTAGTCAACTTCTTAAAACATCTTTTTGCAAGGTTCGAAACACCGAAAGCTTTAATAAGTGATCGGGGTACTCACTTTTGTAATAATCAACTTGAGAAAGTTCTCAAAAGATATGGAGTAACTCATAAAATCTCAATCGCTTATCATCCACAAACAAGTGGACAAGCTGAAAATACCAACCGAGCTTTAAAACGTATTCTAGAGAAAATCGTAGGATCAAATCCGAAGGAATGGTCCATGAAATTGGAGGATGCACTCTGGGCTTTTAGAACAGCCTACAAAACTCCAATTGGAACCACACCTTTTAAACTCTTTTATGGAAAAGCATGTCACCTTTCAGTAGAAATTGAGCACAAAGCATTTTGGGCTTTGAAGACATGTAATCTTGATTTACATGAAGCTGGACGTCTACGGTTAAGTCAATTAAACGAATTAGAAGAATTGAGACATGAAGCATACGAAAATTCATTAATCTATTAGGAAAGAACGAAGAAATGGCATGATAAAAGAATCAGAAGTTCAAAAGAATTTAAAGAAGGAGACAGAGTTCTTCTTTTCAATTCACGATTCAAGCTATTTCCTGGAAAATTGAAATCAAGATGGTCTGGACCATTTATAGTCAAAAGAGTTTTTCCATACGGAACAGTAGAATTAATAAATTCAAATGGGATTGAATTTAAGGTTAATGGTCACAGAGTTAAACATTACATAGATAATCCAATGGAAGTTGAAGATGAAGTTAATCACAATTTTGACACCACAGCTAACTAAGTGTGGGAAGATTCGAATATTTTAAGGGTAATGTGTATTTCTGTTAGAGTTAGATTTTCTGTTCTCGTGTAGTTTTCGAGAATGGAATCCGAATGGTCTTTCCCTAGCAGACCCTAAAGAACTAGTCTTCTCCCTCCATTCTGAATTTTTATTTCTTTTAGGTTTTACGAGATGAAGAATTCCTTTGATCTGAACCATGGTCTACTACTACACGCTATGATTACTAAACGTGATAGTAACACTTTTCCGAGTGAACTGGTATCATTCATAAGAGGAAAAATGAACGAAGTGAGAAAAGAACTCAGGAAAGATCATCATAAGACACATTTTGGTAAAGGAAAATTAAAATCCGCAACAAAAAGAAGAGCACGACACCTTGAAAGATGTCATAAATGCGGAAAATGGTCACACGAAGGTAAATGTTCGAACAATCAAACATATTCAAATACCGAATTTGTTACTCTATGCAGAGAAGGACCGTTCATATGTTTAGAAGAAAAGTTATTGAAGAATCGAGGTTACGCTTATGTAGCTATGGAAAACAAAATCACACGACTCTCCTATGAGTCGGCTAAAGCAGGTATCTGAGAATTTTATCTCACAGGTAAGTATGTACAGTTTTTATTTTTATTTTATTGCTTTTAACCCTTTGATAATAAACGCTGAATCGTTCGCTATAAAGTATTAAATTGATATTCAATAAAATTAGGTATGCGAAACCGAAATTATTGAAATCATACAAAAATTTATTACATCACTGCGAAATTTACCGTTTATTCATAAGGTATAAATATCTTTAATCAATCAATCCAAAATATTTCAAAAATTCGTCAGGAGTAAAACTAGGTAATATAGCCGAAATTACTTTACCCAAAAAGAGGGACGTATATATTTGTTAATATTTGATTGATTAAAGTGGGATAAAAGACCAAAAATATTTTTATTTTTACCTTATTTTTAAAATTAATATATAAATATTAAATTATTATTGTAAATTTTTAAAACTATTATATAATTATAATATTTTAAATGAAAGTTTGTAAAATTAATGTATATAAATATTAATAATATTTATATGAAATTTTATGCATTTTAAATTTAAGTTTGGTGTGAATTTAAAAACAAAAATGTACTTTACTTCATCAAGTTAAAAATTGATTTATAAAATTCGTCGTGAGTTGAAGATTAGGTCGTTGAACCGAAATTGCTTTACCCGAAGGCGGGACGAGAAATTTTATTATCATTATTTTTAATTTTAACGATCTAAAGTATGCCAAAAAAATTAAAAAAACTCAAAAATCTTTGCTTTTAAAATAATCGCTTTAAAATGACAAATTTTAAAGTTTTGTCGAGGGACGGACTAGGTAAACATACCGAAACGACTTCTTCCTAAATAAAAAGGAAAACAAAATTTTAAATAAATCACTTATTTGTTTTAAGAAGTTAAAGGTTTTAAAAAAAAAAAAAAAAAAAACTGGACCCCATGCGATCGCATGGGGTTTACACTGCATAGGCATGCGATCGCATGGCAAGGAAAAGCTGGACAGATTACAAAGTCCCAGCGAGCAGCTCTCTGTTCCATTTTTACACACACACACAAATACGAACACCCACACATAAATTCACCCAAAATCAACAATTTTCAACCAAAATTCACCAAATTTCTTGCTATAATCCGCTCTAATCATGCGTCTGTTCAGAAGTTTTTCAAAGAAAGTAACGATTTTACCCCTAAAACTCTTTAAATTTGAATTATAGCGTTCTTGAGCTAAATTTTATCTAATTTGATTTTGTTAATTTCTAGTGTAATTAGAGTTAAATTGTTAGTATATTATGCATGTATAACCTAGATTGATACTATTTAACATGATTTGAAGCCAAAAACTTCAAAATTTTTAGAAATCTAGGGTTTGTGTTCTTGAGCAATTTGGGGTTTTTTTTGATATAAACAGGTTATGACCGATTTTTGTTATGAATTAGTGTTAAATTAAGTAGTGTAACATGTTTAGGTTGTTAATTGATCCAAACTTTGATCCTAAACATGATTTTTGAGAATTAAAGTGGACTTTTTAAGTCTAAAATTCATGAACTTGATTAATTTGATATAAATGCCATTTGAAACTTGTTTAATTGCTAGTAATGATTATTTTGACATGTTATTTGAGATAAAAGCTTATGAACTTTGTAAACATTTTCATATATGATTATTTGAAAATGTGTAGAATTGATAAAAATATGAAAATGAGTACAAGTTTAATATGGATTAAACATGTTATTGTAATTGTTTTAATTTGTTATTTTGCTAACACTAATGCATATTTGGATGCACAAATTTTGTGTTTAATGTGTTTTGCAGAGAAATACCGATACGGACGGTGCGTCATCGTCTAGGCAACCTGATCCGGAACCACAACCAGAGATGCAATATCACGAACTGGAACAACAACCTGAACAACAACAACAACAACATTATGATCAACATGTACTATACTATGAACCAGAACCACAATTTTTTATTGCCTACGTAGTATTTCCCGTTCACCATATAATAGAACACCCAACAATTCATGAAGAACAGTTGCATCCCAATTTAAGATTTGATAGAAGTTAGAGAGATTACCCGACGTATCAAAGTAACAAATTTAAGCTTTGGACCAAAAATGTGGAAGTACCAAGGGTAATAGATTGGGAGCCTTTGGAAAGGGTCCACCTAGCTAACCCTGTCAGGCAGCATCTAATCCAAAGGTATGGGAGCTCTTCTTTTTCTGATTGGGAACGTTTATTTACCACTCGTAGGCCTGTATATAAAGAGTGGTGTGTTGAACTAATTAGTACTATAGCTTTTAATAAGGATGTAGATAGGTTAGGCGATAAGAGTTTTCTTAGATTTTTACTTGGCCGTAGGATGTACAAGATGTCCATGCTGGACATGGCCAGGGCTTTACAGATTTACACTCCCGCTGAATTACTATCACCTGATTGTAAAAATTTGATTTATCATGGTGAGAGGGTAGATAGAAATTTTGACGCTAACGTCATCTGGAGGCGTATGTCAAATTTTAATGTGTTTATGCGGGGAGGAAGACACTCCTATTTAGATATTAATAAAGCCGAACTTCGTAAAATACATAGATTTTTAGCAAACTTGATTACACAAAGAGGTAACAACAAGGAGAAAATGACCCTACACGGTTTATTTTACTTTAAGTGCATTCGAGACACTAGAAGCTTTGTTAATATCCCCTACTCTGTTGGTTTTTATCTGTCCAAAATGGTGGAAGGAATACAGGACGGGGGAATAATAGGAGGAGGCATTTTTGTTACTCTCAGTGGAGAGTATTTAGGTGTAGATAGGGAACAAGGGGGTCCAATGATGGTAGTTAGGTAACAAGACGAGACTTTAGGTTTGCAAGTCTATCAAGGTGCATAGGTATTGACTAGGAGACGCAATCAGGCAATACCATATCAGGGCCGCCATCCACAGGTAGAGAGGGGTTCGGATGATGAGATGGAGGAAGCGGATGACATTAGGGATGTCATTAGGGATAGTGCTACTGACATTTTCCAGCGTATAGATGAGGTAGAAATGACTAATGAGGATAGGCATCGTTGGTATGAGCAGTGGCAAACTGCGAATGAGTATGAGACTTCCAGGCGATGCCAACACGATAGCTGGCAAGTTCATCAGCACCAAATCATGAGCCAGCTATCATATCAGGTACCAAAAAACTACATCCCGACTCGACCTGCTTACTATCCACCACATCAGCCCGACATGCGACCATCCTATGATCTGTACGACCCCAATCAAGCCTACCAAAACATCTATCACCAACCATGGAACCCGAACGATGATATGAACTGGAATCCCTACCCAAATCAATAGTGTTCTATTGGTGATGTCTTATCTTTTATTATTTTTATCTATTTATGTTAAACATTTAACATTTTGATACTTTAATGTAATGTTTAATATTTTTATTATTTTGTACTAATATTTCATTTTTGTAATTTGAAAGTGGGATATTAAGTCCCATTTTAAAATACCATGTATGTTTATATTTGTATTGTATGTATTTTATCTCATGTACACAACAGGGTAAAACAGCGCATTTTCAAAAACTGGCATTAAATTCAGCAAAAACAACTAATTTTGACGACAAGATGCAAAATAAATGTGAAATAACAACTGCAGGGATGAACAAATGATGTGCACCATTTATCATTCAACAAAAATAACTATATGTTTGGAAACGTTGGTAAAATTTAATCATTTTTCTACGCTAATCACCCTCAATAATTTAAATTGCTACTGATTTCTTGCAAATGAGGGCATTGCAAGATCTTAAGTGTGGGAAGGGGTTAAATTCTTTAGGGTTTTAAAATTTTAATTTAAACACTTGGTTACCATTAAAAATACTAGTAACGCAGTAGTTGTATTAGAATCTAGTGCTCTCTGATAAATAAAGAACAGCCCTAGTCTTATATACTGACTACCCAATTCTAGTAAAATTTTTAAAAATTTTCATATAAATTAATTCAAAATCATGTTTATACATATTTATGAACGATAAAACTAGGTGTTAACACCGAAAATTATTGTTACCTCGAAAAGGACATAAATTGAGAAACAACCCAAAACGCTTGAATTCATTTAAAATGGAATAGAGGAGAATATAAAGGCAAAGAAAGAAAAATAAAAGCCAAGTGTGGGAAAAATTTACAAGTTATTTAGAACATATATCACATATTTTTGTACAAATAATTGAAGATACTTTTGTTTTGGACGATTTTAATCAAGTTTTACCCAGTTTAAAAGGAAGTAAAGTCTTCCGAGAAAAAGACACGCGCTTCTTGATTTAGGTCAGGAAGTTGTCGTCCAGACCAGTTGTAGAGTCTACGAAAAACCTTGAAAAGTTTTCTCAAAAATCAGCTGGAAATCCACGGACCTCAGCATTAAACAGGGTCGTCAAATGGTCAGACTTATCCTAACCATGAGAGGATCTGTCTTGTACAATGGGGGGGGGGGGGCACAGTGCAAATTAGCTTATAAGACTAATGAATCAGATCCCCAGAAAGGATAATCTCCTTAAAGATCAACAATCAGCTTTTAAGCCTGATATTACTCAATCTTGGGATTGACCTTAAATATTGAGAATTACAAACTCATGGAATTCAATGATATCTAAACTCGAGCTTGAATGAGAAAATATTTTGATCAAATTACAAACCGATTTGTTTTCAGAAAACCCATTTTCAATGCGTTCATTACCATTGAACGTAAAATCCTAGGAATTCACCTGGAATTCATTAGGTCACCTGAACCAAATCGGGTGTCAACCGTAAGAACGGTGGTTGCATAGCATGGTCGAAGATGGGACCTTGCGTAAAAGCAAAAAACTATAGGGTGATCTTTACTATTGCTCCTACAAAGGATAGTAATTGCATCCGACACGCTTTCGACCATAATTATCTGCATGTCACGGGACATTGCCTTAACAATTGCTTGTTCAACGCTTTCCTTTACAACCGGATGGTAGTTTAGCGAAAGGTAATATACGGAGCAAGTATACTGGAAGTGTTGCTTTCCCAATACAAGGTTAGCAAGTGGGTGACACAAAACCATAAGTTTTGAGCTAAAATTTTCAAATCTGAAACCAACAAAACCCACAAAAACAATTTGCAAACACTGGTGAAGGGTTATTCCAGAAAACTTATCTAGGGTAAAAGCTAGATTGAATTTTCAAAAGATCAAAAGTTTTCATAAAGATTCAATTTCCTTAAAGGATCTAAATTTTCATAGTCATGTGGGACTGTAAACCACATCGTTACTACCATTGTTCATATCGTCGTATAAAAATCACTGATGTACAAAGTGTGAAGAATAAAGAAGTGATTCTAGTAAAGTTATATTCAAGTTCTATATTGCTTGAGGACAAGCAACGCTCAAGTGTGGGAATATTTGATAATGCTAAAAACGAACATATATTTCATAGCATTATCCTTCAATAAAGACAAGCTTTTAGTTGCAATTGTTCTATTTACGAGTGATATTCGTTTAAATAATAAAAGGTGAAGACAAAAGACAGATTCGATGAATTGAAGACGCAAATGACCAAAATGCTAAAAAGTACAAAGTACAATCCAAGAGGTTCTATTTATTGATGAGAAACGTCTAGAAATTACAAGAGTACGAGCCGCGAAACGCAAAGTACAAGATATTAAATAGTACGCAAGGACGTTCGAAAATCCGGAACCGAGACATGAACCAACTATCAACGCGCGACGCAATGGACCTAAAATTACGAGTCAACTAGGCAAAAGAATATAATATAATATATATATAATTATATAAAATTATATATATTATATTATATACTAAATAAACTCAGCAGCCCACGTTTAAGTTGACAATGTGAGCTGGTACAGCTGGCCATGCGATCGCATGGTCTGGAAGAGTTAATTCCATGCGATCGCATGGTTCACTGTAGCTTTCCACATCTATAAATTGAAGCGTTTTTCGGACGAATTAAATACACCTTTTTCTAATCTCTTACTCTCTCAATATATATTTATATTTATAATTATAATTTTAATATTAAGTTAATAATAATATGGTTATAGTGGCGAATGTTTTAAGTTTGTAAGTTAAAATTCTGTCCGTGTAACGATACGCTATTAATACTCATTGTAAGTTATGTTCAACCTTTTTAAATTAATGTCTCGTAGATAAGTTTTTAAATTATGCTTATTTAAATCGAAGTAATCGTGATGTTGGGCTAAATAATAAAGACGGGGTTATTGGGCTTTGTACCTGATAATGCTAAAAACGAACATATATTTCATAGCATTATCCCTCAAGAAAGAAAAGGTTTTAGTTGAAGTTGTCCTATTTACAAGGAATATTCGTTTAAATATTAAAAGGTGAAGACAAAAGGCAGATTCGACAAATTGAAGACGCAAACGACCAAAAAGCTAAAAAGTACAAAGTACAAGCAAAGAGGTTCAAATTATTGATGAGGAACACCTAAAAATGACAAGAGTAGAAGCCGCAAAACGCAAAGTACAAGATATTAAATCATACGAAAGGACCTTCTAAAATCCAAAACCGAGACATGAACCAACTTTCAACGTACGATGCAACGGATCAGAAATAATAAATTAACTATGTATATAAATATAATATAATATATAATTAATTATATAAATTATATATTTATATTATATTTATAATAAAAACCGTCGGCAGCCTTGGATCCTTTGTTTGGTGAGCTGAAATTGAGGGGACCGCACTCACGGAGGTCTGAAGAACAAAATGGACCGCACTCGCGGAGGTCCCATTTCCTATAAAAAGGGATGCAGTTCAACGATTTTAGACACGGATATATATTTATATTTATATTTTCTTTACCCAATTTATGTATCAAGTGTCACTCCAAATCGTAATCATAATTTGTAATTTTAATTTTAAGTTAGTGATAATAATAAGGTTCGATTAGTCGAATGTTTTAAGGATTTGTAAGTCGAAACTCTGTCCGTGTACCGCTACGCTATTAATACCCAGTGTAAGTTATGTTTATGTTATTTTCATTAATGTCTCGTAGTTAAGTTATTATTAGGCTTATTTAATTCCGAAGTAATCATGATGTTAGGCTAAAAATATTAAAATTGGGTAATTGGGCTTTGTACCATAATTGGGGTTTGGACAAAAGAACGACACTTGTGGAAATTAGACTATGGGCTATTAATGGACTTTATATTTGTTTAACTAAATGATAGTTTGTTAATTTTAATATAAAGATTTACAATTGGACGTCCCTATAAATAACCATATACACTCGATCGGACACGATGGGCGGGATATTTATATGTACGAATAATCATTC
The DNA here is from genome assembly GCF_046630445.1 of Rutidosis leptorrhynchoides. Lineage (NCBI taxonomy): Eukaryota > Viridiplantae > Streptophyta > Magnoliopsida > Asterales > Asteraceae > Rutidosis > Rutidosis leptorrhynchoides. Next base: position 170,194,494 of record NC_092338.1, on the reverse strand, counting down.
ATTTAACCGGACACGGGAATGGATTAATAGTCTATGGAATTATTAAAACAGGGGTGAAATTATGTACAAGGACACTTGACATAATTGATAACAAAGTATTAAAACCTTGGGTTACACGCAGTCGATATCCTGGTGTAATTATTAAACAAAGTATTAAGACCTTGTTACAGTTTAAGTCCCCAATTAGTTGGAATATTTGACTTCGGGTATAAGGATAATTTGACAAGGACACTCGCACTTTATATTTATGACTGATGGACTGTTATGGACAAAAACCAGACAGACATATTAAATAATCCAGGACAAAGGACAATTAACCCATGGGCATAAAACTAAAAATCAACACGTCAAACATCATGATTACGGAAGTTTAAATAAGCATAATTCCTTTATTTTCATATTTAATTGCACTTCTAATTATCACATTTTTATTTATTGTTATTGTATTTAATTGCACTTTTAATTATCGCACTTTTTAATTATCGTAATTTTATTTTATCGCACTTTTATTATTCGCAATTTCATTATCGTTATTTACTTTACGCTTTAAATTAAGTCTTTTATTTATTTAATATTTTACATTAGGTTTTAACTGCGACTAAAGTTTTAAAAATCGACAAACCGGTTATTAAACGGTAAAAAACCCCCCTTTATAATAATAATATTACTTATATATATATTTGTATTTTTATAAATTAAAACTAATATAGCGTTAAGCTTTGTTTAAAAGATTTCCCTGTGGAACGAACCGGACTTACTAAAAACTACACTACTGTACAATTAGGTACACTGCCTATAAGTGTTGTAGCAAGGTTTAGGTATATCCATTCTATAAATAAATAAATATCTTGTGTAAAATTGTATCGTATTTAATAGTATTTTCTAGTAAAAAAAAGCTATTTCATATACACCTTGCATAACATCAAGTATTTTTGGCGCCACTGGCGGGGAACTTAAACGCCGAAAGCATAACGCTAATGATATAAAAAAAAATAATAATAATATAATTTTGTAAAAGTTTTTATTAAGTCCTTCGTATAAAAATATAAGTTTTTTTTTAAAATATAAAAATATAAAAATACAAAAAGAGTTTGTTAAAAAAATATATGAAGTTTAAAAAAAAAGTATTTTTACTTTTGAGTTTAAAAATAAGTATTTTATTGTTTTATAAAAATATTTAGTTATATTTATATTTTATATATATTTGATAAAACAGAAAAACATACAAAAAATAAAAAGAAAAAAACTGAACCTGTGCAAAAACAAACCCCTTTTCAGCCTAAATTTGACCCTCCGCGACTCGCGGAGCTTTTGAACTGGACCTAACCGCACTCGCGGAGGTCAATCTGACAGGTCAACCTAGGACTGCAATTAATACGAAATTAGGGTTTAATTAATTTAATTATTTAGTTTTTAGGGTTTTATTTATTTAATTAGTTTAGTTATTTATTTAATTTGTATTATTAAGTTATAATTAGTTTAATTAATTTATAAAATTAATAGTTTTATTAAATAAATAATATAAAAATAATATTTTTATAAAAATTGTATTTTTACAACTTTAAGTATATTTTTATATTTTGTACTTTTTTTATTCGTTTTAGCATAATATTTCTATTTTTCACTCGTATTTAGTTTTAAATCATAGTATTTGCCATAGTTATTTTTATTTCTAGATTTTTAGGCTTTGCCGTAAAATCCCTTTAGTGCTTTTTCTTTAGACTAAGAATTAGGTGCTTTAAAATTTTGCGACGCTGTTCTAAGTTTTTAGTACCTTTTTAAGATATTGCCATTTGGGATATAGAATTCCTTGTAAGCTTTAATATTTTTAGACGCAACTTTTAATTCTTAGTTTTTAGTTCCTTTTTAAGTTTTGACGCGCTACTTTCTTATTTTTATTTTTCGACGCCTATTATTTTTCATTCTTTTATTTTTCGACGTTTTTCGACGCGCTCTTTTTCTTTCTTATTTCTCGACATTCTAGTTTTTAGGACTTAGAATTTTCTCTATTTCTTATCTAAATTTCTTAAATTTCAACTAAAAATGAATTTAAGCGGTTAAATTGATAGACATCAAAATTTTCTGGTTCGTAGTAATAGTTGGATTTGTACGTGGACCGGGTTATTGGAGCCAAACAGTACTCAATTATATTGAGACCAAACGAATCCTGCCCCTCTGCTGCATCTTTTGGCTATTCGAAACGTGGGCAAAATCAGAAAAGTCTATTAATTGGATAACTTATATAATTTTTCTTATTTTTAAAAACTAATAGGATATTCAGTGAATGCACCGAGCAAAACGTTCACCACCTTTTGTACGTTCACCACCTGTAACTCGATCAAGACATCTAGCAAATATTGTCGCCGTTGATTTTTCTTCAGAATTATCATCCAGTCGACCAAGTACTCCAATTCAAATTTCCGATAATCCATTTTTTGAACCCGACCTCACAATTGAGAATCTGGAGAATATTCAAGGACAATTTATAGATTCTGAACCATTAATTTTTCCTCCGGAACCACCAATCATTCAAACAGAGATTGTTGAGGAACGAACCATTAAATCAGAATCCTCTAGTGATTCAGATTCAACAAATTCAATCATGGAGAATCTGGAACCTTTAAGTATGGAAGACCGAATGAGAGCTAAACGCACTGGCCAAGGTCACGCAATTACTCAACCTGACATTAATGCGCCAGATTATGAAATCAAAGGACAAATTCTACACATGGTGACTAATCAATGCCAATTTAGTGGTGCACCGAAGGAAGATCCAAATGAACATCTTCGTACCTTTAATAGGATCTGTACTTTATTTAAAATAAGAGAAGTGGAGGATGAACAGATATATCTCATGTTATTTCCCTGGACTTTAAAGGGAGAAGCCAAAGATTGGTTAGAATCGTTACCTGAAGGGGCGATTGATACATGGGACGTTTTAGTTGAAAAATTTCTTAAATAATTCTTTCCGGCATCTAAAGCTGTAAGACTTCAAGGAGAAATTGTTACGTTCACACAAAAGCTAAATGAAACTCTATATGAGGCGTGGACAAGATTTGGAAAGTTATTAAGAGGATGTCCGTAACATGGTTTAGACACCTGTCAAATAGTACAAATTCTACCAAGGATGCGACATCACTACAAGGAAAGACATAGACATAGCAGCTGGTGGTTCCATTATGAAGAAAACAGAAACTGATGCTTATAAAATTATTGATAACACTGCTTCCCACTCACATGAGTGGCACCAAGAAAAAGATATCGTTAGATCATCTAAAGCAGGTAGAGCCGATTCTAGCCATGACTTAGATTCCATTTCCGCAAAGATAGATGCTGTCGAGAGACGAATGGAAAAGATGACAAAAGATATACACTCAATACGAATTAGTTGTGAGCAGTGTGGAGGACCACATTTGACAAAATATTGTCTCAGTATTGAACTAACAATGGAACAAAGAGAGAATGTTTCATATCTAAACCAAAGGCCTGGAAATAATTATCAGAATAATTATCAACCGCCAAGACCAATTTACAATCAAAACCAGAATTATAACCGAAATGTTCCATACAACAACCAACAAGGTCCTAGTAATCAACAAGTATCCAATAATACTTACAATCAGCAAAGACCTAATTTTCAAAACAAACCACCACAAATCGATGATAAAAAGCCGAATTTAGAAGATATGATGACGAAGCTAGTTGAATCTCAAACGCAATTTTTCACATCTCAGAAACAAACAAATGAACAAAATGCTCAAGCATTTAGAAATCAACAAGCTTCTATTCAAAATCAGGAACAAGAAGTAAGTAACCTAGCAAGGTTAATTGGTGAAAGAAAACCGGGAAGTTTACCTAGTGATACAAATGCTAACCCCCGGAATGTAACAGCTAAAGCCATTACCACAAGAAGTGGTATTACACTTAAACCACCTGAAATACCTGTAATTTCTGATGAAGCTATTCCTACTCCACAAGAACCACAACCTGATCAAGATAAGGAAAAAGAACCGGTAGTTGAAAAGGTTAATGAAGATAACACAGTTAAAGCTAAACCTTATGTTAAACCATACCAACCACCACTTCCTTACCCGAGTAAAATGAAAAAAGAGAGACTTGAAGCCGAGCAATCCAAATTCTTGGATATGTTTAAACAGATAAATTTAAATCTTCCTTTCATTGATGTGATTTCAGGAATGCCTAGATATGCTAAATTTCTGAAAGATCTAATCATGAATAGAAATAAAATGGAAGAACTCTCGGCTGTTACTATGAATGCTAATTGTTCTGCAGTGCTGTTGAATAAAATACCAGAAAAACTATCTGATCCAGGAAGTTTCACAATTCCATGTTTTCTGGGAAGTCTTATTTCAATAGAAGCATTGGCAGACTTAGGTGCTAGTATAAATTTAATGCCGTATTCACTATACACTAAACTAGACCTTGGAGAATTGAAACCAACAAGAATAAGCATACAACTAGCCGATAGATCAGTAAAATATCCTAGAGGGATAATGGAGAACATGCTAGTTAAAGTTGGTACTTTAGTATTTCCAGTAGATTTTGTTGTTCTGGACATGGAAGAAGATTCTCAAGTTCCTCTCATATTAGGAAGACCATTCTTAAACACGGCTAAAGCAATGATAGACGTGTTCGGTAAGAAACTTACCTTAAGTATAGAGGACGAGAGTGTTACCTTTTCAGTTGATAGAGCAATGCAACAACCGCAATCTGCAGATGATACATGTTATTATATTCAAACTATAGAATCACATGCAGAATTGTTAGAAGAATTTCCAGAATTACAAGGAACAGGAGAATGTTCTTTAGGAGAAGGAACTGAACCAATTGATGAAACTGAAATGTTATCTACACTTATGGCTAATGGATATGAACTAACAACAGAAGAAATTCAAATGCTAAAAGAAGAAGACAGATATCGATATAAATCATCGATAGAAGAACCTCCGACATCAGAGTTAAAGCCACTTCCAAACCATTTGGAATACGCTTATTTACATGGTGAATCTGAATTACCTGTAATAATATCGTCTTCTCTTACTGAAAATGAAAAATCTCAACTCATTTCTGTGCTAAAAGCCCATAAATCAGCTATTGCATGGAAGATTCATGATATTAAAGGAATAAATCCTTCGTATTGCACACATAAAATCCTTATGGAAGAAGGTCATCAAACGTATGTGCAACGCCAACGAAGACTAAATCCTAATATGCAAGATGTTGTTAAGAAAGAAATTATTAAACTGCTAGATGCAGGTTTAATTTATCCAATTTCTGATAGTTCATGGGTAAGCCCAGTTCAATGCGTGTCTAAGAAGGGTGGCATGACTGTCATCACAAATGAGAAAAATGAGCTTATTCCGACTAGGACTGTAACAAGATGGCGTGTATGTATTGATTATAGAAAATTAAATGACGCCACCAGAAAAGATCACTTTCCCTTACCTTTCATTGATCAAATGTTGGAAAGATTAGCCGGAAATAGTTACTATTGTTTTCTTGATGGTTTTTCCGGATATTTTCAAATTCCAATAGCACCCGAGGACCAAGAAAAAACCACGTTCACGTGCCCTTATGGTACTTTTGCATACAAACGCATGCCATTTGGACTTTGCAACGCCCCGGCAACCTTTCAAAGGTGCATGATGGCGATTTTTCATGACATGATAGAAGAATGCATGGAAGTTTTCATGGATGACTTTTCAGTCTTTGGTGATACATTTGAATCATGTCTAGTTAATCTTGAACGAATGCTTATTAGATGTGAACAATCAAATCTAGTTCTTAATTGGGAAAAATGCCATTTCATGGTTAAAGAAGGCATCGTTCTTGGACATAAAATTTCAAAGGAAGGAATTGAAGTGGATAGAGCTAAAGTAGATGTAATTGCTAAACTTCCACATCCCACCAATGTTAGAGGAGTTAGGAGTTTTCTAGGGCATGCCGGTTTTTACCGACGTTTCATAAAAGATTTTTCTAAAATTATCACTCCTATGAATAAACTCCTAGAAAAGGATGCTCCATTCATCTTTTCAGATGAATGTATCAAATCTTTTAATATTCTTAAAAAAAAACTCACTAATGCGCCGATTATGATAACTCCAAATTGGAATCTACCATTTGAACTTATGTGCGATGCAAGTGATTTTGCAATGGGAGCCGTTTTAGGACAAAGGATTGAAAAACGATTTCAACCTATATATTATGCTAGTAAGATGTTACAAGGAGCACAAACAAATTACACAACTACTGAAAAAGAACTCCTTGCTATTGTCTTTGCTTTTGACAAATTTCGTTCATATATCGTTCTAGCTAAAACGGTGGTCTATACCGACCATTCTGCTCTTAGATACCTATTTTCAAATCAAGATGCTAAACCATGATTAATCCGTTGGATCTTACTCTTACAAGAGTTTGATATTGAAATCCGAGATAAAAAGGGAGCAGAAAATCTCGCCGCTGATCATCTTTCTCGTCTTGAAAATCCCGAATTAGAAGTTCTAAATGAATCGGCCATACAAGACAACTTTCCTGATGAATATCTATTGAAGATAGATTATAATGAAATTCCATGGTTTGCAGACTATGCAAACTTTTTAGTATGTGGATTCCTTGAAAAAGGATTGTCGTACCAAAAACGAAAGAAATTCTTTAGTGATATAAAACACTATTTCTGGGAAGATCCACATTTGTTTAAAAGTTGTCCAGATAGAATAATACGCCGATGTGTATTCGGAGATGAAGCTAGTAAAATCTTAAACCATTGTCACACAGGACCAACAGGAGGGCATTATGGGCCTCAACTAACAGCAAGAAAAGTTTACGATGCTGGATTCTATTGGCCTACAATTTACAAAGACGCACACCTTCTTTGTAAATCCTGTGATGATTGTCAAATGGCCGGAAAAATAAGTCAACGTGATGAAATGCCACAAAATGTCATTCAAGTATGTGAAGTATTTGACATTTGGGGTATTGACTTTATGGGTCCATTTCCAAAAATCTCATAATAATCTCTATATTCTCGTAGCCATTGATTATGTATCTAAATGGGCGGAAGCACAAGCTCTCCCAACTAACGATGCACGAGTTGTAGTCAACTTTTTAAAACGTCTTTTTGCAAGGTTTGAAACACCGAAAGCTTTAATAAGTGATCGGGGTACTCATTTATGTAATAATCAACTTGAGAATGTTCTCAAAAGATATGGAGTAACTCATAAAATCTCCACTGCTTATCATCCACAGACAAGTGGAGAAGTTGAAAATACCAACCGAGCTTTAAAACGTATTCTAGAGAAAACCGTAGGATCAAATCCGAAGAAATGGTCCATTAAATTGGAGGATGCACTCTAGGCTTTTAGAACAGCCTACAAAACTCCAATTGGAACCACACCTTTTAAACTCGTTTACGGAAAAGCATGTCATCTTCCAGTAGAAATTGAACACAAAGCATTTTGGGCTTTGAAGACATGTAATCTTGATTTACATGAAGCTGGACGTCTACGATTAAGTCAACTAAACGAATTAAAAGAATTGAGACATGAAGCATACGAAAATTCGTTGATCTATAAAGAAAGAACGAAGAAATGACATGATAAAAGAATCAGAAGTTCAAAAGAATTTAAAGAAGGAGACAGAGTTCTTCTTTTCAATTCACGATTCAAGCTATTTCCTGGAAAATTGAAATCAAGATGGTCTGGACCATTCATAGTCAAAAGAGTTTTCCCGTACGGAACAGTAGAATTAATAAATTCAAATGGGATTGAATTTAAGGTTAATGGTCACAGAGTTAAACATTACATAGATAGTCCGATGGAAGTTGACAACGAAGTTAATCACAATTTCAACACCACAGCTAACTAAGTGTGGGGAGAATCAAGTCTTTTAAAGGATAATATGAATTTCTGTTAGAGTTAGATTTTCTGTTTTCGTGTAGTTCTCGAAAATGGAACCCGAATGGTCTTTCCCTAGCAGACCCTAAAGAACTAGTCTTCTCCCCCCATTCTAAATTTTTATTTTTTTTAGGTTTTACGAAATGAAGACTTCCTGTGAATTAAACCATGGTCTAATGCTACACGCTTTGATTACTAAACGGAATAATGACACCCTTCCAAGTGAAATAGTATCATTAATCAGAGGCAAATTAGACGAAGTAAGAAAAGAATCCAGATGCGAAAATAATAAGTTACAATTTGGTAAAGGAAAATCAAAATCCGCAGCGAAAAGAAGAGCACGACACCTTGAAAGATGTCACAAATGCGGAAAATGGTCACACGAAGGTAAATGTTCAAATAATCAAACCTATTCAAACACCGAATTTGTTACTTTATGCAGAGACGGCCCGTTTATATGTTTAGAAGAAAAATCGATAAATGCTCGAGGTTACGCCTATGTAGCTATGGAAAACCAATTAGTCCGACTATCTTATGAGTGGGCTAGAGCATATCACTAAGAAATCTCTTTCACAGCTAAGTTTGTACAGTTTTCATTTTTATTTTTATTTTTATTTTTAACCTTTTGATAATAAACGCTAATTTGTTCGCTATAAAGTATTAAATTGGTATTCGATAAAATTAGTTCTTGCGACCGAAATTATTGATATCATACAAAAATTTATTACATCACTGCAAAATTTAACGTTTATTCTTAAGGTATAAATATCTTTAATCAATCAACCAAAAATATTTCAAAAATTCGTCATGAGTTAAATTAGGTCATGGAACCAAAATTACTTTACCGAAAAGAGGGGCGCATATTTTTGATAATATTTGATTGATTAAAGTGGGATAAAAGCCAAAAAGATTTTTAATTTTATTTTTACCATGTTTTTAAAATTAATATATAAATATTAAATTAATATTGTGAATTTTTTTTAAAATCAATATATTTAAGTTTATAAATATTTGAAAATTTTAATATCTTTAATATAAGTTTGTATGTATAAAAACAAAAATATAATATAAGTTTGGTGTGAATTTTTAATTATTAATATGAATTTTCAATTTTATGCATTTTAAATTTAAGTTTGGTGTGAATTTAATAACAAAAATTTACTTTATTTCGCTAAGTTAAAAATATGATTTTTAAAATTCGTTGTGAGTTGAAGACTAGGTCGTAGAACCGAAATTTCTTTACCCGAGGGAGGGACGAGAACTTTTATTATCATTATTTTTAACCTTATTGAATTAAAGTATGCCAAAAACATAAAAAAAAAAAAAAAAAAAAAATCTTTGCTTTTAAATCAACTCTTTGAAATGCCGAGCCAATCAGGGAATTACTTACTCAAAGGTATGGTAATTCTACTTTTAGTGATTGGGTACATTTATTCAACATGCGTAGACCTGTATATAGAGAATGGTGTATAGAGTTATTGTGTACTATTAAAATAAATGATCGGGTAGATACTTTAACCGATCGTAGTTTTATTAGATTTTTATTAGGAGGGGAGATGCGCCATATGTCCTTACTAGACATGGCTCGGGCTTTAGGTATATATACGCCCGAGGAGCTAGCATCTTATGATTGCCAGAGGTTAATAGTTTATGGTAGGAGGGTGGATGAGAATTTTGATACAAATGACGTATGGAGTAGGATGACTAGCCATCGCCGATTTCAGGGGGGATTATACTCTTATCTTGATATTAATAGAGCTAAATTAAGAGTAATCCATAGGTTTTTAGCTAATTCGATTACACAACGAGGTAAAAATAAGGAAAAGGTAAATGAACAGGATTTGTTTTACCACATGTGTATTCGAGACCCACATATCGCTGTAAGTATACCTTTTTGTGTGGGTTATTATTTATTGACTATGGTTAGGGGTATGAGGCGTGGTAGCATAATAGGAGGTGGTATATTTATTACTTTAATTGCTGAATATCTCGGTGTGGATAGAAGTCGGGGGGAATATTAATGGCAGAACCAGAACCCCGCGATAGAATAGATTTGCGTGTTTATCATGGTGCTAAGGTCTTAAAGAAACGAAACAACGCGGCAGCACGTTATGATGGCAGGCATCCACAGGTTGAGAGAGATCAACCGCAAGGTCAACCGGGAGGGGGTAATCCAATGACGGAAATGCAAATTTTTATGTCTCGACACGAGTATGAAATGGCTAGACAAAAAGCATTTCAAGATTGGTAGTATCATCAAAGCCAAATCATAAGTCATTGTACACACGTAGGTAGAGACTACATTCCTACCGTTATGCTCGAATTTGCTCCTTGGACTTTAGAGAGCCGACCACCATATCCTACATATGACCCGGCCCAAGCATTTTACAGCATCTATGGATACGCTTGGGACCCATATTGGAACCATCCTCCTCATCCGTAATTTTCTTATTTTATATTTTTGTTTATTTTATTGTAATGTTACTAATTCTTAATTTTCTTATTTTTTATTTCTTATTTTATTATTATAATAGCTTTTATAATTTTCTAACTTTATTAGATTTTAATAATTTTTGAATGTGGTGTGAAAACCCAACTTCAAAAATATGTATATATGTGTTTGTATTTTATCTCATGTACAAAACAGGGTAAAACAGCGCATTTTCAAAGACTGGCATTAAGTTCAGCAAAAGCTACTACTTTTGACGAAAAAAAAATGAAAAACAAATGTGATGTACCAACAGACGGAATGACCAAATGATGTGCACCATTTATCATTCAGCAAACAAACGCCAATATGTTTGGAAACTTTGGTAAAATTTAATCATTTTTCTACGCTAATCACCCTCAATAATTTAAATTGTTACTTATTTCTTGCAAATGAGGGCATTGCAAGATCTTAAATGTGGGAAGGGGTTAAATTCTTTCGGATTTAAAAAAAAAAAAATTTGATTTAAACACTTGGTTACCATTAAAAATACTAGTAACGCAGTAGTTGTATTAGAATCTAGTGCTCTCTGATAGTAAAGAACAGCCCTAGTCTTATATACTGACTACCCAATTCTAGTAAAATTTTTCAAAATTTTCAAATAAATGAATTCAAAATCATGTTTATACATATTTATGAACAATAAAACTAGGTGTTAACACTGAAATTATTGTTACCTCGGAAAGGACATAAATTGAGAAACAAACTAAAATGTTAGAATTCATTTAAAATGGAATAGAGGACAATAAAAAGGCAAATAAAAGAAAATAAAAGTCAAGTGTGGGAAAATTTATCAAAGTTATTTAAAACATATATCACATATTTTTGTACAAATAACTGAAGATACTTTTGCTTTGGACTAATCTAAAAAAAGTTTTACCCGATTTACTGTAAGAGAGATGGATCTACACGATGAATCAATTCCATCATTTAAAGGAAGTAAAGTCTTCCGAAAAAGAAATGCGCTTCTTGATTTAGGTCATGAAGTTGTCGTCCAGACCAGCTGTAGGTTGACGAAAAATCTAGAAAAGTCATCTCTAAAATCAGCAGGAAATCCACGGACCTCAGCATCAAACAGGGTCGCCAAGTGGTCAGACTTATCCTAACCATGAGAGGATCTGTCTTGTAAAATGGGGAGGACGTGATAATGCTAAAAACGAACATATATTTCATAGCATTATTCCTCAAGAAAGACAAGCTTTTAGTTGCAATTGTTCTATTTACAAGTGATATTCGTTTAAATAATAAAAGGTGAAGACAAAAGGAAGATTCGACGAATTGAAGACGCAAACGACCAAAAAGCTCAAAAGTACAAAATACAATCAATGAGGTTCCAATTATTGATAAGAAACGTCTCAAAATTACAAGAATACAAGATTCAAAACGCAAAGTACAAGATATTAAATTATTCGCAAGGACGTTCGAAAATCCGGAACCGGGACCAGAGTCAACTCTCAACGCTCGACGCAACGGACTAAAAATTACAAGTCAACTATGCATATGAATATAATATAATATATAATTAATTCTTAATATTAATATATATATATTATATTTAAATAAACGTCGGCAGAAGAAAACAACCAAATTTGGCTCTCCCCAGCTGGCCATGCGATCGCATGGCCTTGAAGGGTAAAGCTCATGCGATCGCATGAGCATATTTTCTAGATCACAGGCCTATAAAAATCGAGCTTTGGTGTAACACAAAACACATAGTTTTCCTTCTTCATCATACATAAATTATATATATATATATTTATATTTTAATTTTAATTTTAATTTTAATTTCTAATAATAAGGGTATGTTAGCGAATATTGTAAGGGTGTAAGTTGCAATTCTGTCCGTGTAACGCTACGCTATTTTTAATCATTGTAAGTTATGTTCAACCTTTTTAATTTAATGTCTCGTAGCTAAGTTATTATTATGCTTATTTAAAACGAAGTAATCATGATGTTGGACTAATTACTAAAATTGGGTAATTGGGCTTTGTACCATAATTGGGGTTTGGACAAAAGAACGACACTTGTGGAAATTAGACTATGGGCTATTAATGGGCTTTATATTTGTTTAACTAAATGATAGTTCGTTAATTTTAATATAAAGATTTACAATTGGGCGTCCCTATAAATAACCATATACACTCGATCGGACACGATGGGCGGGGTATTTATATGTACAAATAATCGTTCATTTAACCGGACACGAGAATGAATTAATAGTCTATGGAATTATTAAAACAGGGGTGAAATTATGTACAAGGACACTTGGCATAATTGATAACAAAGTATTAAAACCTTGGGTTACACTCAGTCGACATCCTGGTGTAATTATTAAACAAAGTATTAAAATCTTGTTACAGTTTAAGTCCCCAATTAGTTGGAATATTTAACTTCGGGTATAAGGATAATTTGACGAGGATACTCGCACTTTATATTTATGACTGATGGACTGTTATGGACAAAAACCAGACGGACATATTAAATAATCCAGGACAAAGGACAATTAACCCATGGGCATAAAACTAAAATCAACACGTCAAACATCATGATTACGGAAGTTTAAATAAGCATAATTCTTTTATTTCATATTTAATTTCCTTTATTTTATATTTAATTGCACTTCTAATTATCGCACTTTATTTCATTGTTATTGTATTTAATTGCACTTTTAATTATCGTACTTTTTAATTATCGCACTTTTATTTATCGCAATTTCATTATCGTTATTTACTTTACGATTTAAATTAAGTCTTGAATTTATTTTTAATATTTTACATTTAGGTTTTAACTGCGACTAAAGTTTTAAAATCGACAAACCGGTCATTAAACGGTAAAAACCCCCCTTTAAAATAATAATATTACTTTTATATATATTTGTATTTTTATAAATTAAACTAATATAGCGTTAAGCTTTGATTAAAAGATTTTTCCCTGTGGAACGAACCGGACTTACTAAAAACTACACTACTGTATGATTAGGTACACTGCCTATAAGTGTTGTAGCAAGGTTTAAGTATATCCATTCTCTAAATAAATAAATATCTTGTGTAAAATTGTATCGTATTTAATAGTATTTCCTAGTAAAATATAAGCTATTTCATATACACCTCGCATAAACATCAAGTATTTTTGGCGCCGCTGCCGGGGACTGATCTAGCTTAAAAGCCGGAGGCGCAACGCTAATATATAAAAAAAAAAGATTTTTCTTTTTAGTTTACTTTTATAAAAAAATACGCTTTTGTAAAAATACGTTTTAAATATTCAAAAATATAAAAAGAAAAACAAAAATATAAATATTTTTAAGAGTTTGGTAAATATTTAAGTTTTATAAAGTTTCTTTATTTCTATTTTTTAGTTTGTAAAAATATAAGTTTTATTTAATTTATAAATATATTTTACAGCAAAAACAAAAAATAAAAAAAATATATTAAAACTCGAGTCCGGTACTGTAGCAGCCCACTCTGTGGCCCGAAACCCTAGCCCATGCGATCGCATGGCCGGGTAGCTTCGGACTCACGCGATCACATGAGCCCGTCTGACACGCCACAGTTGACTGCAGCCTGCATTAATTACGGATTATAATTATTATTATTATATTTAAACCCTAATTAGGGTTATATATTATATAATTTAATTTAGTGTTATTTATTTAATTTGTATTTTTAGTTTAATTAGTTTATTTAAATTGTAAAATTAATAGTTTTATTAAATAAATAATATAATATTTTTATAAAAATTGTAATTTTTACAACTTTTAGTATATTTTTATATTTTGTCCCTTTTTAATTGTTTTAGCGTAATATTTGTATTTTTCGCTCGTATTTAGTTATTAATTCATAGTTTTTGCCATAGTTATTTTTTTTTTAATTTAGATTTTTAGGATTTGCCGTAAAATCCCTTAAGTGTTTTTTCTTTAGACTAAGATTAAAGTGCTTTAGAATTTTGCGACGTCTTTTTAAGTTTTAGTACCTTTTTAAGATATTGCCATTTGGGATATAGTTTTTCTTGTAAGCTTTAATATTTTTAGACACCTTTTACCTATGTATCAATTATCATTCCAATTAGTAATCTCAATTTGCGATTATAATTTTAAGTTAGTGGTAGTAATAAGGTTGGGTTAGTCGAGTGTTTTAAAGTTTTATAAGTCACTCTTTTTATTTCTTATTTTTCGACACCTTTTATTTTTCAACCCTTTTCTTTTTCAACGCGCTCTTTTTCTTTCTTATTTCTCGCTATTCTAGTTTTTAGGACTTAGAATTTTCTCTACTTCTTATCTAAATTTCTTAAAATTACGAAAATTTATTTTAAGTGGTTAAATTGATAGACATCAAAATTTTCTGGTTCGTAGTAATAGTTGGATTTGTACGTAGACCGGGTTATTGGAGCCAAACAGTCCTCAATTATATTGAGACCAAACGAATCCTGCCCCTCTGCTGCATCTTTTGGCTATTCGAAACGTGGGCAAAATCAGAAAAGTCTATTAATTGGATAACTTATATAATTTTTCTTTCCTTTTAAAAAACTAATAGGATATTCAGTGAATGCACCGAGCAAGACGTTCACCACCTTTTGTACGTTCACCACCTGTAACTAGATCAAGACATTTAGCTATTATTACCGCCGTTGATTTTTCTTTAGAATCGTCATCCAGTCGACCAAGTACTCCAATTCAAATTTCCGATAATCCATTTTTTGAACCCGACCTCACAATTGAGAATCCGGAGAATATTCAGGGACAATTCATAGATCCTGAACCATTAATTTTTCCTCCGGAAACACCAATCATTCAAACAGAGATTGTTGAGGAACGAACCATTAAATCAGAATCCTCTAGTGATTCAGATTCAACAAATTCAATTATGGAAGTAAAGAACCTTTAAGTATGGAAGACCGAATGAGAGCTAAACGCACTGGCCAAGGTCACGCAATTACTCATCCAGACATTAATGCGCCAGATTATGAAATCAAAGGACAAATTCTACATATGGTGACTAATCAATGCCAATTTAGTGGTGCGCCGAAGGAAGATCCAAACGAACATCTTCGTACCTTTAATAGGATCTGCACACTATTTAAAATAAGAGAAGTTGAGGATGAACAGATATATCTCATGTTATTTCCCTGGACTTTAAAGGGAGAAGCCAAAGATTGGTTAGAATCGTTACCTGAAGGGGCGATTGATACCTGGGATGTTTTAGTTGAAAAATTTCTTAGACAATTCTTTCCGGCATCTAAAGCTGTAAGACTTCAAGGAGAAATTGTTACGTTCACACAGAAGCCAAATGAAACTCTATATGAGGCGTGGACTAGATTTGGAAAGTTATTAAGAGGATGTCCGCAACATGGTTTAGACACCTGTCAAATAGTACAAATATTCTACCAAGGATGCGACATCACTACAAGGAAAGACATCGATATAGCAGCTGGTGGTTCTATTATGAAGAAAACCGAAACTGATGCTTACAAAATTATTGATAACACTGCTTCCCACTCACATGAGTGGCACCAAGAAAAAGATATCGTTAGATCATCTAAAGCAGCTAGAGCCGATTCTAGCCATGACTTAGATTCCATTTCCGCAAAGATAGATGCTGTCGAGAGACGAATGGAAAAGATGACTAAAGATATTCACTCAATACGAATTAGTTGTGAGCAGTGTGGAGGACCACATTTGACAAAAGATTGTCTCAGTATTGAATTAACAATGGAACAAAGAGAGAATATTTCATACATAAACCAAAGGCCTGGTAATAATTATCAGAATAATTATCAACCGCCAAGACCGATTGACAATCAAAATTAGAATTATAACCGAAATATTCCATACAACAACCAACAAGGTCCTAGTAATCAACAAGTATCCAATAATACTTACAATCAGCAAAGACCTAATTTTCAAAACAAACCACCACAAACCGATGATAAAAAGCCGAATTTAGAAGATATGATAACAAAGCTAGTTGAAACTCAAACGCAGTTTTTCACATCTCAAAAACAAACTAATGAACAAAATGCTCAAGCATTTAGAAATCAACAAGCTTCTATTCAAAACTTGAAACAAGAAGTAAGTAACCTAGCAAGGTTAATAGGTGAAAGAAAACCGGGAAGTTTACCTAGTGATACAAATGCTAACCCCCGGAATGAAATAGCTAAAGCCATTACCACAAGAAGTGGTACAACACTTAAACCACCTGAAATACCTGTAACTTTTGATGAAGCTATTCCTACTCCACAAGAACCACAACCTGATCAAGATAAGGAAAAAGAACCGGTAGTTGAAAAGGTTAATGAAGATAACACAGTTAAGGCTAAACCTTATGTTAAACTATACCAACCACCACTTCCTTACCCGAGTAAAATGAAAAAAGAAAAACTTGAAGCCGAGCAATCCAAATTCTTGGATATGTTTAAACAGATAAATGTAAATCTTCCTTTCATTGATGTGATTTCAGGAATGCCTAGATATGCTAAATTCTTGAAAGATCTAATCACGAATAGAAAGAAAATGGAAGAACTCTCGGCTGTTACTATGAATGCTAATTGTTCTGCAGTACTGTTGAATAAGATACCAGAAAAATTATCTGATCCAGGAAGTTTCACAATTCCATATTTTCTGGGTAGTCTTAGTTCAATAGAAGCATTAGCAGACTTAGGTGCTAGTATAAATTTAATGCCGTATTCACTATACGCTAAACTAGACCTTGGAGAATTGAAACCAACAAGAATAAGCATACAACTAGCCGATCGATCAATAAAATATCCTAGAGGGATAATGGAGAACATGCTAGTTAAAGTTGGTACTTTAGTATTTCCAGTAGATTTTGTTGTTCTGGACATGGAAGAAGATTCTCAAGTTCCTCTCATATTAGGAAGACCATTCTTAAACACGGCTAAAGCAATGATAGACGTGTTTGGTAAGAAACTGACCCTAAGTATAGAGGACGAGAGTGTTACCTTTTCAGTTGATAGAGCAATGCAACAACCGCAATCTGCAGATGATACATGTTATTATATTCAAACTATAGATTCACATGCAAAATTGTTAGAAGAATTTCCAGAATTACAAGGAACAGGAGAATGTTCTTTAGGAGAAGGAACTGAAAAAATTGATGAAGCTGAAATCTTAGCTACACTAATGGCTAATGGATATGAACCAACAACAGAAGAAATTCAAATGCTAAAAGAAGAAGACAGATATCGATATAAATCATCGATAGAAGAACCTCCGACATTAGAGTTAAAGCCACTTCCAAACCATTTGGAATACGCTTATTTACATGGTGAATCTGAATTACCTGTAATAATATCGTCTTCTCTTACTAAAAATGAGAAATCACAACTCATTTCTGTGTTGAAAGCTCATAAACCAGCCATTGCATGGAAGATTCATGACATTAAAGGAATAAGTCCTTCGTATTGCACACATAAAATCCTTATGGAAGAAGGTCATAAAACGTATGTGCAACGCCAACGAAGACTAAATCCTAATATGCAAGATGTAGTTAAAAAAGAAATTATTAAACTGCTAGATGCAGGTTTAATTTATACAATTTCTGATAGTCCATGGGTAAGCCCCGTTCAATGTGTGCCTAAGAAGGGTGGCATGACTGTCATCACAAATGAGAAAAATGAGCTTATTCCTACTAGGACAGGATGGCGTGTGTGTATTGATTATAGAAAATTAAATGACGCTACCAGAAAAGATCACTTTCCCTTACCTTTTATTGATCAAATGTTGGAAAGATTAGCCGGAAACAGTTACTATTGTTTTCTTGATGGATTTTCTGGATATTTTCAAATTCCAATAGCACCCGAAGATTAAGAGAAAACCACGTTCACGTGCCCTTATGGTACTTTTGCTTACAAACGCATGCCATTTGGACTTTGCAACGCCCCTGCAACCTTTCAAAGGTGCATGATGGCGATTTTTCACGACATGATAGAAGAATGCATGGAAGTTTTCATGGATGACTTTTCAGTCTTCGGTGATACATTTGAATCATGTCTAGTTAATCTGGAACGAATGCTTATTATATGCGAACAATCAAATCTAGTACTTAATTGGGAGAAATGCCATTTCATGGTTAAAGAAGGCATTGTTCTTGGACATAAAATTTCAAAAGAAGGAATTGAAGTGGATAGAGCTAAAGTAGATGTAATTGCTAAACTTCCACATCCCACCAATGTTAGAGGAGTTAGGAGTTTTTTAGGGCATGCCGGTTTTTACCGACGTTTCATAAAAGATTTTTCTAAAATTGCCACTCCTATGAATAAACTCCTAGAAAAGGATGCTCCGTTCATCTTTTCAGATGAATGTATCAAATCTTTTAATATTCTTAAAGAGAAACTCACTAATGCGCCGATCATGATAACACCAAATTGGAATCTACCGTTTGAACTTATGTGCGATGCAAGTGATTTTGCAATGGGAGCCGTTTTAGGACAAAGGATTGAAAAACGATTTCAACCTATATATTATGCTAGTAAGACATTACAAGGAGCACAAACGAATTACACAACTACTGAAAAAGAAGTCCTTGCTATTGTCTTTGCTTTTGACAAATTTCGTTCATATCTCGTTCTAGCAAAAACCGTGGTCTATACCGACCATTCTGCTCTTAGATACCTATTTTAGAAACAAGATGCCAAACCAAGATTAATCCATTGGATCTTACTCTTACAAGAGTTCGATATTGAAATCCGAGATAAAAGAGGAGCAGAAAATCTCGCCGCTGATCATCTTTCTCGTCTTGAAAATCCCGAATTAGAAGTTCTAAATGAATCGGCCATACAAGACAACTTTCTTGATGAATATCTATTGAAAATAGATTATAATGAAATTCCATGGTTTGCAGACTATGCAAACTACTTAGTATGTGGATTCCTTGAAAAAGGATTATCGTACCAAAAACGAAAGAAATTCGTTAGTGATATAAAACACTATTTCTGGGAAGATTCACATCTGTTTAAAAGTTGTCCAGATGGAATAATACGCCGATGTGTATTCTGAGATGAAGCTAGTAAAATTTTAAACCATTATCACACAGGACCAACAGGAGGGCATTATGGGCCTCAACTAACAGCAAGAAAAGTTTATGATGCTGGATTCTATTGGCCTATAATTTACAAAGACGCACACCTTCTTTGCAAATCCTGTGATGCTTGTCAAAGGGCCGGAAAAATAAGTCAACGTGATGAAATGCCACAAAATGTCATTCAAGTATGTGAAGTATTTGACATTTGGGGTATTGACTTTATGGGTCCATTTCCAAAATCTCATAATAATCTATATATTCTCGTAGCCATTGATTATGTATCTAAATGGGCGGAAGCACAAGCTCTCCCAACTAACGATGCACGAGTTGTAGTCAATTTTTTAAAATGTCTTTTTGCAAGGTTTGGAACACCGAAAGCTTTAATAAGTGATCGGGGTACTCATTTCTGTAACAATCAACTTGAGAAAGTTCTCAAAAGATATGGAGTAACTCATAAAATCTCCACCGCATATCATCCACAAACAAGTGGACAAGTTGAAAATACCAACCAAGCTTTAAAACGTATTCTAGAGAAAACCGTAGGATCAAATCCGAAGGAATGGTCCATTAAATTGGAGGATGCACTCTGGGCTTTTAGAACAGCCTACAAAACTCCAATTGGAACCACACCTTTTAGACTCGTTTATGGAAAAGCATGTCATCTTCCAGTAGAAATTGAACACAAAGCATTTTGGGCTTTGAAGACATGTAATCTTGATTTACAAGAAGTTGGACGTCTACGGTTAGTTCAACTAAACGAATTAGAAGAATTAAGACATGAAGCATACGAAAATTCGTTAATCTATAAGGAAAGAACGAAGAAATGGCATGATAAAAGAATCAGAAGTTCAAAAGAATTCAAAGAAGGAGACAGAGTTCTTCTTTTCAATTCATGATTCAAGCTATTTCCTGGAAAATTAAAATCAAGATGGTCTGGACCATTCATAGTCAAAAGAGTTTTTCCATACGGAACGATAGAATTAATAAATTCAAATGGAATTGAATTTAAAGTTAATGGTCACAGAGTTAAACATTACATAGATAGTCCAATGGAAGTTGACAATGAAGTTAATCACAATTTCGATACCACAGCTAACTAAGTGTGGGGAGAATCAAGTCTTTAAAGGATATTATGTATTTCTGTTAGAGTTAGATTGTCTGTTTTCATGTAGTTCTCGAAAATGGAACCCGAATGGTCTTTCCCTAGCAGACCCTAAAGAACTAGTCTTTTCCCCCCATTCTGAATTTTTATTTTTTTTAGGTTTTTACGAAATGAAGACTTCCTGTGAACTAAACCATGGTCTAATGCTACACGCTTTGATCACTAAACGTAATAATGACACACTTCCGAGTGAAATAGTATCAGTAATCAGAGAAAGATTGGACGGAGTAAGAAAAGAATCCAGATGCGAAGATAATAAGTTACAATTTGGTAAAGGAAAATCAAAATCCGCAGCGAAAAGAAGAGCACGACACCTAGAAAGATGTCACAAATGCGGAAAATGGTCACATGGAGGTAAATGTTCAAATAATCAAACCTATTCAAACACCGATTTTGTTACTTTATGCAGAGATGGACCGTTCATATGTATAGAAGAAAAAACACTGAATGCTCGAGGTTACGCCTATGTAGCCATGGAAAATCAATTAAACCGACTATCTTATGAATGGGATAGATCATATCACTAAGAATACTATCTCACAGGTAAGTCTGTACAGTTTTTATTTTTATTTTAATTTTTAACCTTTTGATAATAAACGCTAATTTGTTCGCTATAAAGTATTAAATTGGTATTGAATGAAATTAGGTTTGGCAACCGAAATTATTGATATCATACAAAAATTTATTACATCACTGTGAAATTTAACGTTTATTCTTAAGGTATAAATATCTTTAATCAATCAAAACAAAATATTTCAAAAATTCGTCATGAGTTAAATTAGGTCATGGAACCGAAATTACTTTACCGAAAAGAGGGGCATATATTTTTGATAATATTTGATTAATTAAAGTAGGATAAAAGCCAAAAAGATTTTTAATTTTATTTTTACCATGTTTTTATAATTTAATATTAATTTAATATTGTAAACTTATTTAAAATTGTAAATATTTGGAAAATTAATATTTTTAATATAAGTTTGTTTGTATAAAAACAAAAATATAATTTAAGTTTGGTGTGAATTTTATTTTTATGCATTTTTAAATTTAAGTTTGGTGTGAATTTAAAAACAAAAATTTACTTTATTTCGTTAAGTTAAAAATATGATTTTTAAAATTCGTCGTGAGTTGAAGACTAGGTCGTTGAACCGAAATTGCTTTACCCGAGGGAGGGACGAGAACTTTTATTATCATTATTTTTAATCTTATTGAATTAAAGTATGCCAAAAACATTAAAAAACCCAAAAATCTTTAGTTTTAAAACCGCGCTTTGAATTGACAAATTTTAAAATTTTGTCGAGGGACGGACTAGGACATCGATCCGAAACACCCTCGCTCCTAAAGGAAAATAAATTTTTAAAATTTAATTAATTATAAGTTTTATAAAGTATAAGGTTTTATAAAAAATAAAAAAAAAGGTCAAAACACTGTAGCCGGGTACCCATGCGATCGCATGGGAATCACCTTATACCTTCATGCGATCGCATGGAGGCAAAAATCTGGCCTGATACATACAGACAGCGAGTCTGTCTTCCTCACCACAACATACACACACAAACACGAAACTCTCTCAAATCTTCACCAAATTTCATCATTTTTCCACTCTAATTCGTCATTTTTCTTGCTCTAATCATGCCTAGATTCTCATTCTTCAGCAAAATGGTAAAAATTACACCCCTAAACTCTATAAATTCCTAGTTTTTGTGATAATTACCAATATTTTATCTAATGCAATTTTGTTAATTTCTAGTGTAATTAGTGTTAAATTGTTAGTATTTTATGCATGTATAACCTAGATTGATGCTATTTAACATGATTTGAAGCCAAAAAACTTCAAAATTTTTAGAAATCTAGGGTTTGTGTTCTTGAGCAATTTGGGGCTTTTTGATATAAACAGGTTATGGCCGATTTTCGTCATGAATTATTGCTAAATTGAGTAGTGTAACATGTTTAGGTAGTTAAATGATCCAAACATTGATCCTAAACATGATTTTTGGAGATTAAAGTGGACTTTTTAAATCCAAAATTCATGAACCTGATTAATTTGATATATTTGCCATTTGAGACTTGTTTAATTATTAGTAATAACTATTTTGACATGTTATTTAAGTTAAATGCTTATGAACTTTGTATACATTTTCATATGTGCTTATTTGAAAAGTGTAGAATTGTGAAAATGTGTATAAGTTTAATTTTAATTTAACATGTTATAGTAATTGTTTTAAGTTGTTATTTTGCTAACACTAATGCATATTTGGATGCACAAATTTTGTGTTTAATGTGTTTTGCAGAAAGCCGATACTGGAGGTTCAGGAGCATCATCATCTAGACGACCAGCACCATAACCAGAACCAGAAATGCAACACGAACAAGAACCACAACAACAGCCTGATCAGCACATACCTTATTATGATCCGGTACAGTTTGTTGATGAATTCATAGTATTCCCAATGAGGCTGCCAGTAGAATTCCCAACGATTCCTGAGCACACTCTGCATCCTAATCTGATATTTGATAGGAGATGGAGAGATTACGAGACATATCAAAGGAACAAATTCAAATTGGTAACAAAAAATGTAGAGGTGCCAAGGGTAATCGATTGGGCCCCATTGGAAACGGTCCATCTAGCTGACCGTGTTAGACAGCTTTTAGTTCAAAGGTATGGCAGTTCTTCTTTTACAGATTGGGAACGTCTTTTCACCATTCGTAGACCTGTATATAAGGAATGGTGTGTTGAGTTGATGAGTACTGTATCACTTGATACAAATATAGTTAGAATAGATGATAGAAGATTTCTTAGGTTTATCCTTGGCGGTAGGATGTACAGAATGTCCATGCTGGACATGGCTAGGGCTTTACAGATATATACTCCTGGTGAGTTGCTACTACCCGATTGTACAAATTTGATTCATTATGGTGAAAGGGTAGATAGCAACTTTGACGCTGACGCCATTTGGAGGCGTATGTCACATTTTGATGTTTTTACACGAGCAGGAGGACACTCCTATACACATATTGATAGAGCCGAGCTTCGTATTATTCATAGATTTTTGGCTAACTCGATTACACAGAGAGGTCACAATAAAGAAAAAATTACCTTACATGATTTATTCTACCTAAAGTGTATTCGGGATCCTAGAAGCTTTGTCAATATCCCTTACTGTGTTGCTTTTTATTTATCTAAAATGGTAGAGGGAATGCAGGACGGGAGTATAATAGGAGGAGGTATTTTTGTTACTCTCATTGGAGAGTATTTAGGTGTTGATAGGAACCAAGGAGGTCCATTACAGCTTTGTAGAGAACAGGTTGAGCCCTTAGGATTGAAAGTTTATGTGGGTGCTAAGGTATTGAAAAGTAGACGTAACCAGGCAGTACCCTATGAGGGATCTCATCCTCAGGTAGAGAGAGGCTCAGACGAGGAAATGGAGGAGGCGGAAGACATTAGGGATGTCTTTTGAGATGCTATTCTTGACGTCCACGTTCGTATAGATGAGGAAGCAATGACGAACGCGGCCAGACATAGTATGTATGAGCAGTGGAACTCCGAGCGAGTATACGAGGATTATAGGCGACGCCAACACGATAGCTGGTTAGTTCATCAGAACCAAATCATGAGCCAGCTATCATATCAGGTACCAAATAACTATGTACCTACTCGACCTGCTCATTTTTTACCACACAGCCCCGATATCCGACCACCCTTTAATCGATATGACTATAACCAAGCCTATCAGAACACCTATAACCAACAATGGAACCCACCTGACGAGATGAACTGAAACCCATATCCAGACTGATTTAGTTCAATTTGGTTATTTATATGATTTTTATGTTTTTATCTTTTTACTTATTCATGTTTAAACTTATGTTATTGAATATACTTATGTAATCTTTATCATTTTTATTATTATTGTGTACTAATATTTCACATTTAGGATTTGAAAGTGTGATATTAAGTCCCATTTCAAATTGCCATGCATGTTTATATTTGTATGTATGTATATTGTAAATTGTACAAAACAGGGTAAAACAGCGCATTTTCAAAGACTGGCATTAAGTTCAGCAAAAGCTACTAATTTTGACGACAAGATGATAAATAAATGTGATGTAACAACAGACGGAATGAACAAATGATATGCACCATTTATCATTCAGCAAACAAACGCCAATATGTTTGGAAACTTTGGTAAAATTTAATCATTTTTACGCTAATCACCCTCAATAATTTAAATTGTTACTGATTTCTTGCAAATGAGGGCATTGCAAGATCTTAAGTGTGGGAAGGGGTTAAATTCTTTCGGATTTTAAAATTTTTACTTTATACACTTGGTTACCATTAGAAATACTAGTAAAGTAGTATTAGAATCTAGTGCTCTCTGATAATAAAGAATAGCCCTAGTCTTATATACTGACTACCCAATTCTAGTAAAATTTTTCAAAATTTTCAATTAAATGAACTCAAAATCATGTTTATACATATTTATGAACGATAAAACTAGGTGTTAACACCGAAATTATTGTTACCTCGAAAAGGACATAATTGAGAAACAAACTAAAATGTTAAAATTCATTTAAAATGGAATAGAGGACAATAAAAAGGAAAATAAAAGCCAAGTGTGAGAAAAATTACCAAGTTATCTTAAACATATGTCACATATTTCTGTAACAAATAATTGAAGATACTTTTGCTTTAGACTAAACTAAACTGTTTTACCCGATGAAAGAAAAGAAAAGTTGGATCTACACGATGAATCAATTCCATCATTAAAAGGAAGTAAAGTCTTCCAAAAAAGACACGCGCTTCTTGATTTAGGTCATGAAGTTGTCGTCCAGACCAGCTATAGGTTGACGAAAAACCTAGAAAAGTCATCTCTAAAATCAGCAGGAAATCCACGGACCTCAGCATCAAACAGGGTCACCAAGTGGTCAGATTTATCCTAACCATGAGAAGGATTTATCTCGTACAATGGGGGGGCACCGTGCAAATTAGCTTGATAAGACTAATGAATCAGATCCCCAGAAAGGATAATCTCCTTAAAGATCAAAAATCAGCTTTTAAGACTGATATTACTCAATCCTAGAGATTGACTTTAAAGATTGAGAATTACAAACTCATGGAATTCAATAATATCTAAACTCGAGCTTGAACGAGAAAATATTTTGATCAAATTAAAACCGATTTGTTTTCTGAAAACCCTATTTTCAATGCGTTCATTACCTTTGAACGTAAAATCCTAGGAATTCACCTGGAATTCATTAGGTCACCTGAACCAAATCGGGTGTCAACCGTAAGAACGGTGGTTGCATAGCATGGTCAAAGACAGGACCTTGTGCCAGACCGACAAATTAAAAGGGTGAGCTTTACTATTGCTCCTACCAAGAATAGTAATTGTGTCCGACACGTTATAGACCATAATTAAAAGCATGTCAGGGGACATTGCCTTAACATTTGCTTGTTCAACGCTTTCCTTTACAACCGGACGGTAGTTTACCGAATGGTAAAATACGGAGCAAGTATACTGGACGTGTTGCTTTCCTAATACAAGGTTAGCAAGTGGGTGACACAAAACCATAAGTTTTGAGCCAAAATTTTCAAATCTAAAACCCACCAAACCCACACAAAAAAAAAAGAATTTGCAAACACCGGTGAAGGGTTATTCCGGAAAACTTATCTAGGGTAAAAGCTAGATTTAATTTTCAAAAGATCAAATGTTTTCATAAAGATCCAATTTCCTTAATGGATCTAAATTTTTATAGTCATGTGGGACTGTAAACCATATCGTTACTACCATTGTTTATACCGCCGTAAAGAAATCACTGATGTACAAAGTGTGAAGAATAAAGGAGTGATTCTTGTATTTCAAGACTATATTGCTTGAGGACAAGCAACGCTCAAGTGTGGGAATATTTGATAATGCTAAAAACGAACATATATTTCATAGCATTATTCCTCAAGAAAGACAAGCTTTTAGTTGCAATTGTTCTATTTACAAGTGATATTCGTTTAAATAATAAAAGGTGAAGACAAAAGGAAGATTCGACGAATTGAAGACGCAAACGATCAAAAAGCTCAAAAGTACAAAATACAATCAATGAGGTTCCAATTATTGATAAGAAACGTCTCAAAATTACAAGAGTACAAGATTCAAAACGCAAAGTACAAGATATTAAATTATTCGCAAGGACGTTCGAAAATCCGGAACCGGGACCAGAGTCAACTCTCAACGCTCGATGCAACGGACTAAAAATTACAAGTCAACTATGCATATGAATATAATATAATATATAATTAATTTTTAAAATTAATATATATATTATATTATATTTAAATAAACGTCGGCAGAAGAAAACAACCAAATTTGGCTCTCCCCAGCTGGCCATGCGATCGCATGGCCTTGAAGGGTAAAGTTCATGCGATCGCATGAGCATCTTTTCCAGATCACAGGCCTATAAAAATCGAGCTTTGGTGTAACACAAAACACATCTTTTTCCTTTTTCATCATACGTAAATTATATATATATATATATATATATATATATATATATATATATATATATATATATATATATATATATATATATATATATATATTTATATTTTAATTTTAATTTTAATTTTAATTTCTAATAATAAGGGTATGTTAGCGAATGTTGTAAGGGTGTAAGTCGCAATTCTGTCCGTGTAACGCTACACTATTTTTAATCATTGTAAGTTATGTTCAACCTTTTTAATTTAATGTCTCGTAGCTAAGTTATTATTATGCTTATTTAAAACGAAGTAATCATGATGTTGGACTAATTACTAAAATTGGGTAATTGGGCTTTGTACCATAATTGGGGTTTGAACAAAAGAACGACACTTGTGGAAATTAGACTATGGGCTATTAATGGGCTTTATATTTGTTTAACTAAATGATAGTTTGTTAATTTTAATATAAAAATTTACAATTGGGCGTCCCTATAAATAACCATATACACTCGATCGGACACGATGGGTGGGGTATTTATATGTACGAATAATCTTTAATTTAACCGGACACGGGAATGAATTAATAGTCTATGGAATTATTAAAACAGGGGTGAAATTATGTACAAGGACACTTGGCATAATTGATAACAAAGTATTAAAACCTTGGGTTACACTCAGTCGACATCCTGGTGTAATTATTAAACAAAGTATTAAAATCTTGTTACAGTTTAAGTCCCCAATTAGTTGGAATATTTAACTTCGGGTATAAGGATAATTTGACGAGGATACTCGCACTTTATATTTATGACTGATGGACTGTTATGGACAAAAACCAGACAGACATATTAAATAATCCAGGACAAAGGACAATTAACCCATGGGCATAAAACTAAAATCAACACGTCAAACATCATGATTACGGAAGTTTAAATAAGCATAATTCTTTTATTTCATATTTAATTTCCTTTATTTTATATTTAATTGCACTTCTAATTATCGTACTTTATTTCATTGTTATTGTATTTAATTGCACTTTTAATTATCGTACTTTTTAATTATCGCACTTTTATTTATCGCAATTTCATTATCGTTATTTACTTTACGCTTTAAATTAAGTCTTGTATTTATTTTTAATATTTTACATTTAGGTTTTAACTGCGACTAAAGTTTTAAAATCGACAAACCGGTCATTACATGGTAAAAACCCCCCTTTAAAATAATAATATTACTTTTATATATATTTGTATTTTTATAAATTAAACTAATATAGCGTTAAGCTTTGATTAAAAGATTTTTCCCTGTGGAACGAACCGGACTTACTAAAAACTACACTACTGTACGATTAGGTACACTGCCGATAAGTGTTGTAGCAAGGTTTAAGTATATCCATTCTCTAAATAAATAAATATCTTGTGTAAAATTGTATTTTATTTAATAGTATTTCCTAGTAAAATATAAGCTATTTCATATACACCTCGCATAACTATCAGGATGCCGTGCAAATTAGCTGGATAAGACTAATGAATCAGATCCCCCGAAAGGATAATCTCCTTAAAATTAAAAATCAGCTTTTAAGACTGATATTACTCCATCCTAGAGATTGACCTTAAAGATTGAGAATTCAAACTCATGGAATTCAATGATATCTAAACTCGAGCTGAACGAGAAAATATTTTAATCAAAATTACAAACCGATTTGTTTTCTGAAAACCCATTTTCAATGAGTTCATTACCATTGAACGTAAAATCCTGAGAATTCACCTGGAATTCATTAGGTCACCTGAACCAAATCGGGTGTCAACCGTAAGAACGATGGTTGCATAGCATGGTCAAAGACAGGACCTTGTGCCAGACCGAAAAATTATAAGGGTGAGCTTTACTATTGCTCCTACAAAGGATAGTAATTGCATCCGATACGTTATAGACCATAATTAAAAGCATGTCAGGGGACATTGCCTTAACAGTTGCTTGTTCAACGCTTTCCTTTACAACCAAACGGTAGTTTATCGAAAGGTAATACACGGAACAAGTATACTGGATGTGTTGCTTTCCCAATACAAGGATAGCAAGTGAGTGACAAAAAACCCAAGTTTTGAGCTAAAAATTTCAAATATGAAACCCACCAAACCCACAAAAAAAATTTGCAAACACCGGTGAAGGGTTATTCCGGAAAACTTATCTAGGGTAAAAGCTAGATTTAATTTTCAAAAGATCAAATGTTTTCCTAAAGATCCAATTTCCTTAATGGATCTAAATTTTTATAGTCATGTGGGACTGTAAACCATAACGTTACTACCATTGTTCATACCGCCGTATAGAAATCACTGATGTACAAAGTGTGAAGAATAAAGAAGTGATTCTAGTATATTTCAAGACTATATTGCTTGAGGACAAGCAACGCTCAAGTGTGGGAATATTTGATAATGCTAAAAACGAACATATATTTCATAGCATTATCCCTCAAGAAAGACAAGCTTTTAGTTGCAGTTGTCCTATTTACAAGGAATATTCGTTTAAATATTAAAAGGTGAAGACAAAAGGCAGATTCGACAAATTGAAGACGCAAACGACCAAAAAGATAAAAAGTACAAAGTACAAGCAAAGAGGTTCAAATTATTGATGAGGAACGCCTAAAAATGACAAGAGTACAAGCCGCAAAACGCAAAGTACAAGATATTAAATCATACGAAAGGACGTTCGAAAATTCGGAACCGAGACATGAACCAACTTTCAACGTACGACGCAACGGATCGAAAATAATATATTAACTATGTATATAAATATAATATAATATATAATTAATTATATAAATTATATATTTATATTATATTTATAATAAAAACCGTTGGCAGCCTTGGATCCTTTGTTTGGTGAGCTGAAATTGAGGGGACCGCACGTGCAGAGGTCTGAAGAACAAAAGGGACCGCACTCGCGGAGGTCCCATTTCCTATAAAAAGGGATGCAGTTCAACGATTTTAGACACGGATATATATTTATATTTATATTTATATTTTCTTTACCCAATTTATGTATCAAGTGTCACTCCAAATCGTAATCACAATTTGTAATTTTAATTTTAAGTTAGTGATAATAATAAGGTTCGATTAGTCGAATGTTTTAAGGTTTTGTAAGTCGAAACTCTGTCCGTGTACCGCTACGCTATTAATACCCACTGTAAGTTATGTTTATGTTATTTTCATTAATGTCCCGTAGCTAAGTTATTATTATGCTTATTTAATACTGAAGTAATCATGATGTTAGGCTAAAAATATTAAAATTGGGTAATTGGGCTTTGTACCATAATTGGGGTTTGGACAAAAGAACGACACTTGTGGAAATTAGACTATGGGCTATTAATGGCCTTTATATTTGTTTAACTAAATGATAGTTTGTTAATTTTAATATAAATATTTACAATTGGACGTCCCTATAAATAACCATATACACTCGATCGGACACGATGGGCGGGATATTTATATGTACGAATAATCGTTCATTTAACCGGACACGGGAATGGATTAATAGTCTATGGAATTATTAAAACAGGGGTGAAATTATGTACAAGGACACTTGACATAATTGATAACAAAGTATTAAAACCTTGGGTTACACGCAGTCGATATCCTGGTGTAATTATTAAACAAAGTATTAAGACCTTGTTACAGTTTAAGTCCCCAATTATTTGAAATATTTGACTTTAGGTATAAGGATAATTTGACGAGGACACTCGCACTTTATATTTATGACTGATGGATTGTTATGGACAAAAACCAGACGGACATATTAAATAATCCAGGACAAAGGACAATTAACCCATGGGCATAAAATTAAAAATCAACACGTCAAACATCATGATTACGAAAGTTTAAATAAGCATAATTCCTTTATTTTCATATTTAATTGCATTTCTAATTATCACATTTTTATTTATTGTCATTGTATTTAATTGTACTTTTAATTATCGCACTTTTTAATTATCGTAATTTTATTTTATCGCACTTTTATTATTCGCAATTTCATTATCGTTATTTACTTTACGCTTTAAATTAAGTCTTTTATTTATTTAATATTTTACATTAGGTTTTAACTGCGACTAAAGTTTTAAAAATCGACAAACCGGTCATTAAACGGTAAAAAACCCCCCTTTATAATAATAATATTACTTATATATATATTTGTATTTTTATAAATTAAAACTAATATAGCGTTAAGCTTTGTTTAAAAAATTTTCCTATAGAACGAACCGGACTTACTAAAAACTACACTACTGTACGATTAGGTACACTGCCTATAAGTGTTATAGCAAGGTTTAGGTATATCCATTCTATAAATAAATAAATATCTTGTGTAAAATTGTATCGTATTTAATAGTATTTCCTAGTAAAAATAAAGCTATTTCATATACACCTCGCATAACATCAGTACCATAATTGGGGTTTGGACAAAAGAACGACACTTGTGGAAATTAGACTATGGGCTATTAATGGGCTTTATATTAACTAAACGATACCTCGTTAATTTAATATAAAGGTTACAATTTGACGTATCTATATATAACCACATACGCTTAATCGGGTACGTTGGGCGGGATATTTATAAATACGAATAATTGTTCATTTTAACGGACATGGGGATGGATTAATAGTTAATAGACTCATTAAAACAGGGGTGGATTACATTCAAGGGTAATTAGTGTAATTGTTAACAAAGTAGTAAAACTTTGGATTACACGCAGTCGATAAACTGGTGTATTCATTAAACAAAGTATTAAGACCTTGTTACAGTTCGAATCCCCAATTAGTTGGAATATTTGACTTCGGATATAAGGTTAATTTGACGAAGATCCTCGCACTTTATAATTATGACCGATGGACTATTATGGACAAAACCGTATGGACATATCGAATAATCCAAGACAAAGGACAATTAACCCATGGTAATAAATTAAAATCAACACGTCGAACATCATGATTACGGAAGTTTAAATAAGCATAATCCCTTTATTTTATATCTCATCGCACTTTTATTTACTGTCATTTTATTTATTGCACTTTTAATTATCGTACTTTTAATTATCGCATTTTTATTTATCGTCATTTACTTTACGCTTTAAATTAAGTAGTATTTATATTTAATATTTTACATTAGGTTTTAATTGTGACTTAAGACATAAAATCGACAAACCGGTCATTAAACGGTAAAACCCCCTTTTTATAATAATAATACTACTTATATATATATATATATATATATATATATATATATATATATATATATATATATACACACAAATATAGTTTAAAATAAAATATAGCGTTAAACTTGGTTAGTTCCCTGTGGACGAACCAGACTTACTAAAAACTACACTACTCTACAATTATGTACACTGCCTATAAGTGTTGTAGCAAGGTTTAGGTATATCCACTCTATAAATAAACAAATAACTTGTGTAAAATTGTATCGTATTTAATAGTATTTTGCAATAAAAATATAACTATTTCGTATACACCTCGCATAACATCAATACTACATACATATATATGCATAAAATGGACACGCCACACAACAATAATCAAATAGCACATACCGGAGCGTCCATGTATAAGACTAGCAACCTAAACATGCCGTTCGATCACTATACAACAAGCTATTAATCAACAAGTAAGTTTACCAACGACGCTATGAACAACACCAACAAGCTACACCCGGAGGGCTAGCTACATCACAACAATACGACGATATATAACATTAAAGCGTAAAACGCCCAAGGTTAACCCCTTAACCCAATACCAAAAGAAGATTGGCCGAACTACACGAGCCTTAGTAAATCCGCATCCACACGAGACTACTATCTTCAATACCACAACAACATCGAGGTTGGCCGAACTACACGAGCCTTAGTGAATCCGCAACCACACGAGATCACTACCTCAATAAGATGACCGAGCTACACGAGTCATCGTGAATTCGCATCCACACGTGATCCACTTTTCCAATATTCAAACCCACAATCACGGGATTATAAAATCCACCACATTGGGGTTATCCAATTTACAACTCAATATCAACCCTTCGCCATTGGGGTTATATAATCCACATCACAAGCACATGTGATAACGTACACACAAAGTGTACACCTCGCCAAAGGTGGTCAACCAAAATGCACAACCGTGCCAATTGGACCTATACACAAGTCCATCAAATCCACCTATATTTGAAGTGAGCTCTATAACCGAGAACCACTTCACCCGACCAGCACCCATCCTGCACATACATATGCACATAGGATATTAACACTCACCTTGTCATCTTGATGAATGCTACCGAATAATCCGCAACTCGCCGATGGAATGTACCTATTCCAATATCACAATACAAGTAACACACTTAGAGTGGATTTACAAACCAACTCAAAACGACACTTAGTGCAATTTTCGACCAATTGCACTTCCAAGCACAAAACGTGCCCAAACTAACCAATAATCACTAACAAAAGTGAAAATGGTCCTAATATGTCAATTAAACCCAAATACAAGTTTTAAACACTTATCATTCACAAAATCACCCATAAACCCTAATTTTGACTCATTTCAAAATTAGTCTTTCAAATACACTAAAATGGGTTCCAACACTTCCATAATCACCAAACCTAGTGATTAAACCCAATTCCAAGTCCTAAATCATGGCCAAGTCGGTTTCCAACCCAAAACCCACCAACAACAACAATAAACCCGATTACTAGCATCAAAGAACTCACTTCAAGAGTTTAAATGGGTTTCTCTACAAATCAAGTTCAAACCCTAACTTTGAATATCAAATCAAATATTGAAATTCGGAGTTAGAACTTACCACAACAACCAAAACGTAGCTAGGAATGAGGTGAACAACTTTAACACTCGAGCTTTTGATCAATTTGAGCTTCTTCTTCTCCAAAACCCCAATTCTCTCTCTAGAACTCTTTCTCTCTCTAAGAATGGATGAGAGTGTGGAATGGATGTGAAAGTGATCCAAAATTGTATCTAAACCAGCTGATAAGCTCTCAGATCCGTCCTCAAGTGAAAAGACCAAAAAGCCCCTCATTAAACTCTAATTAAAACGAAAAAGGAAAACTCTCCCAGATGGGGTGCGCGGCGCGCACCCTTGACCTTGCGCAGTGCGCACAGAGGTCAAAACAGCCTTCCAGTTTAATAATTCATTCCACGCCTCACCCACTTAAGTACACCATAAATACTCTATGTACAATCAATATTTGGGTCTTACACGTAGTTACCTATTGGTCGTAGTACGGATCCCGGGGACGTGATCCAATCTAAGTGTTGGAGAGTTGTAAGTCCATGGTTCATTTTCAATAGAATGGCGTGCCACACCATCTCCTTGCGCGCCGTGCGGATGGGCGGTCAGAAAGGGCTGTTTTGTAATTTATTTTAAAGAGGGACCTTGATTCAATTTTGCATGTGAACGGGTTTAAGGGCTAGAATTAGATCTGGAACTTCATTTGTTCTGTACCTCTTCATCTCATACACCCCAAGTTAGAGTGAGAAATATTTAGTGAGAAAAGCTCAAAATTGGTAAAGAAGATAGTGATGCATGCCCAAATTGGAGTTCACCTTGGTGTGTCCAGCTCTGAGGCTTCTCTTTGGGTCAAGAGGTAAATCGTAATCTGAATTGTTTGATTTCCATTTTGGATTAGGGTTAGTGTGTGTATTGAACTATAAACCCTATTTTTTGTGAAATTTGGGGGTTTTATGGTGTAATTGATGTATGTAAACCCTTTGAAAGTGGGTTTGGGTTGGATGACGAAATTAGAACAAGTGGTGTTGGTTTTTGAATATATTGTTGTTGTTGAACTAGATTTGGGGTGATTTTGGGTGCTAGTTTGCAAAGAAAATGGGTCATGCACATGAGGCGTTCGATGAAATGCCTCAACTAGAAATTTGTGTTGATGATGATGATATTGTTGTTGAAATGAGTCCTTAAAGGTGTATAAACTGATTTTAAGCAAATGAAAATGTTATTGTTCATCTGGAGTTGAATTTTGGTCAAAAGTGGTCAAACCCATCACTGTAAGAACTGCACGAAACATGCTTTTGTAAGGGTCATATCTTGCAAACCGTGTCTCCGTTTGAGGCATGTGAACACTTTTCGAAAAGTTCTTTGAGTATGCTTTTTAAAGAATAAGCTTTTACTTACTGTCTTGACATATTAAATGGGTTAGAATTTCTTTGGAAAAGGGGCTGTTCAGTTTGGGTAATTTAGGTGAAAAGTGACCAAAGTGTTACTATTTAGGATTTTGAAGATGGTGTAAGTGTGTATATATATTTAGGGAATTATTGGGCTTGAATTACCACATGTAGTCGTGATGGGTTGAGTCTTTTAGGTCAAGTGTAATTTGGTAAAATGGTACATGATTGTGTGTGTTTTGAAATTACCACCCGTAGTGTTGGAAGTGTTCTTCATTCGATGACTAGCACTGTTGTGTACGGTTAACCATATTTGTGTGTTTGTAGTGTAGCATATTATAATGTGATATATGCGATTGTGATGCTAGCTTGTATGCGAATTTGTGAAGTATGTGCAAGTAGGCAGGTTATGTATGTATGTATGCATATAACTATTGCACTTACTAAACATGTTGCTTACTCCCTCGTTGTTTACCTTTTTCTATAGGTACCCTTTGGATGCTAGCTTATATTCGACTAGAATGCTAGAAACTTGCTTAGGCTTGGTGAATTTAGCTCTTAGATATTTTGGCTTCGGTTGGGGATGGATGAATCCCCGAGATCATGCTCTTGGTATCGGGTTGGGTTATTGAGTCTTAACCCGTGAATTGGTGTGCTTGGGTCAAAATTACTAATTCGGTTTTGTAACGGGTCCCGGATGATGTAATTTTGTGTAATGTCAAAAACAGTATGCTATGATATTGTGTTATAAGTTAAAATGGGTCTTAGAATCGTGTAAATGCGTTTAGGGACTTTGGCACGTTGAAATGGATCAAGTCTACGTTTTAAAAATTGGAGTTCTGATTTATATGTTACTGCGCGCCGCGCAGGTATTGCACGCCGCACAGTTGAAGTGATTCTGGCATCTGCTTTTGATTCAAGCTTCGGTATTCAAAACCCTTTGTGGCACGCGCCGTGCAACCAATTGGCGTGCCGCGCCACTTTACTGTAACCGGGACTGTTTCAAAAAAGTCTTGTCATTTCTTGGTAAATGGGTTTGGGTTGTTTCACCACGCTATCTAATTATTTTTAGAGAAAAAATTATAGTCAATTTAAACAACAACAAATTCTGTACGCCCAGTGTGATGCCCCGTCCAAAACCTCTAAGGTACGGATCATCAACCACAGGTCCATTACACGGTATAACACTATATGCTATTTTAAAACAAGGTTTTGCATTCATAAAAAGATAATGTTTTTCCAACGACAAATGTTTTACAAAAGTAAAGTGCTTCTACGGATAGAAAGCATTAACAATAGTACGTGACACTTAGGTCATTACAAAACCATGGTTCGAATACAACATAAGTAGTTAATGCAAAATAAAAAGTCCATGATTAAGAGACATCTCTAACAATGCAGAGTACAGCGGATGCATAATCGTCTTAGTTACCTGAGAATAAAACATGCTAAAAAGGTCAACACGAATTTTGGTGAGCTATAGTTTTATCGTAAACTATAGAATAATGTAGACCACGAGATTTTTGTATTCAAAATAGTATGAAAAGTATATGCTCAACCGTGAGCACTCGATAACTAACTTAACAATGTAATATATATATATCACCCCCTAAAAGTACACTTGGCGAGTGCGTTAAAATAGACGAAGTATTAAACACCCGTTGTGTGATGACCCGGGAATTTCCGACCAAATTTAAACTTGAATCTTAATTGATTTCAATACGATAAGCAAAATCTGTAATGTTGAGTCTCGAAAGTTTTGAAATCTTTATTCATGAAATCAAATACCCTTTGACCATGTTCGACGATTCACGAACAATTGTTTGTAAATAAATATGTGAACAATATATATATATATATATATATATATATATATATATATATATATATATATATATATATATATATATATATATATATATGATTTTTGCACATAACTAAAATACTATGTTTATTGAAATAAATATTCGAATATGTTATATGAATGTTACATAATTATTAATATGTAATGTTAATATATTGTATGTAATTACAAGTTCAGATTTTAATTGATATGTTAGTATTAGTATCATTATTTTATCATAATATTCATATCATTATAATTATTATATAAAGTATTTATATATATATGAAATTCGATAAGTATAAGTTGATATGTTATTAGTATTATTACTATCATTAATAAAAATATTAAATTTATAACTAATAATATAAATGGTACCAATGATAATATTAATATTGTTATTATTATTATCTATACTAAAAATCAGTGTTAAAAATATTATTATTATCAGTAGATAATATATTGATATGAAAGTTATTGTATACAAATTGATATAGTTTTATTAGTATTATTGTTATCATTAAAAATATTAGTACTAGTATAATTAGTTTTATTGTTATTAATAATATTATTATTATATATTTTATAGTAGTATTATCAATATCATTAGTAATAATAATAATATTATTATTATTATATTATAAATTTGTATTACTATAATATTAAGTGTATATATTAATATTAATTATAATTTATAATAATAGTATTATAAATAAATGAGATTATTAAAATTATTATAAGTATTGGTATTTTTTTATCATTAATAAAAATATTAACATTATTATAAAAAAAAATACATTATTTTCATTATTTACATTAATATTATTTTTATTAATAATATTAAAAGTATTATTATTATTAATATAATTATATTTATAATAATTATATAATAAAAAGTGATACAAGTCAATCTCAATTCTGTTTCCCATCACATTCATACTGTGATTAATTTTGTTTGTTGTCTTTAGACTGATTACCTATCGAATTTTAGCTTGGAAACACAACAAAATCGGTTAGCCATCGATATCTATTTTATTTTATTTTTATTATTTTCTATCCTTGAAACTTATTTTCTGTCGATTCATCTATGTATATATAATAGTCAAATTAGTCGATGATATGGTTAAAAATCTTTCAGTTCATCATCATATTTATCAGGTGTCAATTACAAATAAATCAAATTGTTGAATTCAAAACAGAAATATAAACTCCACGACTTATATCTCTGTTCTTTGTCATTTGAGTCAAAATTTGAATTCGAGCTATTTTTAAAAATCTAGAAATGCAGTAGTGCTTAAAATCATCTTAACAAACTATCTGTAAAGTCTTATCTTCCAATTTGTCGAATTGAGTTTGAATTTGCGAGTCAAACTTTTATTTTCAAAAAGTCAACAATTGTTCATTAGCAAACTTTGTATTTGTTTTTACGTTTTAGGATCAATTGAGGATCCAGGTAGTTTCTAATGGTCATTTAAAACTTCTTTCATGTTATAACTATTATCTAAAACAGCCTGGATTATCGAAACAGAAATTGAGTTCATAACCGTCAAAAACGGGTCTGTTAATGATTTTTAAATTTTCTTTCGGTGTTAACAAATCAAATGTATTATAATCAGTCGTTTCTGTCTCATTGAATAAATGTAATTTAATTAGAAATCGATTGTGGTAATGAATAAAGTGTCTGTTCGATTTTTAAATGGGGAAGAAGATGAAGGATTCGAATAATGGGTTATATAATTTAGGACGGGGATTTAAAACAGAAAAGAGCAAGTAGAGCATATGGTTTATGTGTGTGTCGGGATAGCGGGTGGTCACAGGTTCGAATCCGGGCAGGAACATTAATTTTTTTTAGCCTAATTCTTGAAGGTAGTTTTCTTTTATTTATTATTTATTATTATTATTATTATTAATGTTATTAATCATTAATATTATTGTTGTTACTATTATTTTTATTATGTGTTATGTTCATTATTATTATTATTATTGATATTGTTATTATTATTATTATTATTATTATTATTATTATTATTATTATTATTATTATTATTGTTATAAGATGTGTTATTAATGCTATTATTATTATTTTCATAAATATTAACATTAACATCAATTTATAAGTATAAGTATTATTATTATGTATTATTAATATTATCATTAATATTAGTATTATCAGATTATTATAAGTATTATTATCAATATTAAGAGTATCATTATTATTATTACTATTAAAACTACTATCCTAACTATTATTAACAGTAAAATTACCATAATTATTATTGTTATCATTATTGTTATTTTTTAATTATTATTATAATCAAATACAACTTTTAATTACCATTATTAATACTATTTTACTAAATAAATATTATGTATATAAAAATATATTTATAGGAGATATTTTATAAAAGTACGTATTAATCATATTAACGAAATTTATACGAATATACATATATAACAAATCAGGTACTTTTAATATAAAATTAACTGAATATATATATATATATATATATATATATATATATATATATATATATATATATATATATATATATAAACACTAATCATTTTCGTATACACAAATTAAAAATATATAATATATAACATAAGTTATAATATATGAATTTGTTCAATTGCGATTATATATATTAATAATTATACAAATGATATAGGTTCGTGAATCCGAGGTCAACCCTGCATTGTTCATTATCGTTATATGTATTTTTACTACAAAGTACATTAGGTGAGTTTCATTGATCCCCTTTTACTCTTTACATTTTTGGGGCTGAGAATACATGCAAATGCTTTAGTAACTGTTTTACAATAATTATATGCTTGAGTTTCATTTGCCCTTTTTACTCATTATGTTTTTGGGCTGAGAATACATGCAAATGCTTTATTAACTGTTTTACAATATTTATATGCGTGAGTTTCATTTGCCTTTTTACCCTTTATATTTTTGGGCTGAGAATACATGCGCAATTTTTATAAATGTTTTACGAAATAGACACAAGTAATCGAAACTACATTATATGGTTGAATTATCGAAATCGAATATGCCCCTTTTTATTTAGTCTGGTAATCTAAGAATTAGGGAACAGACACCCTAATTGACGCGAACTCTAAAGATAGATCTATCAGGCCCAACAAGCCCCATCCAAAGTACCAGATGCTTTAGTACTTCGAAATTTATATCATGTCCGAAGGAGGATCCCGGAATGATGGGGATATTCTTATATGTATATTGTGAATTTCGGTTACCAGGTGTTCAATCCATATGAATGATATTTTTGTCTCTATGCATGGGACGTATGTTTATGAGAAATGTAAATATGAAATCTTGTGGTCTATTAAAATTATGAAATGATTATTTATGATAAACTAATGAACTCACCAACCTTTTGGTTGACACTTGAAAGCATGTTTATTCTCAGGTATGAAAGAATCTTGCGCTGTGCATTTGCTCATCTTAGAGATATAACTTGGAGTCATTCATGACATATTTCAAAAGACGTTGCATTCGAGTCATTGAGTTCATCAAGATTATTATTAAGTCAATGATAGTTAGATATATTATGAATTGGTATACATGCCGTCAACTTTCGATGTATTGAAAGATTGTCTTTTCAAAAACGAATGCAATGTTTGTAAAATGTATCATATATAGGTCAAGTACCTCGCGATGAAATCAACTGTTGTGAATCGTTTATAATCAATATGGACTTCGTCCGTATGGATTAGGACGAGTCTCTACACGTTGAATGCTAGTGCGACTAGCCCGAGTAGTGATTTCAAACCCTATGAATCCATATCTAAGATTCGCGTTCACCGTTTCATAAACCAATGACTAAACGTAACCGAGCTAAGGGGAATCTTTGTGCCGTTATCTAACCCACACATATAATATAGTTTAAGTACTCGTGTCTAGTGTGTAAAACATAAAACATGCATGTATTCTCAGTCCCAAAAATTTTAGAGTAAAAGGGAGCTATAACTCACAGTGGATGCACGGTAAAGTCGATACAACAATGTAAGCAAGTAGTAAGTCAGTCCAAACAAGTAAGTTGGTCGACCCAAAAGGTCCTCAACCTAAATCAATGGTTGCTAAGTTAGTAAGTTATCCAAAAAAGTTTTAAAGTAAGTAAGTTAAGTCTTAAGTATCATCATTATCATCATATGTAAAAGATAAAGTAAGTTTTCAACAAGAATAGAGGTTGAAATGAAGGGCTGAATTCGAACAGCCACTACGACCTCTACTCAAACTGAAATGAAGGGCGGCCAGTGGCCAAGGCTCCGTTTGTGAGTCCTCTTACCTCTTTCCGAAGCTCAGATCCTAACTCGATGTCCTTTGACCGTGGTGACGGTCAAAGAAAGAGTAGGTCAGAAAATTCAGCACGTCGTTACGAAGTCGTAGTGAACTTCGGAAGACTATAAATCCTAAACCGTATATCGGATTTGTTACAACCCGGAAATTTCCGACCAAATTTAAACTTAATCTTTATATGTTTCCAACACGATAAGCAAAGTCTGTAATGTTGAAATCTCAAAAACTTTGAACTGTATTCATGTAATCAATTACCCTTTGACTGTGCTCGACGATTCACGAACATTTATGTGTATATAAATATGTATATATAATATAGTTATATTAAGTGAAAACGTTAACAAAGTATTAGAGTTATAATACTTTACATAAACGTATTTCTTTCAATATATGTTTAATATATTTATCAACGGAATTAAAAGGTAATATCAAATGATTGGGTTATCAAGATTCATTATGATTATGGGTCTATGTTATGAGGTCCACTGTGATTTAAGAAATATATTCTTTTTGACAACATTCGGAAAATGGTAAAGTGATTTATAAGTAAGAACAAATGTGTCAATTAACGAGAACTAGAAAAGAATTAGTGGAAATTCCTGTTTAATTTCCAATTCATGTTTTATAATATTTTCCTCGTGACCTTGATAAGATAACTATGTTAACTTTCATTTTATTTAATATGAAAGTAAGAACGTGGAGTGTAAATAACTTAGATGTTGGATATCGACAAGTTAAGTAACTCGACGTTTTTCATTAAGATGATTTCATACATTTATTTGACCTTTAGACTTTATCCCATGCTTCACCAACAGACTGTAATTTAAAAACTTAAAATCTATTATGAATATATATATAATTCTACTTTTCTAAAACGTTTTATGATATAACGATTTCCATTATTTTAACCTTTTAACAAAATGATTCTTAAATATATTTAATTTTGGAAAACAAAATTATCATATTTATTTGATTTAGTTTCAAACGTACAAAAACGTTTTCAGTTTAAAAAGAAATTTATTATTAAAATGTATATAACTTTTATAAATATCTAGAACCACTTTTGACAACTCATTACTTAACCAGTATGATAAAGATAACGATATTTATATTTTATTTTATTAAATATATATATAACGATTTAAATTAATATTATATATATTTATACGCGTATTATACATACATAGTTTTATACTTTTACTATACTTTAACTTTACCTTACTTTACTTTTAATTTACTTTAACTTTAATAATTCACTTTAATAATTCTTACTTTAATAATTCACTTTAACAATTCACTTTAATAATTCATACTTTAATAATTCACTTTAATAATTCATACTTTAATAATTCACTTTAATAATTTATACTTTAATATTTCACTTTAATAATTCATACTTTAATAATTAACTTTAATAACTATTACAAATAGAATTCAATAGGTTTCATTATTTCATAGAAACTTGAAAATATATTTCTCTAAACTCTCTCAATCGATTTACACACACACACACACACAGATATATAT
Source organism: Rutidosis leptorrhynchoides (assembly GCF_046630445.1). Taxonomy (NCBI): domain Eukaryota; kingdom Viridiplantae; phylum Streptophyta; class Magnoliopsida; order Asterales; family Asteraceae; genus Rutidosis; species Rutidosis leptorrhynchoides. Next base: position 170,151,559 of record NC_092338.1, on the reverse strand, counting down.
ATATATATATATATATATATATATATATATATATATATATATATATATATATATATATACATACTCAGTATTATTTCAAGATATTATTAGTAAACATAAAATACTACGACGGAGTTATGTTCAGGCGATTTCAAAATAAGTTTTTAAATGGGATAGAGCTAAGAAAATTACGGGTTATAATTATGGAGGTTATGGGTATTGTTCCGGGGTATGTTCGTGAAGTCAATCTAGTGATTATGATTTCCGTTGCGTCTACGTACTTTCCTGCAATATTGAATCTCAATATTGATACGTGAGCATTCATACTTTATCTTTTATATATTAATAGTGTATCCCTGACTAGTGCTCGAATAGATATGATCATGCATGCTTGTATATTTATTTTCGTCGTTAAATAGTTTATGATAAATCATGAATTTAATACATATGCTACTAGGATAAGGTATATGATATGCATGTTGTTGGAAAGCTGGCGAAAAATTAATAACTTTTCATTTAGAAAGCTTATGGTTTCGATAAACGGATTAAAAGATATGGTCAACTGAATTATTGTTAATTTTAGTATTATTATTATTAAAATAATTATTATTATTACTATCGTCGTTATCGTTATCGTTATCGTTATCGTCGTTATTATCCTCATTATAATTATTATCTAATAATCAATATTATTATTATTATTATTATTATTATTATTATTATTATTATTATTATTAAAATAATTAATATTTTTATCAAAACTATCATTTTATTATTTGTATCATTATTATTATTAAAAGTATCATTAATATTAAAACTATCATTTTTATTAAAATTATGATTTTAATAAAAATATCATTGTTATTATTAAATATCATTATTATTATCATTTTAGTATTATTATTATTAAAAATTATCATTTTGAATAGAATTATTATTATTATAAAATATTATTATTATTACAGTTAATAATAAAAAGTATCGTTATTATTAAAATTATCATGATTAGATCATTAGTAAGTATAAATAATGTTATTGTTATTATTAGTAGAATAATAATAATTATTATTATTACAAAATAATACAAATTTTACTCATTATTATTATTATCAATATTATTTTATCGAATAAATATGTGATACAAAGATATATTTACCACATGTAATATAATTACATTAATAATACATACCACTATATTTTTATGATATTAAGTGAACTTAATAAATTTTGTTACTTGAGATATATAAAAAATATATTTTTATCATATATAAATTTTTAATTATTAATAGATTACTTGTATTATTTACTTTAATAAAATCTAATAAATATATTTAAATATATAAAACGACTATATTTATGTTATATATAAACATGTATAGATTTTGGAAGTCATTTTGGGTCAAGTTGACTTTTGTTGACTTTTGCATGATAATCTCGAGCATTAGGATTGTGATACACTATGACTTAACCTAAATTGTTAGACATATATTGACCATTACATAAATATATATACTTAATATAGGTTCGTGAATCCAAGGCCAACCTTGCATTGTTCAATGTCGTCATATGTATTTTTACTACAAAATACAGTATCGTGAGTTTCATTTGCTCCATTTTTAAATGCTTTTGCAATATATATTTTTGGGACTGAGAATACATGCGCTGCTTTTATAACTGTTTCACGAAATAGACACAAGTACTTGAAACTACATTCTATGGTTGAATTATTATACAGGATATCACCCTTGTTAGCTTGGTAGCCTAAGAATTTGGGAACAGACCCCCAAATTGACGCGAATCCTGAAGATAGATCTATGTACTTTGACACGTCCCATCCGGGTTACGGATGCTTTAGTACTTCGATTTTATATACAGATGAGTGTACCTGTATATTTGGAGATATTCTAGGTGCATTTGTTAATGTCGGTTACCAGGTGTTCACCATATGAATGATTTTTGCAGATGAGTGTTCTTGCAGTTAACTATGAAAATGAAATCTTGTGGTCTATTAAAATTATGGAAACGATTGATTATGATAAACTAATGAACTCACCAACCTTTTGGTTGACACTTTTAAGCATGTTTATTCTCAGGTATTAAAGAAACCTTCTGATGTGCATCTGCTCATTTTAAAGATATTACTTGGAGTCATTCATGGCATATTCCAAAAGACGTTGCATTCGAGTCATTGAAGTCATCAATATTATTATTAAGTCATTTATAGTTTGGAAATATTGGGAAATGGTATGCATATTGTCAACTATCGTTATAATGAAAGTTGACTTTTAAAAATGAATGCAATGTTTGTAAAATGTATCATATAGAGGTCAAATAACTCGTAATGTACCATATGTTATTGTATTCATCCTTATGGATTAGGATGGGTTACTTCATGTGGTATCAGAGCGGTGGTCTTAGCGAACTAGGTCTTGCATTAGTGTGTCTAACTGATAGATATTAAGATGCATTAATGAGTCTGGACTTCGACCTTAGCTGCATGTCAAAAAGTTTTGCTTATCATTTTTGTCGAAAATTACATGCTTATCATTCTTAGTCTAGACACATCTTACTGCATTTATTGCATAAATAGTGTATAGGCAAAATTCATATCTTAGCGTATCTGCTAATTCATATCTTAACGTATCTGTTACTGTAAACTTTGCCTGACATATTTCAAAGATTCCTCTGTAATTTATGAGATTTTGATATTATATATACATATGTAATTTATGTATTAAAGAATACCAAATCTAAGTCTTATAATCTTCCTCATATCGAAAAAATCATTTTCCTACTCTGTACGAGATGGATCCTGCAACCAGTTTCAGTTCCTCGGATTCCGACAGATATTCCGATATGGAGTTTCACTCAGGCCCCGAAAGCAGTGTGACCGAAATGGATCAACCAATGAGCCATCATCTATTCTGGATGAATTGGGGATGGGTTCGTAGCCTACTTAATCATTGGAGACAAGAAGAATGTGATCCCTTCCATCCACCACATTGTCCTCTTGGCGAATAACCTAAAGCACTTACCGGCGAACCTGTTCGAGACACCATTTTCTCTCTCATTTCCAGAGTATCTCGTCACGATTATATAATATCCCAGATTCTAGATCTTATTCATCCGCTTGTTCGAACCACCGATAATCTCGGTGTAATAGAAGAAGTCAACGAGCTTCGCGCTCGAGTATTAGCTTTGGAGAATATGGTGCAAAGATTACAAGCACCAGCAACAACACCAGTACCACCAACAACATCCACATCGCAAGCCTCAATACCACAAGCACCGGCAGTATCACCGGCATCAACAGTACCACCATCATCAACACCAACAGTACCATTACCACATCAACAATAACATCCGCATCCCACATCTCAACATCACAACCTATACCTCGAGCATCAACGTCATACGCACCAAAGATACCAAGGCGTACCAACCACAATAACCGATGAAGTATTAATTCATAACTTCATTGGAGAAACATTATGCGGCGATTATGTAATCTCTAAAGTCTTAGAGATTACCTATTCTAGCCTTAACCAAAAATCAGATGAGTAGAAACCCTGACCTGAATAGTGCGTGATTTACAAACGACACATGTTACACAAGCATCATCAGCACCAGCAGTACCGTCAACATCATCAACATTAGCAGTACTGTCATCAGCAAGTACCTACAACATCACAAGTTCTGCTAGTTCCACAATCGCCGATATCATCATAAATCAACAAAAAGTATGTCATATCAACGAGTTATGAAGTATTAACTCATTCCCACTGAAGGATTTATATGTATATCTTAAATATATAAATTTTGAAACCATAATAAATCTTTACGTACTAAGCTATTACGTGTGAGTCTCAACTACACGATTAATTCTTATTACTAGTATACTATGATGTACATCCTTCGTCAGCGACTTAACCATCGTTAGCTACAATCTCTATTTCAATTCAATGAATTCCAGTTCATAATAAATCAAGTGTATTAATCAATTACATGTTTGATTTTACACTTTCTTCTTCGATGTACTTGAAACTTTCTAGACAACATCATTCGTTCCTTGCGAAGTTCACAAGAATTCCACGGACACCAACATCATTCGCCGAGTAAATATCACTAAAAATGAATAATGGAGTATTGATTCATAATTTCATTTACGTTGATGTGATAATCCACGAAAATTACGAAATTTCTAAAGTTTTAGAGATTATTCATTTCTAGTTCCAGCTGAAAATCAAATGAGTTTAATATGATATTAACTCATTAAATCTGTATTACATTTGAAGAAAATATATATAATAATATTTTCATAAAAATTGTAACAAAATTCTCTCGTACAAAAGATTACTTGTGAAACTTTTAACGGGTAGGTAATACCCGAGAGATATATAAATTCACAATTAATATGTTACATTCTTAGATTTTGATTCAACAAATCATCCACTATACTCCCTACTTTCACAACAACATACATTCTTTTATAGAAATCAAAACAACCATACTCATGAAATGTCCCGTTCATATTGATTATAAACGTTCCATATTAATTGATTTCGTCGCGAGGTTTTGACCTCTATATGAGACGTTTTTCAAAGACTGCATTCATTTTTAAAACAACCATAACCTTTATTTTATCGATAAAGGTTTAAAAAGCATTACGTACATTATCAAATAATGATAATCTAAAATATACCGTTTACACACGACCATTACATAATGGTTTACAATAAGAATATATTCCATCAAAAATAAGTTTCTTTAATGCAGTTTTTACATAATATCATACAAGCATGGACTCCAAATCTTGTCCTTATTTTAGTATGCAACAGCGGAAGCTCTTAATAATCACCTGAGAATAAACATGCTTAAAACGTCAACAAAAATGTTGGTGAGTTATAGGTTTAACCTATATAATATCAAATCATAATAATAGACCACAAGATTTCATATTTCAATACATCCCATACATAGAGATAAAAATCATTCATACGGTGAACACCTGGTAACCGACATTAACAAGATGCATATAGAATATCCCTATCATTCCGGGACACCCATCGGACATGATAAAATCGAAGTACTAAAGCATTCCAAATTCCAGAATGGGGCTTGTTGGGCCCGATAGATCTATCTTTAGGATTCGCGTCAATTTGGGGGTCTGTTCCCAAATTCTTAGGCTACCAATCTTAAAAGGGGCATATTCGGCTTCGATCATTCACCCATATAACGTAGTTTCATTTACTTGTGTCTATTTCGTAAAATATTTATAAAATTGTATGTACTCTCATCCCAAAATATTAGATTTTAAAAGTGGGACTATAACTCACTTTCACAGATTTTTTACTTCGTCGGGAAGTAAGACTTGGCCACTAGTCGATTCACGAACCTATAACAAATATGTACATATATATCAAAGTATGTTCAAAATATATTTACAACATTTTTAATAAGTTTTAATGTTTTAAGTTTATTAAGTCAGCTGTCCTCGTTAGTAACCTACAACTAGTTGTCCATAGTTAGATGTACAGAAAATAAATTGATATATATTATCTTGACCCAATCCATGACCCAGTGTATACACGTCTCAGGCTAGATCATAACTGAAAGTATATATATTTTTGGAATCAACATCAACCCTGTATAGCTAACTCCAACATTACTGCATATAGAGTGTCTATGGTCGTTCCAAATAATATATATAGATGGGTCGATATGATATGTCAAAACAGTTGCATACGTGTCTATGGTATCCCAAGATTACTTAATATATTAGAATATATGTATTATACAATATAAGTTAGCTAGGATATGATTAATATAGATTTGTTACCAATTTTCACGTAGCTACAACAAGTAAAAATATCCAATCTTGTTTTACCCATAACTTCTTCGTTTTAAATCTGTTTTGAGTAAAACAAATTACTATGGTTTCATATTCAACTTAAGTTTATGAATATTTGCAGAAAAATTATAAGTTTATAGTCAGAAATACAGGTTACAAGTCATTTTTGTAAAGGTAGTCATTTCAGTCGAAAGAACGACGTCTAGATGACCATTTTGGAAAACATACCTCCACTTTGAGTTTAACCATGATTTTTGGATATAGTTTCATGTTCATAAGAAAAATAATTTTCCCAGAAGAACAATTTTTAAATCAAAGTTTATCATAGTTTTTAATTAACTAACCCAAAACAGCCCGCGGTATTACTACGACGGCGTATATCCGGTTTTACGGTGTTTTTTGTGTTTTCAGGTTTTAAATCATTAAGTTAGCATATCATATAGATATAGAACATGTGTCTAGTTGATTTTAAAAGTCAAGTTAGAAGGATTAACTTTTGTTTGCGAACAAGTTTAGAATTAACTAAACTATGTTCTAGTAATTACAAGTTTAAACCTTCGAATAAGGTAGTTTTATATATATGAATCGAATGATGTTATGAACATCATTACTACCTTAGGTTTTGTGGATAAACCTACTAGAAATAATAAAAATAGATCTAGCTTCAAAGGATCCTTGGATGGCTTGAAAGTTCTTGAAGCAGAATCATGACACGAAAACAAGTTCAAGTAAGATTTCCACTCGAAATAAGATTGTTATAGTTATAGAAATTGAAACAAATTTTGAATATGAGTATTACCTTGTATTAGAAAGATATCTTACTATAAATAAGAAAGATTTCTTGAGGTTGGATGATCATTTTACAAGATTGGAAGTAAGCTAGCAAACTTGGAAGTATTCTTGATTTTATGAAACTAGAACTTATAGAATTTATGAAGAACACTTAGAACTTGAAGATAGAACTTGAGAGAGATTAATTAGATGAAGAAAATTAAAGTATGAAAGTGTTTGTAGGTGTTTTTGGTCGTTGGTATATGGATTAGATATAAAGGATGTGTAATTTTGTTTACATGTAAATAAGTCATGAATGATTACTAATATTTTTGTAATTTTATGAGTAATTTCATGCTAGTTTCCAAATGATGGTTCCCAAGTGTGTTAGGTGACTCACATGAGCTGCTAAGAGCTAATCATTGGAGTGTATATACCAATAGTACATACATCTAAAAGCTGTGTATTGTACGAGTACGAATACGGGTGCATACGAGTAGAATGAGGATGTAATTGTAAGCATTTTTGTTAAGTAGAAGTACTTTGATAAGTGTCTTGAAGTCTTTCAAAAGTTTATGAATACATATTAAAACACTACATGTAAATACATTTTAACTGAGTCGTTAAGTCATCGTTAGTCGTTACATGTAAATGTTGTTTTGAAACCTTTAGGTTAACGATCTTGTTAAATGTTGTTAACCCATTGTTTATTATATCTAAAGAGATGTTAAATTATTACATTATCATGATATTATGATATATTAATATATCTTAGTATGATATATATACAGTTAAATTTTGTTACAACGATAATCGTTACATATATGTCTCGTTTCGAAACCCTTAAGTTAGTAGTCTTGTTTTTACATATGAAGTTCATTGTTAATATACTTAATGATATGTTTACTTATCATAATATTATGTTAACTATATATATATATATATATATATATATATATATATATATATATATATATATATATATATATATATATATATATATATATATATATACACACATATATATATATATATACACATATATATATATATATATACACATATATATATATATACACATATATATATATATATATATATATATATATATATATATATATATATATATATATGTCATTATATAGTTTTTACAGGTTCTAACGTTCGTGAATCACCAGTCAACTTGGGTGGTCAATTGTCTATACGAAATCTATTTCACTTAATCAAGTCTTAACAAGTTTGATTGCTTAACATGTTGGAAACACTTAATCATATAAACATGGAAAAGTTCGAGTCACTACAGTAACTACCCGTTAAATAAATTTCGTCCCGAAATTTTAAGCAGTTGGAGGTGTTGACGTATCTTCTGGAAATAAGTGCAGGTATTTCTTCTTCATCTGATCTTCTCGTTCCCAGGTGAACTCGGGTCCTCTACGAGCATTCCATCGAACCTTAACAATTGGTATTTTGTTTTCTTAAGTCTTTTAACCTCACGATCCATTATTTCGATGGGTTCTTCGATGAATTGAAGTTTTTCGTTGATTTGGATTTCTTCTAAATGAATGGTGAGATCTTCTTTAACAAAAAATTTCTTTAAATTCGAGACGTGGAAAGTGTTATGTACAGCCGCAAGTTGTTGAGGTAACTCAAGTCGGTAAGCTACTGGTCCGACACAATCAATATTCTTGAATGGTCCAATATACCTTGAATTTAATTTCCCTCGTTTACCAAATCGAACAACGCCTTTCCAAGGTGCAACTTTAAGCATGACCATCTCTCCAATTTCAAATTCTATTTCTTTTCTTTTAATGTCAGCGTAGCTCTTTTGTCGACTTTGGGCGGTTTTTAACCGTTGTTGAATTTGGATGATCTTCTCGGTAGTTTCTTGTATTATCTCCGGTCCCGTAATTTGTCTATCCCCCACTTCACTCCAACAAATCGGAGACCTGCACTTTCTACCATAAACTGCTTCAAATAGTGCCATCTCAATGCTTGAATGGTAGCTGTTGTTGTAAGAAAATTCTGCTAACCGTAGGTGTCGATCCCAACTGTTTCCGAAATCAATAACACATGCTCGTAGCATGTATTCAAGCGTTTGTATCGTCCTTTCGCTTTGCCCATCAGTTTGTGGATGATAGGCAGTACTCATGTCTAGACGAGTTCCAAATGCTTGCTGTAATGTCTGCCAGAATCTTGAAATAAATCTGCCATCCCTATCAGAGATAATAGAGATTGGTATTCCATGTCTGGAGATGACTTCCTTTAAATACAGTCGTGCTAACTTCTCCATCTTGTCATCTTCTCTTATTGGCAGGAAATGTGCTGATTTGGTGAGACGATAAACTATTACCCAAATAGTATCAAAACCACTTGCAGTCTTTGGTAATTTAGTGATGAAATCCATGGTAATGTTTTCTCATTTCCATTCTGGGATTTCGGGTTGTTGAAGTAGACCTAATGGTTTCTGATGCTCGGCTTTGACCTTAGAACACGTCAAACGTTCCCCTACGTATTTAGCAACATCGACTTTCATACCTGGCCACCAAAAATGTTTCTTGATATCTTTGTACATCTTCCCCGTTCCAGGATGTATTAAGTATCTGGTTTTATGAGCTTCTCTAAGTACCATTTCTCTCATATCTCCAAATTTTGGTACCCAAATTCTTTCAGCCCTATACCGGGTTCCGCCTTCTCGAATATTAAGATGCTTCTCCGATCCTTTGGGTATTTCATCCCTTAAGTTTCCCTCTTTAAAACTCCTTGTTGCGCCTCCTTTATTTGAGTAGTAAGGTTAGTGTGAATCATTATATTCATAGCTTTTACTCTAATAGGTTCTCTGTCCTTTCTGCTCAAGTCGTAATCATTCAGCAATTCAATCCACCTGCGCTGCCTCATGTTCAGTTGTTTCTGATTAAATATGTGTTGAAGACTTTTGTGGTCGGTATATATAATACTTTTGACCCCATATAAGTAGTGCCTCCAAATCTTTAATGCAAAAACAACCACGCCTAATTCCAAATCATGCGTCGTATAATTCTGCTCGTGAATCTTCAATTGTCTAGACGCATAAGCAATTACCTTCGTCCGTTGCATTAATACACAACTGAGACCTTGCTTTGAGGCGTCACAATATATCACAAAATCATCATTCCCTTTAGGTAATGACAATATAGGTGCCGTAGTTAACTTTTTCTTCAACAATTGAAACGCTTTTTCTTGTTCATCCTTCCATTCAAATTTTTTCCCTTTATGCGTTAATGCAGTGAAGGGTTTTGCTATTTTGGAAAAATCTTGGATGAACCTTCTGTAGTAACCAGCTAGTCCTAAAAATTGGCGTATGTGTTTCGGAGTTTTCGGGGTTTCCCACTCTTCAACGGTTTCAATCTTTGCTGGATCCACCTGAATACCTTCTTTATTCACTATATGACCGAGGAATTGAACTTCTTCTAACCAAAATGCACACTTTGAAAAGTTAGCGTACAGTTTTTCTTTTCTTAGCAACCCTAGCACATTTCTCAAATGTTCTTCGTGCTCTTGATCATTCTTCGAGTAAATAAGTATGTCATCGATGAAGACAATGACAAACTTGTCAAGACATGGCCCACACACTCGGTTCATGAGGTCCATGAACACAGCTGGTGCGTTAGTTAATCCAAATGGCATAACCATAAACTCGTAATGACCGTAACGCATCCTAAAAGCAGTCTTCTTAATGTCATCCTCCTTCACCCGCATTTGGTGATACCCAGAACGTAAATCAATCTTCGAATAAACCGATGAGCCTTGTAGTTGATCAAATAAATCGTCGATTCTCGGTAATGGGTAACGGTTCTTGATGGTAAGTTTGTTCAACTCTCGGTAGTCGATACACAACCTGAATGTACCATCTTTCTTCTTGACAAACAGAACAGGAGCTCTCCATGGAGATGTACTTGGTCGAATGAAACCACGCTCTAAAAGTTCCTGTAATTGACTTTGTAATTCTTTCATTTCACTGGGTGCGAGTCTGTATGGAGCACGAGCTATTGGTGCAGCTCCTGGTACAAGGTCTATTTGAAATTCAATGGATCGATGTGGGGGTAATCCCGGTAATTCTTTCAGAAATACATCGGGAAATTCTTTTGCGACGGGAACATCACTGATGTTCTTTTCTTCAGGTTTGACTCCCTTGATGTGTGCTAGAATGACATAACAACCTTTTCTTATTAGTTTCTGCACCTTCAAACTACTAATAAGATTTAATTTTGCGTTGTTCTTTTCTCCGTACACCATTAAAGGTTTTCCTTTTTCACGCACAATGCGAATCGCATTTTTGTAACAAACGACCTCTGCTCTCACCATTTTCAACCAGTCCATACCAATTATTACATCAAAACTCCCTAACTCGACTGGTATTAAATCAATTTTAAACGTTTCATCTCCCAGTTTAATTTCTCTATTCCGACATATATTATCTGCTGAAATTAATTTACCGTTTGCTAATTCGAGTAAAAATTTACTATCCAAAGGTGTCAATGGGCAACTTAATTTAGCACAAAAATCTCTACTCATATAGCTTCTATCCACACCCGAATCAAATAAAACATAAGCAGATTTATTATCAATAAGAAACGTACCCGTAACAAGCTCCGGGTCTTCCTGCGCTTCTGTCGTATTAATATTGAAAACTCTTCCGCGGCCCTGCCCATTAGTATTCCCCTGATTCGGGCAATTACTTCTAATGTGGCCCGGTTTTCCACATCCATAACAAACAAAGGCGGCATTACTTGTTTCGCCACTATTTGTTCCTTTAGTTCTATTAAACTTTGGTCCGTAGACCTCACACTTTTTCGCACCATGGACAGTTCTTTTACACTAGGTGTAAAATGTTGTGCAGAACCCATTCTGGTGGTACTCTTCACACCTTTGGCATTTTTTGTTTTTGTTGCCGTTGTTGTTATTGAGGTTGTTGTTGAGATTGTTATTTTTGTTGGAACGGTTGTTGTAGTTGTTGTTGTTTTTGGGACATTTGTTGTAGTTATTATTAGGATTGCGGTTATTGTTGCGATTGTTGTTGCGGTTGTGGTTGTAATTGTTGTTGTTGTTGTATTGGTGACCCTTGTCACTGGTTTCTTCCCACTTTCTCTTGAGTTGTTTCATGTTGGCTTATTCGGCCGCCTGCTCTTTAATTCTTCCCTCAATCTGATTTATGAGTTTATGAGCCATTATACTTGCCTTTTGTATGGAAGCGGGCTCGTGTGAACTTACATCTTCTTGAATCCTTACTGGTAACCCTTTTACAAACTCGTCGATCTTCTCTTCTTCATCTTCGAACGCTCCCGGACACAATAGGCACAACTCTGTGAATCGTTGTTCATATGTGGTAATGTCAAACCCTTGTGTTCGTAACTCCCTAAGTTCTACCTTGAGTTTATTAACTTCGTTTCTAGGACGGTACTGCTCGTTCATCAATTGCTTGAATGCCGACCACGGTAGTGCGTAAGCAACATTTTGTCCTACCTGTTCAAGATAGGTGTTACACCACGTTAATGCCATACCTGTGAAGGTATGCGTAGCGTACTTAACTTTGTCCTCTTCAGTATACTTACTTATGGCAAACACCGATTCGACTATCTCGGTCCACCATTTCAATCCAATTGGTCCTTCCGTTCCATCAAATTCCAAAGGTTTGCAGGCAGTGAATTCTTTGTAGGAGCATCCTACACGATTTCTTGTGGAATTAGTTCCACTGCTAGATCCAGAGTTATTGTTATTTTGCATCGCAGCCTGTACTGCGGCTATATTTGCTGTAAGGAAAACACGGAAGTCTTCCTCGCTCATGTTCAAATTCTGACGAGTCGCCGGTGCCATTTCCTTCAAAAATAGGCAAAAGAATTGAGTTAATCATATAGAATTTAAGAGTAGTCAATAGTATCTCGTAGTATTATATGAACTTATTTATAAAAGCTTTTTCTTCATATTAGCATTTTATAGTTTATATTCGGGAAGTACCTACCCGTTAAGTTCATACTTACTAGCTACTATACAATTCAACTACTACGTTTCTATATGAAAAAACTTATTACAATAATATTTCGCGTTCAAACTTTATACAAAATATTACAAACTTACAATACCGCTATTATACATATAGGATGAAATATAGCACATAATAACTTTACTACCCGGCAGCTATAAAGGCAATTCTAGTTAATACGCAAGTTGTTCAGCAAAAGAAATAAAGACACGTAATTCATAAGTCCAGAAACAAGTCATGCATTCTAGTTTTACTAAGACGACTTCTCATCCTTGATCTTGTGGAAAGTAACCGTTATGACCATTGGCTAGGCAGCATGTTGTTATGTCGTCAAAAGGACGAGGGTTTCGTAATACCCAACAGCCTCGTAGCAATCTAAAAACCTTGTTTCTTACCCCAACTACTGAGTCCGTTACTTGTGAAAATGTTTTATTTAAAAGTTTCAACCCAATGTTCTTTTTCTCCATTTGATGAGAAGCGAACATTATTAACCCGTAAGCATAACATGCTTCTTTATGTTGCATGTTAGAAGCTCTTTCTAAAGAATGGAGTCCTATGTTAGGATATGTTGAGTCAAAATAGGTTCGTAACCCGTAACGTAAAATTGCATCTGGGTTTCTCGCACTAAATGCCTTAAAGAAAACTTGGCGTAACTTAAAGTCTCCCCAATGTGATATACCCCATCTTTCAAAGGAAAGCCTTTTATATACTAAGGCATGCCTGGAATTTCTTTCAAACGTTTGACAAACTAATTTTGCCGTAACTAATTGTGCTGATGAATTCTACCCGACTCTAGACAAGATTTCATCAATCATATCTCCTGGTAGGTCTTCTAAAATTTTTGGTTGTCTATCCTTAACGTCCATTTTGTGTTTTTATACTGTAAAATAGACAAGGATTAGATTCGTAAAAGATAATTAACAAACAATACAAGCAATTTTTACATAGAACATAAAAGTACAAGCATACCACAATACATATAATACACAACATGATTACAACCCTCTAATCCGAATAACTGGTTTCTTCTTCTTCTTCGAACTTGGTTCGTTTTCCTAATTTTCTAGGGATATATGGTGCTCCTCTAATACGAGCCGTCGTTTTCCACAATGGTTTAGAAAAACCTGGTGGTTTAGAGGTTCCCGGGTTATTGTTATAATTTAGGAAATACGGACGTTGCCGATACATATAAAGTTCATCGGGGTTGGAATCAGGTTTCTCTATTTTTATACCTTTTTCCTTATTATTTTCTTTTGCTATATTAAATTGGGTCGAGGTAATTTCTATAACATCATCGGAATCCTTATCGGGATCCGATTCATCGAAAAATTGGTAATCTTCCCAATAATTTGCTTCCTCGGCGGAAACACCATTGACCATTTTTAACTTTGGTCCGTTGGTTGGATTTTCTTTTATTTAATCGATTTACTGTAGGTATCAACATTTCTTCCTCCGGAACTTCTTCTTCTTCCGGTTCCTCCTCTTCCGGTTCCTCTTCTTCCGGTTCCTCCTCTTCCAGTTCCTCCTCTTCCGGTTCCTCCTCTTCCGGTTCCTCTTCGGGAATTTGTGAATCTTCCCAAAGTATATTCGACTCTTCATTATTATTAGGTGAGTCGATGTGATTTGTACTGGTGGTAGACATCTATCACACAATATCAATCATATTAAGAGGTTAATATATCACATAATAATTACATGTTAATAATATATAGTTTCCAACAAAAGTGTTAAGCAATCGTTTTTAAAGAAAACACGGTCGAAGTCCAGACTCACTAATATATCCTAACAAACTTGATAAGACACACTAATGCAAATTTTTAGTTCTCTAAGACCAACGCTCGGATACCAACTGAAATGTCCCGTTCATATTGATTATAAACGTTCCATATTAATTAATTTCGTCGCGAGATTTTGACCTCTATATAAGACGTTTTTCAAAGACTGCATTCATTTTTAAAACAACCATAACCTTTATTTTATCGATAAAGGTTTAAAAAGCATTACGTAGATTATCAAATAATGATAATCTAAAATATACCGTTTACACACGACCATTACATAATGGTTTACAATAAGAATATATTACATCAAAAATAAGTTTCTTGAATGCAGTTTTTACATAATATCACACAAGCATGGACCCCAAATTTTGTCCTTATTTTAGTATGCGACAGCGGAAGCTCTTAATAATCACCTGAAAATAAACATGCTTAAAACGTCAACAAAAATGTTGGTGAGTTATAGGTTTAACCTATATATTATCAAATCATAATAATAGACCACAAGATTTCATATTTCAATACATCCCATACATAGAGATAAAAATCATTCATACGGTGAACACCTGGTAACTGACATTAACAAGATGCATATAGAATATCCCCATCATTCCGAAACACCCATAGGACATGATAAAATCGAAGTACTAAAGCATTCCAAATTCCAGAATGGGGCTTGTTGGGCCCGATAGATCTATCTTTAGGATTCGCGTCAATTTGGGGGTCTGTTCCCAAATTCTTAGGCTACCAAGCTAAAAAGGGGTATATTCGGCTTCGATCATTCACCCATATAAAGTAGTTTCATTTACTTGTGTCAATTTCGTAAAATATTTATAAAATTGCATGTATTCTCATCCCAAAATATTAGATTTTAAAAGTGGGACTATAACTCACTTTCACATATTTTTTACTTCGTCGGGAAGTAAGACTTGGCCACTGGTCGATTCACGAACCTATTACAAATATGTACATATATATCAAAGTATGTTCAAAATATATTTACAACATATTTAATACGTTTTAATGTTTTAAGTTTATTAAGTCAGCTGTCCTCGTTAGTAACCTACAACTTGTTGTCCATAGTTAGATGTATAGAAAATAAATTGATATATATTATCTTGACCCAATCCACGACCCAGTGTATACACGTCTCAGGCTAGATCACAACTCAAAGTATATATATTTTTGGAATCAACCTCAACCCTGTATAGCTAACTCCAACATTACTGCATAAGGAGTGTCTATGGTTGTTCCAAATAATATATATAGATGGGTCGATATGATATGTCAAAACATTTGAATACATGTCTATGGTATCCCAAGATTACATAATATATTAGAATATATGTATTATACAATATAAGTTAGCTTGGATATGATTAATATAGATTTGCTACCAATTTTCACGTAGCTACAACAAGTAAAAATATCCAATCTTGTTTTACCCATAACTTCTTCGTTTTATATCCGTTTTGAATGAATCCAATTACTATGGTTTCATATTGAACTTAAGTTTATGAATATATGCAGATAAAGTATAAGTTTATATTCAGAAATACAGGTTACAAGTCATTTTTGTAAAGGTAGTCATTTCAGTCGAAAGAACGACGTCTAGATGACCATTTTGGAAAACATACTTCCACTTTGAGTTTAACCATGATTTTTGGATATAGTTTCATGTTCATAAGAAAAATAATTTTACCAGAAGAACAATTTTTAAATCAAAGTTTATCATAGTTTTTAATTAACTAAGCCAAAACAGCCCGCGGTGTTACTACGACGGCGTATATCCGGTTTTATAGTGTTTTTCGTGTTTTCAGGTTTTAAATCATTAAGTTAGAATATAATATAGATATATAACATGTGTCTAGTTGATTTTAAAAGTCAAGTTAGAAGGATTAACTTGCGAACAAGTTTAGAATTAACTAAACTATGTTCTAGTTATTACAAGTTTAAACCTTCGAATAAGGTAGTTTTATATATATGAATCGAATGATGTTATGAACATCATTAATACCTTAGGTTTTGTGGTTAAACCTACTGGAAATTATAAAAATAGATCTAGCTTCAAAGGATCCTTGGATGGCTTGAAAGTTCTTGAAGCAGAATCATGACACGAAAACAAGTTCAAGTAAGATTTTCACTCGAAATAAGATTGTTATAGTTATAGAAATTGAATCAAAATTTGAATATGAGTATTACCTTGTATTAGAAAGATATCTTACTGTAAATATGAAAGATTTCTTGAGGTTGGATGATCACATTACAAGATTGGAAGTAAGCTAGCAAACTTGGAAGTATTCTTGATTTTATGAAACTAGAACTTATAGAATTTATGAAGAACACTTAGAACTTGAAGATAGAACTTGAGAGAGATCAATTAGATGAAGAAAATTAAAGAATTAAAGTGTTTGTAGGTGTTTTTGGTCGTTGGTATATAGATTAGATATAAAGGATGTGTAATTTTGTTAACTTGTAAATAAGTCATGAATGATTACTAATATTTTTGCAATTTTATGAGATATTTCATGCTAGTTGCCAAATGATGGTTCCCACATGTGTTAGGTGACTCACATGGGCTACTAAGAGCTGATCATTGGAGTGTATATACTAATAGTACATACATCTAAAAGTTGTGTATTGTACGAGTACGAATACGGGTGCACACGAGTAGAATTGTTGATGAAACTGAACGAGGAAGTAATTGTAAGCATTTTTGTTAAGTAGAAGTAATTTGATAAGTGTCTTGAAGTCTTTGAAAATTGTATGAATACATATTAAAACACTACATGTAAATATATTTTAACTGAGTCATTAAGTCATCGTTAGTCGTTACATGTAAATGTTGTTTTGAAACCTTTAGGTTAATGATCTTGTTAAATGTTGTTAACCCAATGTTTATTATATCTAAAAAGATGTTAAATTATTACATTATCATGATATTATGATATATTAATATACCTTAGTATGATATATATACAGTTAAATGTTGTTACAACGATAATCGTTACATATATGTCTCGTTTCGAAACCCTTAAGTTAGTAGTCTTGTTTTTACATATGAAGTTCATTGTTAATATACTTAATGATATGTTTACTTATCATAATATCATGTTAACTATATATATATATATATATATATATATATATATATATATATATATATATATATATATATATATATATATATATATATATATATATATATATATATATCCATATATATGTCATTATATAGTTTTTACAAGTTTTAACGTTCGTGAATCACCGGTCAACTTGGGTGGTCAATTGTCTATATGAAATCTATTTCACTTAATCAAGTCTTAACAAGTTTGATTGCTTAACATGTTGAAAACACTTAATCATGTAAACATCAATTTCATTTAATATAAAATAAACATGGAAAAGTTCGGGTCACTATAACTCATTCAAATCCAATTACATATTCTGATTTTGAAATCTCAGAATTCAATTCGAGATATAACCGGTATCATCACTCTTAGATCCCTATAGCTTTCAAATCTATACTTTGACTTCAAAACTGTGCTAGAACATCATTTCTATTCATAGAACCCAGAAAAATATTTGTATCATTCAAAATCTTAGAACATCATATGTATATTAACGATTATAATCTGTGTTCAAACCCCTCGAAATTCGTGAAGACACATCAAACAATGAACAATCGAGATAATGATCCAACCACATGTTACCCACAGTCATGAATCTGAAAAACTCTCGAAACCAAAGTCATAGTTTAACTCGTATTCGTGTCAGATCATTTGGCATTTATTACCAAAAATAACTTTTCAATCCCTTTTCAAAATAGATAGTTTTGTCAAAACTTCAGCAAATCAACTTCAATTACTCAATCGAATAAGCCTTATTATAACGATTACCCCTTCATCAGTGTTACCTGGGAATCTTTTATATCTTGCCACATTAGCAGTAAACATACCAACAACATCATTGATCTTTAAGCCTCTCCGAAAAATCACTATACTTATTCATTGAAACCCTATCATGCACTCATCTTCATCTTGTAATGGTAGTTGCCATACCAAAAAACTTGAATCATTATTCTTGAATTTCGCAGCAATTCTACGCCAACAGTTATATATATATATATATATATATATATATATATATATATATATATATATATATATATATATATATATATATATATATATATATATATATATATATATATACATATAACATCTATCTCCAGGACTTACATACTTCGAATGTGAAGTTTCTATTAAACACCATAAACTGCGAACTAGTTCTCAAAATTTTGAAAAATGCTGATGAAGCAGCAAAAACTGTAAACGATCTTAACAATCAAAAGTTTGATGATAAAGAATAGTATGTTGGCAAAGCTCAGAAAAAGAGAAGGTTTAGAACTGGAAAACGAATTGAGCAAACCATGAAGGAGGCTGTGGACAAATCACAAAGACTAAACCTGCCTTCAAAGAATCCAAATGATTCAGCGTCTGCTAAAATTATTATCAAATACCTTACTCCTGACTCTAAACCTTTACGGACAAATCTTCATCATCATCCATCGATGTTAGAAATTCTAAGATATCATCAAATCTTTCATTATAAATATCTTCAATATTCCTGAAGATATCTTTATAACTATTGTTATCCAAAATCATTTACCTCTTCGCGCTATCTGTGTTACATCATACAAGAAACTATTTTAGTTTCTAAATTCTGAAACCTTCGAGTTTAAAATATGAATGTTTTAAAGTAGTGTTGGGAACTGAAGCATGAGCTAGTATAATATAATGACACTTGATCAACGTGATTATATTACAGTAAGTCATGCTGAGTTTCTAATGGGACATGACGATTCACAGACCATACAGTCATCATGTGTCATGTTACATGACTCTTGTATTATATTTAACCTCTAAAAATATCAAGAAAATATTTTCTTGATGATTCAGTCTTTTCCGGATATTCTGGTAATTTGATAAATCAAATCGTGCTACTACCTTTCCCTTTCTACTTTGTATATTATGATAATTCGAAACTCCATACCTACGAATTCTAGACCATTACTTGCGAAAAGAAAACAAAAGCATGAAGCTCCGAAATAGAAAGGGGGTATAAATCGCAGCAAACAGAAAAGATCATTAACTGTAGATGTCAACGATTATGGAAAAACAGGAGCAGGGACTCCGAAAAATAAGGAAAGATATAAGGCTCGATGATAATACATAAATTACAAACTGTGTATATCAATATGTATTGCAACGAATAGACACGGGAGAACTAAAAACACTATAAAACCAAGAGTATAGTAGAAGTGAATAGATTCTTCCGGTGGCAGATGAAAAAGAAGAATAACAGATATAAAAGTTAGGAGTATATCAAGGATTAGAATCGGATGGAGCATATTGACGAATGCTTTAAAGTATGAGTTGAAGGATAAAGAAGAGAAAGTATGAACTGTGGAAATAAGGAAACGAAGAGGGTGAATTTTATAGTGAAGTACCAGACAGAACAATCAGGATAGATCATCGCATTTAACCAAAGAGGATTCTAATTTCCTTAATTATCGAAGAACCAAATCTTATGACAGAGATTTCCTCTAAATCCCTTAAAATTCGAAAATCAACGGTGACTACGTCACTGGTTAAAATGAATCTGCATTTATTCATTTCACTCTTTTGTGATAGCTTCACTATACTCTTCGTGTAATCAAATTGTTTTATCTATATTACTCAATGATGATAAAACTCTATTTATAAACTCATATTCGTCATGAAAACATTTTTATGGTTAGCCATGACGACCTCGATCAAATTTCGGGACGAAATTTCTTTAACGGGTAGGTACTGTGACAACCCAGAAATTTCTGACCAAATTTAAACTTAATCTTTATATGTTTCCAATACGATAAGCAAAGTCTGTAATGTTGAAATCTCAAAAACTTTGAACTGTATTCATGTAATCAATTACCCTTTGACTGTGCTCGACGATTCATGAACATTTATGTGTATATAGATATGTATATATACTATAGTTATATTAAGTGAAAACATTAACAAAGTATTAGATGTATAATACTTTACATAAACGTATTTGTTTCAATATATGTTTAATATACTTATCGACAAAATTAAAAGGTAATATCAGATGATTGAGTTATCAAGATTCATTATGATTACGGGTCTATATTATGAGGTCCACTGTGATTTAAGAAATCTATTCTTTTTGACAACATTCGGAAAATGGTAAAGTGATTTATAAGTAAGAACAAATGTGTCAATTAACGAGAACTAGACAGGGATTAGTGGAAATTCCTGTTTAATTTCCAATTCATGTTTTATAATATTTTCCTCGTGACCTTGATAAGATAACTATGTTAACTTTCATTTTATTTAATATGAAAGTAAGAACATAGAGTGTAAATAACTTAGATGTTGGATATCGACAAGTTAAGTAACTCGATGTTTTTCATTAAGATGATTTCATACGTTTATTTGACCTTTAGACTTTATCTCATGCTTCACCAACAGACTATAATTTAAAAACTTGAAATATATTATGATTATATATAATTCTACTTTTCTAAAAATGTTTTATGATATAACGATTTCCATTATTTTAACCTTTTAACAAAATGATTCTTAAATATATTTAATTTTGGAAAACAAAATTATCATATTTATTTGATTTAGTTTCAAACGTACAAAAAAGTTTTCAGTTTAAAAAGAACTTTATTATTAAAACGTATATAACTTTTATAAATATCTAGAACCACTTTTGACAACTCATTACTTAACCAGTATGATAAAGATAACGATATTTATATTTTATTTTATTAAATATATATAACGATTTAAATTAATATTGTATATATTTATACGCGTATTATACGTACATAGTTTTATACTTTTACTATACTTTAACTTTATCTTTACTTTACTTTTACTTTACTTTAACTTTAATAATTCACTTTAATAATTCCTACTTTAATAATTCATACTTTAGTAATTCACTTTAATAATTCACTTTAATAATTCGTATTTTAATAATTCACTTTAATAATTCATACTTTAATAATTCACTTTAATAATTCATACTTTAATAATTCACTTTAATAATTTATACTTTAATAATTCATTTTAATAATTCAAAAATCTATTATAAATAGAATTCAATAGGTTTCATTATTTCATAGAAACTTGAAACTATATTTCTCTAAACTCTCTCAATCGATTTACATATATATATATATATATATATATATATATATTTATATTTACTCAGTATTATTTCAAGATATTATTAGTATACATAAAATACTACGACGAAGTTATGTTCAAGCGATTTCAAAATAAGTTTTCAAACGGGATAGAGCTAAGGAAATTATGGGTTATAATTATGGAGGTTATGGGTATTGTTCGGGGGTATGTTCGTGATGTCAATCTAGTGATTATCATTTCCGTTGCGTCTACGTACTTTCCTGCAATATTGAATCTCAATATTGATACGTGAGCATTCATACTTTATCTTTTATATATTAATAGTGTATCCCTGACGAGTGCTCGAATAGATATGATCATGCATGCTTGTATATTTAGTTCTGTCATTAAATAGTTTATGATAAATCATGAATTTAATACATATGCTACTAGGATAAGGTATATGATACGCATGTCGTTGGAAAGCTGGCGAAAAATTAATAACTTTTCATTTACAAAGCTTATGGTTTCGATGAACGGATAGAAAGATATGGTCAACTGAATTATTATTAATTTTAGTATTATTATTATTAAAATAATTATTATTATTACTATCGTCGTTATCGTTATCGTTATCGTTATCGTTATCGTCGTTATTATCGTCATTATTATTATTATCTAATAATCAATATTATTATTATTATTATTATTATTATTATTATTATTATTATTATTAAAATAATTAATATTTTTATCAAAACTATCATTTTATTATTTTTATCATTATTATTATTATTAAGAGTATCATTAATATTAAAACTATCATTTTTATTAAAATTATGATTTTAATAAAAATATCATTGTTATTATTACATATCATTATTATTGTCATTTTAGCATTATTATTATTATTAAAAATTATCATTTTGAATAGAATTATTATTATTATAAAGTATTATTATTATTACAGTTAATAATAAAAAGTATCGTTATTATTAAAATTATCATGATTAGAATAATCATTTTATTATAATTAATATCATAATTAGTAGATATAAATATTGTAAATGTGGTTATTAGTAGAATAATAATAATTATTATTATTGTTACAAAATAATACAACTTTTACTCATTATTATTATTATCAATATTATTTTATCGAATAAATATGTGATACAAAGATATTTTTACCACACGTAATATAATTACATTAATAATACATACCACTATATTTTTATGATATTAAGTGAACTTAATAAATTTTATTACTTGAGATATATAAAAAAAAATATATTTTTATCATATATAAATTTTAATATAAATTTTTATTTATTAATAAATGACTTGTATTATTTACTTTAATAAAATCTAATAAATATATTTAAATATATAAAATGACTATATATATGTTATATATAAACATGTATAGATTTTGGAAGTCATTTTGGGTCAAGTTGACTTTTGTTGACTTTTGCAGGATAATCTCGAGCATTAGGATTGTGATACACTATGACTTGACCTAAATTGTTAGACAGATATTGACCATTATATAAATATATAAACTTAATATAGGTTCGTGAATCCAAGGCCAACCTTGCATTGTTCAATGTCGTCAGATGTATTTTTACTACAAAAAAAGTATCGTGAGTTTCATTTGCTCCCTTTTTAAATGCTTTTGCAATATATATTTTTGGGACTGAGAATACATGCGCTGCTTTTATAACTGTTTTACGAAATAGACACAAGTACTTGAAACTACATTCTATGGTTGAATTATTATACCGGATATCACCCTTGTTAGCTTGGTAGCCTAAGAATTTGGGAACAGACCCCTAAATTGACGCGAATCCTGAAGATAGATCTATAGACTTTGATACGTCCCATCCGGGTTACGGATGCTTTAGTACTTCAATTTTATATACAGATGAGTGTACCTGTATAATTGGGGATATTCTAGATGCATTTGTTAATGTCGGTTACCAGGTGTTCACCATATGAATGATTTTTTCAGATGAGTGTTCCTGCAGTTAACTATGAAAATGAAATCTTGTGGTCTATTAAAATTATGGAAACGATTGATTATGATAAACTAATGAACTCACCAACATTTTGGTTGACACTTTTAAGCATATTTATTCTCAGGTATTAAAGAAACCTTCCGCTGTGCATTTGCTCATTTTAAAGATATTACTTGGAGTCATTCATGGGATATTTCAAAAGACATTGCATTCGAGTCGTTGAAGTCATCAAGATTATTATTAAGTCATTTATAGTTTGGATATACTCGGGTCCTCGTTTAGCATTCAAACAGACTCGGACTATTGGAATATTGCTTTGCTTCAAGTTCTTGACCTCGCGGTCCATATCTCAACAGGTTCTTCTACGAAGTGGAGTTTATCATCAATCGTAAGCTCATCGAGGGGTATGACAAGTTCTTGTTTGGCAAGGCACTTCTTCAGGTATGATACGTGGAAAGTGGGATGAACGGAACTTAATTGAGTCGGAAGATCTAAACGGTAATCAACGGGTCCAACACGCTCCAAGATTTTAAAAGGACCAATATATCGCGGATTTAGCTTTCCACGCTTTCCGAAATGGATTACACTTTTCCAAGGTGTGACTTTTAACACTACGCAGTCACCCACTTGGAATTCAAGATCTTTACGTCTAATGTCGGCATAGCTCTTTTGATGATTACGGGCTGTCTTGAGCCTTTCTTAGATTTGAACGATCTTCTCGGTTGTTTCATGGATGAGTTCGGGTCCGGTGATTTTCTTATCACCCACTTTGGCCCAACAAATAGGAGAACGACATTTACGGCCATATAAAGCTTTGAAAGGTGCGACGTCAATACTCGAGTGGTAGCTATTGTTGTAAGAGAATTCGACTAGAGGCAAATGCTTTTCTCAAGCTTTTTCGAAGTCAATAACACAAGCTCGTAACATTTCTTCCAAGGTTTGAATTGTGCATTCGCTTTGTCCGTCGGTTTGTGGGTGATATGTGATACTCATGTCTAAACGTGTTCCCAAGGCTTCTTGTAAGGAACCCCAAAATCTAGAAGCGAAACGGGCATCTCGGTCAAAAATAATTGATAAGGGTACACCGTGACGGGATACAATTTCCTAAATGTATAGTTGTGCGAGTTTGTCCATTTTATCGGTTTCTTTCATGGCTAGGAAGTCAGCGAATTTGGTGAGACAGTCAATAATAACCCAAATGGTATCATAACCGCCTACCGTTTTTGGTAGTTTCGTGATAAAGTCCATCGTTATTCTTTCCCACTTCCATTGCGTGATTTCGGGTTGTTTAAGTAACCCGGATGACCTTTGATGTTTGGCTTTGACCTTGGAATAAGTTAAACACTTTCCGACATAAGTAGCAACATCCTTTTTAATGTTCTGCCACCAATATTGTTCTTTGAGATCGTGGTACATCTTACCGGCCCCGGGATGAATCGAATAACTTGATTTATGGGCTTTGTCTAGAATAAGGCTTCGTAAATCCCCATAACTAGGCACCCAAATTCTTTCAGCAAAATATTGGAGCCCGGTCTCTTTAACCTCGAATCGAGAGACGAGAACGTTCAAGCTTTCGTGAGAAATATTTTCATCTTTGAGAGCCTCATCTTGGGTTACACGGATTTGGCTATTGAGATTTGTATGAATGGTGATGTTTAAGGATCATATACGAAGAGGTTCCATTCTTTCCTTTTGGCTCAAAGCATCGGCTACTACATTTGCCTTCCCGGGATGGTAACGAAGTTTACAATCGTAATCGTTCAATGTTTTGATCCACCGTCGTTGCCTCATATTTAGTTGTTTTTGATCGAAAATGTGTTGAAGGATTTTGTGGTCGGTGAAGATGATACTTTTGGTTCCGTAAAGATAGTGTCTCCACATTTTGAGTGCAAAGACAACAGCTCCAAGTTCGAGATCGTGTGTCGTGTAGTTTCGTTCGTGAATTTTTAATTGTTGAGAGGCATAAGCAATAACTTTCTTTCGTTGCATCAATACACACCCAAAACCATGTTTCGAGGTATCGCAATATACAATAAAATCATCATTGCCTTCGAGAAGAGATAAGATAGGAGTGGTGATTAACTTTTTCTTTAAGGTTTGAAACGCCGACTCTTGTTCGACCGCCCAAACGAATTTCTTTCCTTTGTGAGTTAACGCGGTTAAAGGACGTGCAACCAAAGAGAAATCTTCGATGAATCTAATAATCGGCGAGGCCTAAAAATTGACGAATATGAGTAGGGGTAGTGGGGGTTTCCCAATTACTAATGGCTTCGATTTTCGCGGGATCGACTTTAATACCTTGATCGCTTACAACATGACCAAGAAATTGAACTTCCTTTAACCAAAATTCACACTTGGAGAATTTGGCATAGAGTTATTCTTGTCTCAAGAGTTCAAGCACGAGTCAGAGGTGTTGTTCGTGTTCTTCATCGCTTTTTGAATAGATTAAGATATCATCTATGAATACGATAACAAATTTGTCAAGAAACGGCTTGCACACGCAGTTCATAAGATCCATAAACAGAGCAGGTGCGTTAGTCAAACCAACTGGTATCACAAGAAACTCATAATGACCATAACGAGTTCGGAACGCAGTTTTAGGGACATCGCCTGTAACATCCCGCATTTTTCCGTTAAATTATTTTAACGTCCGTCTTATTATTTTATATAATACTCTTCGTATCTAGATTGGTATCTTCTATTACTTAGCGTTTCTAATATTCACGTTGTTTAATTATAACATCTCTCGTTTACTCTAGCGTATTTAAAATAATTCATTTGGTTAATTCACGCACCCGCTTTAAACCCGAGGGACCAAAGTTGCCAAGGGGCCTAACTAGTTGACTAGGTCAACTAGTCAAACCCCACCTTCCACCACTCATTCATTTCATCTTCAACCTCCCTTTTCTCTCTAGCTACCAAAACCCCATTTTCATCTTCATCACTAAATCATCATCTAAATCATTTCTAGGAAGCTTGCTACAAAACAAATTACATATTTGGAATCCTTGCATCTTCCTCTACAATTTGATTCTAACTTCATCTCTTTTGGGTAACTTTCTTAAAACACTGAATTTCTTGTTCTTGATCTTTAAAACTTAAAAGTGTGTTAATTATTGTCTATGGCTCGAGTCTAACATGAATATGTGATTTATTTGCTCGATCTTGTTATTTTGCATAAACTAGCATGAACTTGAAATAGGTGTGTTTAATCTTGAGTTTTGGTTGATTAAATGTTGTTATTATGTTAAAGTTTATGTATTAAATGTGTTACTAGCATCATTAGCTTCGTTTTGGTATGTTGGTTGACTTGGAAAAACTTCATAAACAAAATTGTTGAATTCTTGATTCTTGGTTAGGGTTTGATGAACTTTGAAATGAACTTTTGATGCATTGAATGATATATGATGTTGTTATTAAGTGTTTAGTTGTATTGTATGTTTAATTACCTTCGAAATGGCATATCGTATGTGTAAATTGGATTCCCGAATCATGAAATGCATTTTATGAACTTGAAACATCAATGATGAACTTTTAACGATCATTCGACGAGGATTTTATTATTGTTAATGATGGATTTGATTGATTATATGTGTTTGATTGTGTTCCTCGTTAAATTACCTTTCAACGATATAAGATACGTGTTGTAAGTGTTTTCGGTTCATAAGTTGTGTTAGTTTGAAGTTTGGTTCGTGTACTTGTTAAAATTCAGCAACAGCAATTTCCCAGGTACAGGAGCGCCGCTTCTGTATTAAGAGCGCCGCTTCTGTATTAAGAGCGCCGCTCCTGGTCAGCCTTTTGTAGAGTTTTTCATCAGACGTCAGGAGCGCCACTCCTGGAAACAAGAGCGTCGCTTCTGGGTCCTCAAGAGCGCCGCTCCTGGTTTGGGTGCGCCGCTCCTGTGCTGAAAAAGTAGACCAACTGATTTTGTGTTTTCACAAATTCATCTCCGGTTACTCACAACTTCGATTAACATGAAACTTGGCCAACATGTTTATATATGATTACTAATTGAATAGAAATTGTTGGATACCCGACCCGACCCCGACCCCACCGACATTGACTTTGACTTTGACCAAGTTTGACTTTTAGTCAAACTTAACCAAATACTTGTGCAATCGTTCTAATTTTCTATTATACATGATTCTTGCATGAAACTTAACAATTTGATTCACATGCTATATAATCGAGTCGTAACAAGTCATAGGACTAATTGAACAACTTTGACCAACCGTGATTACCGTTATTGATACAACCTATTTGTTTAGGTCAAGACTAGCATTGTTCTTTGCACACGTTTACTTTGTGAAGTACCTATTTAACCGTGCACTCGAGTTTCATTTTACAAAGTGAACACAAGTTCGAAAACAAATATTCTACGTACGAGTTAGAACAAAAATGCCTCAATTCGATTATCATTAATTACACTTGCCGGGTGTAAGCGTGAACTTATGTTGTATGGCCATACGGGTTTGACAAACCCTCATTCGGACGGTTCGCTACCGTTATTCGGATGGAATATATTTTTGAGAATAAAGTGTAGGTTCTAACACTATGTGATGGGGTAACGTTAATTAAGCCTTGATAATTGGGTGCTCATGATAACAATTTTTAGAATGATTATACTATTACTTCAACGTTATAAAATCTTGTGGTCCAACTTACTTACTTATGTACTCACTTACTAAACCTATGATTTCACCAACGTTTTCGTTGACAGATTTTCTATGTTTTTCTCAGGTCCTTGAACGATATGTGTTACATGCTTCCGCTCACTATTTTTGATACTTGCTTGGATGTCGAGTATACATGCATACATGGAGCGTCTTTTGACTTTACTTTAAATTGTGTCGCATAGGTTTCATTTGTACTTTAAAACATTGTAAGGTATTAGTTGTCGAACTACTTTGTAAACATTGAAACATCATTACATTTGAAATGAATGCGACATATTTTTAGTCAAACGTTGTTTTAAAGACTTATGACCACGTAACGGGACCTAAGTAGATGGCGCCGTCAATGACAATTTTGTCGGGTCGCTACAGATGGTATCAGAGCGTTGGTTGTAGGGATTTAGAGTTCATTGGTGTCAACCCCGAGTCATAGGGTACATTAGTGAGTCTAGACTACAACCGGCATATAGACTTGAAGTAGGAATTACTTGACTACTTGTGCATTTATACTCGAACTCTTTTATTCATATCTAACTCTTATTCTATCTTAATATCACTTGTTGATTTGATTGACACGGTGTCTTGACATTATGAGATAATGTTAAATGCACATGTGAATTAGGATAATATAATTGCCGGGATTATATTATGGTGATTCATGTGGGCATTCCGACATTACGACATAGAGAATCGAGGGCGGGTCAAGGAAAATTTTCTCTCTATCTTTATTCCATATCACGATTAGTATTATTGAGAATACTAATCAACGATATTCTTGCGTTTTCAAGGAACAATGGCTCACCGAGGTCAACACAACACTCCTCCCGAAACTCTCGAACAAGCTCTTCGACGAATGATAGCTACCGTTGTGGATGCGGCCATGGCTGATCACTCCTCCAACAACAACAACAATCATGGAGCCGGTAATCCAAACGAGGGATGCTCCTACAAGAACTTCATGGGGTGCAAACCTCCCATTTTCGATGGAACCGGGGGACCGGTTGCTCTCACCCGATGGTTTGAGCAAACGGAAGTTTTTTTTTAGCATAAGCGGTTGCGGGACCAAGACAAGTTCAAGTTTTCCACCCACACTTTCGCCGGTATTGCTCTCTCATGGTGGAACACGTATGTACAATCGGTGGGTACCAATGAAGCCTACGCACTCTCTTGGACCGAATTAAGAGAAAGTATGATTTCCAAATACTTCCCGCGTGAAGAGACTCGAAGGCTCGAACACGGGCTAAGAAATTTAAAAATGGACCAAAATGACCTCGAAGCTTATAATCAACGTTTTGCCAAACTAGCCTTAATGTGTCCAAACCTCATGACTCCCGAGTCCCTAAGAGTTGAACTTTACATGGATGGCCTCCCTAAGAGCATTCAACGCGGGGTATTGTCATTAAAACCCGCCAACCTACAAGAGGCTTTAATGATGGCGTTTCAATTTATAGAAACGGTGGATGAAATCAAAGCGTCGGAACCAACGGTCGAGGATCAATCGGATGGCAACAAAAGAAAATGGGAAGCCTCTCCATCAAGCAACTACAACCACAATAACTCCGCCAAGAAGCCTTTCACCACCGACGGCAAGAATGGTTATGCCGGAAATCTACCTTTTTGTGACAAATGCCACAAACATCACTTTGGTGAGTGTGGCAAACCATTTTGCAGCAAGTGTCGAAGAAGTGGCCATTTGGCCAAATATTGTAAGAGTACCGCTACCATCGCTCAAAAGGTGCCCAATGCACACAGAATGGGTGTTTGTTTCGAATGTGGCCAACCGGGTCATTATAAGAATGCATGTCCAAAGAAGAAAGCAAACCCCAATGTACGCGGATGAGTTTTCAACATTAACACCTAGGATGCCCGAGATGACAATGAACTAGTCACGGGTACGTTTCTTCTCAACAACTCTTATGTTTCTTGTTTATTCGATTCAGGTGCCGATAAATGTTTTGTATCCAAGGCTAGGGCTCATACTCTTTGCACTCCACCACTCCCCCTAGATACTACATAAGCCATTCAAGTGACCAAAGGAAAACTATTGCGTGCTGACAAATTTTATCGGAGGGTGTACGTTAAACTTTTAGAGTAAAGAGTTTGAAATTGACTTGATACCTATAGAACTAGGGAGCTCAAAACCTATTCGTTAAGAAGAAAATGTTTCCTTACATGTGTATAGATCATCGTGAACTAAATAATTTCCGGTTATCATCAATTGAGGGTTAAGGGAGAAGATGTCTCCAAAACCGCTTTTCGAACTCGCTACGATAGTTATGAATTTCTTTTAGTGACCGTTCAGTTTAACTAAGGCTCCGTCCGTATTCATGGATCTTATGAATTGCGTATGCAAGCTTATCTAGATAAATCAATTATCGTATTCATAGATGATGTCTTAATCTATTCAAAAATCAAAGAAGAAAACGAACAACATCTCCATCCTACGTTCGAACTCTTGAGAAAAGAGCAACCCTATGCTAAATACTCAAGTGTGAATTTTGGTTAAACGAAGTCCAATTTCTAGACCATGTTGTTAGTGGTCAAAGTATTAAAGTAGATCTCTCAAGGATAGAAGTCACACATAATCGGGAAACCCTTACGACTCCGACTTGAATTCATAAAATCTCAGATCACGCCAGTTATTACCGAAGATTCATTTCTGTCTTTTCCCATATTGCTCGTCCTTTAACCCCATTAACTCACTAAGGGAAAAATTTAAACCTCTTCCTCTCCAAACCTTGAACGTGATTATCCACACCAACCTTACTAGCTAAATTCATGTAGCACAATGGAACTCACATATGAAAAAAAAAAAAAAAAAAATCAAAGTGAACGCCTGGAAGGCATCCTCTCTCAACATGAAATCAAGGAAACTGAAATTCGTTACATTCGCATGAAGAATTGGAACACTTAATTATGGGCCCGATCAACCTTCTCATCACCACGTACTACGTTACATAACTCTGTTATTTCACTGATACTGTCTGATATTATTGGAACCTAAGATAACACACAATCCAAGGATACCTCTTCCTTCTTTGACTTATCGTCCTTATGCCTCTGATAGGTGGCCAGCTACTACTAAACTCCAAAACATATAACTACGTGTACTACCTTATTTCCACCAAGTCTCAACATTTGACCACAAGACCCGCGATGCGACTATATCAAAAAATGAAAAACTCCTCCCATCCTTACGCTCATAATTTCGTATAAGGAAATCTTATCATCCGATCTCTTAATGGAGAGGGACCCCACACACAATACCATCTTTCACCACGAAGGGGAATAACCTTATTAAACATATTCAGAAACTGACGAGAAAGGAAAACTAGCACAACTATTTATCAAAGGGAAATCTTTTCCAACACGGTGTACCATTGTCAATTATCTCGGATCAAAATGCTCATTTCACTTCTAGAGTTACAAGAAGCCTTGGGACATGTTTAGACATGAGTACTGCATATCATACACAACCCGACAGACCAATCAGACGTACGATTCAAATCTTAGAAAGACACGTTACAAACATGTATTGTCACTTTTAGCCGATTCCTCTTACAAGGGTAGTTATCACTCGTGTGTTAACGTCACACCTTTTCGAAACTTTATATGGCCGTAAATGTCGTTCTCGTATTCGTTGGGCCGATGTAGGTGACAAGAAAATCACCGGATCTGAACTCATACAAGAAATAACCGTTAAGATCATTCAAGTCCGGGAAGGGCTCAAGACGGCCCGTAGTCGCCAAAAGAGCTATGCCGATGTTAGACGTAAACCTCTCGAATCCCAAGTGGGTAATCGCGAAATGTTAAGAGTCACACCTTGGAAAGGTGTAATTCGTTTCAGGAAAATGAAGGAAGTTAAATCCACGATATTGATCCTTTTGAAATCTTGGGGCGTATTGGACCCGCTACATACCGTTTAGATATTCAGACTCAATTAAGTTCCCGTCTATCCTACATTTCGGGTATCAAACTTAAAGAAGTGTCCTGCTGAACAGGGACTTGTTATTCTTTTAGATGAGCTTACTATTGATGACAAACTCCACTTCATAGGAGAACCGGTTGAATTTATGGATCGTAAAACCAAACCTTAAGACAACGTAAATCCCCGACTGTCCAAATTCGTTGGGATGCCAAAAGAGGACCTGAGTCTACGTGGGAGAGACAAGACCAAATGAAAAGGAAGTATCTACACATATTAGTAGATTTGACAATGCAAGGTCTCGAGGAAGAGACATCGACTACTATATATATATATATATATATATATATATATATATATATATATATATATATATATATATATATATATATATATATAGGACGAAATTTCTTTTAAGGTGTGGGAAATGTAACATCCCGCATTTTTTCGTTAAATTATTTTAACGTCTGTCTTATTATTTTATATAATACTCTCCGTATCTTCTGTTACTTAGCGTTTCTAATATTCACGTTGTTTAATTATAACATCTATCATTTACTCTAGCGTATTTAAAATAATTCGATTGGTTAATTCACGCACCCGCTTTAAACCCGAGGGACTAAAGTTTCCAAGGGGCCTAACTAGTTGACTAGGTCAACTAGTCAAACCCCACCTTCCACCACTCATTCATTTCATCTTCAACCTCCCTTTTTTCTCTAGCTACCAAAACCCCATTTTCATCTTCATCACTAAATCATCATCTAAATCATTTCTAGGAAGCTTGCTACAAAACAAATTACATATTTGGAATCCTTACATCTTCCTCTACAATTTGATATTAACTTCATCACTTTTGGGTAACTTTCTAAAAACACTAAATTTCTTGTTCTTGATCTTTAAAACTTAAAAGTGTGTTAATTAGTGTCTATGGCTTGAGTCTAACATGAATATGTGATTTATTTGCTCGATCATGTTATTTTGCATAAACTAGCATGAACTTGAAATGGGTGTGTTTAATCTTGAGTTTTGGTTGATTAAATGTTGTTATTATGTTAAATTTAATGTATTAAATGTGTTACTAGCATCATTAGCTTCGTTTTGGTATGTTGGTTGACTTGGAAAAACTTCATAAACAAAATTGTTGAATTCTTGATTCTTGGTTAGGGTTTGATGAACTTTGAAATGAACTTTTGATGCATTGAATGCTATGATATATTGTTAGTAAGTGTTTAGTTGTATTTTATATTTAATTACCTTCGAAACGGTGTATCGTATATGTAAATTGGATTCCCGAATCATGAAATGCATTTTATGAAATTAAAACTTCAATGATGAACTTTTAACGACCATTCGACGAGGATTTTGTTATTGTTAATGATGGATTTGATTGATGATATGTATTTGTTTCTGTTTCTCGTTAAATTACCTTTCCAATGATATAAGATACGTGTTGTAAGTGTTTTTGGTTCATAAGTTGTGTTTGTTTGAAGTTTGGTTCGTGCACTTGTTAAAATTCAGCAACAGCAATTTCCCAGGTACAGGAGCGCCGCTTCTGTATTAAGAGCGCCGCTCCTGGTCAGCCTTTTGTAGAGTCTTTCATCAGATGCTAGGAGCACCACTCCTGGAAACAAGAGCGTCGCTTCTGGGTCCTCAAGAGCGCCGTTCCTGGTTTGGGTGCGCCGCTCCTGTGCTGAAAAAGTAGACCAACTTATTTTGTGTTTTCACAAATTCATCTCCGCTTACTCGCAACTCCGATTAACATGAAACTTGGCCAACATGTTTATATATGATTACTAATAGAAGAGAAATTGTCAGATACCCGACCCGACCCCGCCGACATTGGCTTTGACTTTGACCAAGTTTGACTTTTAGTCAAACTTAACCAAATACTTGTGCAATCGTTCTAATTTTCTATTATACATGATTCTTGCTTGAAACTTGACAACTTAATTCATATGCTATATGATCGAGTCATAACAAGCTATAGGACTAATTGAACAACTTTGACCAACCATGATTACCGTTATTGATACAACCTATTTGTTTAGGTCAAGACTAGCATTGTTCTTTGCACACGTTTACTTTGTGAAGTACCTATTTAACCGTGCACTCAAGGTGAGATCATAGTCCCACTTTTACTCTTTTATACTTACATTTGGGATGAGAAAACATAAACGTTTCGTTTTACAAAGTGAATACAAGTACGAAAACAAACATTCTACGTACGAGTTAGAACAAAAATGCCTCAATTCGATTATCATTAATTACACTTGCCGGGTGTAAGCGAGAACTTATGTTGTATGGCCATACGGGTTTGACAAACCCTCATTCGGACGGTTCGCTACCGTTATTCGGATGGAATATATTTTCGAGAATAAAGTGTAGGTTCTAACACTATGTGATGGGGTAACGTTAGTTAAGCCTTGATAATTGGGTGCTCGTGATAACAATTTTTAGAATGATTATACTATTACTTCAACGTTATAAAATCTTGTGGTTCAACTTACTTACTTACGTACTCACTTACTAAACCTATGATTTCACCAACGTTTTCATTGACAGATTTTCTATGTTTTTCTCAGGTCCTTGAACGATATGTGTTACATGTAGTGACCCGAACTTTTCCATGTTTATATATATTAAATGAAATTATTATTTACATGATTAAGTGTTTCCAACATGTTAAGCAATCAAACTTGTTAAGACTTGATTAATTGAAATAGGTTTCATATAGACAATTGACCACCCAAGTTGACCGGTGATTCACGAACGTTAAAACTTGTAAAAACTATATGATGTCATATATATGGATATTGATAATGCTAAAAACGAACATATATTTCATAGCATTATCCCTAAAGAAAGACAAACTTTTAGTTGCAATTGTTCTATTTACAAGTGATATTCGTTTAAATAATAAAAAGTGAAGACAAAAGACAGATTTGACGAATTGAAGACGCAAACAACCAAAAAGCTCAAAAGTACAAAGTACAATCAAAGTGGTTCCAATTATTGATAAGAAACGTCTCAAAATTACAAGAGTACAAGACGCAAAACGCAAAGTACAAGATATTAAATTATACGCAAGGACGTTCGAAAATCCGGAACCGGGACCAAAGTCAACTCTCAACGCTCAACGCAACGGACTAAAAATTACAAGTCAACTATGCACATAAATATAATATAATATTTAAATAATTCTTATAATTATTTATATATTATATTTATTTATTAAAACGTCGACAAGCAAAGAAACAAAAATATGTGAGCTGCTACCTACCCTCATGCGATCGCATGGCCTGGAGGCACAAAAGCCATACGATCGTATGGCCCTGAAATCCAGCCCACAGGCCTATAAATTAACAGCTTTGGTTCATCATACAGACATCTTTTCTTCTTCTTACTCATACGTAAACATATATATATATATATATATATATATATATATATATATATATATATATATATATATATATATATATATTATAATTTTAATTTTAATTTTAATTTTAATTCTAATAATAAGGGTATGTTAGGTAATGTTGTAAGGGTGTAAGTCGAAATTCTGTCCGTGTAACGCTACGCTATTTTTATTCACTGTAAGTTATGGTTAATGTTATTTTTAATTTAATGTCTCGTAGCTAAGTTATTATTATGCTTATTTAAGACGAAGTAATCATGATGTTGGGCTAAAAATATTAAGATTGGGTAATTGGGCTTTGTACCATAATTGGGGTTTGGACAAAAGAACGACACTTGTGGAAATTAGACTATGGGCTATTAATGGGCTTTATATTAACTAAATGATATCTCGTTAATTTAATATATAGACTTATAATTTGACATATTTATATATAACCACATACACTTGACTGGGCACGGTGGGCGGGATATCTATAAATACCAATAATTGTTCATTTTACCGGACACGGAACTGGATTAATAGTTAGTAGACTTGTTGAAACAGGGGTGGATTACATTCAAGGGTAATTGGTGTAACTGTTAACAAAGTAGTAAAACCTTGGTTTACACGCAGTCGATAACCTGGTGTATTTGTTAAACAAAGTGTTAAAACCTTGTTACAATTCGAATCCCCAATTAGTTGGAATATTTGACTTCGGGAATAAGAATAATTTGGTGAAGACTTCCGCATTTTATGATTATGACTGATGGACCATTATGGACAACTCCGTATGGACATATTGAATAATCCAGGACAAAGAACAATTAACCCATGGGAATAAACTAAAAATCAACACGTCAAACATCATGATTATGGAAATTTAAATAAGCATAATTCTTTTATTTCATATTTAATTGCACTTTTAATTATCGCACTTTTATTTATTGTCATCGTATTTTATCGCACTTTTATTTATCGCAATTTCATTATCGTTATTTCCTTATGCTTTAAATTAAGTTATATTTATTTTTAATATTTTACATTAGATTTTAACTGCGACTAAAGTTTTAAAAATCGACAAACCGGTCATTAAACGGTAAAAACCCCTTTTAATAATAATAATATTACTTATATATATTTTTGTATTTTTACAAATATAGTTTTTAAAATTTTAGCGTTAAGCTTGTTTAAGAGATCCCTGTGGAACGAACCGGACTTACTAAAAACTACACTACTGTACGATTAGGTACACTTCCTATAAGTGTTGTAGCAAGGTTTAGGTATATCCATTCTATAAATAAATAAATATCTTGTGTAAAATTGTATCATATTTAATAGTATTACGTTGTAAAAATAATACTATTTCCTAGTACACCTCGCACACATCAAGTATTTTTGGCGCCGCTGCCGGGGACATTCTTGCTTAAATGCTGGAAGCGCAACGCTATATAAAAAAAAGATTTTTATTAATTTTTAGTTTACTTTTATAAAACTACGCTTTTATAAAAATACGTTTTAAATATTCGAAAATATAAAAAGAAAAATAAAATTTATATATTTTTAAGAGTTTGTTAAATATTTAAGTTCTATAAAGTTTCTTTATTTTTATTTTGTAAAAATATAAGTTTTATTTAATTTATATAAATATATTATATAAATATCTAAATCAGAAAACAAAAAAAAATAAAAATAAAATAAAATAAATAAGCACTCGGCCCGATCACTGTAACAGCCCAAAGTCTGGCCCAAATTCGTAGACGATGCAATCGCATGGTATTTCAACGGTCAGGCCATGCGATCGCATGACCTGATTTGACAGGCCTGGTAACCTCAGCCGACAGTTAGGGTTTAATTATAATTATAATTATTATATATTTAAAACCCTAATTAGGGTTTAGTATCTAATTAATTTAGTTTAGTTTTTAATTAATTTGTTTTAATTAGTTTAATTAGTTTTAATAAATTATAAAATTAATAGTTTTATAAAATAAATAATATAAAAATAATATTTTTATAAAATTGTACTTTTTATAACTTTAAGTATATTTTTATATTTTGTATCTTTTTATTTGTTTTAGCATAATATTTGTATTTTTTCGCTCGTTTTTAGTTTCAAGTAATAGTTTTTGCCATAGTTATTTTTACTTCTAGATTTTTAGGCTTTGCCGTAAAATCCCTTAAGTGCTTTTTCTTTAGACTAAGATTTAAGTGCTTTAGAATTTTGCGACGCCGTTTTTATATTTTAGTACCTTTTTAAGTTATTGCCATTTGGGATATAGTATTTCTCTAAAGCTTTAATATTTTTAGACGCAACTTTTAATTTTTAGTTTTTATTTCCTTTTTAAGTTTCGACGCGCTACTTTCTTATTTTTATTTTTCGACGCCTATTATTTTTCGACCTTTTATTTTTTTTCGACGTTTTTCGATGCGCTCTTTTTCTTTCTTATTTCTCGACGCTCTAGTTTTTAGGACTTATATTTTTTCTATTTTTAATCTAAAATTTCTTTAAATTTAAACGAAAAATTATTTTAAGTGGTTAAACTGATAGACATCAAAATTTTCTGGTTCGTAGTAATAGTTGGATTTGTACGTGGACCGGGTTATTGGAGCCAAATAGTACTCAATTATATTGAGACCAAACGAATCCTGCCCCTCTGCTGCATCTTTTGGCTATTCAAAACGTGGGCAAAATCAGAAAAGTCTATTAATTGGATAACTTATATAATTTTTCTTTCTTTTTAAAAACTAATAGGATATTCAGTGAATGCACCGAGCAAAACGTTCACCACCTTTTGTACGTTCACCAGCTGTAACCAGATCAAGACATCTAGCAAATATTGCCGTCGTTGATTTTTCTTTAAAATCGTCATCCAGTCGACCAAGTACTCCAATTCAAATTTCCAATAATCCATTTTTTGAACCCGACCTCACAATTGAGAATCCGGAGAATATTCAGGGACAATTCATAGATCCTGAACCATTAAT
Source organism: Rutidosis leptorrhynchoides (assembly GCF_046630445.1). Classification (NCBI taxonomy): domain Eukaryota; kingdom Viridiplantae; phylum Streptophyta; class Magnoliopsida; order Asterales; family Asteraceae; genus Rutidosis; species Rutidosis leptorrhynchoides. Next base: position 170,112,952 of record NC_092338.1, on the reverse strand, counting down.
CTTTCCTCCGGAACCACCAATCATTCAAACAGAGATTGTTGAGGAACCAACCATTAAATCAGAATCCTCTAGTGATTCAGATTCAACAAATTCAATTATGGAAAATCTGGAACCTCTAAGTATGGAAGACCGAATGCGAGCTAAACGCACCGGCCAAGGTCACGCAATTACTCAACCTGACATTAATGCACCAGATTATGAAATCAAGGGACAAATCCTACATATGGTAACTAATCAATGCCAATTTAGTGGTGCACCAAAGGAAGATCCAAATGAACATCTTCGTACCTTTAATAGGATTTGCACACTATTTAAAATAAGAGAAGTGGAGGATGAACAAATATATCTCATGTTATTTCCCTGGACTTTAAAGGGAGAAGCCAAAGATTGGTTGGAATCGTTACCTGAAGGAGCGATTGATACATGGGACATTTTAGTTGAAAATTTTCTCAAACAATTCTTTCCGGCATCTAAAGCCGTGAGACTTCAAGGAGAAATTGTTACGTTCACACAGAAGCCAAATGAAACTCTATATGAGGCTTGGACAAGATTTGGAAAGTTATTAAGAGGATGTCCGCAACATGGTTTAGACACCTGTCAAATAGTACAAATATTCTACCAAGGATGCGACATCACTACAAGAAAAGACATCGATATAGCAGCTGGTGGTTCTATTATGAAGAAAACCGCAACTGATGCTTATAAAATTATTGATAACACTGCTTCCCACTCACATGAGTGGCACCAAGAAAAAGATATCGTTAGATCATCTAAAGCAGCTAGAGCCGATTCTAGCCATGACTTAGATTCCATTTCTGCAAAGATAGATGATGTCGAGAGATGAATGGAAAAGAAGACTAAAGATATCCACTCAATACAAATTAGTTGTGAGCAGTGTGGACGACCACATTTGACAAAAGATTGTCTCAGTATTGAACTAACAATGGAACAATGAGAGAATGTTTCATACATAAACCAAAGGCTTGGAAATAATTATCAGAATAATTATCAACCGCCAAGACCAAACTACAATCAAAACCAGAATTATAACCGAAATGTTCCATACAACAACCAACAAGGTCCTATCAATCAACAAGTATCTAACAATACTTACAATCAGCAAAGACCTATTTCTCAAAATAAACCACCACAAACCGATGATAAAAAGCCAAATTTAGAAGACATGATGTCGAAGCTAGTTGAATCTCAAACTCAATTTTTCACATCTCAGAAACAAACCAATGAACAAAATGCTCAAGCATTTAGAAATCAACAAGCTTCTATTTAAAATCTGGAACAAGAAGTGAGCAACCTAGCAAGGTTGATAGGTGAAAGAAAACCGGGAAGTCTACCTAGTGATACAAATGCTAACCCCCGAAATGAAACAGCTAAAGCCATTACCACAAGAAGTGGTATCACACTTAAACCACCTGAAATACCTGTAATTTCTGATAATGCTATTCCTACTCCACAAGAACCACAATCTGATCAAGATAAGGAAAAAGAACCGGTAGTTAAAAAGGTTAATGAAGATAACACAGTTAAGGCTAAACCTTATGTTAAACCATACCAACCACCACTTCCTTACCCGAGTAAAATGAGAAAAGAGAGACTTGAAGCCGAGCAATCCAAATTCTTGGATATGTTTAAACAGATAAATGTAAATCTTCCTTTCATTGATGTGATTTCAGGAATGCCTAGATACGCTAAATTCTTGAAAGATCTAATCACAAATAGAAAGAAAATGGAAGAACTCTCGGCTGTTACTATAAATGCTAATTGTTCTGCAGTGCTGTTGAATAAGATACCAGAAAAATTATCAGATCTAGGAAGTTTCACAATTCCATGTTTTCTGGATAGTCTTAGTTCAATAGAAGCATTGGCAGATTTAGGTGCTAGTATAAATTTAATGCTGTATTCACTATACGCTAAACTAGACCTTGGAGAATTGAAACCAACACGAATAAGCATACAACTAGCCAATCGATCAGTAAAATATCCTAGTGGGATAATGGAGAACATGCTAGTTAAAGTTGGTACTTTAGTATTTCCAGTAGATTTTGTTATTTTGGACATGGAAGAAGATTCTCGAGTACCTCTCATATTAGGAAGACCATTCTTAAACACGGCCAAAGCAATAATAGACGTGTTTGGTAAGAAACTGACCCTAAGTATAGAGGACGAGAGTGTTACCTTTTCAGTTGATAGAGCCATGCAACAACCGCAATCTGCAGATGATACATGTTATTATATTCAAACTATAGAATCACATGCAGAATTGTTAGAAGAATTTCCAGAATTACAAGGAACAGGAGAATGTTCTTTAGGAGAAAGTACTGAACCAATTGATGAAACTGAAATGATAGCTACACTTATGGCTAATGGATATGAACCAACAACAGAAGAAATTCAAATGCTAAAAGAGGAAGACAGATATCGATACAAATCATCGATAGAAGAACCACCGCCATTAGAGTTAAAGCCACTTTCAAACCATTTGGAATATGCTTATTTACATGGTGAATCTGAATTACCTGTAATAATATCGTCTTCTCTTACTGAAAATGAAAAATCTCAACTCATTTCTGTGCTAAAAGCTCATAAACCAGCTATTGCATGGAAAATTCATGATATTAAAGGAATAAGTCCTTTGTATTGCACACATAAAATCCTTTTGGAAGAAGGTCATAAAATGTATGTGCAACGCCAACGAAGACTAAATACTAATATGCAAGATGTTGTTAAGAAAGAAATTATTAAACTACTAGATGCAGGTCTAGTTTATCCAATTTCTGATAGTCCATGGGTAAGCCCAGTTCAATGCGTGCCTAAGAAGGGTGGCATGACTGTCATCACAAATGAGAAAAATGAGCTTATTCCTACTAGGACTGTAACAGGATGGCGTGTTTGTATTGATTATAGAAAATTAAATGACGCCACCAGAAAAGATCACTTTCCCTTACCTTTTATTGATCAAATGTTGGAAAGATTAGCCGGAAATAGTTACTATTGTTTTCTTGATGGTTTTTCCGGATATTTTCAAATTCCAATAGCACCCGAGGATCAAGAGAAAACCACGTTCACGTGCCCTTATGGTACTTTTGCTTACAAACGCATGCCATTTAGACTTTGCAACGCCCCTTCAACCTTTCAAAGGTGCATGATGGCGATTTTTCACGACATGATAGAAGAATGCATGGAAGTTTTCATGGATGACTTTTCAGTCTTCGGTGATATATTTGAATCATGTCTAGTTAATCTTGAACGAATGCTTATTAGATGCGAACAATCAAATCTAGTTCTTAATTGGGAGAAATGCCATTTCATGGTTAAAGAAGGCATCGTTCTTGGTCATAAAATTTCAAAGGAAGGAATTGAAGTGGATAGAGCTAAAGTAGATGTAATTGCTAAACTTCCACATCCCACCAATGTTAGAGGAGTTAGGAGTTTTCTAGGGCATGCCGGTTTTTACCGATGTTTCATAAAAGATTTTTCTAAAATTGCCACTCCTATGAATAAACTCCTAGAAAAGGATGCTCCATTCATCTTTTCAGATGAATGTATCAAATCTTTTAATATTCTTAAAGAAAAACTCACTAATGCGCCGATTATGATAACTCCAAATTGGAATCTACCGTTTGAACTTATGTGCGATGCAAGTGATTTTGCAATGGGAGCCGTTTTTGGACAAAGGATTGAAAAACGATTTCAACCTATTTATTATGCTAGTAAGACATTACAAAGAGCACAAATGAATTATACAACTACTGAAAAAGAACTCCTTGCTATTGTCTTTGTTTTTGACAAATTTCGTTCATATCTCCTTCTAACTAAAACGGTGGTCTATACCGACCATTCTGCTCTTAGATACCTATTTTCGAAACAAGATGTCAAACCAAGATTAATCCGTTGGATCTTACTCTTACAAGAGTTCGATATTGAAATCCGAGACAAAAAGGGAGCAGAAAATCTAGCCGCTGATCATCTTTCTCGTCTTGAAAATCCTGAATTAGAAGTTCTAAATGAATCGGCCATACAAGACAACTTTCCTGATGAATACTATTGAAGATAGATTATAATGAAATTTCATGATTTTGCAGACTATGCAAACTATTTAGTATGTGGATTCCTTGAAAAAGGATTATCGTACCAAAAATGAAAGAAATTCTTTAGTGATATAAAACACTATTTCTGGGAAGATCCACATTTGTTTAAAAGTTGTCCCAATGGAATAATACGCCGATGTGTATTCGGAGATGAAGCTAGTCAAATCTTAAACCATTGTCACACAGGACCAACAGGAGGGCATTATGGGCCTCAACTAATAGCAAGAAAATTTTACGATACTGGATTCTATTGGCCTACAATTTTCAAAGACGCACACCTTCTTTGCAAATCCTGTGATGCTTGTCAAAGGGCTGGAAAAATAAGTCATCGTGATGAAATGCCACAAAATGTCATTCAAGTATGTGAAGTATTTGACATTTGGGGTATTGACTTTATGGGTCCATTTCCAAAATCTCATAATAATCTCTATATTCTCGTTGCCATTGATTATGTATCTAAATGGGCGGAAGCACAAGCTCTCCCAACTAACGATGCACGAGTTGTAGTCAACTTTTTAAAACGTCTTTTTGCTAGGTTTGGAACACCGAAAGCTTTAATAAGTGATCGGGGTACTCATTTTTGTAACAATCAACTTGAGAAAGTTCTTAAAAGATATGGAGTAACTCATAAAATCTCCACCGCTTATCATCCACAAACAAGTGGACAAGTTGAAAATACCAACCGAGCTTTAAAACGTATTCTAGAGAAAACTGTAGGATCAAATCCGAAGGAATGGTCCATGAAATTGGAGGATGCACTTTGGGCTTTTACAACAGCCTACAAAACTCCAATTGGAACCACACCTTTTAAACTCGTTTACGGAAAAGCATGTCATCTTCCAGTAGAAATTGAACACAAAGCATTTTGGGCTTTGAAGACATGTAATCTTGATTTACATGAAGCCGGACGTCTACGATTAAGTCAACTAAACGAATTAGAAGAATTAAGACTTGAGGCATATGAAAATTCGTTAATCTATAAAGAAAGAACGAAGAAATGGCATGATAAAAGAATCAGAAGTTCAAAAGAATTTAAAGAAGGAGACAGAGTTCTTCTTTTCAATTCACGATTCAAACTATTTCCTGGAAAATTAAAATCAAGATGGTCTGGACCATTCATAGTCAAAAGAGTTTTCCCATACGGAACAATAGAGTTAATAAATTCAAATGGGATTGAATTTAAAGTTAATGGTCACAGAGTTAAACATTACATACATGGTCCGATGGAAGTTGACAATGAAGTCAATCATAATTTCACCACCCAAGAAAACCTTCAAAATGAAAACATAAATATGTTATCAACAACATATGAAAAATCAAAATTGGAAAATAGGGAGGATTCAAATTTGAGTGATGAAGAAGAATTCTTATACAAACCTCCCATTCCAAGAAACGAAGAAAAATGTAAACAAGAAGTTCAAATAGAAGTGAAAGAACCAAGAAAAGAACACCCAAAAAAAGGTTTACAAACCAACTCGACTTACTAAAGCAGGAGACCCGGGTGAATTTATCATTTCTTGCTTGCTTAATGATGGTGATGTATATAATGGACTCGCAGATTTAGGAGCAAGTGCAAATATTATGCCTCTTTCCTTATACAAAAGATTAGGTATGGGTAAATTAAAACCAACCAAAATAGGTGTTCAATCATTTGACCTAACCATTAAACACCCGGTTGGAATAGCAAATAATTTACTTGTTAACGTGGGAAGTTTGACCTTTGTTGCAAACTTCATAGTGATTAATATGGAGGAAAACCTTGATATTCCTCTAATTTTAGGTCGCTCATTTTTAGCAACCACCGAGGCATTCATTGATGTAAGAGAAGGTAGAATGACACTTAGGGATGGTGATACATCGATCACCTTTGTGAACCGAAAGTTTAGATCTCCACCAACCAAAACTGTTAAACCAATAAAAACGTATAAGTGTGGGGAAGATGAAGAAATACTTAATGATAATCCGATCACAAAGAACCCTGTTGATGATAAGAAATTAGATGAACCCGTTTTTAACAGTTCAACAAAGAAACTTTATAAACTGATTCATGATGCTAAGATTAAGGGAAACTTTAAGATATGTAACCGATTAATATCTAATTTATCACCAAAAGAAAAGGCGATGTTAGTTGAATTTGTGAAAGTTACGGAGGAAATCAACAAATGGATTGAAGTAAAAGTCAAAGATATTCAAGTTGTTGATGATCCAATTGAAAATAACATTAATCACAATTTCAACTAAGTGTAGGGAGGTTCGAATCTTGTTAGGGTAATATGTATTTCTGTTAGAGTTAGATTTTCTATTTTCGTGTAGTTCTCGAGAATGGAATCCGAATGGTCTTTCCCTAGCAGACCCTAAAGAACTAGTCTTCTCCCCCCATTCTGAATTTTTATTTTTTTAGGTTTTACGAGATGAAGACTTCCTGTGAATTAAACCATGGTCTAATGCTACACGCTTTGATCACTAAACGTAATAATGACACCCTTCCAAGTGAATTGGTATCATTAATCAGAGGTAAATTGGACGGAGTAAGAAAAGAATCCAGGAACGAAAATAATAAGTTACATTTTGGTAAAGAAAAATCAAAATCCGCAGCGAAAAGAAGAGCTCGACACCTTGAAAGATGTCACAAATGCGGAAAATGGTCACACGAAGGAAAATGTTCGCGAATCAGACATATTCCAATACCGAATTCGTTACTTTATGCAGAGATGGACCGTTCATATGTTTCGAAGAAAAAACGTTGAATGCTCGAGGTTATGCTTATGTAGCTATGGAAAACCAATTAGTCCGACTATCTTATGAGTGGGCTAAAACAGGTCACTGAGAATTCCATTTCACAGGTAAGTATGTACAGTTTTTATTTTTATTTTATTGCTTTTAACCTTTTGATATTAAACGCTAAATTGTTCGCTATAAAGTATTAAATTGGTATTCAATAAAATTAGATTTTGCGACCGAAATTATTGATATCATACAAAAATTTATTACATCACTGCGAAATTTACCGTTTATTCTTAAGGTATAAATATCTTTAATCAATCAACCCAAAATATTTCAAAAATTCGTCAGGAGTAAAACTAGGTAATATAGCCAAAATTACTTTACCGAAAAGAGGGGCGTATATTTTTGATAATATTTGATTGATTAAAGTGGGATAAAAGACCAAAAAGATTTTTAATTTTTAATTTTACTATGTTTTTAAATTTAATATATAAATATTAAATTAATATTGCAAAACTTTTAAAATCAATAGATTTAAGTTTGTAAATATTTGAAAAAATTAATATTTTTTATAAGTTTGTATGCATAAAAACAAAATTATAATTTAAATTTGGTGTGAATTTTTTTTTTAAATTTTAATAATATGAATTTTTAATTTTGTGCATTTTAAATTTAAGTTTGGTGTGAATTTAAAAACAAAAATTTACTTTATTTCGCTAAGTTAAAAATTGATTTCTAAAAATTCGTCGTGAGTTGAAGACTAGGTCGTTGAACCGAAATTGCTCTATCCAAGGGAGGGACGAGAATTTTTATTATCATTATTTTTAATCTTGTTGAATTAAAGTATGCCAAAAACATTAAAAAACCCAAAAATCTTTGTTTTTAAAACTAAGCTTTGAATTGACAAATTTTAAAATTTTATCGAGGGACGGACTAGGACAACGATCCGAAACGCCTCATCCTAAAAAGAAATAAAATTTTAAATTTTAATTAATTATATGTTTTATTAGTATAAGATTTTTTTATAAAAAAACAAAAAAAAGGGGGGGGGAACTTCGAGATCGCGGAGCCAGGAGGCTATCCCCCTTCGAGATCGCGGAGTAACAGAAATCCAGAAAGGATAAACTGGTCTACAAACCAGTTTCTTCACACACACACCACACATATTCTGCGAAAAATCCACGAAAAAAGCACCCCAAAATCGCCATGTTGCACTGTTTTTCATCAAATTTGTTGCTAAAAATTGATGTGGAGATTCCTACCTAGATCCCTTTCAAGAAGAATGTTAATTTCTACATCCCTAACACTCTTAAATTGGAATTTTTTTTTGTGTTCTTGAGCTATTTTTTTTAATTTGATTTTTGTTAATTTTTAGTGTAATTAGTGTTAAATTGTTGATATATTATGCATGTATAACCTAGATTGATGCTATTTAACATGATTTGAAGCCAAAAACTTCAAAATTTTTAGGAATCAAGGGTTTGTGTTCTTGAGTAATTTGGGGCTTTTTGATATAAACAGGTTATGGCCGATTTTTGTCATGAATTATTGCTAAATTAAGTAGTGTAACATGTTTAGGTAGCTAAATGATCAATACTTTGATCCTAAACATGATTTTTGAGAATTAAAGTGGACTTTTTAAGTCTAAAATTCATGAACTTGATTAATTTGATATAAAAGCCATTTGAAACTTGTTTAATTGCTAGTAATGATTATTTTGACATGTTATTTGAGTAGAATGCATATAAACTTGGTAAACATTTTCATATATGCTTATTTGAAAAAGTATAGAATTGTTAAAAATATGAAAATGAGCATGAGTTTAATATGGATTAAATATGTCATGTTAGTTATTTTTAATTGTTATTTTGCTAATACCAATGCATTTTTGGATGCACAATTCCTTTTTGTTTAATGTGTTTAGCAGAATGAACGAGGTGAATCTTCATCCGCGCCACAAAATTTGAATACTTATAATGAAAGTGACGAGGATCAAGATCTCAGTGAACAATACAAACAGAATCAACCTCATCCTTTAATTTCATTGTCGCGATCAGTTGAAGCAAATCTACACCCTAACTTATGATTTGACAGATTTTGGATAGACTATCCAAAATATCAGAGGAACTTGAACATTCTTTATCTCAAAGATGTTGAAGTGTCCAGGGTGATAGATTGGGCACCATTAGAAACAGTGGGATTGGCCGAGCCAATAAGAGAATTACTTACACAAAGGTATGGTAATTCTACTTTCAATGATTGGATTAATCTATTCACTATACGTAGACCTGTGTATAAGGAATGGTGCGTTGAGTTAGTAAGTACTATTGAACTAAATGATGAAGTAACTAGTTTAACGGATAGAAGTTTTATTAGATTTCTATTAGGAGGTGGGATGCGCCGTATGTCTTTATTAGATATGGCTGAAGCTTTGTGTATTTATACGGCTGAAGAATTATTAACTAATGATTGTAGACAGTTGATAAGTAATGGTAGAAGGGTTGATTATGATTTTGATAAGAATGAGTTGTGGAGTATAATGACTAGCCATAATCGTTTTCGTGGAGGTCACTATTCTTATACTGATATACATAGAGCTGAGCTTAGGGTAATCCATAGATTCATTTCCAACTCTATTACACAAAGGGGTAGAAATAAAGATAAAGTGACTGAAGAAGATTTATTTTATCTGATGTGTATTAGAGACCCACAGAGCTTTGTAAATATTTCTTATTGTGTGGGCTATTATTTGTCGGATATGATAAAAGGAATGCGAAACAATAGTATTATAGGAGGTGGTATTTTTGTGACTTTAATTGCCGAGTACCTCGGTGTGGATATTACTCGGGGAAGGGAGTTAGTACAAGTACCCATTCCTCGTGATCGGATTGATATGCGGGTATATGCTGGTGCAAAGGTTTTGTTGAAAAGAAATAATGTTGCACTTCCATATCAAGGGAATCATCCACAGGTAGAAAGAGGTCAACAACAAGGTAATGTGGGAGGAGGAAACCAAATGACCGATATACAAAGAATAATGTCCCAAACTGAATACCAACGGGCTATGCAACAAGAGTATCAGGCTTGGCAATATCATCAAGAATATATCAAAGCCTATTTAGCCTCCCAAGGTAGGACCTACATTCCTACTGAGCCAGTCCATTTTCCTCTGTGGACCGAGGACACGAGACCACATTTTCCTACCTATGACCCATTTCAAGCATATCAAGATAGATACAATGAACCATGGAATCCCTACGGGTTTCAGAATCAACCCTAGTTTACTTAGTCTTATTTATCTTATTTATTTGTAATGTTGCTATATTTAATACTTATGTTGGTATTGTATTAGTTTTTATAATTTTCTAACTTTTATTATTATATTTTAATAATTTTTGAATGTGGGGTAATATACCAAAATTCAAACATATGTATATATGTTTGCAGTTTATCTTATGTACACAACAGGGTAAAACAATGCATTTTCAAAGACTGGCATTAAGTTCAGCAAAAGCTACTAATTTTGAAGACAAGATGCAAAATAAATGTGATGAAACAACAAACGGAATGAACAAATGATGTGCACCATTTATCATTCAACAAACAAACGCCAATATGTTTGGAAACTTTGGTAAAATTTAATCATTTTTCTACGATAATCACCCTCAATAATTTAAATTGTTACTAATTTCTTGCAAATGAGGGCATTGCAAGATCTTAAGTGTGGGATGTAGTGACCCGAACTTTTCCATGTTTATATATATTAATTGAGATTGATATTTACATGATTAAATGTTTCCAACATGTTAAGCAATCAAACTTGTTAAGACTTGATTAATTGAAATAGGTTTCATATAGACAATTGACCACCCAAGTTGACCGGTGATTCACGAACGTTAAAACTTGTAAAAACTATATGATGACATATATATGGATATATATATATATATATATATATATATATATATATATATATATATATATATATATATATATATATATATATATATATATATATATATATAGTTAACATGATACTATGATAAGTAAACATATCATTAAGTATATTAACAATGAACTACATATGTAAAAACAAGACTACTAACTTAATGATTTTTAAACGAGACATATATGTAACGATTATCGTTGTAAAGACATTTAATGTATATATATCATATTAAGAGATATTCATACATGATAATATCATGATAATATAATAATTTAAAATCTCATTTGATATTATAAACATTGGGTTAACAACATTTAACAAGATCGTTAACCTAAAGGTTTCAAAACAACACTTACATGTAACGACTAACGATGACTTAACGACTCAGTTAAAATGTATATACATGTAGTGTTTTAATATGTATTTATACACTTCTGAAAGACTTCAATACACTTATCAAAATACTTCTACTTAACAAAAATGCTTACAATTACATCCTCGTTCAGTTTCATCAACAATTCTACTCGTATGCACCCGTATTCGTACTCGTACAATACACAGCTTTTAGATGTATGTACTATTGGTATATACACCCCAATGATCAGCTCTTAGCAGCCCATGTGAGTCACCTAACACATGTGGGAACCATCATTTGGCAACTAGCATGAAATATCTCATAAAATTACAAAAATATGAGTAATCATTCATGACTTATTTACATGAATACAAAATTACATATCCTTTATATCTAATCCATACACCAACGACCAAAAACACCTACAAACACTTTCATTCTTCAATTTCCTTCATCTAATTGATCTCTCTCAAGTTCTATCTTCAAGTTCTAAGTGTTCTTCATAAATTCCAAAAGTTCTAGTTTCATAAAATCAAGAATACTTTCAAGTTTGCTAGCTCACTTCCAATCTTGTAAGGTGATCATCCAACCTCAAGAAATCTTTGTTTCTTACAGTAGGTTATCATTCTAATACAAGGTAATAATCATATTTAAACTTTGGTTCAATTTCTATAACTATAACAATCTTATTTCAAGTGATGATCTTACTTGAACTTGTTTTCGTGTCATGATTCTTCTTCAAGAACTTCGAGCCATCCAAGGATCCATTGAAGCTAGATCCATTTTTCTATTTTCCAGTAGGTTTATCCAAGGAAATTAAGGTAGTAATGATGTTCATAACATCATTCGATTCATACATATAAAGCTATCTTATTCGAAGGTTTAAACTTGTAATCACTAGAACATAGTTTAGTTAATTCTAAACTTGTTCGCAAACAAAAGTTAATCCTTCTAACTTGACTTTTAAAATCAACTAAACACATGTTCTATATCTGTATGATATGCTAACTTAATGATTTAAAACCTGGAAACACGAAAAACACCGTAAAACCGGATTTACGCCGTCGTAGTAACACCGCGGGCTGTTTTGGGTTAGTTAATTAAAAACTATGATAAACTTTGATTTAAAAGTTGTTATTCTGAGAAAATTATTTTTATTATGAACATGAAACTATATCCAAAAATTATGGTTAAACTCAAAGTGGAAGTATGTTTTCTAAAATGGTCATCTAGACGTCGTTCTTTCGACTGAAATGACTACCTTTACAAAAACGACTTGTAACTTATTTTTCCGACTATAAACCTATACTTTTTCTGTTTAGATTCATAAAATAGAGTTCAATATGAAACCATAGCAATTTGATTCACTCAAAACGGATTTAAAATGAAGAAGTTATGGGTAAAACAAGATTGGATAATTTTTCTCATTTTAGCTACGTGAAAATTGGTAACAAATCTATTCCAACCATAACTTAATCAACTTGTATTGTATATTATGTAATCTTGAGATACCATAGACACGTATACAATGTTTCGACCTATCATGTCGACACATCTATATATATTTCGGAACAACCATAGACACTCTATATGTGAATGTTGGAGTTAGCTATACAGGGTTGAGGTTGATTCCAAAATATATATAGTTTGAGTTGTGATCAATACTGAGATACGTATACACTGGGTCGTGGATTGATTCAAGATAATATTTATCGATTTATTTCTGTACATCTAACTGTGGACAACTAGTTGTAGGTTACTAACGAGGACAGCTGACTTAATAAACTTAAAACATCAAAATATATTAAAAGTGTTGTAAATATATTTTGAACATACTTTGATATATATGTATATATTATTATAGGTTCGTGAATCAACCAGTGGCCAAGTCTTACTTCCCGACGAAGTAAAAATCTGTGAAAGTGAGTTATAGTCCCACTTTTAAAATCTAATATTTTTGGGATGAGAATACATGCAGGTTTTATAAATGATTTACAAAATAGACACAAGTACGTGAAACTACATTCTATGGTTGAATTATCGAAATCGAATATGCCCCTTTTTATTAAGTCTGGTAATCTAAGAATTAGGGAACAGACACCCTAATTGACGCGAATCCTAAAGATAGATCTATCGGGCCCAACAAGCCCCATCCAAAGTACCGGATGCTTTAGTACTTCGAAATTTATATCATATCCGAAGGGTGTCCCGGAATGATGGGGATATTCTTATATATGCATCTTGTTAATGTCGGTTACCAGGTGTTCACCATATGAATGATTTTTATCTCTATGTATGGGATGTGTATTGAAATATGAAATCTTGTGGTCTATTATTATGATTTGATATATATAGGTTAAACCTATAACTCACCAACTTTTTTGTTGACGTTTTAAGCATGTTTATTCTCAGGTGATTATTAAGAGCTTCCGCTGTCGCATACTTAAATAAGGACGAGATTTGGAGTCCATGCTTGTATGATATTGTGTAAAAACTACATTCAAGAAACTTATTTTGTTGTAACATATTTGTATTGTAAACCATTATGTAATGGTCGTGTGTAAACAGGATATTTTAGATTATCATTATTTGATAATCTACGTAAAGCTTTTTAAAACCTTTATCTATGAAATAAAGGTTATGGTTTGTTTTGAAAATGAATGCAGTCTTTGAAAAACGTCTCATATAGAGGTCAAAACCTCGCAACGAAATCAATTAATATGGAACGTTTTTAATCAATAAGAACGGGACATTTCAGTTGGTATCCGAGCGTTGGTCTTAGAGAACCAGAATTTTGCATTAGTGTGTCTTATCGAGTTTGTTAGGATGCATTAGTGAGTCTGGACTTCGACCGTGTTTACTTGAAAAATGATTGCTTAACAAATTTTGTTGGAAACTATATATTTTTAACATGTGAATATTATGTGATATATTAATCTCTTAACGCGTTTGATATTATGTGATAGATGTCTACCTCTAGAACAAGTCCCATTGACTCACCTAATAATAATGAAGAGTCAAATGTAAATTGGAATGATTCGTGGACTGATTCACAAGTTCCCGAAGAGGAACCGGAAGAAGAGTCGGAACCGGAAGAAGAATCGGAACCGGATGAAGAAATAGAACCGGTGGGGGAAATAATAAAACGGTTAAGTAAAAGAAAATCCTCAACCAACCGACCAAGGTTAATTATGGTCAATGGTGTTTCCGCCAAGGAAGCAAAATATTGGGAGGATTACCAATTCTCCGATGAATCGGATTCCGACGAGAATTCCGATGATGTTATAGAAATTACCCCAACCGAATTTAAAAAGGCAAAAGAAAATAATAAGGGAAAGGGCATAAAAATAGAGAAATCTAATTCCAACCCCGATGAACTTTATATGTATCGTCAACCCCCGAAGTCCTTAAGTTGTAACAATGACCCGGGAACCTCTAAACCACCAGGTTTTTCTAAACCAATGTGGAAAATAACAGCTAGTATTAGGGAAACATCATATATCCCTAGAAACTTGGCAAAACGAACCAAAACCGAAGAAGAAGAAACAAGCGAGTCGGAATAAGATAGTTGTATTCGTGTGGTGTAATATATGTAATATAGTGTGCTTATGCTTTATGATATATGTAAAAATTGCTTGTATTAATAAGTATTTTTTTTTATGAATCTAACTCTTGTCTATTTTACAGTATAAAAACACAAAATGGATAGACAACCCAATATTTTAAGAGACCTACCCGGAGACATGATTGATGAAATCTTGTCTAGAGTCGGTCAGAATTCTTCGGCACAACTATTTAAGGAGAGATCAGTTTGTAAGACATTCGAAGAACGTTCCAAGAATGCCTTGGTTTATAAAAGTCTTTCGTTCGAAAGATGGGGGATATCACATTGGGAAATCCATAAATTACGATGTGTTTACTTTGACGCATATATTGCGGGGAACCCAAATGCTATTTTACGTAATGGGTTAAGAAATTATTTTGACTCAATATATCCGAATATTGGACTTCGTGATTTAGAAAAAGTGGCTAACATGCAACATAAAGAAGCATGTTATGCTTACGGATTAGTAATGTTCGCTTCTCACCAAAGTAAGAGCAAGAACATCGGGCTACAACTATTAAACAAAACGTTCCCACAAGTGACGGAGTCGGTAATTGGGGTAAGAAATGAGGTTTTTAGATTGTTACGGGACTGTTGGACAGTACGTAACCCTCGTCCCTTTGACGACATTACAACACGCTGTCTTATCAACGGCCATAACGGTTATGTTCCACAAGACCAAGGATGGGAAGTAATCCTAGTAAAACCAGAATGCATGACTTGTTTCTGGACGTATGAATTACGTGTCTTTATTGCCTTTGCTGAACGACTTATGTACTAGCTAGAATTATCTTCACAACCATCTTGTATCAAATTTATTGTGTGCTATATTTCATGCTATATGTAAAATAAGCGGTATTGTAAGTTTGTAAAATATTGTGTAAAAGTTTGAACGCGAAATATTATTATAATCAGTTTTTCATATAGAATTGTAGTAGTTGAATTGTATATTAGCTACTAAGTATGAACTTAACGGGTAGGTACTACCCGAATTTAAACTTATAAAACGCTAATATGAAGAAAAAGCTTTTATAAATGAGTTCATATTATGCTACGAAATACTATTAACTACTCTTAATATTCTGTATGATTAACTTGTTCCATTTGACTATTTTGAAGGAAATGGCACCGACTACTCGACACACCGTGAATATGAATGAAGAGGAATTCCGTACTTTTCTAGCTTCAAACATAGCCGCAGTACAGGCTGCGCTACATACCAACAATAACCTTGGATCTAGCAGTACAGGAAATCGTGTAGGATGCACCTACAAAGAATTCACTGCCTGCAAACCTTTGGAATTTGATGGAACCGAAGGACCGATCGGATTGAAACGGTGGACCGAGAAGGTCGAATCGGTGTTTGCCATAAGTAAGTGTACTGAAGAGGACAAAGTGAAGTACGCTACGCATACCTTCATAGGTTCTGCGTTAACATGGAGGAATACCTATCTAGAGCAAGTGGGACAAGACGATGCGTACGCACTACCGTGGTCAGCATTCAAGCACTTGATGAACGAGAAGTACCGTCCCAGAACCGAGGTCAATAAGCTCAAGACAGAACTTAGAGGGTTACGAACCCAAGGATTTGATATTACCACGTACGAAAGACGATTCACAGAATTGTGCCTATTGTGTCCGGGAGCATTCGAAGATGAGGAAGAGAAGATCGACGCGTTTGTGAAAGGATTACCGGAAAGAATCCAAGAAGATATAAGTTCACACGAGCCCGCCTCCATACAACAGGCATGTAGAATGGCTCATAAACTAGTGAACCAGATTGAAGAAAGAATTAAAGAACAGACTGCTGAAGAGGCCAATGTGAAGCAAGTCAAAAGAAAATGGGAGGAAAACGGTGATAAGAATCACCAATACAACAACAACAGCAATTACAACAATAATCGCAACAATTATCCCAACAATCGCAACATCAATCGCAACTACAACAAACGGCCCAACAACAACAACAACAACAACAACAACAACAACAACAACTACAACAATCATCCCAACAACAATAATAACCGCAATAATAACAAGAATCAGAAGCAGCTATGCCAAAGGTGTGAAAAGTATCACTCGGGGTTCTGCACCAAATTTTGCAACAAGTGTAAAAGAAATGGTCATAGCGCGGCGAAGTGTGAGGTCTACGGACCAGGGGTTAATAGAACGAAAGGAACAAATGGTGTCGAAACGAGTAAAGGCGGAGCAAGTAGTGTCGGAGCAAGTTATGCCAATGTAGTTTGTTATAAATGTGGAAAATCGGGCCACATTATTAGAAATTGCCCGAACCAGGAGAACACGAATGGACAAGGCCGCGGAAGAGTTTTCAATATTAATGCGGCAGAGGCACAGGAAGACCCGGAGCTTGTTACGGGTACGTTTCTTATTGACAATAAATCTGCTTACGTTTTATTTGATTCGGGTGCGGATAGAAGCTATATGAGTAGAGATTTTTGTGCTAAATTAAGTTGTCCATTGACGCCTTTGGATAGTAAATTTTTACTCGAATTAGCAAATGGTAAATTAATTTCAGCAGATAATATATGTCGGAATCGAGAAATTAAACTGGTTAGCGAAACATTTAAGATTGATTTGATACCAGTAGAGTTAGGGAGTTTTGATGTGATAATCGGTATGGACTGGTTGAAAGAAGTGAAAGCAGAGATCGTTTGTTACAAAAATGCAATTCGCATTATACGATAAAAAGGAAAACCCTTAATGGTGTACGGAGAAAAGGGCAACACGAAGCTACATCTTATTAGTAATTTGAAGGCACAAAAACTAATAAGAAAAGGTTGCTATGCTGTTCTAGCACACGTCGAGAAAGTACAAACTAAAGAAAAGAGCATCAATGATGTTCCCGTCGCAAAAGAATTTCCCGATGTATTTCCGAAAGAATTACCGGGATTACCCCCACATCGATCCGTTGAATTCCAAATAGATCTTATACCAGGAGCTGCACCAATAGCTCGTGCTCCTTACAGACTCGCACCCAGCGAGATGAAAGAACTGCAAAGCCAATTACAAGAACTTTTAGAGCGTGGTTTCATTCGACCAAGCACATCACCGTGGGGAGCTCCTGTTTTGTTTGTCAAGAAGAAAGATGGTACATTCAGGTTGTGTATCGACTACCGAGAGTTGAACAAACTTACCATCAAGAATCGCTACCCACTACCGAGAATCGACGACTTATTTGATCAACTACAAGGCTCGTCTGTTTATTCAAATATTGACTTACGTTCCGGGTATCATCAAATGCGGGTGAAAGAAAATGATATTCCAAAGACTGCTTTCAGAACACGTTACGGTCATTACGAGTTTATGGTCATGCCGTTTGGTTTAGCTAATGCACCAGCTGTGTTCATGGACCTTATGAACCGAGTGTGTGGACCATACCTTGACAAGTTTGTCATTGTTTTCATTGATGACATACTTATTTACTCAAAGAATGACCAAGAACACGGTGAACATTTGAGAAAGGTGTTAGAAGTATTGAGGAAGGAAGAATTGTACGCTAAGTTTTCAAAGTGTGCATTTTGGTTGGAAGAAGTTCAATTCCTCGGTCACATAGTGAACAAAGAAGGTATTAAGGTGGATCCGGCAAAGATAGTAACTGTTGAAAAGTGGGAAACCCCAAAAACTCCGAAACACATACGCCAGTTTTTAGGACTAGCTGGTTACTACAGAAGGTTCATCCAAGACTTTTCCAGAATAGCAAAACCCTTGACTGCATTAACGCATAAAGGGAAGAAATTTGAATGGAATGATGAACAAGAGAAAGCGTTTCAGTTATTGAAGAAAAAGCTAACTACGGCACCTATATTGTCATTGCCTGAAGGGAATGATGATTTTGTGATTTATTGTGACGCATCAAAGCAAGGTCTCGGTTGTGTATTAATACAACGAACGAATGTGATTGCTTATGCGTCTAGACAATTGAAGATTCACGAACAAAATTATACGACGCATGATTTGGAATTAGGCGCGGTTGTTTTTGCATTAAAGACTTGGAGGCACTACTTATATGGGGTCAAAAGTATTATATATACCGACCACAAAAGTCTTCAACACATATTTAATCAGAAACAACTGAATATGAGGCAGCGTAGGTGGATTGAATTGTTGAATGATTACGACTTTGAGATTCGTTACCACCCGGGGAAGGCAAATGTGGTAGCCGATGCCTTGAGCAGGAAGGACAGAGAACCCATTCGAGTAAAATCTATGAATATAATGATTCATAATAACCTTACTACTCAAATAAAGGAGGCGCAACAAGGAGTTTTAAAAGAGGGAAATTTAAAGGATGAAATACCCAAAGGATCGGAGCAGCATCTTAATATTCGGGAAGACGAAACCCGATATAGGGCTGAAAGGATTTGGGTACCAAAATTTGGTGATATGAGAGAAATGGTACTTAGAGAAGCTCATAAAACCAGATACTCAATACATCCTGGAACGGGGAAGATGTACAAGGATCTCAAGAAACATTTTTGGTGGTCGGGTATGAAAGCCGATGTTGCTAAATACGTAGGAGAATGTTTGACGTGTTCTAAGGTCAAAGCTGAGCATCAGAAACCATCAGGTCTACTTCAACAACCCGAAATCCCGGAATGGAAATGGGAAAACATTACCATGGATTTCATCACTAAATTGCCAAGGACTGCAAGTGGTTTTGATACTATCTGGGTAATAGTTGATCGCCTCACCAAATCCGCACACTTCCTGCCAATAAGAGAAGATGACAAGATGGAGAAGTTAGCACGACTGTATTTGAAGGAAGTCATCTCCAGACATGGAATACCAATCTCTATTATCTCTGATAGGGATGGCAGATTTATTTCAAGATTCTGGCAGACATTACAGCAAGCATTAGGAACTCGTCTAGACATGAGTACTGCCTATCATCCACAAACTGATGGGCAGAGCGAAAGGACGATACAAACGCTTGAAGACATGCTACGAGCATGTGTTATTGATTTCGGAAACAGTTGGGATCGACATCTACCGTTAGCAGAATTTTCCTACAACAACAGCTACCATTCAAGCATTGAGATGGCGCCGTTTGAAGCACTTTATGGTAGAAAGTGTAGGTCTCCGATTTGTTGGAGTGAAGTGGGGGATAGACAGATTACGGGTCCAGAGATTATACAAGAAATTACCGAGAAGATCATCCAAATTCAACAACGGTTGAAAACCGCCCAAAGTCGACAAAAGAGCTACGCTGACATTAAAAGAAAAGATATAGAATTTGAAATTGGAGAGATGGTCATGCTTAAAGTTGCACCTTGGAAAGGCGTTGTTCGATTTGGTAAACGAGGGAAATTAAATCCAAGGTATATTGGACCATTCAAGATTATTGATCGTGTCGGACCAGTAGCTTACCGACTTGAGTTACCTCAACAACTCGCGGCTGTACATAACACTTTCCACGTCTCGAATTTGAAGAAATGTTTTGCTAAAGAAGATCTCACTATTCCGTTAGATGAAATCCAAATCAACGAAAAACTTCAATTCATCGAAGAACCCGTCGAAATAATGGATCGTGAGGTTAAAAGACTTAAGCAAAACAAGATACCAATTGTTAAGGTTCGATGGAATGCTCGTAGAGGACCCGAGTTCACCTGGGAGCATGAAGATCAGATGAAGAAGAAATACCCGCATCTATTTCCAGAAGATTCGTCAACACCTTCAACAGCTTAAAATTTCGGGACGAAATTTATTTAACGGGTAGGTACTGTAGTGACCCGAACTTTTCCATGTTTATATATATTAATTGAGATTGATATTTACATGATTAAATGTTTCCAACATGTTAAGCAATCAAACTTGTTAAGACTTGATTAATTGAAATAGGTTTCATATAGACAATTGACCACCCAAGTTGACCGGTGATTCACGAACGTTAAAACTTGTAAAAACTATATGATGACATATATATGGATATATATATATATATAGTTAACATGATACTATGATAAGTAAACATATCATTAAGTATATTAACAATGAACTACATATGTAAAAACAAGACTACTAACTTAATGATTTTTAAACGAGACATATATGTAACGATTATCGTTGTAAAGACATTTAATGTATATATATCATATTAAGAGATATTCATACATGATAATATCATGATAATATAATAATTTAAAATCTCATTTGATATTATAAACATTGGGTTAACAACATTTAACAAGATCGTTAACCTAAAGGTTTCAAAACAACACTTACATGTAACGACTAACGATGACTTAACGACTCAGTTAAAATGTATATACATGTAGTGTTTTAATATGTATTTATACACTTTTGAAAGACTTCAATAAACTTATCAAAATACTTCTACTTAACAAAAATGCTTACAATTACATCCTCGTTCAGTTTCATCAACAATTCTACTCGTATGCACCCGTATTCGTACTCGTACAATACACAGCTTTTAAATGTATGTACTATTGGTATATACACTCCAATGATCAGCTCTTAGCAGCCCATGTGAGTCACCTAACACATGTGGGAACCATCATTTGGCAACTAGCATGAAATATCTCATAAAATTACAAAAATATGAGTAATCATTCATGACTTATTTACATGAAAACAAAATTACATATCCTTTATATCTAATCCATACACCAACGACCAAAAACACCTACAAACACTTTCATTCTTCAATTTCCTTCATCTAATTGATCTCTCTCAAGTTCTATCTTCAAGTTCTAAGTGTTCTTCATAAATTCCAAAAGTTCTAGTTTCATAAAATCAAGAATACTTTCAAGTTTGCTAGCTCACTTCCAATCTTGTAAGGTGATCATCCAACTTCAAGAAATCTTTGTTTCTTATAGTAGGTTATCATTCTAATACAAGGTAATAATCATATTCAAACTTTGGTTCAATTTCTATAACTATAACAATCTTATTTCAAGTGATGATCTTACTTGAACTTGTTTTCGTGTCATGATTCTTCTTCAAGAACTTCGAGCCATCCAAGGATCCATTGAAGCTAGATCCATTTTTCTCTTTTCCAGTAGGTTTATCCAAGGAAATTAAGGTAGTAATGATGTTCATAACATCATTCGATTCATACATATAAAGCTATCTTATTCGAAGGTTTAAACTTGTAATCACTAGAACATAGTTTAGTTAATTCTAAACTTGTTCGCAAACAAAAGTTAATCCTTCTAACTTGACTTTTAAAATCAACTAAACACATGTTCTATATCTGTATGATATGCTAACTTAATGATTTAAAACCTGGAAACACGAAAAACACCGTAAAACCGGATTTACGCCGTCGTAGTAACACCGCGGGCTGTTTTGGGTTAGTTAATTAAAAACTATGATAAGCTTTGATTTAAAAGTTGTTATTCTGAGAAAATGATTTTTATTATGAACATGAAACTATATCCAAAAATTATGGTTAAACTCAAAGTGGAAGTATGTTTTCTAAAATGGTCATCTAGACGTCGTTCTTTCGACTGAAATGACTACCTTTACAAAAATGACTTGTAACATATTTTTCCGACTATAAATCTATACTTTTTCTGTTTAGATTCATAAAATAGAGTTCAATATGAAACCATAGCAATTTGATTCACTCAAAACAGATTTAAAATGAAGAAGTTATGGGTAAAACAAGATTGGATAATTTTTCTCATTTTAGCTACGTGAAAATTGGTAACAAATCTATTCCAACCATAACTTAATCAACTTGTATTGTATATTATGTAATCTTGAGATACCATAGACACGTATACAATGTTTCGACCTATCATGTCGACACATCTATATATATTTCGGAACAACCATAGACACTCTATATGTGAATGTTGGAGTTAGCTATACAGGGTTGAGGTTGATTCCAAAATATATATAGTTTGAGTTGTGATCAATACTGAGATACGTATACACTGGGTCGTGGATTGATTCAAGATAATATTTATCGATTTATTTCTGTACATCTAACTGTGGACAACTAGTTGTAGGTTACTAACGAGGACAGCTGACTTAATAAACTTAAAACATCAAAATATATTAAAAGTGTTGTAAATATATTTTGAACATACTTTGATATATATGTATATATTATTATAGGTTCGTGAATCAATCAGTGGCCAAGTCTTACTTCCCGACGAAGTAAAAATCTGTGAAAGTGAGTTATAGTCCCACTTTTAAAATCTAATATTTTTGGGATGAAAATACATGCAGGTTTTATAAATGATTTACAAAATAGACACAAGTACGTGAAACTACATTCTATGGTTGAATTATCGAAATCGAATATGCCCCTTTTTATTAAGTCTGGTAATCTAAGAATTAGGGAACAGACACCCTAATTGACACGAATCCTAAAGATAGATCTATCGGGCCCAACAAGCCCCATCCAAAGTACCGGATGCTTTAGTACTTCGAAATTTATATCATATCCGAAGGGTGTCCCGGAATGATGGGGATATTCTTATATATGCATCTTGTTAATGTCGGTTACCAGGTGTTCACCATATGAATGATTTTTATCTCTATGTATGGGATGTGTATTGAAATATGAAATCTTGTGGTCTATTATTATGATTTGATATATATAGGTTAAACCTATAACTCACCAACATTTTTGTTGACGTTTTAAGCATGTTTATTCTCAGGTGATTATTAAGAGCTTCCGCTGTCGCATACTTAAATAAGGACGAGATTTGGAGTCCATGCTTGTATGATATTGTGTAAAACCTACATTCAAGAAACTTATTTTGTTGTAACATATTTGTATTGTAAACCATTATGTAATGGTCGTGTGTAAACAGGATATTTTAGATTATCATTATTTGATAATCTACGTAAAGCTTTTTAAAACCTTTATCTATGAAATAAAGGTTATGGTTTGTTTTGAAAATGAATGCAGTCTTTGAAAAACGTCTCATATAGAGGTCAAAACCTCTCAACGAAATCAATTAATATGGAACGTTTTTAATCAATAAGAACGGGACATTTCATGGGAAAGGGGGGTTAAATTCTTTCAGATTTTTAAAATTTTTTTTTTGACTTATACACTTGGTTACTTTTAAAAATACTAGTAACACAGTAGTTGTATTAGAATCTAGTGCTCTCTGATAATAAAGAACAGCCCTAGTCTTATATACTGACTACCCAATTCTAGTAAAAATTTTCAAAATTTTCAAATAAATGAATTCAAAATCATGTTTATACATATTTATGAACGATAAAACTAGGTGTTAACACCGAAATTATTGTTACCTCGGAAAGGACATAAATTGAGAAACAACCCAAAATGTTAGAATTCATTTAAAATGGAATAGAGGACAATAAAAAAGAAAATAAAAGCCAAGTGTGAGAAAATTTACCAAGTTATTTGAAACATATATCACATATTTTTGTACAAATAATTGAAGATACTTTTGTTTTGGACAAAATTAACTGTTTTACCCTGTAAATTATAATATATTTGAAAGAAAGATGGATCTACACGATGAATCAATTCCATCATTAAAAGGAAGTAAAATCTTCCGAAAAAGACACGCGCTTCTTGATTTAGGTCATGAAGTTGTCGTCCAGACCAGCTGTAGGTTGACGAAAAATTTAGAAAAGTCATCACTAAAATCAGAAGGAAATCCACGAACCTCAGCATCAAACAGGGTCGCCAAGTGGTCAGACTTATCCTAACCATGAGAGGATCTGTCTTGTAAAATAGGGAGGACGCCGTGCAAATTAGCTGGATAAGACTAATGAATCAGATCCCCAGAAAGGATAATCTCCTTAAAAGATAAAAAATCAGCTTTTAAGACTGATATTACTCAATCCTAGAGATTGACTTTTAAAGATTGAGAATTACAAATTCATGGAATTCGATGATATCTAAACTCGAGCTTGAACGAGAAAATATTTTGATCAAAATTACAAACCGATTTGTTTTCTGAAAACCCATTTTCAATGCGTTCATTACCATTGAATGTAAAATCCTAGGAATTCACCTGGAATTCATTAAGGTCACCTGAACCAAATCGGGTGTCAATCGTAAGAACGGTGGTTGTATAGCATGGTCAAAGACAGGACCTTGTGCCAGACCGAAAAATTATAAGGGTAAGCTTTACTATTGCTCCTACCAAGGATAGTAATTGCATCCGACATGTTATAGACCATAATTAAAAGCATGTCAGGGGACATTGCCTTAACAGTTGCTTGTTTAACGCTTTCCTTTACAACCGAACGGTAGTTTACCGAAAGGTAATATACGGAGTAAGTATACTGGACGTGTTGCTTTCCCAATACAAGGTTAGCAAGTGGGTGACACAAAACCACAAGTTTTGAGCTAAAATTTTCAAATATGAAACCCACCAAACCCACAAAAATAATTTGCAAACACTGGTGAAGGGTTATTCCGGAAAACTTATCTAGGGTAAAAGCTAGATTTAATTTTCAAAAGATCAAATGTTTTCATAAAGATCCAATTTCCTTAATGGATCTAAATTTTTATAGTCATGTGGGACTCTAAACCACATCGTTACTACCATTGTTTATACCGACGTATAGAAATCACTGATGTACAAAGTGTGAAGAATAAAGAAGTGATTCTAGTATTTTTATTTCAAGACTATATTGCTTGAGGACAAGCAACGCTCAAGTGTGGGAATATTTGATAATGCTAAAAACGAACATATATTTCATAGCATTATCCCTAAAGAAAGACAAGCTTTTAGTTGCAATTGTTCTATTTACAAGTGATATTCGTTTAAATAATAAAATGTGAAGACAAAAGACAGATTCGACGAATTAAAGACGCAAACGACCAAAAAGCTCAAAAGTACAAAGTACAATCAAAGTGGTTCCAATTATTCATAAGAAACGTCTCAAAATTACAAGAGTACAAGACGCAAAACGCAAAGTACAAGATATTAAATTATACGCAAGGACGTTCGAAAATCCGGAACCGGGACCAAAGTCAACTCTCAACGCTCGACGCAACAGACTAAAAATTACAAGTCAACTATGCACATAAATATAATATAATATTTAAATAATTCTTATAATTATTTATATATTATATTTATTTATTAAAACGTCGACAAGCAAAGAAACAAAAATATGTGAGCTGCTACCTACCCCCATGCGATCGCATGGCCTGGAGGCACAAAAGCCATGCGATCGCATGGCCCTGAAATCCAGCCCACAGGCCTATAAATTCGCAGCTTTGGTTCATCATACAGACATCTTTTCTTCTTCTTACTCATACGTAAACATATATATATATATATATATATATATATATATATATATATATTAATTTTAATTTTAATTTTAATTCTAATAATAAGGGTATGTTAGCGAATGTTGTAAGGGTGTAAGTCGAAATTCTGTCCGTGTAACGCTACGCTATTTTTAATCACTGTAAGTTATGGTTAATGTTATTTTTAATTTAATGTCTCGTAGCTAAGTTATTATTATGCTTATTTAAGACAAAGTAATCATGATGTTGGGCTAAAAATATTAAGATTGGGTAATTGGGCTATGTACCATAATTGGGGTTTGGACAAAAGAACGACACTTGTAGAAATTAGACTATGGGCTATTAATGGGCTTTATATTAACTAAATTATACCTCGTTAATTTAATATATAGACTTATAAATTGACGTATTTATATATAACCACATACGCTTGACTGGGCACGGTGGGCGGGATATCTATAAATACCAATAATTGTTCATTTTACCGGACACGGAACTGGATTAATAGTTAGTAGACTTGTTGAAACAGGGGTGGATTACATTCAAGGGTAATTGGTGTAATTGTTAACAAAGCAGTAAAACCTTGGTTTACACGCAGTCGATAACCTGGTGTATTCATTAAACAAAGTATTAAAACCTTGTTACAATTCGAATCCCCAATTAGTTGGAATATTTGACTTCGGGAATAAGAATAATTTGGCGAAGACTTCCGCATTTTATGATTATGACTGATGGACTATTATGGACAAATCTGTATGGACATATTGAATAATCCAGGATAAAGAACAATTAACCCATGGGAATAAACTAAAAATCAACACGTCAAACATCATGATTATGGAAGTTTAAATAAGCAAAATTCTTTTATTTCATATTTAATTGCACTTTTATTTATCGCACTTTTATTTATTGTCATCGTATTTTATCTCACTTTTATTTATCATAATTTCATTATCGTTATTTACTTTATGCTTTAAATTAAGTTATATTTATTTTTAATATTTTACATTAGGTTTTAACTGCGACTAAAGTTTTAAAAATCGACAAACTGGTCATTAAACGGTAAAAACCCCTTTTAATAATAATAATAATATTACTTATATATATTTTTGTATTTTTACAAATATAGTTTTTAAAATTATAGCGTTAAGCTTGTTTAAGAGATCCCCGTGGAACAAACCGGACTTACTAAAAACTACACTACTGTACGATTAGGTACACTGCCTATAAGTGTTGTAGCAAGGTTTAGGTATATCCATTCTATAAATAAATAAATATCTTGTGTAAAATTGTATCATATTTAATAGTATTACGTTGTAAAAATAATACTATTTCCTAGTACACCTCGCACACATCAGATATATATATATATATATATATATATATATATATATATATATATATATATATATATATATATATATATATATATATATATATATATATATATATATATATATAATTAACATGGTATTATGATAAGTAAACATATCATTAAGTATATTAACAATGAACTACATATGTAAAAACAAGACTACTAACTTAAGGATTTCGAAACGAGGCATATATGTAACGATTATCGTTGTAACGACATTTAATTGTATATATATCATATTAAGATATATTAGTACATCATAATATCATGATAATGTAATAATTTAACATCTCTTTAGATATAATAAACAATGGGTTAACAACATTTAACGAGATCGTTAACCTAAAGGTTTCAAAACAACACTTACATGTAACGACTAACGATGACTTAACGACTCAGTTAAAATGTATATACATGTAGTGTTTTAATATGTATTCATACACTTTTGAAAGACTTCAAGACACTTATCAAAGTACTTCTACTTAACAAAAATGCTTACAATTACATCCTCGTTCAGTTTCATCAACAATTCTACTCGTATGCACCAGTATTCATACTCGTACAATACACAGCTTTTAGATGTATGTACTATTGGTATATATACTCCAATGATCAGCTCTTAGCAGCCCTTGTGACTCACCTAACACATTTGGGAACCATCATTTGGCAACTAGCATGAAATATCTCATAAAATTACAAAAATATTAGTAATCATTCATGACTTATTTACAAGTAAACAAAATTACACATCCTTTATATCTAATCCATATACCAATGACCAAAAACTCCTACAAACACTTTCATTCTTCAATTTTCTTCATCTAATTGATCTCTCTCAAGTTCTATCTTCAAGTTCTAAGTGAAATTCTATAAGTTCTAGTTTCATAAAATCAAGAATACTTCCAAGTTTGCTAGCTTACTTCCAATCTCGTAAAGTGATCATCCAGCCTCAAGAAATCTTTCTTATTTACAGTAAGATATCTTTATAATACAAGGTAATACTCATATTCAAACTTTGATTCAATTTCTATAACTATAACAATCATATTTCGAGTGGAAATCTTACTTGAACTTGTTTTCGTGTCATGATTCTGCTTCAAGAACTTTCAAGCCATCCAAGGATTCTTTGAAGCTAGATATATTTTTTTCATTTCCAGTAGGTTTACCTACTAAAATTAAGGTAGTAATGATGTTCATAACATCATTCGATTCATATATATATAACTACCTTATTCGAAGGTTTAAACTTGTAATCACTAGAACATAGTTTAGTTAATTCTAAACTTGTTCGCAAATAAAGTTAATCCTTCTAACTTGACTTTTAAAATCAACTAAACACATGTTCTATATCTATATGATATTCTAACTTAATGATTTAAAACCTGGAAACACGAAAAACACCGTAAAACTGGATATACGCCGTCGTAGTTACACCGCGGGCTGTTTTGGGTTAGTTAATTAAAAACTATGATAAACTTTAATTTAAAAGTTGTTCTTTTGGGAAAATGATTTTTCTTATGAACATGAAACTATATCCAAAAATCATGGTTAAACTCAAAGTGGAAGTATGTTTTCCAAAATGGTCATCTAGACGTCGTTCTTTCGACTGAAATGTCTACCTTTACAAAAACGACTTGTAACCTGTATTTCCGACTATAAATTTATACTTTTTATGTTTAGATTCATAAACTTAAGTTCAATATGAAACCATAGAAACTTGAAACACTCAAAACGGATTTAAAACGAAGAAGTTATGGGTAAAACAAGATTGGATAATTTTTCTTGATGTAGCTACGTGAAAATTGGTAACAAATCTATATTAATCAAATCCTAGCTAACTCATATTGTATTATATATGTATTCTAATATATTATGTAATCTTGGGATACCATAGATACGAATACAATGTTTTGACATATCATATCGACCCATCTATATATATATTTCGGAACAACCATAGACACTCTATATGCAGTAATGTTGGAGTTAGCTATACAGGGTTGAGGTTGATTCCAAAATATTATATATACTTTGAGTTGTGATCTAGCCTGAGGCTTGTATACACTAGGTCGTGGATTGATTCAAGATAATATATATTGCTTTATTTTCTGTACATCTAACTGTGGACAACTAGTTGTAGGTTACTAACGAGGACAGCTGACTTAATAAACTTAAAACAGCAAAACGTATTAAAAATGTTGTAAATATATTTTGAACATACTTTGATATATATGTACATATTTGTTATAGGTTCATGAATCGACCAGTGGCCAAGTCTTACTTCCCGACGAAGTAAAAATCTGTTAAAGTGAGTTATAGTCCCACTTTTAAAATCTAATATTTTGGGATGAGAATACATTCAATTTTATAAATGCTTTACAAAATAGACACAAGTAAATGAAACTACATTCTATGGCGGGATTATTAAACCGAATATGCCCCTTTTTAGTCTGGTAATCTAAGAATTAGGGAACAGACACCCTAATTGACGCGAATCCTAAAGATAGATCTATTGGGCCCAACGAGCCCCATCCAAAGTACCGGATACTTTAGTACTTCGAATTCAACATGTCCGAAGGGAGTCCCGGAATGATAGGGGATATTCTAAATGCATCTTGTTAAGGTCGGTTACTAGGTGTTCACCATATGAATGATTTTTATCTCTATGTATGGGATGTATATTGAAATATGAAATCTTGTGGTCTATTATTATGATTTGATAAATATAGGTTAAACCTATAACTCACCAACATTTTTGTTGACGTTTAAAGCATGCTTATTCTCAGGTGATTATTAAGAGCTTCCGCTGTTGCATGCTATTATATGGACAAGATTTGGTGTCAGCATGCTTGTATAATATTGTTTAAAACTGCATTCGAGATTTATTTTGTTGTAACATATTAATATTTGTAAACCAATATGTATTGGTAGTGTGTAAGTATGATATTTGTTAGATTATCATTTCTGGATAATCTAAGTGGTGTCTTGTTAACCTTGTTGATAAAATAAAGGTTATGGTTTGTTTTTAAAAAGAATGCAGTCTTTGAAAAACGTCTCATATAGAGGTCAAAACCTCGCAACGAAATCAATTAATATGGAACGTTTATAATCAATATGAACAGGACATTTCAGTTGGTATCCGAGCGTTGGTCTTAGAGAATCAGAATTTTTTCATTAGTGTGTCTTACCGAGTTTGTTAGGATGCATTAGTGAGTCTGGACTTCGACCGTGTTTTTCTTCAAAAAAAAAAACGACTGCTTAACTTTTTTGTTGGAAACTATATATTATTGACATGTAAATATTATGTGATATATTAATCTCTTAACGTGTTTGATATTGTGTGATAGATGTCTACCTCTTGTACAAATCCCATCGACTCACCTAATAATAATGAAGAGTCGAATATACGTTGGGAAGATTCACAAATTCTCGAAGAGGAACCGGAAGAAGAGGAACCGGAAGAGGAGGAACCGGAAGAAGAGGAACCGGAAGAGGAGGAACCGGAAGAGGAAGAACCGGAAGAAGAAGAGATTCTGGAGGAAGAAATATTGATACCTACAGTAAATAGGTTAAATAAAAGAAAATCCTCAACCAACGGACCAAAGTCAATAATGGTCAATGGTGTTTCCGCCGAGGAAGCAAAATATTGGGAAGATTACCAATTTTTCGATGAATCGGATCCCGATGAGGATTCCGATGATGTTATAGAAATTACCTCGACCCATTTTAATAAAGCAAAAGAAAATAATAAGGGAAAAGGTATAAAAATAGAGAAACCTGATTCCAACCTCGATGAACTTTATATGTATCGGCAACGTCCGTATTTCCTAAAATGTAACAATAACCCGGGAACCTCTAAACCACCAGGTTTTTCTAAGCCATTGTGGAAAACGACAGCTCGTATTAGGGGAGCATCATATATCCCTAGGAAATTAGCAAAACGAACCAAGTCCAAAGAAGAAGAAACGAGTGAGTCGGATTAAAGGGTTGTTATCATGTTGTGTAATATATGTAATATAGTGTGCTTGTGTTTTTTTGATAAATGTAAAATTGCTTGTATTGTTTATTAATTATCTTTTATGAATCTAACCCTCGTCTATTTTTACAGTATAAAAACACAAAATGGACGTTAAGGGTAAACAACCGAATATTTTAGAAGACCAAGCAGAGGATATGATTGATGAAATCTTGTCTAGAGTCGGTCAGAATTCATCAGCACAAGTTATGGCGAAATTAACTTGTCAAACATTTGAAAGACTTTCCAGAAATGCCTTAGTTTATAAAAGGCTTTCCTTTGATAGGTGGGGTATATCACATTGGGGAGACCGTAAGTTACGCCTTGTTTTCTTTAAAGCGTTAAATGCGGGAAACCCAAATGCAATTTTTCGCTACGGGTTAAGAACCTATTTTGACTCAACATATCCCAACATAGGATTTCATGAATTAGAAAGAGCTTCTAATATGCAACATAAAGAAGCATGTTATGCTTACGGGTTAGTGATGTTCGCTTCTCACCAAAGTGAGAAAAAGAACATCGGATTACAACTATTAAATGAAACATTCCCACAAGTGATGGACTCCGTAGTTGGGGTAAGAAACAAGGTTTTTAGATTGCTACGAGGCTGTTGGGCATTACGAAACCCTCGTCCTTTTGACGACATTACAACATGTTGCCTAGCCAATGGTCATAACGGTTACTTTCCACAAGATCAAGGATGGGAAGTCATTTTAGTAAAACCAGAATGCATGACCTGTTTCTGGACTTATGAATTACGTGTCTTTATTGCCTTTGCTGAACAACTTGCGTATTAATTAGAATTACCTTTGTAGCTGCTGTGTAGCAAGTTATTATGTGCTATATCTCATCCTATATGTATAATAGTGGTATTGTATGTTTGTAAAATATTGTATAAAAGTTTGAACGCGAAATATTATTGTAATAAGTTTTTCATATAGAATCGTAGTAGTTGAATTGTATAATAGCTACTAAGTATGAACTTAATGGGAAGGTACTACCCGAATTAAAACTATAAAATGCTAATATGAAGAAAAAGCTTTTATAAATAAGTTCATATTATGCTACGAAATACTATTGACTACTCTTAAATTCTATATGATTAACTCAATTCTTTTGGGCTATTTTTGAAGGAAATGGCACCGGCAACTCGTCAGAATTTGAACATGAGCGAGGAAGACTTCCGTGTTTTCCTTGCAGCAAACATAGCCGCAGTACAGGCTGCAATGCAAAATAACAATAACTTTGGATCTAGCAGTGGAACTAATTCCACAAGAAATCGTGTAGGATAATCCTACAAAGAATTCACTGCCTGCAAACCTTTGGAATTTGATGGAACCGAAGGACCAATTGGATTGAAACGGTGGACCGAGAAGGTCGAATCGGTGTTTTCCATAAGTAAGTGTACTGAAGAGGACAAAGTTAAGTACGCTACGCATACCTTCACAGGTACTGCGTTAACGTGGTGGAACACCTATCTTGAACAGGTAGGACAAAATGCTGCTTACGCACTACCGTGGTCGGCATTCAAGCAATTGATGAACAAGCAGTACCATCTAAGAAACGAAGTCAATAAGCTCAAGGTAGAACTTAGAGAGTTATGAACACAAGGATTCAACATTACCACATATGAACGACGATTCACAGAGTTGCGGCTATTGTGTCCGGGAGCGTTCAAAGATGAAGAAGAGAAGATCGACGCGTTTGTAAAAGGGTTACCAGTAAGGATTCAAGAAGATGTGTATTCACACGAGCCCACTTCCATACAGAAGGCAAGTCGAATGGCTCATAAACTCATAAAACGGATTAGGGGAGAATTAAAGAACAATCGACCGAAGAAGCCAACACGAAATAACTCAAGAGGAAGTGGGAGAAAAACGGTGACAAGAGTCACCAGTACAACAACAATAACAATTACAACCACAACCGCAACAACAATAACCGCAATCCTAACAATAACTACAACAAATGTCCCAACAACAACAACAACAACTACAACAACCGTTTCAACAACAATAACAATCCCAACAACAACCTCAATAACAACAAACAACAGAAACAACCATGCTTCAGGTGTGCAGAGTACCATCCGAATGTGTTTTGCACAACAGTTTGCACCAATTGTAAGAGAAGTGGTCATGGCGTGGCAAAATGTGAGATTTACGGACCAAAGAACAACAAAAATAAAGAAACAAATAAGGTCGGAACAAATAATACCGACGTAGTTTGTTATAAATGGGGAAAACCGGGCCACATTATTAGAAATTGCCTAAACCAAGGGAATACTAATGGGCAAGGCCGCAGAAGAGTTTTCAATATTA
This sequence comes from Rutidosis leptorrhynchoides, assembly GCF_046630445.1. Taxonomy (NCBI): domain Eukaryota; kingdom Viridiplantae; phylum Streptophyta; class Magnoliopsida; order Asterales; family Asteraceae; genus Rutidosis; species Rutidosis leptorrhynchoides. The sequence goes on along the minus strand of NC_092338.1, from coordinate 170,079,255 downwards.
ATGCGGCAGAAGCGCAGGAAGACTCGGAGCTTGTTACGGGTACGTTTCTTATTGACAATACATCTGCTTATGTTTTATTTGATTCGGGTGCGAATAGAAGCTATATGACTAGAGATTTTTGTGCTAAATTAAGTTGCCCATTGACGCCTTTGGATAGTAAATTTTTACTCAAATTAGCAAACGGTAAATTAATTTCAGCAGGTAATATATTTCGGGATAGAGAAATTAAACTAGGGGATGAAACGTTTAAAATTGATTTAATACCAGTCGAGTTAGGGAGTTTTGATGTAATAATTGGCATGGACTGGTTGAAAAAGGTGAGAGCATAGGTCGTTTGTTACAAAAATGCGATTCGCATTATGCGTGAAAAGGGAAAACCTTTAATGGTGTACGGAGAAAAGAACAATGCAAAATTAAATCTTATTTGTAGTTTGAAGGCGCAAAAACTAATAAGAAAAGGTTGTTACGACATTCTAGCACACATCAAGGAAGTTAAACCTGAAGAAAAGAACATCAGTGATGTTCCCGTCGCAAAAGAATTTCTCGATGTATTTTCGAAAGAATTACCGGGATTACCCCCACATCGATCCGTTGAATTTCAAATAGATCTTGTACCAGGATCTGCACCAATAGCTACAGACTAGCACTCAGTGAAATGAAAGAATTACAAAGTCAGTTACAAGAACTTTTAGAGCGTGGTTTCATTCGACCAAGTACATCACCATGGGGAGCTCCTGTTTTGTTTGTCAAGAAGAAGGATGGTACATTTAGGTTGTGTATCGACTACCGAGAGTTGAACAAACTTACCATCAAGAACCGCTACCCACTACCGAGAATCGACGACTTATTTGATCAACTACAAGGCTCGTCGGTTTATTCGAAGATTGATTTACGTTCTGGGTATCATCAAATGTGGGTGAAGGAGGTTGATATTCCAAAGACTACTTTTAGGACGCGTTACGGTCATTACGAGTTTATGGTTATTCCATTTGGGTTGACCAACGCACCAGCTGTGTTCATGGACCTCATGAACTGAGTGTGTGGACCATACATTGACAAGTTTGTCATTGTTTTCATCGATGACATACTTATTTACTCAAAGAATGACCAAGAGCATGAAGAACATTTGAGAAAAGTGCTAGAGTTGTTAAGGAAGGAAAACTGTACGCTAAGTTTTCAAAGTGTGCATTTTGGTTGGAAGAAGTTCAATTTCTCGGTCACATAGTGAACAAAGAAAGTATTCAGGTGGATCCAGCAAAGATTGAAACCGTTGAAAAGTGGAAAACCCCAAAAACTCCGAAGCATATGTGCCAATTTTTAGGACTGGCTGGTTACTACAAAAGGTTCATCCAAGACTTTTCTAGAATAACAAAACCCTTGACTGCATTAACGCATAAAGGGAAGAAATTTGAATGGAAAGATGAACAAGAAAAAGCGTTTCAATTGTTAAAGAAAAAGTTAACTACGGCACCTATATTGTCATTAACTGAAGGGAATGATGATTTTTTGATATATTGTGACGCCTCAAAGCAAGGTCTCGGTTGTGTATTAATGCAACGAACGAAAGTAATTGCTTATGCGTCTAGACAATTGAAGATTCACGAGCAGAATTATACGATGCATGATTTGGAATGCATGATTTGGAATTAGGAGCGGTTGTTTTTGCATTAAAGACTTGGAGGCACTACTTATATGGGGTCAAAAGTATTATATATACCGACCACAAAAGTCTTCAACACATATTTAATCAGAAACAACTGAACATAGGGCAGCGCAGGTGGATTGAATTGTTGAATGATTATGACTTTGAGATTCGTTGTCACCCGGGAAAGGCAAATGTGGTAGCCGACACCTTGAGCAGAAAGGACAGAGAACCCATTCGAGTAAAAGCTATGAATATAATGATTCACAATAACCTTACTACTCAAATAAAGGAGGCGCAACAAGGAGTTTTAAAAGAAGGAAATTTAAAGGATGAAATACCCAAGGATCGGAGAAGCATCTTAATATTCGGGAAGACGGAACCCGGTATAGGGTTGAAAGAATTTGGGTACCAAAATTTGGAGATATGAGAGAAATGGTACTTAGAGAAGCTCATAAAACAAGATACTCAATACATCCTGGAACGGGGAAGATGTACAAGGATCTCAAGAAATATTTTTGGTGGCTGGGTATGAAAGCCGATGTTGCTAAATATGTAAGAGAATGTTTGACGTGTTCTAAGGTCAAAGCTGAGCATCAGAAACTATCAGGTCTACTTCAACAACCCAAAATCCCGGAATGAAAAATGGAAAAACATTACCATGGATTTCATCACTAAATTGCCAAGGACTGCAAGTGATTTTGATACTATTTGGGTAATAGTTGATCGTCTCACCAAATCAGCACACTTCCTGCCAATAAGAGAAGATGACAAGATAGAGAAGTTAGCACGACTGTATTTGAAGGAAGTCGTCTCCAGACATGGAATACCAATCTCTATTATCTCTGATAGGGATGGAAGATTTATTTCAAGATTCTAGCAGACATTACATGAAGCATTAGGAACTCGTCTAGACATGAGTACTGCCTATCATCCACAAACTGATGGGCAGAGTGAAAGGACGATACAAATGCTTGAAGACATGCTACGAGCATGTATTATTGATTTCGGAAATAGTTGGGATCGACATCTACCGTTAGCAGAATTTTCCTACAACAACAGCTACCATTCAAGCATTGAGATGGCACCGTTTAAAGCACTTTATGGTAGAAAGTACAGGTCTCTGATTTGTTGCAGTGAAGTGGGGGATAGATAGATTACGGGTCCGGAGATAATACAAGAAACTACCGAGAAGATCATCCAAATTTAACAACGGTTAAAAACCGCCCTAAGTCGACAAAAGAGCTACGCTGACATTAAAAGAAAAGATATAGAATTTGAAATTGGAGAGATGGTCATGCTTAAAGTTTCACCTTGGAAAGGCGTTGTTCGATTTGGTAAAAGAGGGAAATTAAATCCAAGGTATATTGGACCATTCAAGATTATTGATCGTGTCGGACCAGTAGCTTACCGGCTTGAGTTACCTCAACAACTCGGGGCTGTACATAACACTTTCCACGTCTCGAATTTGAAGAAATGTTTTGCTAAAGAAGATCTCACTATTCCGTTAGACGAAATCCAAATCAACGAAAAACTTCAATTCATCGAAGAACCCGTCGAAATAATGGACCGTGAGGTTAAAAGACTTAAGCAAAACAAGATACCAATTGTTAAGGTTCGATGGAATGCTCATAGAGGACCCGAGTTCACCTGGGAACGAGAATATTAGATGAAGAAGAAGTACCCGCACTTATTTCCAGAAGATACGTCAACACCTCCAACTGCTTAAAATTTCTGGACGAAATTTATTTAACGGGTAGGTACTGTAGTGACCCGAACTTTTCCATGTTTATATATATTAAATGAAATTGTTATTTACATGATTAAGTGTTTCTAACATGTTAAGCAATCAAACTTATTAAGACTTGATTAATTGAAATAGGTTTCATATAGACAATTGACCACCCAAGTTGACCGGTGATTCACGAACGTTAAAACTTGTAAAAACTATATGATGTCATATATATGGATATATATATATATATATATATATATATATATATATATATATATATATATATATATATATATATATATATATATATATATAATTAACATGGTATTATGATAAGTAAACATATCATTAAGTATATTAACAATGAACTACATATGTAAAAACAAGACTACTAACTTAAGGATTTCGAAACGAGGCATATATGTAACGATTATCGTTGTAACGACATTTAATTGTATATATATCATATTAAGATATATTAATACATCATAATATCATGATAATGTAATAATTTAACATCTCTTTAGATATAATAAACAATGGGTTAACAACATTTAACAAGACCGTTAACCTAAAGGTTTCAAAACAACACTTACATATAACGACTAACGATGAATTAACGACTCAGTTAAAATGTATATACATGTAGTGTTTTAATATGTATTCATACACTTTTGAAAGACTTCAAGACACTTATCAAAGTACTTCTACTTAACAAAAATTCTTACAATTACATCCTCGTTCAGTTTCATCAACAATTCTACTCGTATGCACCCGTATTCTTACTCGTACAATACACAGCTTTTAGATGTATGTACTATTGGTATATACACTCCAATGATAAGCTATTAGTAGCCCATGTGAGTCATCTAACACATGTGGGAACCATCATTTGGCAACTAGCATGAAATATCTCATAAAATTACAAAAATATTAGTAATCATTCATGACTTATTTACATGAAAACAAAATTACACATCCTTTATATCTAATCCATATACCAACGACCAAAAACACCTACAAACACTTTCATTCTTCAATTTTCTTCATCAAATTGATCTCTCTCAAGTTCTATCTTCAAGTTCTAAGTGTTCTTCATAAATTCTATAAGTTCTAGTTTCATAAAATCAAGAATACTTCCAAGTTTGCTAGCTTACTTCCAATCTTGTAAAGTGATCATCCAACCTCAAGAAATCTTTCTTATTTACAGTAAGATATCTTTATAATACAAGGTAATACTCATATTCAAACTTTGATTCAATTTCTATAACTATAACAATCTTATTTCGAGTGGAAATCTTATTTGAACTTGTTTTCGTGTCATGATTCTGCTTCAAGAACTTTCAAGCCATCCAAGGATCCTTTGAAGCTAGATCTATTTTTATCATTTCCAGTATGTTTACCTACTAAAATTAAGGTAGTAATGATGTTCATAACATCATTCGATTCATACATATAAAACTATCTTATTCGAAGATTTAAACTTGTAATCACTAGAACATAGTTTAGTTAATTCTAAACTTCTTCGCAAATAAAGTTAATCCTTCTAACTTGACTTTTAAAATCAACTAAACACATGTTCTATATCTATATTATATGCTAACTTAATGATTTAAAACCTGGAAACACGAAAAACACCGTAAAACCGGATATACGCCGTCGTAGTAACACCGCGGGCTGTTTTGGGTTAGTTAATTAAAAACTATGATAAACTTTGATTTAAAAGTTGTTATTCTGGGAAAATGATTTTTCTTATGAAGATGAAACTATATCCAAAAATCATGGTTAAACTCAAAGTGAAAGTATGTTTTCCAAAATGGTCATCTAGACGTCGTTCTTTCGACTGTAATGACTACCTTTACAAAAATGACTTATAACCTTTATTTCTCACTATAAACTTATACTTTTTCTGTTTAGATTCATAAATTTAAGTTCAATATGAAACCATAGCACCTTGAAACACTCAAAACGGATTTAAAACGAAGAAGTTATGGGTAAAACAAGATTGGATAATTTTTCTTGATGTAGCTACGTGAAAATTGGTAACAAATCTATATTAATCATATCCTAGCTAACTCATATTGTATTATACATGTATTTTAATATATTATGTAATCTTGGGATACCATAGACACGAATACAATGTTTTGACATATCATATCGACCCATCTATATATATATTTCGGAACAACCATAGACACTCTATATGCAGTAATGTTGGAGTTAGCTATACAGGGTTGAGGTTGATTCCAAAATATTATATATACTTTGAGTTGTGATCTAGCATGAGGCTTGTATACACGAGGTCGTGGATTGATTCAAGATAATATATATTGCTATATTTTCTGTACATCTAACTGTGGACAACAAGTTGTAGGTTATTAACGAGGACAGCTGACTTAATAAACTTAAAACAGCAAAACGTATTAAAAATGTTGTAAATATATTTTGAACATACTTTGATATATATGTACATATTTGTTATAGGTTCATGAATCGACCAGTGGCCAAGTCTTACTTCCCGACGAAGTAAAAATCTGTGAAAGTGAGTTATAGTCCCACTTTTAAAATCTAATATTTTGGGATGAGAATACATGCAGTTTTATAAATGTTTTACAAAATAGACACAAGTAAATGAAACTACATTCTATGGCTGGATTATTAAACCGAATATGCCCCTTTTTATTAAGTCTGGTAATCTAAGAATTAGGGAACAGACACCCTAATTGACGCGAATCCTAAAGATAGATCTATTGGGCCCAACGAGCCCCATCCAAAGTACCGGATACTTTAGTACTTCGAATTCAACATGTCCGAAGGGAGTCCCGGAATGATAGGGGATATTCTATATGCATCTTGTTAAGGTCGGTTACCAGGTGTTCACCATATGAATGATTTTTATCTCTATGTATGGGATGTATATTGAAATATGAAATCTTGTAGTCTATTATTATGATTTGATAAATATAGGTTAAACCTATAACTCACCAATATTTTTGTTGACGTTTAAAGCATATTTATTCTCAGGTGATTATTAAGAGCTTCCGTTGTTGCATGCTATTATATGGACAAGATTTGGTGTCAGCATGCTTGTAAAATATTGTTTAAAACTGCATTCAAGATTTATTTTGTTGTAACATATTAATATTTGTAAACCAATATGTATTGGTAGTGTGTAAGTGTGATATTTGTTAGATTATCATTTCTGGATATTCTAAGTAGTGTCTTGTTAACCTTGTCGATAAAATAAAGGTTATGGTTTGTTTTAAAAACGAATGCAGTCTTTGAAAAACGTCTCATATAGAGGTCAAAACCTCGCAACGAAATCAATTAATATGGAACGTTTATAATCAATATGAACAGGACATTTCATTACATGCTTCCGCTCACTATTTTTGATACTTGCTTGGATGTCGAGTATACATGCATACATGGAGCGTCTTTTGACTTTACTTTAAATTGTGTCGCATAGGTTTCATTTGTACTTTAAAACGTTGTAATGTATTAGTTGTCGAACTACTTTGTAAACATTGAAACATCTTTACATTTGAAATGAATGCGACATATTTTTGGTCAAACGTTGTTTTAAAGACTTATGACCACGTAACAGGACCTAAGTAGACGGCGCCGTCAATGACGATTTTTTCAGGTCGCTATATCGCCCTCCTTCACCCTCAACTGGCGATAACCTGATCGCAAATCAATCTTAGAGTAAACGCTTGATCCTTGCAGTTGATCGAATAGATCATCAATCCTGGGAAGGGGATACCGGTTCTTGATTGTTAACTTGTTTAGTTCACGATAATCGATACATATACAGAAAGATCCGTCCTTCTTCTTTACGAACAAAATGGGAGCGCCCCAAGGTGAAGAACTTGGTCGAATAAATCTACGGTCTAGACATTCTTGTAGTTGACTCTGCAACTCTTGCATTTCGGTTGGTACAAGTCGATAAGTTGCGCGAGCTACAGGTACAACTCCCGGCACTAGATCGATCCGAAACTCCACTGATCGCGGTGGGGGTAATCCCGGCAACTCTTCTGGAAAAACTTTAGGGAATTCGTTTACAATCGGTACATCCTTCACGCTTTTCTCCTCAGTTTTCAACTTCTTCACATGTGCCGAAATAGCAAAATGCCCTTTTCTCATGAACTTCTGTGCCTTCATACAACTAATAAGGTTCAGCTTTGTGCTACATCTCTCCCCGTAAACTATTAATGGCACACCATCCTCGCGAGGTATACGAATAATCTTCCCTCCACAAACAACTTCTGCCTTTACCTTAGACAGCTAGTCCATGCCGACTATCACGTCAAAGCTTCCCAACCTAATGGGTATCAAATCAATCTTAAAATCCACACCAGCTAAGTTTATTATGCCTTCTCGGCAAATTTGGTCAACCTTCTCAAATTTCTCATTGGCCACCTCAAAAAGGTATTTCTCATCCAAAGGAACTAATGACCAATCTAACTTAGAGCAAAAATGTCTACACATATATCTCCTATCGGCACTAGTATCAAACAAGACAGAAGCTAATAGTTTATTGATAGTGAATATGCCTGTAACCAAGTCAGGATCCTCGCGGGCATCTCTGGCATTCATGTTAAAGACTCTTCCATGTGCAGGCCCGCCATCCTTCTTCTTGTTAGGACATTCGTTGTTAAAATGACCCTGTTAGCCGCACTCGAAGCACTTCCTTGGCGCATTCGAATTCGCTCTCACAGCTGGAGTGTTGATCCTACAATCCTTGCCGATGTGTCCCGTCCTCTTATATTTCTCACACACCACATTGCAGTACCCAGTATGATGCTTATAGCATATCTTGAACTGACGAAGGTTACCTTTGTATTTTGGATTAGGGTTCCTCCCCTCATTGTTTCCCCTAAAGTTCTCATGCCTCTTGGCTGGATTCTGATCAATACATTTACCCTTGTTTCCATCCCATTTGCGCTTCCCATTATTTGATCCAGACCCTGATTGCACCTTCTCTGGCTCTTGGTGGATAACCTGATCCATCAAGGTGTGCGCCATGTGCATAGCTTCCTGGACAGTCCCTGGTTTTGAAGAAGTGACATTCCCCGGAATGTGTTTGGGAAGTCCCCACAGATACCGCTCCAACCGTTTGTACTCAGGAGTAACCATTGTGGGGCACATTAAGGCTAACTCCAAGAATCTCCGATAATAACCATCAAGGTCAGTTCCTAAGACCTTCAATTCCCAAAATTCCGTCTCCATCTTTTGAATTTCAGTCCTAGGACAGTATTCCTCTATCATTGCCCGCTTGAACTCTTCCCATGGTGTTGCATATGCTTCATCAATTCCCTGAGCCTGGGCGAACGTGTTCCACCATGTCAGAGCGCCATCCGACAGCGTGCAAGATGCGTACTTAGTCCTGTTCGCGTCAGAGCAGTTTCTAACCCGAAATACCTATTCTAATTTTTCAAACCATCTTGTTAACCCAACTGGTCCTTCCGTTCCACTAAAAGTCTGTGGCTTACAACTCATAAATTCTTTATAAGTGCACCCATTCTGAACATTTTGGTTAGCCATCGGAGCTTGTGCAGGGTTGACATTCGCCATAGCTACGGCCACTCGAGTAGCCACCATTTTCTCAATTTGCGCTGCAGTGGGTATTCCTCTTGGACCTCTCCTTGCTGCCATTGATCTTCCAAACAAAAATTTCGATTTAAGTCAAAATCCATTATTCATTAATTAATAATGTCATAGTAATATGCTAATCAATTATTTAATCATCACAATACATGTTAAATAAGTATGGCAAACTAGTTACTGATATCATAAAGCCATCATACAATATCTTAAAGAAAACGTCGTACAATTATTCAAACAATATTAGGTTCCATACATAATAATAAAAAGTCGCATACAACTCCATAAGTTTCCGTACAATACTCGAATGAAATCATGAAACTACTAATGGAAATACATAATGAAATCTAGTACATAAGTCCTACGGAGATGGAGGATAAATCGCGTCCATCAGGTGTCCCACCTGGTCCTCGAGCTCAGTCACCCGGGCACGTAGGGCACGCACTTTCCTCATCATCTCCTCGATGGTGGGAGGTACCGGTGGGGCAGGTGGTACAGATGGTGCAGGTGGCGCAGGTGGTGCAGATGTAGCACCAGAAATAGATGGAGCATTACGGGCGACCTTACGCACAAATGGATCAGGAGGTATCGGCACAACCCGCTTACAAGCGGTGATCCTAACCAACTGTCCATGCGCGTTCAAGAATGGCTTGCCCCCATTTACCCCAGGAATGACGGTACCGTCATAGTGGTAACGCTTCTTCGGCGGGGTAGAGGGTGGCGGTACATGTAGTGACCCGGAAATTTCCGACTAAATTTAAACTTAATCTTTATATGACTTCGATACGATAAGCAAAGTATGTAGAATTGAGTCTAGAAAAATTTTGGAACAATGTACATAGATTCATTTGACCTTTGACCACTCCCGATGATTCACGAACAATTGTTTGTAAATAGATATGTATTTATAAATATAAATGTAAGTATAAATGATAGACATAAAATATAATTTAAACAATTGAATTAGCTATGTAAAATAAGATACAAAATAATTAAGTATAATTTAAAATGAATATATATACATGTATATATGATTGATATTAATAATTATTACATTGTAATATATAAAATCTATAAATATTAAATATTCAAATATGTTATTAAATATAATAAGTAATACATAAGTAATAAAACGTAAAATTAATATATTATATGTAAATGCAAGTCAAAGTATAAATGTTATGTTCATTACTTTCGTTATTATTATTAATAGTGTCACGACCCTACTTTTTCCGTTATCTTTTTCGGTTAATTATTTAACGACCGTTAGCTGTTAGTGTGCCACGTCATTTCTATGACCTATATTATTATTTTTGTAATAATATATATATATTAATTATTATGTGTTATGTGAATATTTGTATTCATATTTTAAATTTATAAGTTTCTACGTCTCGCGGATTTCCATCCGGCGAATCTTTTTGGTTTTCAAACCAACGGTCGAGTTTTTGGGACATTTAAATCCTAAATATTTTAAATATGATATTTTAAGATCATATTATTATTAGTGTATTTATATTTATTTTTCGTCGCGCGTTTGTTATCTTTCCGGATTTTTAATCGCGTAAGTGCGTTTTCGTGTTTCGGGACTCGTTCGGGCTTTCGGGCCATCGGGAAATAACATTTAAGTGAGATGGGCCAAGTGGGACCCACCCCACCCCTAGAATTGGCCGAATGCATGGGGAGGGGATATCCCCTTTTGTTTTCAATTTTTCTCTCATTTATTTTTCATTCCATATTTTCCATCTAAACCTAATTTTGTGCCCTCCTCCTCTCTTCTTCTTTTTTTGGGCGACACCACCACCAACCTTCATCATCGTCATCATCTAAAATTATAGCTTGGATCAAGGAGTAATTAGTATAAACGCGTTCCTCGTTCCGTTCTCTACGCGATAACATCAATCGTTTCTCGATTAGGGTATAAACCCTAACCCTAGAATTTTCAATTTTTCATTTATTTTCTGTATTTTGATGATTATTTAGTAGTATGATGTTTGTGGATTATTGTAATGATGTTTGTATGCATAGATGTACTCATAATTGCATGTTTTCGGTTTATAAAATTCTGGACAGCAGCTATTTCGTGTATTCTGGGTTTGTGCCTGATATAAAAGTTAAAATAAACTATCTAGATGAGTTCCTATCATCAAGACATTAATTTTAGACTCCGGATTCATGTCGTTTCGATTCCCGGAGCCCTAGTTATGATCAAATTACTATTTTGTTAAAATTGAATTGTGATATTGACATGAACCAGGTTTGGTCCGACTTTGTGACCTTCCTTGGAGTCTTTAGGGTGTGTTAGTGTGTTATTACTGATGGTGGGACGAACTTTCATGTTCGGGTCACTTAAATCCGAGCCACGGTTCACCCGTTATGACTAAAACACGGTTTTGAGTAAATTGAAGCTCCAAGTGGTGTCATGGCTGATTACCACGACTTGAGGACTATTCTTGGTGTGTTCTTGAGTGCACCATTGTGTCGGGTGGTTTGAATAGGCGGAGATGCGTATAAGGCTCGCCAGAAATCGACACCCGGGGCTCAAGATACGACCCGATGAACTTTTGAATTAAAACTTATGATGAATTCTAAAACTTATGATAAAAATAATGAATTTCATTATTAATTAATTACTTATGATAAAAGAAGTAATTAGTATTATTTAAGACTTATGATATAAATATTTATTATATCATTTAATCATTATTTATGATTTAATTAACATTTTAATTTAACTTACGATTAATAATACTTTTATTATTATTGGAAAATACTTATGATAAGTATTAAATTTATTTTATGAGAATATTATTATAAGACTTATAATAAAGATTAAATAATTATTTAATTATTATAAGACTTAATTATTATTTAATTATGATTTAATTATTAAATACTTATGATTTAATAATTATAATTAGAAACTTATGATATGGTTAATAATTCATTATTAATTAATAATACTTATGATATGATTTAAAAATTTATTATTAATTAATAATACTTATATTATGATTAATATTTAATTAATTAATTAAATACTTATGATATATTAATTATATCACTTCAACTTATATTAACTTTAATAATTCATTTTATTTAATTAAACTTATGTTATGACTTAATTATACACTTTTAGCTTTAATAAACATTATAACTTATGTTATTATTATAATGTACACTTTTCAAATTAATGTTGACTATGTTTGACCAAGGTTGACTTTTGAGTTGACTTTCGGTTGACTTTGACTTTCAGTTGACTTTTGTTGACTTTCTAAATAAGGAAACTTTCCTAACTTAAAAACTTTCCAAAAATAGAAAGTTTCCAAAAATAGAAACTTTTCAAAAATAGAAACTTTCCAAAAATAGAAACTTTCCAAAAATAGAAACTTTCCAAAAATGGAAACCTGCTAAAAATAGAAACTTTCTATAAATAGAAAGTATGTGTGCGTACGCTGTTCCAGTCAAATCGATGCTTGCCGAGTATTGTTCTATGTCTACTTGCAACATGTACAATAGCTATCATACTAAGACTTGACCTAAGTTAGTTATTTATATCGACCTGCTTTATTTATAGGTCGGCGTTGTGATCATTCCTGATCACTTTACTCTATTTGATGTTCACTTGTTTGTTTGGTTTCTTCAGTTGCTTTTAAGGTGAGTTATAGTCCCGTTTTTACATACTTTTCAAAGTATATTTTTGGGATGTGATTACATGCATTTTTATTTACGTTTAGACACAAGTAACAGTTAAATGTAAATTATTCATTGTGAGTTGGACAAAAATATTCCCTAGTCTGGTAACTGTAATCATTGGTTTCTACCGGTGAACGCGAATCCTACGGATAGATCTATCGGGTTTGACAACCCCATTTCGAGCTAGTCGCGCTAGCAATTTATAATCGGAATGTCTAGTACTTCGTAATTTGTTGTAGATACACTGTCCAAGTGTATATTTTTATTGTGTTTGGCAAGAGTAAATAAAGGGTTAAGTAGTTACCAGGTGGCTCATTGATAATGGAATAATGTTTAATGTTTTCTAACATTTTAAATCTTGTGGTCTAAAGTTTACTTATTATTTAAACCTATAATTCACTCAACCTTTGTGTTGACAGTTTACTTGCATGTTTTCACAGGTACTTGAGTTTTGTGATGCTTCCGCTGTGTTTAGAAGAGTCTGCATGCATTTGGACAGATTTTATGAAACAATTTATGAAACTTAAGCTTGCATTCTATTTTTGGATAATTTAAACTTGTGGGTTTGTTGGCAAGGTTTTGTGTCAACTTTTGGTTTATTACTATGGTTGGTTGTTTTGAAACTACATATTTTGGTTTGTTTCCTTTTTGGGAAACATTTGAAATAAAAGAATGCAACTTTGTTTATTTAATTCATTTAAGTCCGATCAAGCTGTGGGACCAACTGACGGATCCGTTAAGTGTTTTGACGGGGTCATCACATGTGGTATCAGAGCGTTGGTTGTAGGGAACTAGGCGGTCTTAATGTGGTCAACCCGTGGTTATTAGGGTGCATTAGAGTCTAGTCTACAGCCCGACCTTTTTGCTATAGCATTATTATGCATTTCATTTCGTATAAGTTATATTATTAGCTTTCATATCTTTTTGGTATGTGGTTTGCGGTTTTACTGTTTGCAGATGTCGACTTCGAGCGATAACTTTGTTGCTGCTCCTGCTCCACCGTCTCCTGCTAGACGTCGTGCTAATCAACCAGAGATCGATGATCCTGTTCATTACTATTTTTATACCATTACTCATATGAACCGGGCTTATAATGAGGTGACACGTATTAACGCCCTTAGTGATTGTTTGCGCACTTTGCCACATAATGAAGTTATGGACGAGATCCGTGCCAACATGGGTAACTTTATCACTTTCAAGCATAGGGTTGAGGATTTGAACCGTAAGCGTGATCGAGAAGTTAATGCTAAGTTCGAGGCTCTCGAGAGCACTGTCCGTGGGTTGAAGGAAGAGTTGGATGTTGTGAAAGGGAAGTTGCGTAAGTATGAGGATCCTGCTGAGACTCATGCTGGACCAGCTTATCACACCCGCTCTAAGCGAATGTGATGTGATTATTCATATTGATTATCTATTTCATCAGACTTAATGTCCTTTTTATACATACATTTTGGGTTATGTACGGCGTTTTGCCGAGGATTTTATTAAGATTTTGTTATGGGATATTTTTCATTATGTGTGGATGGTTATTTTTATGACATCTATTATCATTATCATGTTTTATTTCTGATGTTGTGGCTCTTGGCATGTTATATTATGCGTAATATATGTTCATGTATGTTAGGTGCCATGTATGTTGTATGATGTTATCATAAAATATGTATGCATGTGATGGTTATTTCTATAACAATCATAACTGTCATGTTATTACTCATAGTGTTTGTTAACTATTATTTTTTATGGTTAATCTTTTCGTGTTTTGATCTATTCCTTTATGACACTAGTATTATTCTTGGTACTAACGGGTGTGTTGTTCTATTTTGAAGATCATGCCTCCAAGAGAGTCCACTGAAGCGCTTATGCAACGCCTGATCAATGATGGAATTGCTGCTGCTATGGCAGCAAATGCTAATGTTAACGCCAATGTTAACAACAACCAGGTGGGATGCTCCCACAAGACTTTTATGGCTGGTCGACCCCAAGAATTCAGTGGTACGGAAGGACCAATAGGGCTTACTCATTGGTTCGAGAAGATCGAATCTATTTTCAGGGTCAGTCGGGTCCGTGAAGAGGATAAAGTTAGTTTCGCTAGTTGCACTCTCAAGGATAGTGCCTTGACATGGTGGAACAATCTGGTTAGTAGTTTGGGAAGTGATGTAGCTTATGGTTTGGCCTGGAATGATTTTAAGGAAAGATTGATCACCCGCTATAGACCTCGGAGTGAGCTTAAGAAGCTAGAGGTTGAGCTCAAGAATTTGAAAATGCATGGCACCGAGTTAGATGCCTATGAACGAAGGTTTTTCGAGTTAACTTTGCTGTGTCCTAGGGTTTATGGGGATGAGGACCGCAAAATTGAGGCTTACATTGATGGTTTGTTCGAGAAGATTGAACACGGGGCTGAGTCTAGTGAACCCCAGACTATTGAGGCTGCTATGTCTATGGCCCACAAACTTAATGACAAGGTGTTGAGAAGAAGCAAGACTACAGTTGCTGAAACTAGTGAGGAGGTTGTCAAGAAGGCTGATAATGGGAAACGAAAGTGGGATAACAACCGCAATCAAAACCAAAATCAGCAGAAGAAACAGGATACCTCAGGTGCTAACAACAGAAATCATCGTATGTATCCTCGTTGCTATAAAGCTCATGATAGTTACTGCACAGTTACTTGTAAGAGGTGCTCCAAGCAAGGGCACATTGCTAAAGATTGTACAGTGCTTTTGCCGGGTTCTGCTACTCCCGCGGCTGGTAGTAATAATAATGTTGGTAATAGAGGTGGTAACGGTAGTGGTAATGGGAATTCGAATCATGGAGGTAATCAAAGGGTTTGTTATGAGTGTGGGAAGCCGGGGCATTTCCGAGATGCTTGTCCCAACAAGAAGACTGCTGAAACTGCACGTGGCCGAGCGTTCAACATTAATGCTAAGGGTGCGGAGGAAGATCCTAAGCTTGTTACTGGTACGTTCTCAGTCAACGATTTATCAGTTTATGTACTATTTGATTCAGGGGCTGATTTAAGTTTCGTGTCAAGTAAATTGAGTCCGAGAATCAAAACGCCGTTAACTCCCTTAGAAAATACTTATGTTGTTGAAGTAGCTAATGGTAAAGAACTTACTGCTAAGACTGTACATCGTAAATGTAACATTAATCCTGGTGGTAGGGATTTTGAGATAGACTTGATACCGATTGAACTTGGTAGTTTTGATATTGTTATTGGTATGGATTGGTTATCTGCGAACCGTGCTGAGATCGTGTGTTATGATAAGGCTATTCGTATTACTGATGTGATTGGAGAGCCACTGATGGTCTTTGGAGATAAGAAATGCACACAGTTAAATCTTATTAGCTGTATGAAAGTTCGTAAACATCTCCGCAAAGGCTGTCATGCTATTCTTGCTCATGTTGTTGATCCTAGTAAGGAAGTGAAGAACGTTGATGACGTTCACATTGTTAGGGATTTTCCCGAGGTGTTTCCCGATGACTTACCTGACCTTCCGCCGCAACGCGCGGTAGAATTTCAAATTGATCTTGTTCCCAGCGCTGCTCCTGTAGCACGTGCTCCTTATCGTCTTGCGCCTTCCGAACTTCAAGAATTGTCGAGTTAACTCCTTGAGTTGTTAGACAAAGGTTTTATTCGTCCTAGTTCGTCCCCTTGGGGAGCTCCCGTTCTGTTTGTTAAGAAGAAGGATGGTTCTTTTCGTTTATGCATTGATTATCGTGAACTGAATAAGCTCACTGTTAAAAATCGTTATCCTCTTCCGAGAATTGATGATCTGTTCGATCAGCTTTAGGGTTCTTCTGTTTATTCAAAAATTGATCTTCGTTCTGGCTATCAGCAGTTGCGTGTTAAAGAATCTGATGTTTCAAAAACTGCTTTTCGCACCCGTTACGGTCACTTTAAATTTCTTGTTATGCTGTTCGGATTGACAAATGCACCTGCTGTGTTCATGGACCTCATGAACCGTGTGTGTAGACCCTATCTGGACAAGTTCGTTATTGTTTTCATCGACGACATCCTTATCTATTCTAAGAGTGATGAAGAGCACAAAGAACACTTGAGGTTAGTGCTTGATTTGTTAAAGAAAGAAGAGTTGTACGCTAAGTTCTCTAAGTATGCTTTTTGGTTAAGAGAAGTTCAGTTCCTTGGTCATATTGTTAATAAACAGGGAATACAAGTTGATCCTGCTAAAATTGAGGCGATTGAAAAGTGGGAAACCCCGAAAACTCCTACTCAGATTCGTCAGTTCTTAGGGTTGGCAGGTTACTATCGAAGGTTCATTCAGGATTTCTCTCGTATTGTGAAACCTCTGACTGCTTTAACGCATAAGGAGAAGAAGTATGAGTGGAAGGATGAACAAGAGAATGCTTTTCAGATTTTGAAGAAGAAGTTGACTACCGCTCCGATTTTGTCACTACCGGAGGGTAATGACGATTTTGTTGTTTATTGTGATGCATCGCGACAAGGCTATGGTTGCGTTTTGATGCAACGAAAGAAGGTTATTGCGTATGCATCACGACAGTTGAAGATTCACGAACAGAACTATACAACTCATGATTTAGAGTTGGGGGCTGTTGTTTTTGCGCTTAAAATATGGAGACACTATCTTTATGGTGTTAAGAGTACTGTGTACACCGATCACAAGAGTCTTCAACATATCCTCGATCAGAAACAATTGAACATGAGACAACGAAGATGGATTGAGACGTTGAATGATTATAATTGTGACCTTTTGTATCACCCGGGTAAGGCCAATGTTGTGGCTGATGCATTGAGTCGTAAAGAAAGGACTGAATCTCGCAGGGTTAGGGCCTTGAATATGACAATTAGATCAAACCTCGTTAGGCAGATTCTTGAGGCACAACAAGAAGCCTTAAAGGAGGAGAATTTCGTGAAGGAGAATGTAGAAAAGGTAGCTAAGAAGTTTAAAGTACGAGCTGATGGTACTAGGTATTTTGCGGGACGTCTTTGGGTTCCGAAATTTGGAGGTCTTCGACAACTTGTTTTGGATGAGGCTCATAAGTCTAGATACTCTATTCATCCTGGTTCAGGAAAGATGTATCAGGATCTTTAGAAGCTGTATTGGTGGCATAATTTGAAAGGTGATGTAGCTAAGTATGTGACTAAGTGTTTGACCTGTGCTAAGGTCAAAGCTGAACATCAAAAAACCGTCTGGACTTTTGGTGCAACCAGAAATTCCCGAGTGGAAGTGGGAAGGTATCACTATGGATTTTATTACTAAGTTACCAAGAGTTTGGGGTGGCTATGATGCGATTTGGGTGATTGTAGATCGACTCACTAAGTCGGCTCACTTTTTGCCGATTAGGGAAACCGACTCGATGGAGAAACTCACCCGTTTGTATTTGAAAGAGATTGTTTCTAGGCATGGTGTTCCCGTGTCCATTATTTCCGACCGAGATAGTCAATTTGTGTCGAGGTTTTGGCGATCTTTACAGGAAGCCTTGGGTACTAGGTTGGATATGAGCACCGCTTATCATCCTCAAACGGATGGTCAAAGTGAAAGGACCATTCAGACATTAGAAGATATGTTGCGAGCGTGCATCATCAATTTTGGAAATGGGTGGGATAAATATTTGCTGCTAGCTGAGTTTTCTTATAACAACAGTTACCACGCAAGTATTAAAGCCGCACCGTTTGAAGCTTTGTACAATAGGAAATGTAGGTCTCCTATTTGTTGGAATGAGGTTGGGGATGCTCAACTTACAGGTCCAGAGATTATTCACGAGACTACTGAGAAGATTGTACAAATTAAAGAAAGGTTGAGAACTGCTAGAAGTCGGCAAAAGAGTTATGCCGATAAGGGAAGGAAAGATGTTGAATTTCAAGTTGGTGATCGTGTTATGTTAAAGGTTTCGCCTTGGAAGGGCGTAATCCGTTTTGGTAAAAGGGAAAAGTTAAGTCCTCGTTTCGTGGGACCTTTTGAGATCATTGAAAGAGTTGGACCGGTGGCTTATCGTTTGAAATTGCCACAAGAACTCAGTGCTGTTCACGATGTTTTCCATATTTCGAATTTAAAGAAGTGCTTGGCTGAATTTGATCAGACTATTCCTTTGGAGGAACTTCAAGTTGATAAGCAATTGCATTTTATTGAGGAGCCTGTTGAAATCATGGACTGAGAGGTTAAGACTCTTAAACAGAGCAGAATTCCTATTGTTCGGGTCAGATGGAACGCTAGACGCGGTCCCGAGTTCACTTGGGAGCGTGAAGACCAGATGAAGCAGAAATACCCGAATTTGTTCTCAGATGCCGAGTCAACCCCTGCGCCTGCTTAAATTTCGGGACGAAATTTCCGTAACGGGAAGGTACTGTCACGACCCTACTTTTTCCGTTATCTTTTTCGGTTAATTATTTAACGACCGTTAACTGTTAGTGTGCCACGTCATTTCTATGACCTATATTATTATTTTTGTAATAATATATATATATATATATATATATATATATATATATATATATATATATATATATATATATATATATATATATATTAATTATTATGTGTTATGTGAATATTTGTATTCATATTTTAAATTTATACGTTTCTACGTCTCGCGGATTTCCATCCGGCGAATCTTTTTGGTTTTCAAACCAACGGTCGAGTTTTTGGGACATTTAAATCCTAAATATTTTAAATATGATATTTTAAGATCATATTATTATATAGTGTATTTATATTTATTTTTCGTCGAGCGTTTGTTATCTTTCCGGATTTTTAATCGCGTAAGTGCGTTTTCGCGTTTCGGGACTCGTTCGGGCTTTCGGGCCATCAGGAAATAACATTTAAGTGATATGGGCCAAGTGGGACCCACCCCACCCCTAGAATCATCCGAATGGATGGGGAGGGGATATCCCCTTTTGTTTTCAATTTTTCTCTCATTTATTTTTCATTCCATATTTTCCATCTAAACCTAATTTTGTGCTCTCCTCCTCTCTTCTTCTTTTTTTGGGCGACACCACCACCAACCTTCATCATCATCATCATCTAAAATTATAACTTGGATCAAGGAGTAATTAGTATAAACGCGTTCCTCGTTCCATTCTCTACGCGATAACATCAATCGTTTCTCGATTATGGTATAAACCCTAACCCTAGAATTTTCAATTTTTCATTTATTTTCTGTATTTTGATGATTATTTAGTAGTATGATGTTTGTGGATTATTGTAATGATGTTTGTATGCATAGATGTACTCATAATTGCATGTTTTCGGTTTATAAAATTCTGGACAGCAGCTATTTCTTGTATTCTGGATTTGTGACTGATATAAAAGTTAAAGTAAACTATCTATATGAGTTCCTCTCATCAAGACATTAATTTTAGACTCCGGATTCATGTCGTTTCGATTCCCGGAGCCCTAGTTATGATCAAATTACTATTTTGTTAAAATTGAATTGTGATATTGACATGAACCAGGTTTGGTCCGACTTTGTGACCTTCCTTGGAGTCTTTAGGGTGTGTTAGTGTGTTAGGACTGATGGTGGGACGAACTTTCATGTTCGGGTCACCTAAATCCGAGCCACGGTTCACCCGTTATGACTAAAACACGGTTTTGAGTAAATTGAAGGTCCAAGTGGTGTCATGGCTGATTACCACAACTTGAGGACTGTTCTTGGTGTGTCCTTGAGTGCACCATTGTGTCGGGTGGTTTGAATAGGCGGAGATGCATATAAGGCTCGCCAGAAATCGACACCCGGGGCTCAAGATACGACCCGATGAACTTTTGAATTAAAACTTATGATTAATTCTAAAACTTATGATAAAAATAATGAATTTCATTATTAATTAATTACTTATGATAAAAGAAGTAATTATTATTATTTAAGACTTATGATATAAATATTTATTATATCATTTAATTATTATTTATGATTTAATTAACATTTTAATTTAACTTACGATTAATAATACTTTTATTATTATTGGAAAATATTTATGATAAGTATTAAATTTATTTTATGAGAATATTATTATAAGACTTATAATAAAGATTAAATAATTATTTAATTATTATAAGACTTAATTATTATTTAATTACGATTTAATTATTAAATACTTATGATTTAATAATTATAATAAGAAACTTATGATATGGTTAATAATTCATTATTAATTAATAATACTTATGATATGATTTAAAAATTTATTATTAATTAATAATACTTATATTATGATTAATATTTAATTAATTAATTAAATAATTATGATATATTAATTATATCACTTCAACTTATATTAACTTTAATAATTCATTTTATTTAATTAAACTTATGTTATGACTTAATTATACACTTTTAACTTTAATAAACATTATAACTTATGTTATTATTATAATGTACACTTTTCAAATTAATGTTGACTATGTTTGACCAAGGTTGACTTTTGAGTTGACTTTCGGTTGCCTTTGACTTTCAGTTGACTTTTGTTGACTTTCTAAATAAGGAAACTTTCCTAACTTAAAAACTTTCCAAAAATAGAAAGTTTCCAAAAATAGAAACTTTCCAAAAATAGAAACTTTCCAAAAATGGAAACCTGCTAAAAATAGAAACTTTCTATAAATAGAAAGTATGTGTATGTACGCTGTTCCAGTCAAACCAATGCTTGCCGAGTATTGTTCTATGTCTACTTGCAACATGTACAATAGCTATCATACTAAGACTTGACCTAAGTTAGTTATTTATATCGACCTGCTTTATTTATAGGTCGGCGTTGTGATCATTCCTGATCACTTTACTCTATTTGTTGTTTGCTTGCTTGTGTGGTTTCTTCAGTTGCTTTTAAGGTGAGTTATAGTCCCGTTTTTACATACTTTTCAAAGTATATTTTTAGGATGTGATTACATGCATTTTTATTTACGTTTAGACACAAGTAACAGTTAAATGTAAATTATTCATTGTGAGTTGGACAAAATATTTCCTAGTCTGGTAACTGTAATCATTGGTTTCTACCGGTGAACGTGAATCCTACGGATAGATCTATCGGGTTTGACAACCCCATTTCGAGCTAGTCGCGCTAGCAATTTATATTCAGAATGTCTAGTACTTCGTAATTTGTTGTAGATACACTGTCCAAGTGTATATTTTTATTGTGTTTGGCAAGGGTAAATAAATGGTTAAGTGGTTACCAGGTGGCTCATTGATAATGGAATAATGTTTAATTTTTTCTAACATTTTTAAATCTTGTGGTCTAAAGTTTACTTATTATTTAAACCTATAATTCACTCAACCTTTGTGTTGACAGTTTACTTGCATGTTTTCACAGGTACTTGAGTTTTGTGATGCTTCCGCTGTGTTTAGAAGAGTCTGCATGCATTTGGACAGATTTTATGAAATAATTTATGAAACTTAAGCTTGCATTCTATTTTTGGATAATTTAAACTTGTGGGTTTGTTGGCAAGGTTTTGTGTCAACTTTTGGTTTATTACTATGGTTGGTTGTTTTGAAACTACATATTTTGGTTTGTTTCCTTTTTGGGAAACATTTGAAATAAAAGAATGCAACTTTGTTTATTTAATTCATTTAAGTCCGATCAAGCTGTGTGACCAACTGACGGATCCGTTAAGTGTTTTGACGGGGTCGTCACAAATAGTAACATTAATATTTGTAGTATTAATAACACTATGTCTAATATAAAATATGTATATATATATATATATATATATATATATATATATATATATATATATATATATATATATATATAAATGAAAATTCAATATGTTTAAGTTGTTATACTATTATAATTATTAATATTATTATTATCAATAATATTATTATAAGTAGTATTATTAATAATATTATTGATATCATTTTATTAAGATTATTACTAGTAAACTTATTAAAAATTATAAATTTTAGGATCACTACCAATTATTATTATTATTAATACAATTATTATTTTTATGGATATTATTATCATTTTTATATCATTACTATTTATTTTTACTAATAATATAATAATAATTATTATTAATATAATTATTAATTATCAATATTAAAAATAGTTATATACACTATATGGAAAGGATATAGTACAGAAGTTGTTAGGAGTACCCATCAAACTGTGTTAAATTGTCTTCCTTGTCTCTAAATCGAATAATAGAACAAATACAATCAAGAAACCAACAAAATCAGTTAGAGGTCATAATCTACTTTTAATTTTTTTGTTTTTGTTTATTTCCTGTTATTGATCGTACCATCTGTGGAGTTTTAATTAGATATAAAAATCAATACTTTGTTTTCCTGAAGAGACTCATGAATCACCATCTCAAACCACCTATGATCAACACCTTCACCTCCTTCTTCAAACAACCCGACACCAACCCATAGTGCAACCATTAACCACCATCTATGTACTATCGAGTACAAATTTTGTTTCCTGTTTACATATAGAATGAGAACTACACATAACCTATCATTTTTTTTTTCAAACAACCACCTTCATCATAATAATCATGCACCATGTTTCTATTTCATGTCGAGCTACATCACCACTTTCTTTAGTTCATTGATGAATCCTTTCTTACAACTGCTCGTTTTCTATTTTACAACCCAACCAAAACCATTGTGAACCATTACTAGGCTTCTAATTCTGTCTTCAAGTTCGGTTACAAAACTAAACCGTCACCATGGTTATTTTTTTCGCTGCTAAGATATTCGAACACCTTTGTTAATCACCGAGACCACCTATCTTTACTGATGTCCAAAAACTATCAAACCGGAACACCACCTGTTTACTTCTGTTTCTTCACCACCAACACAAGTTAACTGTCACGGCTACAACTCTTTTTCTGTTATCAAACTATTTCAGCTGTTTCTGTTTATACATTTCTGTTTCAGCTTCCAAACCCAATTTAAACTACAACCACCCTTCATCAACACAAACCCACACTTAAAACACCCATTTAACTTTTGTTGTTTCTGTTTCTAAATCAAACTGCTACTGCAACAAGGTATTTCTGTTTCGCCATCAAACCCAAAACAAAACCCATTTGATCACCTTGTTTCCTCCTCTTCCTTCTTAGTGATCATAAACCGCCACCTTATATATTTTTTTCTTTCCTTTTCTTTTGAACCCGACACCCATGCTTAACATATATATATATTCTTTTGGTTGCCGTAGGACCGAACTATCACAATCATTTAAAATCTCATCCAGCTATTCAAAATGTATGCGAGCCACATATATATTTTTGTCTCGGTGGACGACTATAGTGGGAGACAAAAAGGGAAGTCTTAGTTTTCTTTATCTTTTATGTAGTAATGTGATGATGATGATGAATAGAATAAAATGAAGACGATGGGGACAGATGTAATTAGAAAACGACGGCTTCCTTTATCTGTTTCGAATCATAAGTTTAATACGAGTGGACCTTGTTCCAATTATTGCTTTGGGCTTGTTTAATTGTTGTAAAAATTGGGCCGATATATATATCTTTCTATTTTGCGCGTGTACTTGTAACATGGGCCGATTGAATTTGAAAAGGAAGGAGAAAACGAATAACGGGTTAACTAAATTAGTTACGAATTTAAAACAGAAACGATATAGTGGAGCAGTGGTTTAGGCGAGCGTTGTCTATACCGGAGGTCGCGGGTTCGAGCCCCAGCTTGGGCAGTTTATTATTGTTTTTGGAGTCTTAAAGGTAGTTTATTTATCAAGTTGTTACTATTATTATTTTTATGTTAAAATTTATGATATGATTATTATTATTATCATTTTAGTTATTATTAAGCAATGTCACTAAATATTACTATTATTATTATTATTATTCTTATTATTATTATTATCATGAATATGATTATTATTATTATTGTAATTATGAAAATAACACAAACTTTTATTAATATTAGTCTTAGTATCAAATCATGATTATTAGTATTATTATTATTATTATCATTATTACTAAAGTAACTTTATTTTCAAAACTGTCGTTTTTTTTAAAACTAATATTATCATTAAAAGTAACATCTTTACTATCATTATTATTAATAGAAGTATGATCAATATCATTGTTTTTTTTTTAAGTATTATGATTATGACAATAAACGTTTTAAAGATGTTATTAAGAATGTAAGTATCATCCCTCTTTTCCTTCAACTCCTTAAGGTAGACCGGGCAGTTGCGTTTCCAATGACCCATTTCACTTCAACCGAAACACGGGTCTTCCTTGGGGTTTGCTTGTCCGGCAACCTTTTGCTTCTTGTTCTTGTTTTTGGTTGGGGTAACCATCCTCCCCTTCCCCTTGCCTTGATGGGCGGGTCCTTTCCTCTTAGCCGCCTTTGGCTTAGAGGTGTTGTTACCTTTGGACCCACCATCATTGATCATTAGCACGGGTGAAGCCCTCTTACCCATGCTAGTTTCCGCCATCCTAAGCATGCCATGAAGTTCGCCAATGGTCTTATCCATCCCATTCATATTGTAATTAATTACAAATTGGTCAAACCTTTTTGACAAGGAGTTTAGGATAAGATCTGTGGCTAGCTCATTAGATATGTTGAGATTAAGACGGTTTGCGCGATCAATGAGGCTTTTCATCTTAAGGACATAAGATGAAACGGATTGGGAGTCGTCCATACGACATGCATGAAGCGCTCGAACGGTCTCGAAGCGCTCGACAAGTGCTTGTTGAAGGAACATCTCCTTCAATTGCGTGATCATGTCGTATGCAGTATGATGCTCGAAATTCTTTTGGAGTTCGGGTATCATAGTCCCAAGCATTAGGCAAGCGACTTGCACCGAATTGGCGCAATACTTATCCCAATAAGCCATGCCTTCCGTATCATCCTCGTCAGGTTGATCGAGAATGGGGTCTTCCAACACATACGCCTTATCCTCAAGTTTGAGGACAATCCTAAGATTGCGGAACCAATCCATAAAGTTCGTATGGTTGAGTTTGTCTTTCTCGAGGAGAGACCTTAACGATAGGTTGTTCAAGTTAATAGGTGCGTTTTGCATGTTGTTGTTATTGGCGGCCATCTACAAAATTTAACAAAGTTCACTTAAGTATTGATTTTAATTTAACAATCAATACCCTTTAAATCCAATTGATATTTATTAAATTTTAGAATCCAACGGTAAACCAAATTTTAGTTAGGTGACCTTTATCCCGTCATTTAATTTAGCTAGGTAGACATTGTATGACAATTGCAATCCTTTTGCAACTTCTAAGTTATGGGATCATGCAATCCTTTTGCATGGCATATTATCCCATCAACGCCTATTTGTTCATCATGCTTCGGTGACCCTAAGTTCATGATTTTCAAATCAAGTCGTCCTACTTGTATAGACATGTAAACTTAGCATACAAGTGGTTAGGTGACCTTTATCCCACAAGTGTGTGAAATTTACCTTAATCATATTAGCTTGCTCATAACGGTTAGGTGACCTTTATCCCATTATAAGTTCCCTAATATTTTTAGGTGTCATACAATAGGATGGCGTTTAAACTTGTTGACCTAGCGTAAAGGGTTTTAAGTTTTCTTTAATTCTAGTTTGAGAAAACATTTATGCCATACACCAACATGCATTTAGTGTATGGTTTATTTGAAATCCATTTTCAAGTCTAGTAATTTTAGCCAATTACTTGATATAAACCATTTTATATATATGATCTTTATCATGTTCTTAATAACCGTTTATTAATGTCCTTTTAGCCGTTTTTAATTTAACCATTTAAATTGACTTTTTGCATGTCGTTAATAATTTAACCAATTAAATTGTAGTTATGCTTGATGTTAACTTGTGTGATAACTTGTTGTAGTAACATACACAATCCACAATCATACAAGAAATTAAAACAACCACGCATGCAAAATAATTTTGTTCACAATCAAGCCTTTTGGTAAGCGTTTTGTTTAGCCGAAAACAAAATGCCACCGGGTAATGGGTCATAACACAAAGTAGGAGATTTTACCACTCCCACTTAATCTTGCATCCAAGTAGATTCCTCTTGTGTTCTTCCTTTGACTCCATCTTTTGTATCTTCATTTTTACAAAATTATATCCTAATACACTTTTCTAAAAAATGAAAATACAACATAATCTATTTTACATACCATATATAAAATAAATTACATAACCAAAATAATAATTTTACAAACCAAATTGAATGAATATTACAACCACATGAATGAATTAATATTACATACCAAATGAATTATTAATAATCATCCAAAACATGCAACCATTCAAACAAAAGGCCAAGGCTTGATTGTGAACTTCAACATACAACAAAATGACCAAAATGGAAGAACCAAACCCATTTTTGGAGCTTCCAAATTCGGCCAAAATCAAACCCACCCAAAACCCAAAGTTTTTATTTTTTGCATTTTACTTGCATGCATGTTCATAAAATGCAAAATTATAGTGGGTTTAATATATCATCTCGAAGCATATTTCAAGACTTCGGCTCTGATACCATTGATGGAATTCAACATAACAACAAGTTCATAATGTTTATATAATCACAAAATCAATTTATGAGTATTAAGGTAAGCGGAAGCATTATTTCAATTATAAACAAGTGTATATGTTAAACCGTTTTAGATTGAATTCCATGAAGACATCAAGTCTTGAAGCTATACTTACAAACTAAAGAGAAGGAATAAGAGATAATACCTCCTCAATATAGATTGAGGGCTGTTTTGGAGGATGCAAGATGATGATGAAGATGATAAAAAATGGAGCTTCTAACTTGAAGCCTCAAGTGTGTAATACCCCAAGCTTTTGATCACCAACACCTTCCTTTGTTAGGTTAGGACTTTAGACACTTGAATGTATCAAAATAGCAAGCAAAGAACCCCTCTTTTTCCC
Organism: Rutidosis leptorrhynchoides; assembly: GCF_046630445.1. Taxonomy (NCBI): domain Eukaryota; kingdom Viridiplantae; phylum Streptophyta; class Magnoliopsida; order Asterales; family Asteraceae; genus Rutidosis; species Rutidosis leptorrhynchoides. Next base: position 170,051,751 of record NC_092338.1, on the reverse strand, counting down.
CAAAATAGTTCGGCCAGAAAGAGTGCTGAAACAGAAATTTTCTTGCACTTTGAATGAGTATTGTATGTGTATTTGAGTCAAGGAGCCTTGGTCTTTGGTGTCTTGCATACTTATATGGAATTGTGGTCTTAAAAGCAACAAGAATAAGCATGGGTGTGCCTTCTTGGAGAGCCAAAATCTGCACACACTTGGAAGTATTATAAATATTCATATATAACATGTTAGGTATTTTTACTAAAATACTTATTAAATATATATCAATATAACTATATAAATATTGAACATTTTGAATATATACGCAAACTAAATATGTATAATATATAATTTAACATATAATATATAAACTTGTTTGATTACGATTATATAATTTAATATATATACAAATGATATAGGTTCGTGAATCTGAGGCCAACCTTCCATTGTTTAGTTGTTCAATGTCGTTATATGTATTTTTACTACAAAATACAATACGGTGAGTTTCATTTGCCTTTTTTACCCTTTATATTTTTGAGCTGAGAATACATGCGCAATTTTTATAAATTTTTTACGAAATAGACACAAGTAATCGAAACTACATTATATGGTTAAATTATCGAAATCGAATATGCCCCTTTTAGCTTGGTAATCTAAGAATTAGGGAACAGACACCCTAATTGACGCGAATCCTAAAGATGGATCTATCGGGCCCAACAAGCCCCATCCAAAGTACCGGATGATTTAGTACTTTGAAATTTATATCATGTCCGAAGGAGGATCCCGGAATGATGGGGATATTCTTATATGCATATTGTGAATGTCGGTTACCAGGTGTTCAATCCATATGATTGATATTTTTGTCTCTATGCATGGGACGTATGTTTATGAGAAATGGAAATATGAAATCTTGTGGTCTATTAAAATTATGAAATGATTATTTATGTTAAACTGATGAACTCACCAACCTTTTGGTTGACACTTGAAAGCATGTTTATTCTCAGGTATGAAAGAAATCTTCCGCTGTGCATTTGCTCATTTTAGGAATATTACTTGGAGTCATTCATGACATATTTCAAAAGACGTTGCATTCGAGTCGTTGAGTTCATCAAGATTAATATTAAGTCAATTATAGTTAGATATATTATGAAATGGTATGCATGCCGTCAACTTTCGATGTAATGAAATATTGTCTTTTCAAAAAAGAATGCAATGTTTGTAAAATGTATCATATAGGGGTCAAGTACCTCGCGATATAATCAAATATTGTGAATCGTTTATAATCGATACGGACTTCGTCTGGATGGATTAGGACGGGTCTCTACAGGTGGTATCAGAGCTGGTATAACGCCGTCCATGTGTGGCGGGTTAGTCGTAAAGGAGGTTCTCACAGTGTTATCTGTGACGAAGCATTGGCTCTTACTCCTTGCGATCCCTTACGAGGGTTGGCAGTAGCCGAGAGGCAGGCCCTAAAATCAGTATCTGAGGTACACTCAGTGGTCACCAGGCGATTAGCTAGGAAGGCACTGGGTGGGACGGAGGTTGTCCCCACTGTATCTACAGTTGGTATCAGAGCGGTGGTCTTAGCGAATCAGGTCTGCATTAGTAAGTCTAACTGATAAGTCGTTAGGATGCATTAGTGAGTCTGGACTTCGACCGTGTCTGCATGTCAAAAGTTTTTGCTTATCATTTTTTTGTCGGAAATCATCTGTTTATCATCCTTAGGAAATTACCTACTTATCATTCATAGTCTAGACACATCTTACTGCAATGATTGCATGAATAGTGTATAGACAAAATTCGTATCTTAGCGTATCTGTCACTGTAGACTTTATCTGATACGTTTTCTTAATTTCTCCGTAATTCACGGGATCCTTGGAAGTATGTATAGATATTCTATATATAATTAGAATATCATTTGATATTCGAAAATCATTTCATATCAAAACACTTTAACTGATCGTGAGAGATGGATCCTACACCTAGCTTGGATTCCATTAGTTCCGGAAGTGATTTCGAGATGTATATTGAAGCAGACTCTGAAGTCAATGAACCAGAAGTGCCTCAACCATTTAGTTATTTTTCTTTCTGGAGGAGATGGGGGTGGGTCCGAGACTTACTCACTCGATGGAGAAATGAAGAAGGCGAGCCCTACTGCGAACCAAACTTACCTCCTAACATCGGAGAAAATGATGTACTCACCGGTGAACCTATGCACAACACTGTATTCACCCTCCTTGCTAAGTTGTCCACCTCGAAGGTCGTATTACTGCAATCTCAGAAAATATTCAACCTCTACTTCCGAATACCAATCGAAGGGGAATATTAGAAGAAGTTAGGGAACTTTGAATTGATAATCAAGATCTATCGAATCAGATGAGTGGATGGATAGAAAAGATAGAGGGTAGAATAGAAAACTCGACAAGAATGGTGTGTGATTTACAAGCTATACTTACTACACCAACATCATCACCAACCTTAGCATCAACAACACCTGTAGCACCGACAGCAACAGTACCACTATCAGCGGCACCAGCAGCATAATCAGAACCAACAACAACAACATCATCACACGTCTCAACCTCACAATCTATACCTCAAGCATAATCATCGTTCTACGAATCGTTCTACATAAACTATCTTCGTCCTTCATGGTGATTATGTAATCTCTAATGTTTTAGAGATTATTTATTCTAGTTCCAACCGAAAACTAAATGAGTTTAATATTATGTTAACTCATTAAATCCATGATTACATCTGAAGAAAATATATATGTATATATGTTTTCATAAAGATTGTAATTAAAAATTCTTTTGTACAAACTGTTAATGGTGAAAATATTTTAACGGGTAGGTAATACCCGAGGAATATTTAGATTTTACATTAATAAGTTACATTGTACGTTCTTCAAATATGATTCAACATTCATTTACTATCCTACTTACATCCACAGATATACGAATCCGTTCACCGAAGAATAACCATTTTTATTCAATTTCATATTTGGATTTTGATCTATCAGAATCCAACAACTGGCATAATGAAGAAATAATGGACACAATAAAAATTGATTAGAAACAGACTAATTAACAATATGAAATTTTGTTAAGAAACCACGCTAACAAAATCCTAGCTAACTGTTCCTAGCTAACTGATTACATTTTATTTATCGCAATTTATTTTATCGCAATTTAATTCTCGCAATTTTATTTATCGTCATTTAATTTCTGTTATTTACTTTACGCTCTTTATTTATCGTTATTTAATTTCTGTTATTTATTTTACGCACATTAAATATCGGGACACGTATACAAGGTTTTGACATATCATATCGACGCATTTATATATATTATTTGGAATAACCATAGACACTCTATATGCAGTAATGAATGAGTTCTCTATACAGGGTTGAGGTTGATTCTACAATAATATATATAATTTGAGTTGTGATCGAGTCTGAGACATGTACACGGGTCACGATGCGTATTAATTAATTCGAATATTATATATTAAACTATATATGAATTATTGGACTGTCAACTGTGGACTATCGACTGTGGACTAATAACATTGGACAATTAAAATAAATTAAAATATTGATTATAACATATGAAACTAAACATTTCTTCAAGTTTGTCACTTGATTTCATCTTAAACCTCATTTGTATCTTGACGATTACAATCTGCGTTCAAACCTTTCATGATTCTTGAAACATCTAAATCGAGAGGATGAACCAACCGCACTTCATCTACGGAAGAAAAGATTGATGCATATAGTTATGCACATGAAAACACTCGGAACCTGAGTAAACGTTTAACACGTACCTGTGCTAGTTCCTTTGGCGTTGTTATTACCGAAAATAACTTTGCAAATTCCTTTCCAAATTAGCAAATTTTGTCACAGCTCCAGCAAGTCAACTTCGACTTTTCACTCGAATTAGCTAATTATAACCCTGATATATAAGTTGTCTTTCATCATCGATACCGGGAAACCGTTTATATCTCATCACATTAGCAGTAAATTTACCAACAACTCCGTTAATCTTTGACTTTCCGAAAAATCACTATATTCAGTGAAACCCTATCATATACTCATCCGTATCTTGTAACGAGTATTGCCATACCAAATACCGGGAATCAACAATCATTATTTTGAATCTCGCAACAATTTTACAACAACAGTTATATATATATATATATATATATATATATATATATATATATATATATAGCATGTACCTCTTAAAATCATGATCTTCAATTCTGAAATTTTGAACAGCACCTAGTCTACAAATCAATACCACAAATTCTGAAAAAGCTGAATACAGCAGCACAAACTGTACACGACCTTAACTGTCGAAAGTTTGATGATAAAGAAAGGAGTATTGGAAACACTCAATAGAAAATATGCGAAACTATGAAGGAAGCCATGGACAAATCACAAAGAATAAGTTTGACTTCAAAGAATTCAAATGATTCTGTTTCCGATGAAATCTTTAGCGAATACCTTGCTTCCGAATCTAAACCCTTACGGATAAATCTTCTTCATCATCCATCGATATTAGAAATTCCAAGATATCATCGTATCTTTCATTATAAATATCCTCCATATTTCTGAAGATATTTTCATAACTATTCTTATCTGAAATCATTAATCTCTTCCTGATATCAGTGTTACATCATATAGAAACTGTTAGTTTCTATATTCTGTAAACTTCGAGCTTAAAATATGAATGTTATTGAAGTAATGTTGGGAACTGATGCCTGAGTTAGTATAATATAATGACACTTGATCAACGTGATTATATTACATTAAGTCATGCTGAGTTTCTAAATGGGACATGATGATTCACAGATTATAACGTCATCATGTGCCATGTTACACGACTCTTACATTTTATCTGATATATAAACATATCAAGAATATATTTTCTTGATAGTTCTATCTTTCCCGGATATTCTGGTAATTTACCAAATCAAGATCGTGCCATTTCGATTTCCTTCTTAGAACATTAACTATGTTCATTTCAAAATCCATACCTACGAATTCCGGACCATTATTCGCTTGACTTGTAGTCGGGAAGAGGAGACAAAAGTATGGAACCCTTGAATATAAAAAAAAATATAAAACTCGACAACATCACATAAATTACAAACCGTGCATATCAATACGTATTTTCACATAAAGGCACGGGAAAATTAATAACATTATAACCCCAAGATAATAGTAGAAGTAAATAAAATCCTCCGGTGGTAAATGAAAAAGAAGAACGACAGATATGAAAGTTAGGAGTATATCAAGAATCAGTACTGGATGGAGCATATTAATGAATGCTTTAAAGTATGAGTTGAGGGAGGAAGAATAGAAGGTGTGAGTTTTAAGGAAATGACAGGGGTGGATTTATAGTAAAATATCTGACAGAGAAATCAAAACAGATGATCGCATTTAAAACAGATCCTAATTTCCTTGATTACCGAAGAATCAAATCTTATTACGAAGATTTTCTCCAAATCTCTTGAACTTGGAAATCAATCCTATCTACGTCAAAAGATATGACGAACCTATACATACTCATTTCACCCTTTGGTGATAGTTTCACTTGTACTCTTCGAAAAAAATCAAATTGTTTTATCCTTATTACTAAATGGTGATAAAACTCTATTTATCAACTCATATTCATCATGAAAACATTCTTATTATTAGCCATGACAACCTCGATCAAATTTCGGGACGAAATTTCTTTAACGGGTAGGTACTGTAGTGACCAGGAAATTTCCGACTAAATTTAAACTTAATCTTTATATGACTTCGATACGATAAGCAAAGTATGTAGAATTGAGTCTAGAAAAATTTTGGAACAATGTACATAGATTCATTTGACCTTTGACCACTCCGGATGATTCACGAACAATTGTTTGTAAATACATATGTATTTATAAATATAAATGTAAGTATAAATGATAGACATAAAATATAATTTAAACAATTGAATTAGCTATGTAAAATAAGATACAAAATAATTAAGTATAATTTAAAATGAATATATATATATATACATGTATATATGATTGATATTAATAATTATTACATTGTAATATATAAAATCTATAAATATTAAATATTCAAATATGTTATTAAATATAATAAGTAATACATAAGTAATAAAACGTAAAATTAATATATTATATGTAAATGCAAGTCAAAGTATAAATGTTATGTTCATTACTTTCGTTATTATTATTAATAGTAACATTAATATTTGTAGTATTAATAACACTATGTCTAATATAAAATATGTATATATATATATATATATATATATATATATATATATATATATATATATATATATATATATATATATATATATATATATATATATATATATATATATATATATATATATATATATAAATAAATGAAAATTCGATATGTATAAGTTGTTATACTATTATAATTATTAATATTATTATTATCAATAATATTATTATAAGTAGTATTATTAATAATATTATTGATATCATTTTATTAAGATTATTACTAGTAAACTTATTAAAAATTATAAATTTTAGGATCACTACCAATTATTATTATTATTAATACAATTATTATTTTTATGGATATTATTATCATTTTTATATCATTACTATTTATTTTTACTAATAATATAATAATAATTATTATTAATATAATTATTAATTATCAATATTAAAAATAGTTATATACACTATATGGAAAGGATATAGTACAGAAGTTGTTAGGAGTACCCATCAAACTGTGTTAAATTGTCTTCCTTGTCTCTAAATCGAATAATACAACAAATACAATCAAGAAACCAACAAAATCAGTTAGAGGTCATAATCTACTTTTAATTTTTTTGTTTTTGTTTATTTCCTGTTATTGATCGTACCATCTGTGGAGTTTTAATTAGATATAAAAATCAATACTTTGTTTTCCTGAAGAGACTCATGAATCACCATCTCAAACCACCTATGATCAACACCTTCACCTCCTTCTTCAAACAACCCGACACCAACCCATAGTGCAACCATTAACCACCATCTATGTACTATCGAGTACAAATTTTGTTTCCTGTTTACATATAGAATGAGAACTACACATAACCTATCATTAGTACAAATTTTTTAAGTATTATGATTATGACAATAAACGTTTTAAAGATGTTATTAAGAATGTAAGTATGTTTTTAATCAAATTAACAAAGTTTATATAAATATTCATATATAACATGTTAGGTATTTTTACTAAAATACTAATTAAATATATAACAATATAACTATATAAATATTGAACATTTTGAATATATACACAAACTAAATAAGTATAATATATAATTTAACATATAATATATAAACTTGTTTGATTACGATTATATAATTTAATATATATACAAATGATATAGGTTCGTGAATCCGAGGCCAACCTTCCATTGTTTAGTTGTTCAATGTCGTTATATGTATTTTTACTACAAAATACAATACGGTGAGTTTCATTTGCCTTTTTTACCCTTTATATTTTTGGGCTGAGAATACATGCGCAATTTTTATAAATGTTTTACGAAATAGACACAAGTAATCGAAACTACATTATATGGTTGAATTATCGAAATCGAATATGCCCCTTTTAGCTTGGTAATCTAAGAATTAGGGAACAGACACCCTAATTGACGCGAATCCTAAAGATAGATCTATCGGGCCCAACAAGCCCCATCCAAAGTACCGGATGCTTTAGTACTTCGAAATTTATATCATGTCCGAAGGAGGATCCCGGAATGATGGGGATATTCTTATATGCATATTGTGAATGTCGGTTACCAGGTGTTCAATCCATATGATTGATATTTTTGTCTCTATGCATGGGACGTATGTTTATGAGAAATGGAAATATGAAATCTTGTGGTCTATTAAAATTATGAAATGATTATTTATGTTAAACTGATGAACTCACCAACCTTTTGGTTGACACTTGAAAGCATGTTTATTCTCAGGTACGAAAGAAATCTTCCGCTGTGCATTTGCTCATTTTAGGAATATTACTTGGAGTCATTCATGACATATTTCAAAAGACGTTGCATTCGAGTCGTTGAGTTCATCAAGATTAATATTAAGTCAATTATAGTTAGATATATTATGAAGTGGTATGCATGCCGTCAACTTTCGATGTAAAGAAATATTGTCTTTTCAAAAACGAATGCAATGTTTGTAAAATGTATCATATATGGGTCAAGTACCTCGCGATGTAATCAACTATTGTGAATCGTTTATAATCGATACGGACTTCGTCTGGATGGATTAGGACGGGTCTCTACAGTACAGGCTCCTCCTCGGGGTCCTCCTCAGAATCCTCCTCGGGATCCTCCTCACTGGTCTCGTCTGATGATGAACGGTCTGAGTCGTCTGAGGGTGGTGCAGGTGCATCACGTGTGGGAGAATATGTCCGGCCGGTGGTCATGATCCGATGTCTGCCAGATGGAATCAACGCAACCCGCTTTTCGACGGTGTATCTGACCCAGTGTCCACGTTCGTTAAGAAATAGACGGCCCCCGTTCATCCCAGGGATCACGGTACCATCGAAACGATATTGTGGCTCCGGGAAACTAGGGCTGGGTGGAGCAGGGATCTCCTCGGGATCCTCATCACTGTCAGAAATGACCATCAGGTCAGGCGAGTGACTACTAGCCCCAGAAGATGAGTCATCAGAGTCGTCGGAGGGTAGTGGTGACGGAATAGGTGAGTCAACAACAGTCGGCGAAGTAGTAGACGAGTCCGAATCACTCTCCAAGTCAATAATCATAGGCGGTATGTCCGACATCTGAACAAGGAAAAATAAATTTTTCCATGTCAGTAAGACATATAGCAAGCATGTAATTAGGTATAATAACAACAGCAGCCTAGATCATCTACAGCAGTACATAGCATGGCAATAATAGTATCATATAGCAGTATCATGCAATCAAAAGCAGATAGTAGTAGCATGCAGTAGTTCCGCAGAATCAAGTAAACGATCAAGTTGTAGATTAGTCCTATTAGTGAATCCTAATCGACTCGGTCAAGACACACTAATGCAGCCTAATTCCCTACAACCGTAGCTCTGATACCAACTGTGATGCCTCGTCCAAAACCTCTATGGTACGGATCATCAACAACAGGTCCATTACACGGTATAACACTAAATGCTATTTTAAAACAAGGTTTGGCATTCATAAAAAGATAGTGTTTTTCCAACGACAAATGTTTTACAAAAGTAACGTGCTTCTACGGATAGAAAGCATTAACAATAGTACGTGACACTTAGGTCATTACAAAACCATGGTTCGAATACAACATAAGTAGTGAATGCAAAATAAAAAGTCCATGATTAAGAGACATCTCTAACAATGCAGAGTACAGCGGATGCATTATCGTCTTAGTTATCTGAGAATAAAACATGCTAAAAAGGTCAACACGAATGTTGGTGAGCTATAGTTTTATCGTAAACTATAGAATAATGTAGACCACGAGATTTTCGTATTCAAAACAGTATGAAAAGTATATGCTTAACCGTGGGCACTCGATAACTAACTTAACAATGTAATATATATATATCACCCCCTAAAAGTACACTTGGCGAGTGCGTTAAAATAGACGAAGTATTAAACACCCGTTGAATGCTAGCGCGACTAGCCCGAGTGGGGATGTCAAACTCGATTTCGCGTTCACCGGTTCATAAACCAATGACTAAACGTTACCGAGCTAAGGGGAATCTTTGTGCCGTTATCTAACCCACACATATAATATAGTTTAAGTACTCGTGTCTAGTGTGTAAAACATAAAACATGCATGTATTCTCAGTCCCGAAAAGTTTAGAGTAAAAGGGAGCTATAACTCACAGTGAATGCACGGTAAAGTCGATACGACAATGTAAGCAAGTAGTAAGTCGGTCCAAACAAGTAAGTTGGTCGATCCAAAAGGTCCTCAACCTAAGTCAATGGTTACTAAGTCAGTAGGTTGTCCCAAAAAGTTTTAAAGTAAGTAAGTTAAGTCTTAAGTATCATCATTATCATCATATGTAAAAGATAAAGTAAGTTTTCAACAAGAATAGAGGTCGAAACGAAGGGCTGAATTCGAACACCCGCTACGACCTCTACACAAACTGAAACGACGGGCGGCCAGTGGCCAAGGCTCCGTTTGTGATTAATGGTAGTCTGACACTTCATGATATCACTCCATCACAATTTTCACATCACCACTCCACTCCATAAAAATTCCCTAATACATCTCATCATGTAGTCACTATTAATAATGATCTAACATGTATATTAAAAAGTCCTTTTGCGTATTATACCATTGTAAATGAATGACTCTATTAATCGAGTCAATAGTAAACGTCAATTTATTGGTAACTTAACTGTCGCGTAGAGCTTAAATAGAACTTCATGCAGGATTAAAATCCATGGAAATTAGATTATACCATTTTCATGGCGTCTCATATTTTTTCTTTTATTTTTTATTTTATTAACATACTTATTGGTCGGAGGCTCATTCGAAAGCAATATCTCTATTTATATAACATTGAGAGTGAAGATTTTTTTTACTCTAGGTTGTTTCACTCTGAGTAGTAAAATGACTTCTCTTTATTCTAAGATAGAGAAATAATTATTTACATTTTAACTCGCCATATTTTACTTTTGTGAAATTGAGTTTTGTTGTGATTGTTGTAAATGAATAAACCTTAATACCTTATCATCCATGTTTGTTGACAACCGTCAAAATTGTTGTTAACAAAACATATAAACGAATATAGTTGTCCTCTAAATATACTAGACCATTTCAACGTTTATCAACTGATACCGTATCCAAAATATACACCGTTTTCAAGTTGTCTTACGAAAGTGGATTATGATGTACGCTAATTGCCATTCTAATTAATCTGTCAACATTACACCGTCATTTTGTACTATAATCTTATCTATTTGCCTTGTCTGTGAAAGAAAAAACAGTTAAATTAAGTGTTGAGTGTTCCATTATACATCATGTTATGAAACAAACGATCAGTAAGACTACTGTCTAGCCGACAAGTTGTGTGCGTTATTAGAAGTGTCAAAAATAACTTAATCTTATTACCCGACAGATGTTAATAGGATATACCGGCAATGACGGAACTTAAAAATCGTAATATGGGGGGAAAATAAAACCTGAGGACGTATAGTATATAATCTTTTTTTCACCCCTTCGAGTACCTAAGTACCGCCATTATACAACATACACATGCTTATTATTTTTAATAATCAAATCATAATTATTAAAGAGTTTTGTAAATATAGTCTTAAGAGCTATACTGAAGACTCTAGGACATGCATGATTTATTGGAACATTACTATAATTATAATAATCACTATAAGTTACTACATAACTAATCTTTATGTACCATCATCTATCTATCTATCTATACATTATTATAAAGCGCATGACATTTATCATATGTGTCAACTTCTCAATTAATTTAAATTAAATTTGCACGCTTATAATCCTACATGTCATTCTCTTAACTAATCTTAATTAATAGTAATTATTATCAAAAAGTATATAATATAATATTATTATTTCTATAAAAAAACAGTAGAGGTGAGTTGAGATAGGAGATTATTATTTTATTCAAATATATATATATATATATATATATATATATATATATATATACTAGTTAAATGACCCGTGAAATCACGGGCCGTTCTAGAAAAATATATAAAAATACATCTTTATACAATGTATATTAAGGGAAAATGTGTTTCATCTAGAAATTTAGTATGAAGTATAATAAGGTTTATATATAGATTAATCTATATGTATACTAATAACCAACAAAAACATTGGTAGAGACCCGCCCATTTTGCCTCATTGAGGCATAGCTTTCCTTCCTGCAACAATTAGAAACACAATTTTGTTAGTATGACACACAAAGTATAGCCATAATAAGTTTTCTACTGCAAAATATACATGAACTTATATAAGTTTATCTTAATATACCTCATTCTCAACCTCTCTTTCTGTATATAAATCGGCTTTATTGGCCACTAAAATCATAACCAAATATGGGTTACCCTGTTGTGACGACCCGGAAATTTTCGACCAAATTTAAACTTAACATTTATATGTTTCTGACACGATAAGCAGAATTTGTAATGTTGAATCTCAAAAAGTTTGGAACTACATTCATGTAATCAATTACCCTTTGACCGTGTTCGACGATTCACGAACAATTATGTGTATATAGATATGTATATATAATATATAATATTAACTGAAAACATTAATAAAGTATTAGATATATGATACTTTACATAAACATATTTGTTTCGATATATTTATCGACAGAATTAAGAGATAATATCAAATGATTGAATTATCAGATACATTATGATATGATTACGGGCCTATGTTATGAGGTCCACTGTGATTTAAGAAATCTATTTTTTTTGACAACTCATTACTTAACCAGTATGATAAAGATAACGATATTTATATTTTATTTTATTAAATATATATATATATATATATATATATATATATATATATATATATAACGATTTAAATTAATATTATATATATTTTTATACGCGTATTATACGTACATAGTTTTATACTTTTACTATACTTTAACTTTACCTTTACTTTACTTTAACTTTAATAATTCATACTTTAATAATTCACTTTAATAATTCATACTTTAATAATTCACTTTAATAATTCATACTTTAATAATTCACTTTAATAATTCATACTTTAATAATTCACTTTAATAATTCAAAAATCTATTATAAATAGAATTCAATAGATTTCATTATTTCATAGAAACTTGAAAATATATTTCTCTAAACTCTCTCGATCGAATTATATATATATATATATATATATATATATATATATATATATATATATATATACTTAGTACTATTTCAAGATATTATTAGTATACATAAAATACTACGACGGAGTTATATTCAGACGATTTCAAAATAAGTTTTCAAATGGGATATAGCTAAGGAAATTATGGGTTATAGCTATGAAGGTTATGGGTATTGATCGAGGGTATTGCTCGTGAGGTCAACCTAACGTTTATCATTTTCGTTGCGTCTACGTACTTTCCTGCAATATTGAATCACAATATTGATACGTGAGCATTCATATCTTATCTTTTATATATTAATAGTGTATCCCTGACTAGTGCTCGAGTATATATGATTATGCATGTTTGTATGCTTAGTTAGTTTCGTCGTTAAATAGTTTATGATAAATCACAAATTTGATACATATGCTACTGAGATAAGTTATATGATATGCATGTCGTTGAAAATCTGAAGAAAAAATTAATAACTTTTCATTTAGAAATCGTGTAGTTTCGATGAACGGATTAAAAGATATGGTCAATTGAATTATCATTAATTTTAATATTATTATTAAAACGATTATTATAACTGTTATCAGTTGATGTTATTACTAAAATTATCTTTATTACTAAAAATTAATATTTTTATTGAAACTATCATTTTATTATTTTTATCATTATTATTATTATCAATATTATTTTATCAAATAAATATGCGTACAAAGATATTTTTACCACACGTAATGTAATTACATTAATAATACATACCACTATATTTTTATGATATTAAGTGAATTTTATAAATTTTATTATTTGAGATATATAAAAGTATATTTTTATCATATATGAATTTTAATATAAATTTTTATTTATTAATAAATGACTTGTATTATTTAGTATAATAAGATCTGATAAATATATTTAAATATATAAAACTACTATATATAAGTTATATAATAAACATGTATAGATTTTGGAAGTCATTTGGGGTCAAGTTGACTTTTGTTGACTTTTGCATGTCGGTCTCGAGCATTAGGATTGTGATACACTACTACTTGACCTAAATTGTTAGACAGATATTGACCAACATATAAATATATATACTTAATATAGGTTCGTGAATCCGAGACAAACACTGCACTTGTTCAGTGCCGTCATATACATAGTTGCTACGAAATACAGTATTGTGAGTTTCATTTGCTCCCTTTTTATATATATTTTTGGGCTGAGAATACATGCGCTGATTTATAAATATTTTACGAAATAGGCACAAGTACTAAAACTAATTCTATGTGGGTTTAAACCAGAAATATACCCTTAGCTTGGTAACATTAAACTACTTGTCTATGTACGGTAGGCGCGAATCCTAAAGATAGATCTATTGGGTCTGACAAACCCCATCCTGACTATGGGATGCTTTAGTACTTCGAGGTTATTTTAAACACACCTGATCTGGTGTACTTCAGAGGGTAAAACATGAACGTTAAGGCTTGTTACCGGGTGCCTACAACTTATAGAATACTTTTATACACTTGCGAGTGTACGGATATTTATAGAAACTGAAATCTTGTGGTCTATTACTATTACGGAAATGATGGATTATGATAAACTAATGAACTCACCAACCTTTTGGTTGACACTTTAAAGCATGTTTATTCTCAGGTATTAAAGAAATCTTCCGCTGTGCATTAGCTCATTTTAAGGATATTACTTGGAGTCATTCAAGACATACTTTGAAAGACGTTGCATTCGAGTCGTTGAGTTCATCAAGATTAATATTAAGTCAATTATAGTTGGATGTAATATGAAATGGTATGCATGCCGTCAATTTTTGATGTAAAGAAAGTTTGTCTTTTAAAAACGAATGCAATGTTTGTAAAACGTATCATATAGAGGTCAAATACCTCGCGATGTAATCAACTATTGTGAATCGTTTATAATGTATATGAACGGGTCCTTTCAGTTGGTATCAGAGCGGTGGTCTTAGCGAACCAGGTCTTGCATTAGTGTGTCTAACTGATAGTTGTTAAGATGCATTAGTGAGTCTGGACTTCGACCGTGTCTGCATGTCAAAAGTTTTGCTTATCATTTTTAGTCGGAAATCATCTACTTACCATCCTTAGGAAATTACCTGCTTATCATTCTTAAGTCTAGACGCGTTTTCCTACATTTATTGCATAATATTGTATAGACGAATTCTTATCTTAGCATATCTGTTACTGTGAACTTTGACTGACATCTTTCAAAGATTCCTCCGTAATTTATGGGATTTTGGTATTATATATACATATGTAAATTATATATTGAAGAATACCAAATCTAAATTCTACAATCTATTTCATACCAAAAAAATTCTTTCCCTGATCATACAAGATGGATCCCTCAACCAGTTCGAGTTCCTCGAATTCCGACAGCTATGCCGATATGGATTTCCACATGAGCTCCGAAAGCAGCGTGATCGGAATGGATCAAATAATTAGCCATCATCTATTCTGGATGAATTGGGGATGGGTTCGTAATCTACTTAACTATTGGAGACAAGAAGAAGGCGATCCCTTTCATCCACCACATTGCCCTCTTGGCAATGAACCTGAAGCACTTACCGGCGAACCTGTCCGAAACACCATTTTCACTCTCATTTCCAGAGTATCTCGTCATGATTATATACTACACCAAATTCTAGATCTTATTTATCCGATCGTCCGAACCGACAATCACCCCGGTGTAATAGAAGAAGTCAACGAGCTTCGCGCTCGGGTAGTGGCTTTGGATAATATGGCGCAAAGGTTACAAACACCAGCAGTAGCACCAGCAGCATAACTAGTACCACCATCAATAACATTAACAGTACCATTACCACCACCAACAACAACCGCATCGCAAACCTCAACTTCACAATCTATCCCACTAGCATCGACGTCATACGCCATGTAGATACCAAGGAATACCACAACGATGAAGTATTGATTCATAACTTCATTGGGGAAACATTCTACGGTGATTATGTAATTTCTAAAGTTTAGAAATTATCTATCCTAGCCTTAACCATAAATCAAATGAGTCTAATTTAATATTAACTCATTAAATCAATATTACATCTGAAGAAATATACACATATATATTTCCATAAAGACTGTAATAAAATTCTTTTGTACAAAATATTAATTGTGAAATTTTTTTTTAACGGGTAGGTAATACCCGAGAGATATATAAATTCACAATTAATATGTTACATTCTTCGAATCTGATTAAGCAAATCATCCATTATACTCTCTACTTTCACAACAATATACATTCTTTTATAGAAATCAAAACAACCATACTCATTCAAAATCTAATTACATATTCTAATTTTGAAATCTCAGAATTTGATTCAAGATATAACCGAAATCATCACTCTTAGATTCCTACATCTTTCAAAACTATACTTTGACTTCAAAACTGTCCTAGAACCTCATTTCTATTCATGGAACTCACAAAAATATTTGTATCATTCAAAATCTTAGAACATCATATGTATATTAACAATTACAATATGTGTTCAAACACTTCGAAATTCCTAAAGACATGCGAGATGATGATCCAACCACATATTACCCACTGTCATGCATCTGAAAAGCTCTCGAAACCAAAGTTATAGTTTAACACGTATCCGTGTCAGATCCTTTGATATTTATTACCAAATATAATTTTTCAATCTCTTTCCAAAATTGACAGTTTTGTCACAGCTCCAGCAAATCACCCTTCATTTGTTTATACGAATAAACCTTATTATAACAATTACCCCTTCATCATTGTTACCGGAGAACCTTTCATATCTCGCCACATTAGCAGTAAACTTATCAACAACTTCATTAACCTTCGACTTAAGCCTCTCCGAAAAGCCACTATACTTATTCATTAAAACCCCATCATGTACTCACCTACATCCTGTAACAATAATTGTCACACCAACTACTGGGAATTAGCAATCAGTATTTTGAATTTCGCGACAATTTTACGTCAAAAGTTATACATATAACGTCTATCTCCTAGACTTACATACTTTGAATGTGAATTTTCTGAAAAACATCCCAAACTATGAACTAGTTCTCCGAAATTGGAAAAATGCTGATGAAGCAGCAAAAACTGTAAACGACTTTAACAGTCAAAAGTTTGATGATAAAGAATAGTATGGTGGTAAAGCTGAGAAAAAGAGAAGGTTTGAAACTGGAAAACGGATTGAGCAGACCATGAAGGAGGCTGTGGACAAATCACAAAGACTAAACCTGCCTTCAAAGGATCCAAATGATTCAGTGTCTACTGAAATCGTTAGCAAACACCTTACTTCTTATTCTAAACCTTCACAGACAAATCTTCTTCATCATCCATATTATCGTATCTTTTATTATAATATCTTCGATATTCCTGAAGATATTTTCACAACTATTCTTATCCGATATCTTTTATCTCTTCGCAATATCTGCGTTACAACATAAAAAGAAACTGTGTTAGTTTCTAAATTTAAAAAAAAAATTGAATTTAAAATAGGAATGTTTTTGAAGTAGTATTGGGAACTGAAGCATGAGTTAGTATAATATAATAACACTTGATCAACGTGATTATATTACAGTAAGTCATGCTGAGTTTCTAATGGAACGTGATGCTTCACAGAACATACCGTCATCATGTACTGTTTACACGACTCTTACATTCTACCCAATTTTCAAACATATTAAGAACATATCATCTTGATAGCTCTATATTTTCGGATATTCTGGTAATTTGCCAAATCAAGATCGTGTCATTACGATTTTCTTCTTGGAACATTAACTATGTTCATCCAAAAATTCATATCTACGAATTCTGGACTATTATCCGCTTGACTTAAGATCGGGAAGAGAAAACGAAAGCATGAAGCTCCGAAATATAATGGAGAATATAAAGCCCGATAACAACCCCGAAATTACAAACCGTGTATATAAATGCGTATAGCAATATAAAGACACGGGAGAATGAAAAACACAATAACCCCAAGGTAATGGTAGAAGAAAATAACTTCCTCCGGTGGTAGATGAAAAAGAAGAATGACAGATATGAAAGTTAAAAGTATATCAAGAATCAATACTGGATGAAGCATATTAACGAATGCTTTAAAGTATGAATTGGGGAGAAAGACTAGAAGGTGTGAGCTGTGGAAATAAAGAAACGAAGGGGGTGGAATTATAGTAAAATATCAGACAGAGAAATCGAGACAGATTATCGCATTTAATCAAAGAAGATCCTGATTTCCTTAATCGCCGAAGAACCAAATCTTATTGCAAAGATTTTCTTTAAATCCCATGAATTCCGGAAATCAATCATAACTACGTCATCGGTTAAAACGAATATACGTTTACTCATTTCACTCTCTTGCGATAGCTTCACTTATACTCTTTGCGTAATCAAATTGTTTTATCTATATTACTCAATGATGATAAAACTCTATTTATCAACTCATATTCATCATGAAAACATTTTTATAGTTAGCCATGACGACCTCGATCAAATTTCGGGACGAAATTTCTTTAACGGGTAGGTACTGTGACGACCCGGAAATTTCCGACCAAATTTAAACTTAACCTTTATATGTTTCTGACACGATAAGCATAATTTGTAATGTTGAATTTCAAAAAGTTTGGAACTACATTCATGTAATCAATTACCCTTTGACCGTGTTCGACGATTCACGAACAATTATGTGTATATAGATATGTATATATAATATATAATATTAACTGAAAACATTAACAAAGTATTAGATATATGATACTTTACATAAACATATTTGTTTCGATATATTTATCGACAGAATTAAGAGATAATATCAAATGATTGAATTATCAGATACATTATGATATGATTACGGGCCTATGTTATGAGGTCCACTGTGATTTAAGAAATCTATTTTTTTTTGACAACTCATTACTTAACCAGTATGATAAAGATAACGATATTTATATTTTATTTTATTATATATATATATATATATATATATATATATATATATATAACGATTTAAATT
The DNA here is from genome assembly GCF_046630445.1 of Rutidosis leptorrhynchoides. Lineage (NCBI taxonomy): Eukaryota > Viridiplantae > Streptophyta > Magnoliopsida > Asterales > Asteraceae > Rutidosis > Rutidosis leptorrhynchoides. The sequence goes on along the minus strand of NC_092338.1, from coordinate 170,032,849 downwards.
AATATTATATATATTTTTATACGCGTATTATACGTACATAGTTTTATACTTTTACTATACTTTAACTTTACCTTTACTTTACTTTTACTTTACTTTAACTTTAATAATTCATACTTTAATAATTCACTTTAATAATTCATACTTTAATAATTCACTTTAATAATTCATACTTTAATAATTCACTTTAATAATTCATACTTTAATAATTCACTTTAATAATTCAAAAATCTATTATAAATAGAATTCAATAGATTTCATTATTTCATAGAAACTTGAAAATATATTTCTCTAAACTCTCTCGATCGAATTACATATATATATATATATATATATATATATATATTTACTTAGTACTATTTCAAGATATTATTAGTATACATAAAATACTACGACGGAGTTATATTCAGACGATTTCAAAATAAGTTTTCAAATGGGATATAGCTAAGGAAATTATGGGTTATAGCTATGAAGGTTATGGGTATTGATCGAGGGTATTGCTCGTGAGGTCAACCTAACGTTTATCATTTTCGTTGCGTCTACGTACTTTCCTGCAATATTGAATCACAATATTGATACGTGAGCATTCATATCTTATCTTTTATATATTAATAGTGTATCCCTGACTAGTGCTCGAGTATATATGATTATGCATGTTTGTATGCTTAGTTAGTTTCGTCGTTAAATAGTTTATGATAAATCACAAATTTGATACATATGCTACTGAGATAAATTATATGATATGCATGTCGTTGAAAATCTGAAGAAAAAATTAATAACTTTTCATTTAGAAATCGTGTGGTTTCGATGAACGGATTAAAAGATATGGTCAATTGAATTATCATTAATTTTAATATTATTATTAAAACGATTATTATAACTGTTATCAGTTGATGTTATTACTAAAATTATCTTTATTACTAAAAATTAATATTTTTATTGAAACTATCATTTTATTATTTTTATCATTATTATTATTATCAATATTATTTTATCAAATAAATATGCGTACAAAGATATTTTTACCACACATAATGTAATTACATTAATAATACATACCACTATATTTTTATGATATTAAGTGAATTTTATAAATTTTATTATTTGAGATATATAAAAGTATATTTTTATCATATATGAATTTTAATATAAATTTTTATTTATTAATAAATGACTTGTATTATTTAGTATAATAAGATCTGATAAATATATTTAAATATATAAAACTACTATATATAAGTTATATAATAAACATGTATAGATTTTGGAAGTCATTTTGGGTCAAGTTGACTTTTGTTGACTTTTGCATGTCGGTCTCGAGCATTAGGATTGTGATACACTACGACTTGACCTAAATTGTTAGACAGATATTGACCAACATATAAATATATATACTTAATATAGGTTCGTGAATCCGAGACAAACACTGCACTTGTTCAGTGCCGTCATATACATAGTTGCTACGAAATACAGTATTGTGAGTTTCATTTGCTCCCTTTTTATATATATTTTTGGGCTGAGAATACATGCGCTGATTTATAAATATTTTACGAAATAGGCACAAGTACTAAAACTAATTCTATGTGGGTTTAAACCAGAAATATACCCTTAGCTTGGTAACATTAAACTACTTGTCTATGTACGGTAGGCGCGAATCCTAAAGATAGATCTATTGGGTCTGACAAACCCCATCCTGACTATGGGATGCTTTAGTACTTCGAGGTTATTTTAAACACACCTGATCTGGTGTACTTCAGAGGGTAAAACATGAACGTTAAGGCTTGTTACCGGGTGCCTACAACTTATAGAATACTTTTATACACTTGCGAGTGTACGGATATTTATAGAAACTGAAATCTTGTGGTCTATTACTATTACGGAAATGATGGATTATGATAAACTAATAAACTCACCAACCTTTTGGTTGACACTTTAAAGCATGTTTATTCTCAGGTATTAAAGAAATCTTCCGCTGTGCATTAGCTCATTTTAAGGATATTACTTGGAGTCATTCAAGACATACTTTGAAAGACGTTGCATTCGAGTCGTTGAGTTCATCAAGATTAATATTAAGTCAATTATAGTTGGATGTAATATGAAATGGTATGCATGCCATCAATTTTTGATGTAAAGAAAGTTTGTCTTTTAAAAACGAATGCAATGTTTGTAAAACGTATCATATAGAGGTCAAATACCTCGCGATGTAATCAACTATTGTGAATCGTTTATAATGTATATGAACGGGTCCTTTCACCTGTCTTTTTGTAGTTATTGTTTCCATTTATTTCATGATGGTTTGAAAAATATTGAACATATATACATTTAGGTCAACACAACCTGGGGTAATAATGACCCATTTTGAATGGCTTGTTTGCCATGCACTTGAGAATTTAAAATCCCATTAATAGTATAACTCGAGAAAGAGCATGCAGTGAATCATTCCAAGTGAGCATGACCCATTTTGAAATTCTAACTATATCCTTTGAACCATGAAGTCTTTTGAACAGTCAACCCCTACTCACTCAGCATTTTACAATTATATTACTTCTCCTTGCACAAAATCAATCTTAAAAGTACTTTGGATCTACTGACATATTAGACTCATCTTTTTCTTAGCTATTTTATTTTCTAATAAAATAAATATGTGTACGCTAAGAAACACTAAACACCTGAAGTGACCCAGATTGGCTGTCACAAGGAATTGGATATATCGACAACCTCCATCCAAGTAAATTTTTACCATTATAAACTTACTAATCATATTGTTGACAACTAAGTCAAAATCAAAGAGTAGGTTTCATACCTTAATCAGCTCTTACATAACCATCTGATTTGGCAAAATTTCACCACCTCGCTTAATATTAGAGACAATCCATGACAGCCACAGAACTCCAATCTGAATATGTTAAGGGCTACTGAACGTTGGAGAAATCAGAACATTGTTAATTGTTAAGTTAATAATAACAATCTCTAAATATTTACATCATTAAATTAATCTTAGAATAACACATGACAAAATAACTAACATCATGATATTAAGCTTGTTTGCCATGCACTTGAGAATATAACAATCTGACATAAGCAATCGATGATAAGCTCCATTATTCTTTGTAACATTCTTAACAACCCATTACCAACCTGCTTTTTCTTCTGTTTTTTAAACCAGTAAACGTAGGTTCAAGAGCGTCAGAAACTGTCATAAAACCCTGAATATAAATACAACTGATAAAGAAACAAAGGAAATATTTAATATGTACCTGTAAGTGAACACACATTGATGTAACTCTAGGTTTGCTTTTGAATGATCACCTGATATTCAATCTGCTCAAAGTCTGCACGTAGAAAATAAGAAATCATCTCTAAACTCATAAACCCTATAATACATATACTCCAAATATCTTTTATATCTTTTCTGATTACACATGGTGTGCGTCAAATAATGTCATTAAAGTTTAAATAGTCACAAAACTTAGCTTTTTCAATTAACATCAGAAGATTACATCATCATAAGCATAAGTAACATGACAAAATACACAGATAAGACCACTTGGAGTGCAATCAGACCAAATCATCAAAGATCACAAAAACAACCACATATTTCTTGCACCAAATATACATAGATGCAACAATGGCAATGATTAATTCAGTTTGCAGATACACCAAAAGGATCTCTAAATGGCAACGATTAAACAAAAATAGTATTCTGCCTGAATCAAAATGTTTTAGAACCGTCTATTTTCAATTATAACTCTTGTGAATAAACTATTCACATAAAGCAATAAAGCATAATAAGGATTTGGTCCTTTTTTTTTCTTTTCCATTTAGGCATTTCATCAAATACATGGTGATGATGAAAACCCATACAACTGAAAGTTCCTCTTCATTTAAGCATTCATCAAACATCATGATAAGTTGTACAACTGAATGTATTAAACTCGCCCCAATGTAAGTAAGACGTTGATCCCATATTTTTGTTAATAGAAGTAAAGAATCATAAATGAAGAAAACTTACTAAACCAATGAAGAAAACTCACTTAAACCATCAAATTTTATCTTCATTCGGTTGTACAAACAGCGTCTGCTTATAGCAAAAATAGAAACAGGTTATAACTTCATATATTATATAAGAAGAAACGAATTTAAACCTGATTCCAATAATGGATCACGAATAGTCGAACGCAGCGCCTGCAACTCTAGTTCTAAAATGATTAAGTTTCATTACACTTAAGACCATTCAAGTGGAAGCAGATCACGCTACTACCGTCGAGAGTTCAGCCACCCGCATTAGAATACTTTCTTTGAAATTAAATGGGTTGCCTTTCAAATGCATTAGGGGTCAACTAATTTATATATGTGGAACACAACTTCTTTAAAATGGATTGAGTATTAACATTTTGTTTTTGAATTCAAATTCAAATTGTGTAGAGTGAAGTTGACGATAGAAGCTTCAGTTGGAGGAGAAAGGCGGTACAATGGTGCACAGCTTGATGCTATCAAGCTATATGATGTTTTCTAGGTAAATTAATTGAGTATTAATTAAATATAAATTAATTAAAAAAATCAAATGTGCAGCTCAAGGAAATTGTGAAGCTCAAGGAAATTGTGCAGCTCAATTAAATTAAAACATCCATTACCCTTCAAACAAAACAAAGATGAACACAAAACAAACAGATCCCAACAAAATAAAAAATAAAAAGGAGATTGAACTTAAAATATTAACTTGAATAAGCGAGAATCGGTAAAGCCCCAAAAATTCCCATACGAAGAACGGAACTTGGAAGATCAATTTTGAGAAAGAAGATGAAAAAATCAAAGGATATATGGATTTAGTGGAGTGTAAAGAAGATGCTGAAGCTTTAGAGATTTGAAAGAGAAATTTTTTATCCAGAGAAACAATTTAAGGCGTGCTGCAGAGGTGGAATTGAATACGGCTGTTTAGGGTTTTTTATGTTTAAAATTATTTAAAGGTGGTTATTTTTTTAGGAGCTTTATTTTAAGTTAATAATTATTATATTTATATTAGTATTAGTGACATCATCAAAGATGTCTAAGATTTTTTCTTTATTATTTTGAATTTTTTATAAGCTTTAAAATTGCATATTAATGACATCATCAAGTTAGCATTTTAATAGATAGTATATATATATATATATATATATATATATATATATATATATATATATATATATATATATATATATATATATATATATAGATATATATGGAAACACAAATCGTTTAAACAAAATTCGAATTATACAAGTGATAAAAATAATAATAATACTTAATAAATTCGAATTCCAACATATTTAAAGATATTATTATTAAACTAAAAATCAAAAGAGTCAATATATAACCCTAAACTTATGGGTGGTTACGAAGCATTTTGATTCGGAAATAAGTGATAAAATCTTTAGATAAATACACATAATCAACGCGGGGTCCTATGCCACACGGCCTCCAAAACCCAAACAAATACTTTCATAAGTTATTATTTATTTTTTTTTCTTCCCAAATACGAAATACTATATAAACGAGATCTTCATCGAAAAATAAAGATCCTAACCGATATAATGAATGAAGAAAATCGAACCACTCGAAACAAGTAAACGTCACAAGTCGACGATAACTCCAACCGAGCTAAATCACCTTCATAAGTTAATGTATGAAACTTAAAAAAATTATTGTAAGTACTCCGTATATGTCTCGGACTTGAAATATAAATGTCATTAATTGTAAGTATATGTCTATTTGGTCTCTTGGGTTTTCTTATTTTAGATGTATTCTTATCGTAATTAATACATCAAATCAAGTGTATTTATCTACAACAAACTACACATTAATATTTACTTCTGTTATTGTTATATATTTGACATTTTCAAAATATAGAATTACAACTTCCTTGCAACGTACGGGTTCATAAGACTAGTTAATGTATAAAATATATTTTTAAATATACTCGTAGCTTTTAGTACTATTTTTAGATAAATCTTTATCTTAATTGCTACGTATATGGTAATAAGATGGAAACATCTTAATGGTGAAAGGAAGAGGGAAATATTAATAAATAGCAACTTACATAAACTAACTTATCTAAAAAAAAAATTGTTAAAAATGGTTAACTATATAATAAAAATTGTTAAAATACTCGATTTATATTTTATTACTCCGTACTTTAAATTATTCATTTCACAAAGCGTTAAGCAAAAGTTATATTAGTATATAGATACAGATATAATTTGATATTTATTCTAACTTATTTTATATTCAACCAAATTTGTATCAGGAGATCAAGACTTAGGAATACGTATATACGTCCAAGATGCTCTAAATGGTTTAGAGGATCCATACTTAAGATGCATGGGCAAAGTCGTAATTTGAAATGGCGCATGCGGACGTGAAATCTTTCATACGCTATAATTTATGATTCATTAAATTAAATTTGTTCATCTACGTAATTATTTTAGTTTATTTATTATTGACAACATATTAATATTAATTTAATAATATAGCGTCAAATGACCACGTCAGCCACATGACTGGTGGAGCTAGTTGTCCAATTCTTCACGACGTGTAGATCGATTAACATATCTACACGTGTACGGTTATCGTGAGACATAGTACTGTACTGTTCGGGGGTTTATACTTTGCACCCCTACTCTATTGAACTACATTCGCCACGTACTTTTTAGTTTCTCATATGGAATTTTCTCTCCCCTATCTTCCTTGAGATGGCAAATATGTCCTTTAAATCGAAACTTAGACTATTTGTACTTATTGGAGGCGTGCGTTGGTAGTGTGAGTTATTTTTTGTACTTTTTTGATGATTATGATACGTGAGTTTTTTGTATGAAATAGTGGTGGTATGAGTTTTTGGAGTGGTTTGTTAATGGAATACTAATGTGGCATTTTATTTTTATTTTTTGTGTTATGTTAATTTATTTTTGTGTTAATATATAACTCAAAAATAAAATTTGTCACATATTTTAAAAACTAAAAAGACACTAAATTAATACCATTGAAATAAAAAAATTACATAATTATAAATTCTAAAAAAAAAATTACATAATTTAAATTCATAAAATAAAATACATTAAAGATAAATATGAATTATAGAAAAAGTATGTGTATTTTGTGAATTGTATGTAGTGTTTGGATTATGTATTGTTGGGAAAATATCCCACATCGGTCATGGACAAAAACAAATGTATGTATATAAGTCAAAGGGGAAGTCCCTCTATCACCAATCGATTTTAGAAAAAGGATGGACTCTTGGACTTATATGTTGTACATGTTATTACACTATACGATTTATCAATTCTGTCATGGTATCAGAGCTTAGGTGGACGGTTTGTTCTACAGCGAGTCCGAGTCAGGCTCCCATGAGTGTGCCGCCATCTCTACAACCGTTCCACGCCTCGATGTGAGGGGGCGTGTTGGGAAAATATCTCACATCGGTCATGGACAAAAACAAATGTATGCATATAAGTCAAAGGGGAAGTCCCTCTATTACCAATTGGTTTTAGAAAAGGATGGATTCTTGAACTTATATGTTATAAATGTTGTTACACTATACGATTTATCAATTCTATCATGTATATATGTATATATATATAGTAAAATACTAGTAAATATAAAGTATTATTATTTTATTAAATTACAACGAATATATTTATATCCGTTTGAAATTTGTCCAAATTGCCGACCCATTCAAATCGCGCCACGTGTCCCACTCTTTCGTTGCTTATGCCGTTGCCAACCCAAAAGTCCAGTGGCGGAACTAAGATTTTTTTCACCGGGGGTAAAAAAAAAATTAAAAGCGTAGCAATTTTTTTAGGCAAATTATGGAGATTTTTGAACAAAATTTGAAGGTTTTTGGGCAAAATTTGAAGGTCTTTTGACAAAAGTTGAAGAAATTTGAGCAAAATTTGAAGGTTTTAGGGCATATGTAGGTTTTGAGGGAAAAAAAAATTCGCTAGAAGCAAAATCGAAAAACTCAAAACTTTTACACTGAAAATTGCAAATCCACTAGGCGCGGGCATCCCACCCTGCCCCAAAGAGTTTCGCCCCTGCCCAGGACGCCTCATTTTTTGGTGAATCCGACGCCTTGATACGGAACATAGGGGGCGCCTTGTGCCATGTCACCCTCCAACGGCGTTACATACAACCGTTACATGGGTCTTTGTGTTTAATTTGCTTACTATTTTCGAATTACAAGGAGTAGACGTTAAGTTTTTCATAAATTATGTGGAATAGTAATCCGTCAAATGTGATTTTTTACTACTACTAATTCAATTCACCTTTCAACCAAAAAAAACGAGGAATGAAAATAGATATATATGCTCTGTTTGTAAGACAAAATTTTAAAGTTTATGGAAGCTTAAAATGTAGAGGTTATGAGTTTAACGAGCTTATGATTTTACACTTATTTTGGTAACGAAAAAAAAAGTTATGAAGAAAAAATAGAGCTTACAAAATTATATTCTTTCCAACTAGTTTAAAAAATAAACTCTTAGCTTATGAGATGATAATTTACATAATTAACCTTCACATAATTATGTATCATTAGAGATGACATCGGGTCGGGTTTGGATCAGCTTTAAGTAATCCCGGACCCGAAACCGATTAAGAAACTCCGTCCCAAACCCGGCCTGAAACCCGTCGGGTCCCCATTTACTTACATACTATCGGGTTTCGTGTTTCCCCAAGGGTAAACGAGTATATCCGATTAGTCATTCTGTATCTATTTTTCAATGAGTTACCAAATTAAAATATCAAAAAATAACTTAATTACTTCATGTTTAAAGTATTATAAAGTATCACATACAAAAAGTTGATTAAAAAGTTTCTAAAATACTCAAATACACAAAGTATATAAAATATCATATCTCGAAAACTTGTTGTATATGATTATATTGAATAAAATTATAATCGTTTTCAAAATAAATAAGAGAAATCTTTCATACATTAACAATATAATACTAATACTAAAATTTTACATAAAAATTATTATTAAAATTCTCCGGGCCGGGTATACGGGTATGCGGGTCGAGTATATGGGTCGGGTAAACGGATTTGTATCCAAAACCATACCCGAACCCGAACCCGGAAATTTTTTTATAACTATCCCCATACCCGTCTCATGACCCGACGGACTTGGGTCAGACACGACCTAATTATAACGGGTTTCGGGTTTTCCCATCGAGTACGGATCATTTTGTCATCCCTATGTATCATTATTATTATTGTCGTTTATAGTCAAGTCACACATATAATCATTAACTTCATCTACTTTATCAAGCACATATAAAAAAATACATTAGTATGTAATAAAATCTAACTATCAACTTTAAAAATAAGCTCTAGTCCAACTACTTTTATCCAAATATATCGATAATCTTAATTTACAATCACATAGTTACCTTATTAATTATCATCTTTTACACATGTATGATCCATTAACTTATTAATTTTTTATTTTGTCTATAACTAAAAGGCTGAATATTCGGAAGATACAAGATGTGCTATCATACATGTTCCAATATTTAGAAGAAACTTAAAAATATAAGTCAACATCACGTACGCGAGTTCATTTATTTATAAAAGAATTTTTTTTTTTTTTTAAAAGCAAATAATTATATTAAAGAAACGGAGTACATTTACAAATTGCCTTTGAGCAAAAGGCTAAGAGACAGATACACATATAATACGGAAGCAAGAAACATTCGAGAATATACGAGATACATTACGAAAATTAACTTGTAAGTTAGCCGTGATCTTCAATCAAGCTTGGATTCGACATCCATTGCAACCACTCGATATTCATTCTTCTCGACCGATTCACTACCCACTCGTAAGAACGAATTTGAATAATCGACCGAATATAACAAATACTTATAACATTTTTAGAACTTATTGAACTTATTATAAAATGTAATTAACAATGTAATGTTCTAGGCTTCGTCGAAAAAGAAAGACCTACTGTTTGATATCATTCGTCTTGTTTCTTTTAATAGAATTTGTAATTTGTAATAGAGGTATATTTAATTTGAGTTGGAACTCTTGGCTCATGAAGCCTGTGTAATCCCCGTGTTGTTGTTTGTTCGGCTTTTTCTAGCTTCTCGCTAGGGGTCGTGGTGATATAAAATCTAAACTGTTCCAAAAAACAAAAAAAAATGGTCCGCTTTAAGTTATTGAGCATGACCCACAAAATAGACAGGGAAGACCTGATAAATAAGTATAAATTTCTATAAATAAAATAAAACGTGTAGGGCAACACATGGGTGAACATATTTGTGAAAAATGGTCAAGTTATTTAAACTTTGTAGATCAATCTGTAGCATTATCTTGACTTTTAAGTTTTTGAGTAAGCTAGAAAATCTTTCTATGAAAGAGTTCATTGGCTCCTCACATTGACTTTAAAGTTTGGATAGATGAAGAATTTCGAAAGAAATTCTACATTTTATAAGTTTTACGTGAATTATTGCTTTGTCTACTAATTAATGGTTTTTTGCACAAATATAAATAGAGTGTCAAAACAACATTGATCTACTTTTATATTCAATTAAAAATATAAGAAATGATTTATTCTCATTGTTGCAAAAAACGGTCGAGACGGCCGTCGCAACGGATTTACTTGTATACCATCGCAACGAATCTAAAAATGGGTAAATAACGGTCAACGATTAAACAACTGTAAAATCGGTCAGCAACGATAAAATGGTTAAAAACGGTAAAACGGTCAAAAACCTTTAAAAAAAACCTAGACGGGGTTAAGTCGAATTTTGATCAGCGTTGACTTTTTATTATATATATATATATATATATATATATATATATATATATATATATATATATATATATATATTATACAAAAACATTATTGTAAATTAAAGGAAAATATTTCAAATTAAGTATAGATATGTACCTTTAATTTTACATATTTTATTTTTGAAATGTATTTAAAAAAGTCAATGTTAGTCAACATCTTTCATGACGCCGTCATGACTGTTGCGACACTCCAAGGTTTCAACCGTCTCAAATCTCCGTCTTGCGCCTTTTACAACCTTGCTTATTCTTATATTAAAATGTCGTTATTTGTAGTATAAAGACAAACCTATTAAATTAATCTTTTTCATTAAATAAATAACCAAATTAACCGTTTTATAATTAACCGTTAATCAATTTAACTAAATTAACCGAACCGCTTTTAACTAAATCAAATGGTTAAAAAATTAATTAACCGTAATAATCGCACCCTAGGTTTCGCGCTCTAACTGATGACGCTTGAAAGATGATGTTTTATCCTTATCCATGGATGGAGGAAGTAAATGGGTTTAGAACCAACCCCCAAATCCACAATGACAATGACTGTTTCAAAGTCCACCTCCTCCAGCCTTACGCTCATCCGTAGAGCAACGTTATAATCAATAGTACCTTTTCTTTTCATTAGCTTGTTCATAGATGGAATATTCTCTTAAATGGCAAGACTGACTCATTAATCCATTGTAATTTATTATTTTTTTTTTTTTTAAAGAAAGGTCTCAAAGTAATGTTATGAAAATTGAACCTGAATCTCATTTGAAGATTTTCAAATACTCTACCACTCAACCACCCATTTTTTTTGTGCCCCTTCTGGTGTCTTATTAGAATTAGAATGGGGGGTTTGATAAATTGTTGTTAACACAAAAAAAAAAAAAAAAAAAAAATTTAATAGTACTATCAACATAGCTTATGACTTGTCATGACTTGTCAATCGCCATGTATATGATGAGAACAGTTCGAAAGAATACGTAAATATAACATATAAACTTTTGGTGGTGTACTGCGTAACAACTTTGAATTTTTATGGACTAAATATTTCTCAGTGACAATATAATAGGGGTGTAAATGGATATTTTTTACTCTTTATTGAGAATTTAATAAACAAGTCGATAAATTGCCAGCAGATCAAGGGCCAACTCAGCAACCACGTTTCTTTCTTGATGACTAATACGCGTATCCTCTTCAAAACAAATATTTTATAGTAACTAGTTTTTTGGCCCGCGCTTTCGCTGCGAGTTGGTTTCGGAAGGAAAAAAATTAAAAAATTACTATAGCTACAGTAGCAGCTACAGTAGCGTGTATTCGGGTCGGGTTGGTGGAGCGGGTCAGGGGATCCGGATGGTATTGGGTTAGTGGTCTGGGAGGTGTTGGGCAAATCATGTTTTGAAAAAAAAAAGTTACTATTAACGAATGGTGTTAACCAATCCTAGGTTGACACCATTTACCACAATTTATATATATATAAATATTTCTTTAGTATTAAAAAAAATCGAAAATAACAGTTAAATTACATATTATTTATTTATTTTTATTTTTTAAAAGCAAGTGAAACTTTTATTGATATAACGGACAAAGCCCTATATACTATACATTGTGATATATAATGATATGGAGAAATAAAAATCGAGAAAACACAAAAACATGTACGTAGATCCATTAGACACCACGACACTTGATAATTCGAGCTGGGGAGAAGCATCCAGACAGTACCGACATTGCGATGACAAAGTTGACATATACTACCCATTTAACCAAGTGACTAATGGGGACTACAACATGTGTTCGTATGCCGATAGATTTTCATACGAGAGCTTGAGAATAAATTAACCAATGCCCGTTCTTTGAAGATTTAAGGATGCGTAATACGAGGGGTTAATGAGCCACTGTTGCCATTCGATTGTTGTTTTCTTTATTCTTTTAGAGATCCATGAAAAGGATTGGGCTTGTATCTCGGAGAGTATAGTGGCGTGGCACCAATTTTTCTTACTAAAAACATTTAGGTTCCGATTTTTCCAAATAGTGTAGGTTGTGACCCATTTTGTCGCTTGCCAAATGAATTTTCCAAGGATCGTAGTGGTAAATGTTTGATCCGTTAGGATTATGTCGACTAGATTGGAGATCGAGTTTGATGGGAGATTCCACCATACTAGGATTGAGTTCCAAATTGTTTGAGTTGTTGGGCAATGAAATAAGATATGTTCTATGGATTCGACATGTGAGTTACAAAGCGGTCAAAGCACGGTGTGAAGGTCGATATTGCGTTTGTCAAGTTCTACTCTAGTTGGAATTCTTGCAAGTATGACCCTCCAAATAAAAATATTTACTTTTTGTGGTATAAGTTTGTTTCTAGGTGTGTTGAAGGTGTTGTTAGGGATTGCAAGTTTGAGGTTGTCAAGGAGTTATAAAGGAAATTGAAGCCATATGTTTTAATTTAAAACCAAATGACCTCTATGTTCAAGACATCTAAATGAAAACAATCTAATTAAATGTACGAGATTATTTCTATTAGAAAAAGGTCCATTAAACACGGTGTCGTTCTAGAAGCGTCATAGTACTCAAAGAAGAGTAACTACAATAACAATAACTCGATTCCTTGACTCCTTGTAATGCCCGATAGATGAGGGGCCTCGGTCCAACTAATGAAACCTTCCCAAGAAGCAAAAGATGACAGACTACAATCGACCCATAATCTTATTTTGACCCACAGTTTAAGCACAAGCGAACAACCAAAAAAACAAATGATCACGTTATTCAACCCTGTTGTTGCAAACCGGCTTCTCCAATGGCTAAATCTTTCTTCCAAGGTTTTTGAGATAGGGTCGATCCGTTGTAAGGTGTAACCACGGTGTCGAAAACTTAAACCATGTTTCTTCGCTTGCTCGTTGGCGCTTAATTCATGGTACAAGATGTTCTCTTGGATAAACTTAGATTTTCCATTCTTATCCTCGTGGGCCGAAATTCTAAGTTGGGTCGATCATGTATGCTCATCGATAGAAAAAAAAGAACAGGATGTTCGTTATCATCTGGCTTTGTTTTGATGATGGCGTGTCTAAATTGTTCGTTGTTCATTGACAAGTTCGTGAAGAAACGTGATCTTTTTTATCATGTTAGATTATTCGTTTTTGTGGCTTAAGTTTATAAGTAATTGTATTTTAATCGGAACTTATGGCTTTTAAGCCTTTTGTAATGCTCTTTTAGCTCCTTGCTAGAGAGCCGATTATTTTTATTAAAATATTGGCTGCCATTAAAAAATTAGAATAATAAGGTAAAATTTATTTATACTCTTAACATTTACATATAAGACAAAAAAAAAAGGATAAAAGGCAAAACTGTAAAGTATAAAAAATATAGTCAATAATGAGATTTATTAATATAAGATGGATGGAATTTTTAAATAATTATTTTTGTCTTTTTCAAAACCAGACATTTCGATGGAATATGATATTTCCAATAACTATTTGATAGTTTTATTTATAATTATGCATTAACAGTTGTACTATACAAATAAAAATTGCATCAGAAAAGTGAATATATCAAAAACTTCAAAAAAGTGGATATATCAAAAACTTAAGTGAGTGTGAATGCATTATTTTTTTCTGGAAACTATTTCTCCAAAAAAGTCGGCGATTCTTAACTATCGGCGCTGCCTTTTTTTGTTTGATCTTCACGGTGATTTCTAGTGGGTTCAAACGCCAATCATCGTTTCTAACTCTTGGATTCCATCATGGTTGGGAATACGCAAAATATTCCATTAAAGGACAACTGATTTTCAAACTAAAGCTTAACGATAATCCTGTGTATCGCAAAATTGACCTGAATTTTAACAGTGATGATGATCGATTGAAGAAGTCTCTCGATGTGACGAATTTTCCAGAGTATGTGGACGGTGATGACTTTTGGAAAACATTAGATCGATATGGATACATTGTGGATGTTTTTATCCCTAACTAACGGGCAAACTCGGGTAAACATTTAGCATTCGCTCGTTTTATGATGGTTAAGAATCCAATTGAGATGGAAATCAGAATGGCGAATATTTGGTTGGATAGATTCCACGTGTATGTTGAAGCTGCGAAAGTCTCACGTTCATCTTTCCCACCTAAAAACCCGTGGTGGTTAATATTCCTGTAAGGAGACTCATCAAGAAAATTTTGTTCTGAAAACGGTGCTTGGATCTGGTCCACAATCTGGATCACATACTTATGCTAATATGGTTTCTGATGTTGCGTCTAAGACTTCCCCAGCACATAAATTGGTGATCTATGAATCAGATTTACTCCATGTGAAGGCAGAGGATTTTATCATCATGGTTAAGGTAAGACTTTGCTTCGATATCAATTGTGTATCGTTTATGTTTGGCCGATGATATCAAAGTCCAATATGTAGGTGGATATCCGCTTTGGATTCAGTTTTCATCGTTGAAGAGTTGCTTGGCGAGTTGGCGTTTAAATGTAACGTAAACTTTGCGAAGTTATTTGCGGGTATCAAGGATGCTTCGGACGATTTTGCTGTTGATGAACGCATTGTTTTGGTGGAGATTATGGGGCTACCTACATGTGCTTGGAGTTCGAATGCTTTTAAAAAAGTCGCTGGCCTTGCAAGGCGCTTTTTGTTTTTTGAGATACATAGCAGGATGCCTGTTTCATTGGGTCAGGTTTATATTGCTACACATTCTGAAGACCCGATTGTTATAAAGGAGAATGTGGTGATTAATGGTCTTGACGTGGAGGTTAGTATCCGCGAGGTAGCTACTTGGACATGTGATTTATATGAAGCTTTCGAGAACTCCACTAGTGATTCTTCGAATGTTGAAGGTGATGAGTTTATTAGTGTAAACTCTAATGATCATTCGATTGTTGGTGAACGCAATGAGTAGGATCCTTTAAATGAGTTTGAAGGCATTATTCTGGGTGAAAATACTACGGATAAAGTGTCGAGTAAAGCAGAAGAAGGTAAGGATAAATTGGGAGATAAACCTACTGCATCTAATATTGATGTGGAAGAGGTTCATATTAACGCTAGCCGATCCAATGATGATAATTCTGGAACCAAACCATTAGTGCAGGAGAGTTCTAGCATCCCATTTCCTCCAAGTTTCTCTGATCAAAAGGAGACAACCGCTTCTAAGGCGAAATTGGGTTGTTCTGTTAATTGTTCTACTCCATTTTTGCATGAACAGTTCGAGTACCAAAAAGTTGATATTGGCTCGGGTTGGTTGAATGCCTCCCACATTGTTGATGTTGGTGACATGCTTGGGTATAATCTTAAAAATGTTTCGAACAGGTGGATTGTACATATGTGTATCTTCGAATGTCCAGATTATAGTTCTTCAAGAATCTAAGATGACTTATCTCAAGATGTTTCGATTGAAGTCTATTTGGGGAAACATTGCTTTTGATTATGCTGTAAGTTTGTCTCGGGGAGCATCGGGGGGGGGGGGGGGGGGGGTATTATTTCTTTTTGGGATCCGTCATCGTTTGTTAAAGAGAATATATGGTGTGATATTCATTATGTTGGTTAGTAATCCAATGATAATATTCAAATTTTAATCACTTTATTTTGATGATGACACCAAGCCGTAAGTGCAAAATGCGTATAGAAGAACATAACTTCACGAAACCTTTTACAACATGCTTAGAATAGTTGCCCCTTTCATATCAAAAAGAGTTTTGATCACTAGAATTCTAATCTTGATTAATCTCACCTAATGATGCCTTAGTGACACATTAGCTTGTGATTAAGGTTAAACACATAAGTGTTGCAAAATATCCTTTTTTACCTAATTGCAAATCATCCTTTTAAATCTAAAATATATCTAGACATGATTAGGATTGTTATTAAGTCCCAACTAAAGAGATGCTTTCCACTTGATTGATCATTAAGAATTACTTACATGCTTAAGTATGTTTATCTCTTTATGATTAATGTAATTACCTAGAAGTCTCCATGTAAAACAAATTGGTCTTATTTGGAGTGTTGCATGTAAGCAATGAATGTATATACTTGCAACCAAATGTTGACAAATGCATGGAAGACTTGTGATATGATCCTCAGAAGCTTGTGGTTTGTCAAGGGATAAAAATCCGTATTTTCCCTTTTTAGTAATCAATGACACAATGCAAGGACTATGTGACTTTCCTCTTTTACAATCTCATGTCAATGAATGCATCTAAAGTAAGAGATGATGGTCAAGGGTGTCAATATGTTTTAGAATCTTTTTGCAGACATCAAATAAAGGAAAATGGTCAAAAATTGCATATTACAACGACTCTATAACGGATGTATTTTCATTACAGTAGGAGCGCAGTCGAACCACGGTCGACTGTGGGGTGAGCCGCGAAGGTTCTGTCAGCATTTTTGGTTTCCTATAAATACAAACATATGCCTCATTAAAGACCACCTCTTTCCAACATACTTTCAAAGTCATATCAACTAATCTCCCAAGCCTCAAGCACATATCTATGGAGAGATTATAAGAGAGAAAGAGAGATTCTACTTACACTAAGTAGAATTACATTGTAAACTTTATGTTTATCATTTGTATCTTTAAGTTTATTTTGTGAGATAATTCCTGGGGGGGGGGGGGTCAAGGAAGTTAAATAGTTCTTGTAATAGGAAACACCATCTTACTTAGTGATTCAACCTCCTTAAAAGGATCCAGGAAATTGATTAATTCCATTGAGAATTAATACTTGTTCAAGGTGAAAACAAGTTTGATGTAAGTATGATTGGTGTGACCTATTGAAGAACTATGAGAGATTGAGTTAGTAGAATTGATCATGTGATAAGAACATCATCTTATCTAGTGATCCTTCTTCCTTAAAGGTGTGTTAGGAAGTTGTTCATATTTCCATTGAAAAATTGATGCTTGTCCAAGGTGAATACGAATGTGATCTAGGAATAGTGTTGGTGTGACTTATTGAAGATCATTTGGTGTAAACGGATCTCCACCGGATTTGGAGAAATGTTTAGTGAAGCTAACTCCCGATTAGTGAATCGGGGAGTGGATTAAGGAGAATTAGTTAACATCCTCCCGAACTACTATAAATCTTTATATTTGTGCACTTACATTCTTTACATAGTTGCATTAACAAACACAAACGCTTCCACGCTTAAACTTATGTTTTGATTGTTAAAGATTTCGAAATTTTTTAAGAAACCACTATGTAACTATTCACCCCCTCTAGTTACTTACAATTGGTATCGGAGCGGTTGCTCTAATCTTTGCTTAAAAAAACGCTTATGTTGTGTCTAAAATAATTTTGTGCAAAAACCCGAGTCAAAGATCTTGGAACTAAGCTCTACTTGTTTGGAACGTAAAATATATTTTAAAAGAGGTAGTCTTGCATCACAATGAAAATTTTCGTATGAGAAGGTATGATCAAGACTCCAATGAAGATGGATACTTCAAGGAAGAGAATGAAGAAACGTGTTTTTAGTAACTTCAAAAGACTCACGTGATTTAGAGTCAAGGAAGGAACACAAATGAACAAACTTACATCCATTACATTGAGGAAAAATACCACCATTCACATGATGAGGTATGATCAAGACTCAAATGAAGTTGGATACTTCAAGGAAGAGAATGAAGAAACGTGTTTTCTAGAAACTTCAAAACACTCACGTGATGTGGAGTAAAGGAAGGAACATGAATGATCAAACTTACATCCATTACATTGAGGAAAAATACCATCAATCACATGGTGAGGTAAGCTTGCTTGTTGTTTATAAAATTCTATAAATTAATAGGTTTAATAAATATTATAAAGCTTGTGTAATCTAAATGTTGTGACAGTTAACAAAACATTGATTAAAATGAAAAATGTGAACAAATAAACATTCTTTGGATAAACCAAGTTAATATTTGAAAAATAAAGTATGTAAAGAAAAATGTGGGGTTAGGTCAAAATCACAACTATAGTGTACGCAATAGAAGCACCTTGAAACTTGCCATGCAACTTAGGTCAATGCAATGTATGTGATAAGTGAAGTTACTTGTGTCTTGAATCCTTGGATGAAAAATAACATGAGTTATTGCTTGATGTGTGCTTGATTACTTGATCTTACATGCTAGAATACGTAGGTTGTCACACATCTTAGAGCCTTAAGTGATAGACATAATATCTAAGATTAGATTCTAAGCATCTCAATAAGTATTCTCGAAACTCATATAGTAAAACAAAAGGTTACTTAGTGATCATAATAATTTGAAACCAAAATCACTAGCTTCTGATTATTTTGAACAAGAAAAAGAATTATATTTTTTCAAAAATGACAAAAAGTGATGATATAGTAAAAGTGATTTTTAAAGTCAAAGATACCATATAATAAACCAACACTTGGCTATAAAAGAAACCTAGAGGGAACCTATCACAAGATTTTTGAAAACACACTTTATAAAACTTAACATAGTGCCAAACCAGTCAGCGGTTGAACCTACGATCGACCGTGGATCGATCGCATAGGCTCTGATCAAAATGTGCTTTCGCAATTTTAAGATGTAGTGACCCGAACTTTTCCATGTTTATATATATTAATTGAGATTAATATTTACATGATTAAATGTTTCCAACATGTTAAGCAATCAAACTTGTTAAGACTTGATTAATTGAAATATGTTTCATATAGACAATTGACCACCCAAGTTGACCAGTGATTCACGAACGTTAAAACTTGTAAAAACTATATGATGACATATATATGGATATATATATAGTTAACATGATACTATGATAAGTAAACATATCATTAAGTATATTAACAATGAACTACATATGTAAAAACAAGACTACTAACTTAATGATTTTTAAACGAGACATATATGTAACGATTATCGTTGTAAAGACATTTAATGTATATATATCATATTAAGAGATATTCATACATGATAATATCATGATAATATAATAATTTAAAATCTCATTTGATATTATAAACATTGGGTTAACAACATTTAACAAGATCGTTAACCTAAAGGTTTCAAAACAACACTTACATGTAACGACTAACGATGACTTAACGACTCAGTTAAAATGTATATACATGTAGTGTTTTAATATGTATTTATACACTTTTGAAAGACTTCAATACACTTATCAAAATACTTCTACTTAACAAAAATGCTTACAATTACATCCTCGTTCAGTTTCATCAACAATTCTACTCGTATGCACCCGTATTCGTACTCGTACAATACACAGCTTTTAGATGTATGTACTATTGGTATATACACTCCAATGATCAGCTCTTAGAAGCCCATGTGAGTCACCTAACACATGTGGGAACCATCATTTGGCAACTAGCATGAAATATCTCATAAAATTACAAAAATATGAGTAATCATTCATGACTTATTTACATGAAAACAAAATTACATATCCTTTATATCTAATCCATACACCAACGACCAAAAACACCTACAAACACTTTCATTCTTCAATTTTCTTCATCTAATTAATCTCTCTCAAGTTCTATCTTCAAGTTCTAAGTGTTCTTCATAAATTCCAAAAGTTCTAGTTTCATAAAATCAAGAATACTTTCAAGTTTGCTAGCTTACTTCCAATCTTGTAAGGTGATCATCCAACCTCAAGAAATCTTTGTTTCTTATAGTAGTTTATCATTCTAATACAAGGTAATAATCATATTCAAACTTTGGTTCAATTTCTATAACTATAACAATCTTATTTCAAGTGATGATCTTACTTGAACTTGTTTTCGTGTCATGATTCTGCTTCAAGAACTTCGAGCCATCCAAGGATCCATTGAAGCTAGATCCACTTTTATCTTTTCCAGTAGGTTTATCCAAGGAACTTAAGGTAGTAATGATGTTCATAACATCATTCGATTCATACATATAAAGCTATCTTATTCGAAGGTTTAAACTTGTAATCACTAGAACATAGTTTAGTTAATTCTAAACTTGTTCGCAAATAAAAGTTAATCCTTCTAACTTGACTTTTAAAATCAACTAAACACATGTTCTATATCTATATGATATGCTAACTTAATGATTTAAAACCTGAAAACACGAAAAACACCGTAAAACCGGATTTACGCCGTCGTAGTAACACCGCGGGCTGTTTTGGGTTAGTTAATTAAAAACTATGATAAACTTTGATTTAAAAGTTGTTATTCTGGGAAAATGATTTTTATTATGAACATGAAACTATATCCAAAAATTATGGTTAAACTCAAAGTGGAAGTATGTTTTCTAAAATGGTCATCTAGACGTCGTCCTTTCGACTGAAATGACTACCTTTACAAAAACGACTTGTAACTTATTTTTCCGACTATGAACCTATACTTTTTCAGTTTAGATTCATAAAATAGAGTTCAATATGAAACCATAGCAATTTGATTCACTCAAAACGGATTTAAAATGAAGAAGTTATGGGTAAAACAAGATTGGATAATTTTTCTCATTTTAGCTACGTGAAAATTGGTAACAAATCTATTCCAACCATAACTTAATCAACTTGTATTGTATATTATGTAATCTTGAGATACCATAGACACGTATACAATGTTTCGACCTATCATGTCGACACATCTATATATATTTCGGAACAACCATAGACACTCTATATGTGAATGTTGGAGTTAGCTATACAGGGTTGAGGTTGATTCCAAAATATATATAGTTTGAGTTGTGATCAATACTGAGATACGTATACACTGGGTCGTGGATTGATTCAAGATAATATTTATCGATTTATTTCTGTACATCTAACTGTGGACAACTAGTTGTAGGTTACTAACGAGGACAGCTGACTTAATAAACTTAAAACACCAAAATATATTAAAAGTGTTGTAAATATATTTTGAACATACTTTGATATATATGTATATATTGTTATAGGTTCGTGAATCAACCAGTGGCCAAGTCTTACTTCCCGACTAAGTAAAAATATGTGAAAGTGAGTTATAGTCCCACTTTTAAAATCTAATATTTTTGGGATGAGAATACATGCAGGTTTTATAAATGATTTACAAAATAGACACAAGTACGTGAAACTACATTCTATGGTTGAATTATCGAAATCGAATATGCCCCTTTTTATTAAGTCTGGTAATCTAAGAATTAGGGAACAGACACCCTAATTGACGCGAATCCTAAAGATAGATCTATTGGGCCTAACAAACCCCATCCAAAGTACCGGATGCTTTAGTACTTCGAAATTTATATCATATCCGAAGGGTGTCCCGGAATGATGGGGATATTCTTATATATGCATCTTGTTAATGTCGGTTACCAGGTGTTCACCATATGAATGATTTTTATCTCTATGTATGGGATGTATATTGAAATATGAAATCTTGTGGTCTATTATTATGATTTGATATATATAGGTTAAACCTATAACTCACCAACATTTTTGTTGACGTTTTAAGCATGTTTATTCTCAGGTGATTATTAAGAGCTTCCGCTGTCGCATACTTAAATAAGGACGAGATTTGGAGTCCATGCTTGTATGATATTGTGTAAAAACTGCATTCAAGAAACTTATTTTGTTGTAACATATTTGTATTGTAAACCATTATGTAATGGTCGTGTGTAAACAGGATAATTTAGATTATCATTATTTGATAATCTACGTAAAGCTTTTTAAACCTTTATTGATGAAATAAAGGTTATGGTTTGTTTTAAAATGAATGCAGTCTTTGAAAAACGTCTCATATAGAGGTCAAAACCTCGCAACGAAATCAATTAATATGGAACGTTTTTAATCAATAAGAACGGGACATTTCAGTTGGTATCCGAGCGTTGGTCTTAGAGAACCAGAATTTTGCATTAGTGTGTCTTATCGAGTTTGTTAGGATGCATTAGTGAGTCTGGACTTCGACCGTGTTTACTTGAAAAATGATTGCTTAACAAATTTTGTTGGAAACTATATATTTTTAACATGTGAATATTATGTGATATATTAATCTCTTAACGCGTTTGATATTATGTGATATATGTCTACCTCTAGAACAAGTCCCATTGACTCACCTAATAATAATGAAGAGTCAAATGTAAATTGGAATGATTCGTGGACTGATTCACAAGTTCCCGAAGAGGAACCGGAAGAAGAGTCGGAACCGGAAGAAGAATCGGAACCGGAAGAAGAATCGGAACCGGATGAAGAAATAGAACCGGTGGGGGAAATAATAAAACGGTTAAGTAAAAGAAAATCCTCAACCAACCGACCAAGGTTAATTATGGTCAATGGTGTTTCCGCCAAGGAAGCAAAATATTGGGAGGATTACCAATTCTCCGATGAATCGGATTCCGACGAGAATTCCGATGATGTTATAGAAATTACCCCAACTGAATTTAAAAAGGCAAAAGAAAATAATAAGGGAAAGGGCATAAAAATAGAGAAATCTAATTCCAACCCCGATGAACTTTATATGTATCGTCAACCCCCGAAGTCCTTAAGTTGTAACAATGACCCGGGAACCTCTAAACCACCAGGTTTTTCTAAACCAATGTGGAAAATAACGGCTCGTATTAGGGGAACATCATATATCCCTAGAAACTTGGCAAAACGAACCAAAACCGAAGAAGAAGAAACAAGCGAGTCGGAATAAGATAGTTGTATTCGTGTGGTGTAATATATGTAATATAGTGTGCTTATGCTTTATGATATATGTAAAAATTGCTTGTATTAATAAGTATTTTTTTTTTATGAATCTAACTCTTGTCTATTTTACAGTATAAAAACACAAAATGGATAGACAACCCAATATTTTAAGAGACCTACCCGGAGACATGATTGATGAAATCTTGTCTAAAGTCGGTCAGAATTCTTCGGCACAACTATTTAAGGCGAGATCAGTTTGTAAGACATTCGAAGAACGTTCCAAGAATGCCTTGGTTTATAAAAGGCTTTCGTTCGAAAGATGGGGGATATCACATTGGGAAATCCATAAGTTACGATGTGTTTACTTTGACGCATATATTGCGGGGAACCCAAATGCTATTTTACGCAATGGGTTAAGAAATTATTTTGACTCAATATATCCGAATATTGGACTTCGTGATTTAGAAAAAGCGGCTAACATGCAACATAAAGAAGCATGTTATGCTTACGGATTAGTAATGTTCGCTTCTCACAAAAGTGAGAACAAGAACATCGGGCTACAACTATTAAACAAAACGTTTCCACAAGTAACGGAGTCGGTAATTAGGGTAAGAAATGAGGTTTTTAGATTGTTACGGGACTGTTGGACATTACGTAACCCTCGTCCCTTTGACGACGTTACAACACGCTGTCTTATCAACGGCCATAACGGTTATGTTCCACAAGACCAAGGATGGGAAGTAATCCTAGTAAAACCAGAATGCATGACTTGTTTCTGGACGTATGAATTACGTGTCTTTAGTGCCTTTGCTGAACGACTTGTGTACTAGCTAGAATTATCCTCACAACCATCTTGTATCAAATTTATTGTGTGCTATATTTCATGCTATATGTAAAATAAGCGGTATTGTAAGTTTGTAAAATATTGTGTAAAAGTTTGAACGCGAAATATTATTATAATCAGTTTTTCATATAGAATTGTAGTAGTTGAATTGTATATTAGCTACTAAGTATGAACTTAACGGGTAGGTACTACCCGAATTTAAACTTATAAAACGCTAATATGAAGAAAAAGCTTTTATAAATGAGTTCATATTATGCTACGAAATACTATTAACTACTCTTAATATTCTGTATGATTAACTTGTTCCATTTGACTATTTTGAAGGAAATGGCACCGACTAATCGACACACCGTGAATATGAATGAAGAGGAATTCCGTACTTTTCTTGCTTCAAACATAGCCGCAGTACAGGCTGCGCTACATACCAACAATAACCTTGAATCTAGCAGTACAGGAAATCGTGTAGGATGCACCTACAAAGAATTCACTGCCTGCAAACCTTTGGAATTTGATGGAACCGAAGGACCGATCGGATTGAAACGGTGGACCGAGAAGGTCGAATCGGTGTTTGCCATAAGTAAGTGTACTGAAGAGGACAAAGTGAAGTACGCTACGCATACCTTCACAGGTTCTGCGTTAACATGGTGGAATACCTATCTAGAGCAAGTGGGACAAGACAATGCGTACGCACTACCGTGGTCAGCATTCAAGCACTTGATGAACGAGAAGTACCGTCCCAGAACCGAGGTCAATAAGCTCAAGACAGAACTTAGAGGGTTACGAACCCAAGGATTTGATATTACCACGTACGAAAGACGATTCACAGAATTGTGCCTATTGTGTCCGGGAGCATTCGAAGATGAGGAAGAGAAGATCGACGCGTTTGTGAAAGGATTACCGGAAAGAATCCAAGAAGATATAAGTTCACACGAGCCCGCCTCCATACAACAGGCATGTAGAATGGCTCACAAACTAGTGAACCAGATTGAAGAAAGAATTAAAGAACAGACTGCTGAAGAGGCCAATGTGAAGCAAGTCAAAAGAAAGTGGGAGGAAAACGGTGATAAGAATCACCAATACAACAACAACAGCAATTACAACAATAATCGCAACAATTATCCCAACAATCGCAACATCAATCGCAACTACAACAAACGGCCCAACAACAACAACAACAACAACAACAACAGCAACTACAACAATCATCCCAACAACAATAATAACCGCAACAACAACAACAATCAGAAGCAGCTATGCCAAAGGTGTGAAAAGTATCACTCGGGGTTCTGCACCAAATTTTGCAACAAGTGTAAAAGAAATGGTCATAGCGCGGCGAAGTGTGAGGTCTACGGACCAGGGGTTAATAGAACGAAAGGAACAAATGGTGTCGGAATGAGTAATGGCGGAGCAAGTAGTGTCGGAGCAAGTTATGCCAATGTAGTTTGTTATAAATGTGGAAAACCGGGCCACATTATTAGAAATTGCCCGAACCAGGAGAACACGAATGGACAAGGCCGCGGAAGAGTTTTCAATATTAATGCGGCAGAGGCACAGGAAGACCCGGAGCTTGTTACGGGTACGTTTCTTATTGACAATAAATCTGCTTACGTTTTATTTGATTCGGGTGCGGATAGAAGCTATATGAGTAGAGATTTTTGTGCTAAATTAAGTTGTCCATTGACGCCTTTGGATAGTAAATTTTTACTCGAATTAGCAAATGGTAAATTAATTTCAGCAGATAATATATGTCGGAATCAAGAAATTAAACTGGTTAGCGAAACATTTAAGATTGACTTGATACCAGTAGAGTTAGGGAGTTTTGATGTGATAATCGGTATGGACTGGTTGAAAGAAGTGAAAGCAGAGATCATTTGTTACAAAAATGCAATTCTCATTATACGAGAAAAAGGAAAACCCTTAATGGTGTACGGAGAAAAGGGCAACACGAAGCTACATCTTATTAGTAATTTGAAGGCACAAAAACTAATAAGAAAAGGTTGCTATGCTGTTCTAGCACACGTCGAGAAAGTACAAACTGAAGAAAAGAGCATCAATGATGTTCCCATTGCAAAAGAATTTCCCGATGTATTTCCGAAAGAATTACCGGGATTACCCCCACATCGATCCGTTGAATTTCAAATAGATCTTGTACCAGGAGCTGCACCAATAGCTCGTGCTCCTTACAGACTCGCACCCAGCGAGATGAAAGAACTGCAAAGCCAATTACAAGAACTTTTAGAGCGTGGTTTCATTCGACCAAGCACATCACCGTGGGGAGCTCCTGTTTTGTTTGTTAAGAAGAAAGATGGTACATTCAGGTTGTGTATCGACTACCGAGAGTTGAACAAACTTACCATCAAGAACCGCTACCCACTACCGAGAATCGACGACTTATTTGATCAACTACAAGGCTCGTCTGTTTATTCAAAGATTGACTTACGTTCCGGGTATCATCAAATGCGGGTGAAAGAAGATGATATTCCAAAGACTGCTTTCAGAACATGTTACGGTCATTACGAGTTTATGGTCATGCCGTTTGGTTTAACTAATGCACCAGCTGTGTTCATGGACCTTATGAACCGAGTGTGTGGACCATACCTTGACAAGTTTGTCATTGTTTTCATTGATGACATACTTATTTACTCAAAGAATGACCAAGAACACGGTGAACATTTGAGAAAGGTGTTAGAAGTATTGAGGAAGGAAGAATTGTACGCTAAGTTTTCAAAGTGTGCATTTTGGTTGGAAGAAGTTCAATTCCTCGGTCACATAGTGAACAAAGAAGGTATTAAGGTGGATCCGGCAAAGATAGAAACTGTTGAAAAGTGGGAAACCCCGAAAACTCCGAAACACATACGCCAGTTTTTAGGACTAGCTGGTTACTACAGAAGATTCATCCAAGACTTTTCCAGAATAGCAAAACCCTTGACTGCATTAACGCATAAAGGGAAGAAATTTGAATGGAATGATGAACAAGAGAAAGCGTTTCAGTTATTGAAGAAAAAGCTAACTACGGCACCTATATTGTCATTGCCTGAAGGGAATAATGATTTTGTGATTTATTGTGACGCATCAAAGCAAGGTCTCGGTTGTGTATTAATGCAACGAACGAAGGTGATTGCTTATGCGTCTAGACAATTGAAGATTCACGAACAAAATTATACGACGCATGATTTGGAATTAGGCACGGTTGTTTTTGCATTAAAGACTTGGAGGCACTACTTATATGGGGTCAAGAGTATTATCTATACCGACCACAAAAGTCTTCAACACATATTTAATCAGAAACAACTGAATATGAGGCAGCGTAGGTGGATTGAATTGTTGAATGATTACGACTTTGAGATTCGTTACCACCCGGGGAAGGCAAATGTGGTAGCCGATGCCTTGAGCAGGAAGGACAGAGAACCCATTCGAGTAAAATCTATGAATATAATGATTCATAATAACCTTACTACTCAAATAAAGGAGGCGCAACAAGGAGTTTTAAAAGAGGGAAATTTAAAGGATGAAATACCCAAAGGATCGGAGAAGCATCTTAATATTCGGGAAGACGGAACCCGGTATAGGGCTGAAAGGATTTGGGTACCAAAATTTGGAGATATGAGAGAAATGGTACTTAGAGAAGCTCATAAAACCAGATACTCAATACATCCTGGAACGGGGAAGATGTACAAGGATCTCAAGAAACATTTTTGGTGGCCGGGTATGAAAGCCGATGTTGCTAAATACGTAGGAGAATGTTTGACGTGTTCTAAGGTCAAAGCTGAGCATCAGAAACCATCAGGTCTACTTCAACAACCTGAAATTCCGGAATGGAAATGGGAAAACATTACCATGGATTTCATCACTAAATTGCCAAGGACTGCAAGTGGTTTTGATACTATTTGGGTAATAGTTGATCGTCTCACCAAATCAGCACACTTCTTGCCAATAAGAGAAGATGACAAGATGGAGAAGTTAGCACAACTGTATTTGAAGGAAGTCGTCTCCAGACATGGAATACCAATCTCTATTATCTCTGATAGGGATGGCAGATTTATTTCAAGATTCTGGCAGACATTACAGCAAGCATTAGGAACTCGTCTAGATATGAGTACTGCCTATCATCCACAAACTGATGGGCAGAGTGAAAGGACGATATAAACGCTTGAAGACATGCTACGAGCATGTGTTATTGATTTCGGAAACAGTTGGGATCGACATCTACCGTTAGCAGAATTTTCCTACAACAACAGCTACCATTCAAGCATTGAGATGGCGCCGTTTGAAGCACTTTATGGTAGAAAATGCAGGTCTCCGATTTGTTGGAGTGAAGTGGGGGATAGACAGATTACGGGTCCGGAGATTATACAAGAAACTACCGAGAAGATCATCCAAATTCAACAACGGTTGAAAACCGCCCAAAGTCGACAAAAGAGCTACGCTGACATTAAAAGAAAAGATATAGAATTTGAAATTGGAGAGATGGTCATGCTTAAAGTTGCACCTTGGAAAGGCGTTGTTCGATTTGGTAAACGAGGGAAATTAAATCCAAGGTATATTGGACCATTCAAGATTATTGATCGTGTCGGACCAGTAGCTTACCGACTTGAGTTACCTCAACAACTCGCGGCTGTACATAACACTTTCCACGTCTCGAATTTGAAGAAATGTTTTGCTAAAGAAGATCTCACTATTCCGTTAGATGAAATCCAAATCAACGAAAAACTTCAATTCATCGAAGAACCCGTCGAAATAATGGATCGTGAGGTTAAAAGACTTAAGCAAAACAAGATACCAATTGTTAAGGTTCGATGGAATGCTCGTAGAGGACCCGAGTTCACCTGGGAGCGTGAAGATCAGATGAAGAAGAAATACCCGCATCTATTTCCAGAAGATTCGTCAACACCTTCAACAGCTTAAAATTTCGGGACGAAATTTATTTAACGGGTAGGTACTGTAGTGACCCGAACTTTTCCATGTTTATATATATTAATTGAGATTAATATTTACATGATTAAATTTTTCCAACATGTTAAGCAATCAGACTTGTTAAGACTTGATTAATTGAAATATGTTTCATATAGACAATTGACCACCCAAGTTGACCAGTGATTCACGAACGTTAAAACTTGTAAAAACTATATGATGACATATATATGGATATATATATAGTTAACATGATACTATGATAAGTAAACATATCATTAAGTATATTAACAATGAACTACATATGTAAAAACAAGACTACTAACTTAATGATTTTTAAACGAGACATATATGTAACGATTATCGTTGTAAAGACATTTAATGTATATATATCATATTAAGAGATATTCATACATGATAATATCATGATAATATAATAATTTAAAATCTCATTTGATATTATAAACATTGGGTTAACAACATTTAACAAGATCGTTAACCTAAAGGTTTCAAAACAACACTTACATGTAACGACTAACGATGACTTAACGACTCAGTTAAAATGTATATACATGTAGTGTTTTAATATGTATTTATACACTTTTGAAAGACTTCAATACACTTATCAAAATACTTCTACTTAACAAAAATGCTTACAATTACATCCTCGTTCAGTTTCATCAACAATTCTACTCGTATGCACCCGTATTCGTACTCGTACAATACACAGCTTTTAGATGTATGTACTATTGGTATATACACTCCAATGATCAGCTCTTAGCAGCCCATGTGAGTCACCTAACACATGTGGGAACCATCATTTGGCAACTAGCATGAAATATCTCATAAAATTACAAAAATATGAGTAATCATTCATGACTTATTTACATGAAAACAAAATTACATATCCTTTATATCTAATCCATACACCAACGACCAAAAACACCTACAAACACTTTCATTCTTCAATTTTCTTCATCTAATTAATCTCTCTCAAGTTCTATCTTCAAGTTCTAAGTGTTCTTCATAAATTCCAAAAGTTCTAGTTTCATAAAATCAAGAATACTTTCAAGTTTGCTAGCTCACTTCCAATCTTGTAAGGTGATCATCCAACCTCAAGAAATATTTGTTTCTTACAGTAGGTTATCATTCTAATACAAGGTAATAATCATATTCAAACTTTGGTTCAATTTCTATAACTATAACAATCTTATTTCAAGTGATGATCTTACTTGAACTTGTTTTCGTGTCATGATTCTGCTTCAAGAACTTCGAGCCATCCAAGGATCCATTGAAGCTAGATCCACTTTTCTCTTTTCCAGTAGGTTTATCCAAGGAACTTAAGATAGTAATGATGTTCATAACATCATTCGATTCATACATATAAAGCTATCTTATTCGAAGGTTTAAACTTGTAATCACTAGAACATAGTTTAGTTAATTCTAAACTTGTTCGCAAATAAAAGTTAATCCTTCTAACTTGACTTTTAAAATCAACTAAACACATGTTCTATATCTATATGATATGCTAACTTAATGATTTAAAACCTGGAAACACGAAAAACACCGTAAAACCGGATTTACGCCGTCGTAGTAACACCGCGGGCTGTTTTGGGTTAGTTAATTAAAAACTATGATAAACTTTGATTTAAAAGTTGTTATTCTGGGAAAATGATTTTTATTATGAACATGAAACTATATCCAAAAATTATGGTTAAACTCAAAGTGGAAGTATGTTTTCTAAAATGGTCATCTAGACGTCGTCCTTTCGACTGAAATGACTACCTTTACAAAAATGACTTGTAACTTATTTTTCCGACTATGAACCTATACTTTTTCAGTTTAGATTCATAAAATAGAGTTCAATATGAAACCATATCAATTTGATTCACTCAAAACGGATTTAAAATGAAGAAGTTATGGGTAAAACAAGATTGGATAATTTTTCTCATTTTAGCTACGTGAAAATTGGTAACAAATCTATTCCAACCATAACTTAATCAACTTGTATTGTATATTATGTAATCTTGAGATACCATAGACACGTATACAATGTTTCGACCTATCATGTCGACACATCTATATATATTTCGGAACAACCATAGACACTCTATATGTGAATGTTGGAGTTAGCTATACAGGGTTGAGGTTGATTCCAAAATATATATAGTTTGAGTTGTGATCAATACTGAGATACGTATACACTGGGTCGTGGATTGATTCAAGATAATATTTATCGATTTATTTCTGTACATCTAACTGTGGACAACTAGTTGTAGGTTACTAACGAGGACAGCTGACTTAATAAACTTAAAACACCAAAATATATTAAAAGTGTTGTAAATATATTTTGAACATACTTTGATATATATGTATATATTGTTATAGGTTCGTGAATCAACCAGTGGCCAAGTCTTACTTCCCGACGAAGTAAAAATCTGTGAAAGTGAGTTATAGTCCCACTTTTAAAATCTAATATTTTTGGGATGAGAATACATGCAGGTTTTATAAATGATTTACAAAATAGACACAAGTACGTGAAACTACATTCTATGGTTGAATTATCGAAATCGAATATGCCCCTTTTTATTAAGTCTGGTAATCTAAGAATTAGGGAACAGACACCCTAATTGACGCGAATCCTAAAGATAGATCTATTGGGCCTAACAAACCCCATCCAAAGTACCGGATGCTTTAGTACTTCGAAATTTATATCATATCCGAAGGGTGTCCCGGAATGATGGGGATATTCTTATATATGCATCTTGTTAATGTCGGTTACCAGGTGTTCACCATATGAATGATTTTTATCTCTATGTATGGGATGTATATTGAAATATGAAATCTTGTGGTCTATTATTATGATTTGATATATATAGGTTAAACCTATAACTCACCAACATTTTTGTTGACGTTTTAAGCATGTTTATTCTCAGGTGATTATTAAGAGCTTCCGCTGTCGCATACTTAAATAAGGACGAGATTTGGAGTCCATGCTTGTATGATATTGTATAAAAACTGCATTCAAGAAACTTATTTTGTTGTAACATATTTGTATTGTAAACCATTATGTAATGGTCGTGTGTAAACAGGATAATTTAGATTATCATTATTTGATAATATACGTAAAGCTTTTTAAACCTTTATTGATGAAATAAAGGTTATGGTTTGTTTTAAAATGAATGCAGTCTTTGAAAAACGTCTCATATAGAGGTCAAAACCTCGCAACGAAATCAATTAATATGGAACGTTTTTAATCAATAAGAACGGGACATTTCAGTTGGTATCCGAGCGTTGGTCTTAGAGAACCAGAATTTTGCATTAGTGTATCTTATCGAGTTTGTTAGGATGCATTAGTGAGTCTGGACTTCGACCGTGTTTGCTTGAAAAATGATTGCTTAACAAATTTTGTTGGAAACTATATATTTTTAACATGTGAATATTATGTGATATATTAATCTCTTAACGCGTTTGATATTATGTGATATATGTCTACCTCTAGAACAAGTCCCATTGACTCACCTAATAATAATGAAGAGTCAAATGTAAATTGGAATGATTCGTGGACTGATTCACAAGTTCCCGAAGAGGAACCGGAAGAAGAGTCGGAACCGGAAGAAGAATCGGAACCGGAAGAAGAATCGGAACCGGATGAAGAAATAGAACCTGTGGG
The DNA here is from genome assembly GCF_046630445.1 of Rutidosis leptorrhynchoides. Taxonomy (NCBI): domain Eukaryota; kingdom Viridiplantae; phylum Streptophyta; class Magnoliopsida; order Asterales; family Asteraceae; genus Rutidosis; species Rutidosis leptorrhynchoides. The sequence continues at coordinate 170,000,034 of NC_092338.1, read as the reverse complement.
GGAAATAATAAAACGGTTAAGTAAAAGAAAATCCTCAACCAACCGACCAAGGTTAATTATGGTCAATGGTGTTTCCGCCAAGGAAGCAAAATATTGGGAGGATTACCAATTCTCCGATGAATCGGATTCCGACGAGAATTCCGATGATGTTATAGAAATTACCCCAACTGAATTTAAAAAGGCAAAAGAAAATAATAAGGGAAAGGGCATAAAAATAGAGAAATCTAATTCCAACCCCGATGAACTTTATATGTATCGTCAACCCCCGAAGTCCTTAAGTTGTAACAATGACCCGGGAACCTCTAAACCACCAGGTTTTTCTAAACCAATGTGGAAAATAACGGCTCGTATTAGGGGAACATCATATATCCCTAGAAACTTGGCAAAACGAACCAAAACCGAAGAAGAAGAAACAAGCGAGTCGGAATAAGATAGTTGTATTCGTGTGGTGTAATATATGTAATATAGTGTGCTTATGCTTTATGATATATGTAAAAATTGCTTGTATTAATAAGTATTTTTTTTATGAATCTAACTCTTGTCTATTTTACAGTATAAAAACACAAAATGGATAGACAACCCAATATTTTAAGAGACCTACCCGGAGACATGATTGATGAAATCTTGTCTAAAGTCGGTCAGAATTCTTCGGCACAACTATTTAAGGCGAGATCAGTTTGTAAGACATTCGAAGAACGTTCCAAGAATGCCTTGGTTTATAAAAGGCTTTCGTTCGAAAGATGGGGGATATCACATTGGGAAATCCATAAGTTACGATGTGTTTACTTTGACGCATATATTGCGGGGAACCCAAATGCTATTTTACGCAATGGGTTAAGAAATTATTTTGACTCAATATATCCGAATATTGGACTTCGTGATTTAGAAAAAGCGGCTAACATGCAACATAAAGAAGCATGTTATGCTTACGGATTAGTAATGTTCGCTTCTCACCAAAGTGAGAACAAGAACATCGGGCTACAACTATTAAACAAAACGTTTCCACAAGTGACGGAGTCGGTAATTAGGGTAAGAAATGAGGTTTTTAGATTGTTACGGGACTGTTGGACATTACGTAACCCTCGTCTCTTTGACGACGTTACAAAAAGCTGTCTTATCAACGGCCATAACGGTTATGTTCCACAAGACCAAGGATGGGAAGTAATCCTAGTAAAACCAGAATGCATGACTTGTTTCTGGACGTATGAATTACGTGTCTTTAGTGCCTTTGCTGAACGACTTGTGTACTAGCTAGAATTATCCTCACAACCATCTTGTATCAAATTTATTGTGTGCTATATTTCATGCTATATGTAAAATAAGCGGTATTGTAAGTTTGTAAAATATTGTGTAAAAGTTTGAACGCGAAATATTATTATAATCAGTTTTTCATATAGAATTGTAGTAGTTGAATTGTATATTAGCTACTAAGTATGAACTTAACGGGTAGGTACTACCCGAATTTAAACTTATAAAACGCTAATATGAAGAAAAAGCTTTTATAAATGAGTTCATATTATGCTACAAAATACTATTAACTACTCTTAATATTCTGTATGATTAACTTGTTCCATTTGACTATTTTGAAGGAAATGGCACCGACTAATCGACACACCGTGAATATGAATGAAGAGGAATTCCGTACTTTTCTTGCTTCAAACATAGCCGCAGTACAGGCTGCGCTACATGCCAACAATAACCTTGGATCTAGCAGTACAGGAAATCGTGTAGGATGCACCTACAAAGAATTCACTGCCTGCAAACCTTTGGAATTTGATGGAACCGAAGGACCGATCGGATTGAAACGGTGGACCGAGAAGGTCGAATCGGTGTTTGCCATAAGTAAGTGTACTGAAGAGGACAAAGTAAAGTACGCTACGCATACCTTCACAGGTTCTGCGTTAACATGGTGGAATACCTATCTAGAGCAAGTGGGACAAGACGATGCGTACGCACTACCGTGGTCAGCATTCAAGCACTTGATGAACGAGAAGTACCGTCCCAGAACCGAGGTCAATAAGCTCAAGACAGAACTTAGAGGTTTACGAACCCAAGGATTTGATATTACCACGTACGAAAGACGATTCACAGAATTGTGCCTATTGTGTCCGGGAGCATTCGAAGATGAGGAAGAGAAGATCGACGCGTTTGTGAAAGGATTACCGGAAAGAATCCAAGAAGATATAAGTTCACACGAGCCCGCCTCCATACAACAGGCATGTAGAATGGCTCACAAACTAGTGAACCAGATTGAAGAAAGAATTAAAGAACAGACTGCTGAAGAGGCCAATGTGAAGCAAGTCAAAAGAAAGTGGGAGGAAAACGGTGATAAGAATCACCAATACAACAACAACAGCAATTACAACAATAATCGCAACAATTATCCCAACAATCGCAACATCAATCGCAACTACAACAAACGGCCCAACAACAACAACAACAACAACAGCAACTACAACAATCATCCCAACAACAATAATAACCGCAACAACAACAACAATCAGAAGCAGCTATGCCAAAGGTGTGAAAAGTATCACTCGGGGTTCTGCACCAAATTTTGCAACAAGTGTAAAAGAAATGGTCATAGCGCGGCGAAGTGTGAGGTCTACAGACCAGAGGTTAATAGAACGAAAGGAACAAATGGTGTCGGAATGAGTAATGGCGGAGCAAGTAGTGTCGGAGCAAGTTATGCCAATGTAGTTTGTTATAAATGTGGAAAACCGGGCCACATTATTAGAAATTGCCCGAACCAGGAGAACACGAATGGACAAGGCCGCGGAAGAGTTTTCAATATTAATGCGGCAGAGGCACAGGAAGACCCGGAGCTTGTTACGGGTACGTTTCTTATTGACAATAAATCTGCTTACGTTTTATTTGATTCGGGTGCGGATAGAAGCTATATGAGTAGAGATTTTTGTGCTAAATTAAGTTGTCCATTGACGCCTTTGGATAGTAAATTTTTACTCGAATTAGCAAATGGTAAATTAATTTCAGCAGATAATATATGTCGGAATCGAGAAATTAAACTGGTTAGCGAAACATTTAAGATTGACTTGATACCAGTAGAGTTAGGGAGTTTTGATGTGATAATCGGTATGGACTGGTTGAAAGAAGTGAAAGCAGAGATCGTTTGTTACAAAAATGCAATTCGCATTATACGAGAAAAAGGAAAACCCTTAATGGTGTACGGAGAAAAGGGCAACACGAAGCTACATCTTATTAGTAATTTGAAGGCACAAAAACTAATAAGAAAAGGTTGCTATGCTGTTCTAGCACACGTCGAGAAAGTACAAACTGAAGAAAAGAGCATCAATAATGTTCCCATTGCAAAAGAATTTCCCGATGTATTTCCGAAAGAATTACCGGGATTACCCCCACATCGATCCGTTGAATTTCAAATAGATCTTGTACCAGGAGCTGCACCAATAGCTCGTGCTCCTTACAGACTCGCACCCAGCGAGATGAAGGAACTGCAAAGCCAATTACAAGAACTTTTAGAGCGTGGTTTCATTCGACCAAGCACATCACCGTGGGGAGCTCCTGTTTTGTTTGTCAAGAAGAAAGATGGTACATTCAGGTTGTGTATCGACTACCGAGAGTTGAACAAACTTACCATCAAGAACCGCTACCCACTACCGAGAATCGAAGACTTATTTGATCAACTACAAGGCTCGTCTGTTTATTCAAAGATTGACTTACGTTCCGGGTATCATCAAATGCGGGTGAAAGAAGATGATATTCCAAAGACTGCTTTCTAACACGTTACGGTCATTACGAGTTTATGGTCATGCCGTTTGGTTTAACTAATGCACCAGCTGTGTTCATGGACCTTATGAACCGAGTGTGTGGACCATACCTTGATAAGTTTGTCATTGTTTTCATTGATGACATACTTATTTACTCAAAGAATGACCAAGAACACGGTGAACATTTGAGAAAGGTGTTAGAAGTATTGAGGAAGGAAGAATTGTACGCTAAGTTTTCAAAGTGTGCATTTTGGTTGGAAGAAGTTCAATTCCTCGGTCACATAGTGAACAAAGAAGGTATTAAGGTGGATCCGGCAAAGATAGAAACTGTTGAAAAGTGGGAAACCCCGAAAACTCCGAAACACATACGCCAGTTTTTAGGACTAGCTGGTTACTACAGAAGATTCATCCAAGACTTTTCCAGAATAGCAAAACCCTTGACTGCATTAACGCATAAAGGGAAGAAATTTGAATGGAATGATGAACAAAAGAAAGCGTTTCAGTTATTGAAGAAAAAGCTAACTACGGCACCTATATTGTCATTGCCTGAAGGGAATAATGATTTTGTGATTTATTGTGATGCATCAAAGCAAGGTCTCGGTTGTGTATTAATGCAACGAACGAAGGTGATTGCTTATGCGTCTAGACAATTGAAGATTCACGAACAAAATTATACGACGCATGATTTGGAATTAGGCGCGGTTGTTTTTGCATTAAAGACTTGGAGGCACTACTTATATGGGGTCAAGAGTATTATCTATACCGACCACAAAAGTCTTCAACACATATTTAATCAGAAACAACTGAATATGAGGCAGCGTAGGTGGATTGAATTGTTGAATGATTACGACTTTGAGATTCGTTACCACCCGGGGAAGGCAAATGTGGTAGCCGATGCCTTGAGCAGGAAGGACAGAGAACCCATTCGAGTAAAATCTATGAATATAATGATTCATAATAACCTTACTACTCAAATAAAGGAGGCGCAACAAGGAGTTTTAAAAGAGGGAAATTTAAAGGATGAAATACCCAAAGGATCGGAGAAGCATCTTAATATTCGGGAAGACGGAACCCGGTATAGGGCTGAAAGGATTTGGGTACCAAAATTTGGAGATATGAGAGAAATGGTACTTAGAGAAGCTCATAAAACCAGATACTCAATACATCCTGGAACGGGGAAGATGTACAAGGATCTCAAGAAACATTTTTGGTGGCCGGGTATGAAAGCCGATGTTGCTAAATACGTAGGAGAATGTTTGACGTGTTCTAAGGTCAAAGCTGAGCATCAGAAACCATCAGGTCTACTTCAACAACCTGAAATTCCGGAATGGAAATGGGAAAACATTACCATGGATTTCATCACTAAATTGCCAAGGACTGCAAGTGGTTTTGATACTATTTGGGTAATAGTTGATCGTCTCACCAAATCAGCACACTTCTTGCCAATAAGAGAAGATGACAAGATGGAGAAGTTAGCACGACTGTATTTGAAGGAAGTCGTCTCCAGACATGGAATACCAATCTCTATTATCTCTGATAGGGATGGCAGATTTATTTCAAGATTCTGGCAGACATTACAGCAAGCATTAGGAACTCGTCTAGATATGAGTACTGCCTATCATCCACAAACTGATGGGCAGAGTGAAAGGACGATACAAACGCTTGAAGACATGCTACGAGCATGTGTTATTGATTTCGGAAACAGTTGGGATCGACATCTACCGTTAGCAGAATTTTCCTACAACAACAGCTACCATTCAAGCATTGAGATGGCGCCGTTTGAAGCACTTTATGGTAGAAAATGCAGGTCTCCGATTTGTTGGAGTGAAGTGGGGGATAGACAGATTACGGGTCCGGAGATTATACAAGAAACTACCGAGAAGATCATCCAAATTCAACAACGGTTGAAAACCGCCCAAAGTCGACAAAAGAGCTACGCTGACATTAAAAGAAAAGATATAGAATTTGAAATTGGAGAGATGGTCATGCTTAAAGTTGCACCTTGGAAAGGCGTTGTTCGATTTGGTAAACGAGGGAAATTAAATCCAAGGTATATTGGACCATTCAAGATTATTGATCGTGTCGGACCAGTAGCTTACCGACTTGAGTTACCTCAACAACTCGCGGCTGTACATAACACTTTCCACGTCTCGAATTTGAAGAAATGTTTTGCTAAAGAAGATCTCACTATTCCGTTAGATGAAATCCAAATCAACGAAAAACTTCAATTCATCGAAGAACCCGTCGAAATAATGGATCGTGAGGTTAAAAGACTTAAGCAAAACAAGATACCAATTGTTAAGGTTCGATGGAATGCTCGTAGAGGACCCGAGTTCACCTGGGAGTGTGAAGATCAGATGAAGAAGAAATACCCGCATCTATTTCCAGAAGATTCGTCAACACCTTCAACAGCTTAAAATTTCGGGACGAAATTTATTTAACGGGTAGGAACTGTAGTGACCCGAACTTTTCCATGTTTATATATATTAATTGAGATTAATATTTACATGATTAAATTTTTCCAACATGTTAAGCAATCAGACTTGTTAAGACTTGATTAATTGAAATATGTTTCATATAGACAATTGACCACCCAAGTTGACCAGTGATTCACGAACGTTAAAACTTGTAAAAACTATATGATGACATATATATGGATATATATATAGTTAACATGATACTATGATAAGTAAACATATCATTAAGTATATTAACAATGAACTACATATGTAAAAACAAGACTACTAACTTAATGATTTTTAAACGAGACATATATGTAACGATTATCGTTGTAAAGACATTTAATGTATATATATCATATTAAGAGATATTCATACATGATAATATCATGATAATATAATAATTTAAAATCTCATTTGATATTATAAACATTGGGTTAACAACATTTAACAAGATCGTTAACCTAAAGGTTTCAAAACAACACTTACATGTAACGACTAACGATGACTTAACGACTCAGTTAAAATGTATATACATGTAGTGTTTTAATATGTATTTATACACTTTTGAAAGACTTCAATACACTTATCAAAATACTTCTACTTAACAAAAATGCTTACAATTACATCCTCGTTCATTTTCATCAACAATTCTACTCGTATGCACCCGTATTCGTACTCGTACAATACACAGCTTTTAGATGTATGTACTATTGGTATATACACTCCAATGATCAGCTCTTAGCAGCCCATGTGAGTCACCTAACACATGTGGGAACCATCATTTGGCAACTAGCATGAAATATCTCATAAAATTACAAAAATATGAGTAATCATTCATGACTTATTTACATGAAAACAAAATTACATATCCTTTATATCTAATCCATACACCAACGACCAAAAACACCTACAAACACTTTCATTCTTCAATTTTCTTCATCTAATTAATCTCTCTCAAGTTCTATCTTCAAGTTCTAAGTGTTCTTCATAAATTCCAAAAGTTCTAGTTTCATAAAATCAAGAATACTTTCAAGTTTGCTAGCTCACTTCCAATCTTGTAAGGTGATCATCCAACCTCAAGAAATCTTTGTTTCTTACAGTAGGTTATCATTCTAATACAAGGTAATAATCATATTCAAACTTTGGTTCAATTTCTATAACTATAACAATCTTATTTCAAGTGATGATCTTACTTGAACTTGTTTTCGTGTCATGATTCTGCTTCAAGAACTTCGAGCCATCCAAGGATCCATTGAAGCTAGATCCACTTTTCTCTTTTCCAGTAGGTTTATCCAAGGAACTTAAGGTAGTAATGATGTTCATAACATCATTCGATTCATACATATAAAGCTATCTTATTCGAAGGTTTAAACTTGTAATCACTAGAACATAGTTTAGTTAATTCTAAACTTGTTCGCAAATAAAAGTTAATCCTTCTAACTTGACTTTTAAAATCAACTAAACACATGTTCTATATCTATATGATATGCTAACTTAATGATTTAAAACCTGGAAACACGAAAAACACCGTAAAACCGGATTTACGCCGTCGTAGTAACACCGCGGGCTATTTTGGGTTAGTTAATTAAAAACTATGAGAAACTTTGATTTAAAAGTTGTTATTCTGGGAAAATGATTTTTATTATGAACATGAAACTATATCCAAAAATTATGGTTAAACTCAAAGTGGAAGTATGTTTTCTAAAATGGTCATCTAGACGTCGTCCTTTCGACTGAAATGACTACCTTTACAAAAACAACTTGTAACTTATTTTTCCGACTATGAACCTATACTTTTTCAGTTTAGATTCATAAAATAGAGTTCAATATAAAACCATAGCAATTTGATTCACTCAAAACGGATTTAAAATGAAGAAGTTATGGGTAAAACAAGATTGGATAATTTTTCTCATTTTAGCTACGTGAAAATTGGTAACAAATCTATTCCAACCATAACTTAATCAACTTGTATTGTATATTATGTAATCTTGAGATACCATAGACACGTATACAATGTTTCGACCTATCATGTCGACACATCTATATATATTTCGGAACAACCATAGACACTCTATATGTGAATGTTGGAGTTAGCTATACAGGGTTGAGGTTGATTCCAAAATATATATAGTTTGAGTTGTGATCAATACTGAGATACGTATACACTGGGTCGTGGATTGATTCAAGATAATATTTATCGATTTATTTCTGTACATCTAACTGTGGACAACTAGTTGTAGGTTACTAACGAGGACAGCTGACTTAATAAACTTAAAACACCAAAATATATTAAAAGTGTTGTAAATATATTTTGAACATACTTTGATATATATGTATATATTGTTATAGGTTCGTGAATCAACCAGTGGCCAAGTCTTACTTCCCGACGAAGTAAAAATCTGTGAAAGTGAGTTATAGTCCCACTTTTAAAATCTAATATTTTTGGGATGAGAATACATGCAGGTTTTATAAATGATTTACAAAATAGACACAAGTACGTGAAACTACATTCTATGGTTGAATTATCGAAATCGAATATGCCCCTTTTTATTAAGTCTGGTAATCTAAGAATTAGGGAACAGACACCCTAATTGACGCGAATCCTAAAGATAGATCTATTGGGCCTAACAAACCCCATCCAAAGTACCGGATGCTTTAGTACTTCGAAATTTATATCATATCCGAAGGGTGTCCTGGAATGATGGGGATATTCTTATATATGCATCTTGTTAATGTCGGTTACCAGGTGTTCACCATATGAATGATTTTTATCTCTATGTATGGGATGTATATTGAAATATGAAATCTTGTGGTCTATTATTATGATTTGATATATATAGGTTAAACCTATAACTCACCAACATTTTTGTTGACGTTTTAAGCATGTTTATTCTCAGGTGATTATTAAGAGCTTCCGCTGTCGCATACTTAAATAAGGACGAGATTTGGAGTCCATGCTTGTATGATATTGTGTAAAAACTGCATTCAAGAAACTTATTTTGTTGTAACATATTTGTATTGTAAACCATTATGTAATGGTCGTGTGTAAACAGGATAATTTAGATTATCATTATTTGATAATCTACGTAAAGCTTTTTAAACCTTTATTGATGAAATAAAGGTTATGGTTTGTTTTAAAATGAATGCAGTCTTTGAAAAACGTCTCATATAGAGGTCAAAACCTCGCAACGAAATCAATTAATATGGAACGTTTTTAATCAATAAGAACGGGACATTTCATAAGATCGGCTGTGGTTTCACACTTTTAGATGTTGAACCGTTTTAAAATGATTATAATACTAGTTTTACATTGTTTATTGGCAAGATTTAAACATTTTTTAATGTGAAGCTAATTATTGTCATTAAAAGACACTCGTTTAAAAGGTCAAGTTTTCAACCCGTAAGTAGTGTTGTAAATCTCCCGAGATCTCGTTTTTAAAAGGCAACCGAGATGAGATATTCATCTCCTGAGATTTCTCGGTCAACGGGGTCAAACTTAGTCAAAGCCATGATTTCTCGAATTTTCTTGCTAATTTGTAAGATTTTCTTGTAAAATTCGTAATTTCTAAGATTTTCTTTCTCATTTCTCGAATATTTTTATATAATCTCGTAAAAACATATATAATATACATATATTTATGTTTTTATGTATATTTTTATTAAAAAAACTATAAAGTCAACGTAAGTCAACGTCCGAGATCTCCCCGAGATTATTCCGAGATGCCGAGATCTCCCTAAACAAGTCCAAACGAGATATCCCCGAGATCCGAATTCTCCAACCTTGCCCGTAAGTGTTAGTGATTTTCAAACAAATAAAAGCGTACAAGATCAATTATTCTCACTCAAGACATGAAATTGGTTTGCTGGATTTTAAAATATAAACATGTCTAAAGAGAATAAAAGTTTATCATTTGAGAAAGGTACAAAGATGAGTTAGGGTGAGAATATTCGACAAAATCATAAAAAGAAATCATGTCAAACAAATCCTAGGAGACATCAATAGGAGACAATTAGATCCTAAGTTTGTAGTCTAAGTTCTCATCTTTTAGGTGTAGTGTAGATGTGCTAAGTTCAAATTTGTAGTATGAGTTTGCAATCTTACTAAACAGTTGTGGAGTATGGGGTAATATATGATTTCTATCATCTATGCTTAATGAAACACATTTGTGATGATAGGATTCATTCCAGGCTTATACTTAAACTACAACACCAATAAAAAGGAAAATGACATTACCCTTGTCTAAATTGCTAGAGTAGTAGTCATTAGAAGTTTACTTAATTAGTCATAAAAATCAAAATTAAAAACGTAAATTTCTTAAAGAACATGCCTAGGAATCTCAAACAACCTTCTATTCAAAACTAACTTTTAAAGTTTAATGTTCAACTAGGATTTGGCAAGCTCAATGACTTATATAGATCATATGCATATAATAAGTCTACATCGATAGTGTATGATGCTCTAACACATTGGTGTAAGAACTAGATTATCACTGAAAATCGTCATTGATAAAAATTGTTAGTTAAACGCATAAGCGTTTGTTAAGTTGTCACAATGTCTAAAACACACTTATGCATATTAGAAAGGATGATACTTAATCTTTGAGGTTAGAAAACTTTAAGAATAATCCATGATTTTAATTTCTAAACTAGGTATACGTTTGTGTCAAATGAACACCTAGAGTATATGAGTAAATGGAAAAGTTTCACTAATCTTTTATACATGAAAGAGTTAGAAAACCTTATCTCACACAAATGTTTATTCAAACTCTTTGTCTTGAGTCTTAAACATACACGCAATAAGATTTATGTAAGTATGATGAGTGTTCTCAAAGTCTTACTCAACTCATGAATCAAAGTGACTCTAATATAGCACTTATAAATCAATCTAAGGAATACACTCAAAGTTTTGGTATGATAAGTGCTAAGGCATTAGACACACCTTGGAAATTAATGCTAGATTATCACTCAAAGGTGTAGGTGTGGCTCTAAAGTTAGGTACATCTCTAGGATACTCTTTAGAAATCAAAACCTTAAAAGGTCTTAATAGACATCCTAGCAGGCTAAAGGAATAATCAAACATAACACATGAAAAGTGAAAAGTTCAACACAATGTGATTAATAGTTAAGAATGTCCTTGAACTAGAAACTAGAACTAAACCATTTCAATTATCCAGTTTAACAAAATCTAAGCACAATAAAAGAAAAGAGAAGATGTTGAAACTAATCATAATAAAAGAACCTCAAGAATTTAAGATATCATCTTATGTGTGATCTTAGCATAAGAATAACTAGATCTCAAGTTCTTAATGAAAATTCACGTTGTTCATTCATTTCTACACTTAAGCCCAACATGGTTAAACACGTTTCACTTAATAAAAATTGGGGAATAACCAAACAATAAGAATTATATTAATTCTTGAGATATAATATACATGATCTAGTGTTTATGTATAAGTGAACACACAAAATAAGAATCAAAGGATTTCTTATAAAAGATGATAATCTAGGATTTAGTCTACATAGAGAAAAGAAATTATAAAATAATATTCGCTCTAGTTGTTAGATTAGAACCCACAAGGATTTTAATTGATTATGTGTGTATCATAAGAATGAATGTCAAGATTGCATATATACATGGAAATGTCTATTATCTTCTACCACCGCATCCTGAAAGTTTTGATAAACTTAGGGCATTCTTACTTGGTTATGCATGAGAAATGGTAAAAAGTTTACAATACATAATTTTCTAAGAAGTGTTAGAATGAAATCTTAATTATGCAAATAGATGTTCATGACTTGGTCGTTAATCCAATTAACCATTTTTCTAGTGACAAGTTCTTTGAACTCATGGATGATGAGTTTGAAATATACTTGATAGAGAAACTTGAATGCTTTATTGTATGTTTTACACTCTAGGCTTAATTCTAGGCTTCTGATCATTATACACTAGGTGTAAACTGCATAATCTTTGTTTTATCTCTCATATATGCCATATATGCTTTCATTACTTGTATGCTTGTGTGTGCAACATCTATTTTTTATATTTGTGTGTGAAAATCTACATGTCATACTTGTATGCTCATATGGTTATCATGCTTGACAACTTGAGTTATTTCTCTGAAACCTATGTTGCTTGAAATCACCTTGAAAAATGTTACCTGACACACTTAAGGACCATTAACTTGCTAATTGAATTTTATTTGTGAGGGCATTGTGCTTAATATTTGCTCATCCAACATGCCATATATTTTTCATCATGCTTATGTGCTTACATGCTTATGATTTATTAACATGTTGAAAATTATGCTTGGATGTTTTTATGCTCATGGTCTAATAGAACACTCCAAATTGTTAACTAAAATACATGGACAATGTTAATTGGTTAACATTATTCATAGTCAAGTTAACATATGCTGACATGATGATAATTGTCTTAGATCATAATTGTTGAGTGCCTGATAAGTAATTTAATATTAGCTTGCTTGCCACGAGTTCTATGATTTCTTGTTACATTTAAGTGCACTCTGGGGCTATATTTGAAAAGATAACTAAATAAGTAGTGATTTAAAGAATATCCCTTTGATATTAATTTGGAGTTAAATGCCTACCTAATCTTGTTATTTAGGTTATGGAACATGTCTTTATTTGATTATCATGATTACTTGCTTACTATGCATGATTGTTACTTGTAGTGTGAATTCTAATTGAGTTTATTATGCATTATTGCTTGTTTTGATGTGATATATGCTTACTATAATGAAAATTACTCTTGAGTTTATATTTCCAACAATGCATGTGAGATTTCAAACGTATTGTTATGCTCATCACCCATGCAAAGGAAAGTCCCAATATGTCACACTTTTGAGCCGTTAAAAGGATCTTTCGATAAATCTAAAGAGCTCTATCCATCATGATATCATGTGCCTTAGAGATTCGGATGATAGTGGATCGCTACTGTTCAGAAGAGCGGTGTATGTGCATTAGTTGGTTTATGTATAACCTCTTGACTCTCAAAGGAACAAACACCTGTAGCTCTCTATCTACTACCAAAGTCGAGTATGTAGCGATTGGAAGATCATGTGCTCAAGGCTTATGGATGAAACAAACTTTCCTCGATTACATGCCATTTCTTTCAAAACTCATATATGTGTACATTCTCATGCTAAAATTGGACTAGTCAACCTAATAAGTGATTACTTGAACACCAATTTAGCTTTGATCATTACGTGATAAGTAAAATATTAGCATGTTCTATATGCTAAGTTATGCATATGTTCATCACTAAGTATACAAAGAGATATGCTTTTAGTTAATTCCTTCTTTTTATCAATAGTGATGTGATCCCAATTCTTCAACCAAAGCTCGATATTGGCACACTTCTATTGAGCCTCCTATCGTTACCCTTGTAAGACTGTCAACTGATGAACTCATCCTTCTTAACTTGCTAATAATTCTCGTCACTTTGTATTTGGCTTTAAAATTGTTTCTATTTTAAAATTTCATATTGAATGCAAATATATTTAATTATAGTTTCATTTTGATAATAATTCATGGCCGCAAAACACATAAACTTAGTGTATAATTTTTTAATGATAACTTATCAAGTGGATAACGTTTCGACCTATCATATCTGCCCTATTGATCACTATTACCCGACATGCTTCGACCAGTATGCTCATAATATTGAATAGATGTGCCTCATGCATATTTTAAGCTTATATATAAATAAGATCATTATGCATGATTACGTATATTGCTTCATCATGCTACTCTTACTTGTGTTCTTACAATATGTATGCCATGCTTGTCTTTACATGCTTTTTTGATGCTACTATGATAGTATCTATAGTGTTGTATGATATGATTACATGTGCTACTCTTACTTGTTTGCCATGCTATGTGTAATATGTATGTCATGCTATGCTATGCTTGTGTTTTAACATTCTTTTTTGAACCTACTTGCTCTCATACATGCTTTAGCATCTAAGCTTATAAATATGATTATTATGCATGTTTATTTTCTTGACAATTGATCTCATTTAATCATGTATATTAGCTTCTCATCCTACTCTTACTTGTGTTTCCACATTATGCTATGTACAATATGTATACCATGCTACGCTATATTCAACATGCTTGTTTAAACCTACTTTGTAACACCCCGTTTTTCTGTTACGCGTTATTTTGGACGTCATTCGAATTACGAGGCATGTAAGCATATATTTGGATCCCAAATAAAGTTTGAGTTAATGTTCTAAAACCTTACCATTGGATAGTAAATCTCATTACGTTTCCAACGATATTTGATTCATCGAAAACGGAGTTACGGTTTGAAAGTTACGACTAAAACAAGTTCACAAAACTGATCCAGTTGATTTGGACGTCGTCCAACCTTTTTGGATGCCGTCCAAAAGGCCTGACGGGCCAGCAACTGTATTTTACTTAAATTAAAAGGGGTACTTTGGTCTTTTCACTTATGGACTGATTAGTGGCTTTAATATCAGTTTTAGATCCACTTTTGGATCATTTTTCACATCCACAACTCTCTCATCACATCTTAGAGAGAGAGAGAGAGGAGAGAGTTCTAGAGAGTGGAAGCTTCAAATGGTGATGAAGGTGGAGATTTTGCCCAAATTGGAGTGGTTCTTGGTGCTTGTTGGTGTTTCTAGCTACTAGAGCTCGTTTTGGTGTTTGAGGTAAACCCTAATCCAAATTATAGTGTTTGATTCTTGTTTGAGTTAGGGTTTGTGTTAGTTAGAGTTATAAACCCATTTATTATGAAATTTGGGGGTTTTGTGTAAGATTCATGTAAGTAAGCCTAAATGGGTGACTTAGGGTTTCGATTGATAAAATTGTAAGTTTGGATCTTGCATGTGTTGGTTAAACCTTAGAACACTTGTGTACTAGTGATTTTGGTTTGTGTTGACTTGATTTTGGGGTGTAAACCCTAATATGGGTCAAAATGGGTTTTATGTTGAAATGGGTCAAGTGTTCTTGATTTTTTTTGGTGTCAAATGATGATTTTGAGATACAATCACCAGTTGTTAGTGATTGTAGGTACTTTGGGTGTAATTTGACAAGTCAAAGTGAGTTAAACCTAATTTGGTCAATGGAAGTCAAACTTTGGTGTTAAGTGTTAAATTGGTGATTTTATGACATAATCACTAGTAATGGTGCTTATGGGTCAAACTTGACTAGTTTTAGTGGTTAAGTGCAATTTGGGTCGAGTTGCACTTATGGGTTGATTTTGCAAGATCAAGTGCATTAAGTGTTAGTGTTTACTTGTTTGAATGGGTTGGAATTACCACCCGTAGTGGTAATTGGTGAAGTCCTTTTTAGGTGCCTAAATGGGCGGGTTGTTGAGTTAGATAGAATCACTTGGTAAAGGGTGTTGCAGTCGAATTCTCTCGTAGAGAATGTATGTTGATTGTTTGTATACCTATATGCGTACTATAGGTAAAAGCTTGCTCGGTTGCGTTTGGTGGAGATTTCACGCATGGTTTGTATTGCTCGAGTTCGAGGTGAGTGGGATAAGTATACATATATGTATATAATGTATTTATTTGTAGGGACGGATATGTGTTGTCCAAGTTAGTAATATATGTCGTTGTACACTAACGGGTTTTACGAACGGATATGTGTTGTCCAAGTTAGTGATATATGTCGTTGTACACTAACGGCTCTTATGGACGGATATGTGTTGTCCAAGTTAGTGATATATGTCGTTGTACACTAACGGCGTTATGAACGGATATGTCTTATCGTTCCGCCAAGGGTTAGTGATATATGTTGTTGTACACTAACGGTTGTTATGAACACCGATGGGAAATTCGAGTACCATCCCCTTGTACAATTGGTTAACCATGGTTGTGTGAATTCTGTATTAGCATATTTAATTGTGAACTATATGCTATTGGTGTTGCTAGCTTATTGTGAATTGCGGATATTAGTTTATGCATAATGTTTGCATGGTTGTCGAATTGCTAGCTTGTATGCGGTAATTGTATATGTGATTGCAAGTAAGTAGATTATATATGTATATGTATAATTATTGCATTCACTAAGCCTAGGCTTACCCCTCTCGTTGTTTACCTTTTTACATGTATTGTGTTATTGATGCTAGCTAGTTGTTAGACTAGACGTGCAGGAGCGCTTGGGCTCGATGGGGTAGCTTTTGGATAATTGGATACGGATGGGGGATTTGGTAGTCCCTGGGATTATGCTCATGGTATCGAGTTGGGTTGTAGAGTCCTAATCCGTCAATAAATATATAAATGGGTCGAAATGGTCACTTTGTCGTAATTTGGGTTGATGTGGGCCCGATGTTGTAAAACTCTATTTTTTACTGTGGAAATCTCTTAATTATAATTATACTAGTGTGTTGTGAAAACCGTTTCGTTTAAAAGTATTGGGAAACGGGTTTTCCGCCCGCGTGAATTTGAAAAAACTGAGCAGCAACTTTTAGTTCATTTGGACGCCGTCCAAAAGGCTTGGACGCCGTCCTGGTCTTCACTGCTGGGCGCCGTCCACATAACTGGACGCCGTCCAGGTTGTCTGTTTAAAAAAAAAAATTAAGTCGTGTTTTTGGTAAAACGAAGTTGGGTCGTTACAAGTGGTATTAGAGCATAGTCTAAGGGAATTGGGTGACCTTGGAATAGGTTCCTAGTCTTAGACTTATTGGCGGATGTGCGTTATTTGCGGGACTTGTAGGAATACGGGTCGGATTGAGATTTGTTAGTGCCTTAGAGTAGGTGACTAACTAGGACTTGTGTTTGTCCGATGTGGGATTATGTGGGGCCTTATTTCACGTGTAAGTTAGTGCCTTATATAGCTAGTGCCTAACGTAAGTAGGAGAACTTGGACGTTGTTTTAGTGATAGTCACCTAGGTTGTAGGTTGACTTGTTGTTGTGGTGTACTCGTGTACGTTTATTATTATATTGTATATAGGTGTGTATATATATATATATATATATATATATATATATATATATATATATATATATAGGTGTATATATATATATATATATAGGTGTATATATATATATATATATATATATATATATATATATATATATATACAGGTATCTTTTGGTGCGGTTTCCTAGAGACGAATCTATTGAAAAGATTTGGATGTTTGACGGTTTTGAGTGATCAAGTTCACAGTAAGGACTTTGGTCATTCGGGTACTTGGGGTTATCGCGTATTATCTTGTGTGACTGTTGCGTCAGTCCGGGTAAAGTACTTTGCGTGACTATGTGAAAATGGTAAGGTACGCATTTGTAATAGTGACCGATCACCATTATTACGAAAGTGTATCTTGACATCAAGCATGACATGACGAGTACCGAACGGAGGAAACGTGGCATGGTTGGGGTAGATTCGGGATAAATAAGGAATCTTTTATTGGTTCCTAGGATATGGTTGTCTCGGCAGATGTGCTTGTTGTCACATCGGATTTGTTGTGAGTCAGAAATTGTTACGGTAGTTTCGGTTAGCAAAGGTGAGCGAGCGAACTCACGAGTTCGGAGCATGCGTAGTCACCCTAAGTAGTGGGTGCACTATTGAGATTGTCATTGGTTGTGGTTACCCATCGTAACTAGGATAACCCATAGTGGTGTGCGTGTGTGTGCGATGAAGACTTGAATTCCGTAAAGGAATGCGACAAGTCTAATGATTGTAATTTTGAGTTACACTAGGTAGAGTGTGTGGTTAGAGAATCGTGTTAGGGTTCTAATTGTGATTTGCCTTGGAATTGGCGAGTCGAGGAGTCTTCGGGTTGTTAAACTCATGTGAGTGGGACCCGTATGACGATGATTGTGTTAGTATGTTGTAGATTATAGGGTAACATTCCTAACGGAATATCCCTAGTAGTAGTGGTGGTGTCGATGTGAGGAAGGGTGTAAGACTTGGTGTTTCTAAGCACCTCTTAGTGTTAGACGGAAGATTTCGCTAGGCTATATCGTTTGGCCTTGCAAAAATTGCAGGTAGCATGTGATCGCTAGGAACTTTTGAAAAGACAATAAACCGTAAGGTTTTTCGGGTATGTATGACTTCGGCTCATTATTGTGGAGAGATGGGTGACATCAGGTGTATGGAACCCAAAGATCGAGTTTCTAAATCTCGATAGGTTGCGGTGGGAGTCTGCATGACACGGCGTCAAGTGCCTCCTTATACCTGCTAGTGTGATGTTCAACTCCGATGTTGGTGTGATCACTTTGTTCTTAGGGTGTCCTAGAGATACCCTTGGAAGCAGCGAAGATTGTAATAGTGATCGACGGGTGATAGTAATTCGGTTGTTGCGAAATTTGAAGTTTAAGAGCATCGCGGTAAATACTTCTTGTGAAGTGACGGATGAGCGAATCTTGTTGCTCTTAAAGTGATAAACGAGTAAAGATGACCGGTGAGCCGGTGATGGACTTAATGTTCGGTTAGGCCGAAGGTTATGTTGAAGCGTTGACATTTTGGTGGACGCAATAATTATGTCGGATTGGTCACTCTTCACCATGAGAGTGAGCAACTGTTGATAATGGTTCGTTGAATGGAAGGTCGAGTGATCTCGACCGAAAAGCGCGACTGATGAAGCAGAGTGACATATGCCTAGGCTTAGAGGCGTATGTAGTGCTTTGGTGAAGTTCGCTTTGCGAACGATGAAAGGTTGTTAATTGTGATTGTAGTATGAAGGTACGATGTTGTAACGTGTATGGCATATCAAGTGATTGTGTATGTCGGCTCTGAGAGCCTGAAGTGAATTAGCAGTGATTTGGCGTATATGATCAACGCTGATAATGGTCATGTGTGTCGTGGAATGACAATTCCACGGGATGTTATCATCTTGGCAGTGAGAATGTGGAGCTGAATCCTAAGTGGGGGAGTTTCTACTACCGCTCGAGGAAGCCCCGGTGGTATTATGTATAGTGAAGTGTCAGAGTGTACCATGCTAAGCCTCGACAGGTATTCGAAGTTCCTAACGAGGGAGAGTGACGTGTTATTGGTGTCGACTCGAGATCGTGCATTACGATTGTGAGTTACAATTCCGGAATGTTATCCATGAAGATTCTGATGATGGGGTGAAAGGAAGTGTAAGTCTTCTTATGTAAGGTGGTCGTGTCGTACCAAGGTGCGGTATGAGACCAAGTGTGAAGTTTGAGATTTCGGAGTGAGAGAATGAAGCTGTCATTGCGAGTACTCTCACAGTGGAAATCTGGGTTGTCGTGAAACTTGGATAGTATTATTGGATCAGTACGAGTTCGTTATCACAAAGGATGCTGTATTTTCCCTGTCGGGAAACGTAATCATGGAGGTCTTCAGTGGATTATTCCACTTTATGGACGATTGTGAGGCGGAGAGTGTCGATTCCGATTGTCTCACATAGAGACACACGGATGTTGTTTGTTCACGAGGGTGTGATTCCTAGTGATGCTACCTGTTAGTCGCATTGAAATGTCGAGGCCATCCTGAACGGACGTTCTAGGTAGGAGGATTCACCCTGCATGGGTGAATATTTTGTGGGTCATGGGGCAAATCGCGAATTGTTATGATGATAATTCGCTGTTGACTGGATTCTAGTACACAAATGGTTTCCATGCTAGTACTAAGAACCCGTAGTGTATGGATGTGTTGTAGGGTTTAAGGGAGAAACCCTGTGTCGAGTGTTGATACTTTGCCTAGTTCGTGGTGTATTAATTTCTTCCTGGATTAATCCAGAGACTGATGGTCGTGTGCGGATCGATTGATGAGAAAGTTTGTGTTCACAGTGTGATTATTTGGGGATACCAAAATTTCTTCGTTGAAGGAATAACCCGGTTGTGGTGACTGTAGGAAGTGCTCGTTGGAGGAGTGTGTCATTTGCCCCGTTGGCATCGACTTGTAAATTGAGAATCACATGTTTTATGGGGTGGAGAACAAATGTTACGCATAAACGGTTGTGCGACCGTTGAGTAGTACGTTTATGAACCGATAGAATACGGAGTTTTAAAGAAGCATGAATCCTTCTCGATTTGGATTGATGCAAGACATGGTTCACGATGTAGTGGATTTAGTAGATTGCGTTGGGTGATATGGTTATAGATGTCGGGCTTGGTTGTGTTTCATAGGATCGTGAGGCGTGACGACGATAATTGTCAGTGAATTGTTCTACTTTTAGAACGATTGTGAAGTGTATGGTACGAGTTTGGATACTCGGCGTAGGAGCAACGGTTACGGTTGTTGTAATATGATGCGTTAGTGTACGAAGTGAGATTTCAAATGCGTGATTACTACATGTGTAACTCCGTGTTGGAAGCGGAAATGTTCGAGCGAGAAGTGCTTAACTTCTAGTGTGGGTGCGGATCACGAGGACGTGATCCAATTTAAGTGGGGGAGAGTTGTAACACCCCGTTTTTCTGTTACGCGTTATTTTGGACGTCATTCGAATTACAAGGCATGTAAGCGTATATTTAGATCTCAAATAAAGTTTGAGTTAATGTTCTAAAACCTTACCATTGGATAGTAAATCTCATTACGTTTCCAACGATATTTGATTCATCGAAAACGGAGTTACGGTTTAAAAGTTACGACCAACACAAGTTCACAAAACTGATCCAGTTGATTTGGACACCGTCCAACCTTTTTGGACGCCGTCCAAAAGGCCTGACGGGCCAGCAGCTGTATTTTACTTAAATTAAAAGGGGTACTTTGGTCTTTTCACTTGTGGACTAATTGGTGGCTTTAATATCAGTTTTAGATCCACTTTTGGATCATTTTTCACATCCACAACTCTCTCATCACATCTTAGAGAGAGAGAGGAGAGAGTTCTAGAGAGAGGAAGCTTCAAATGGTGATGAAGGTGGTGATTTTGCCCAAATTGGAGTGGTTCTTGGTGTTTGTTGATGTTTCTAGCTACTAGAGCTCGTTTTGGTGCTTGAGGTAAACCCTAATCCGAATTGTAGTGTTTGATTCTTGTTTGAGTTAGGGTTTGTGTTAGTTAGAGTTATAAACCCATTTATTGTGAAATTTGGGGATTTTGGGTAAGATTCATGTAAGTAAGCCTAAATGGGTGACTTAGGGTTTCGATTGATGAAATTGTAAGTTTGGATCTGGTTAAACCTTAGAACACTTGTGTACTAGTGATTTTGGTTTGTGTTGACTTGATTTTGAGGTGTAAACCCTAATATGGGTCAAAATGGGTTTTATGTTGAAATAGGTTAAGTGTTCTTGATTTTTTTTGGTGTCAAATGATGATTTTGAGATACAATCACTAGTTGTTAGTGATTGTAGGTAATTTGGGTGTAATTTGACAAGTCAAAGTGAGCTAAACCTAATTTGGTCAATGGAAGTCAAACTTTGGTGTTAAGTGTTAAATTGTTGATTTTATGACATAATCACTAGTAATGGTGCTTATGGGTCAAACTTGACTTGTTTTAGTGGTTAAGTGCAATTTGGTTCGAGTTGCACTTATAGGTTGATTTTGCAAGATCAAGTGCATTAAGTGTTAGTGTGTACTTATTTGAATGGGTTGAAATTACCACCCGTAGTGGTAATTGGTGAAGTCCTTTTTAGGTGCCTAAATGGGCAGGTTGTTGAGTTAGATAGAATCACTTGGTAAAGGGTGTTGGAGTCGAATTCTCTCGTAGAGAATGTATGTTGATTGTTTGTATACCTATATGCGTACTATAGGTAAAAGCTTGCTCCGTTGCGTTTGGTGGAGATTTCACGCATGGTTTGTATTGCTCGAGTTCGAGGTGAGTGGGATAAGTATACATGTATGTATATAATGTATTTATTTGTAGGGATGGATATGTGTTGTCCAAGTTAGTGATATATGTCGTTGTATACTAACAGCTTTTACGAACGGATATGTGTTGTCCAAGTTAGTGATATAAGTCGTTGTACACTAGCGGCTCTTATGAACGGATATGTGTTGTCCAAGTTAGTGATATATGTCGTTGTACACTAACGGCGTTATGAACGGATATGTGTTGTCGTTCCGCCAAGGGTTAGTGATATATGTTGTTGTACACTAACGGTTGTTATGAACACCGATGGGAAATTCGAGTACCATCCCTTTGTACGATTGGTTAACCATGGTTGTGTGAATTTTTTATTTGCATATTTAATTGTGAACTATATGCTATTGGTGTTGCTAGCTTATTGTGAATTGCGGATATTAGTTTATGCATAATGTTTGCATGGTTGTCGAATTGCTAGCTTGTATGCGGTAATTCTGTATGTGATTGCAAGTAAGTAGATTATATATGTATATGTATAATTATTGCATTCACTAAGCCTAGGCTTACCCCTCTCATTGTTTACCTTTTTACAGGTATTGTGTTATTGATGCTAGCTAGTTGTTAGACTAGACGTGCAGGATCGCTTGGGCTCGATGGGGTAGCTTTTGGATAATTGGATACAGATGGGGGATTTGGTAGTCCCCGGGATTATGCTCATGGTATCGGGTTGGGTTGTAGAGTCCTAATCCGCCAATAAATATATAAATGGGTCGAAATTGTCACTTTATCGTAATTTGGGTCGATGTGGGCCCGATGTTGTAAAACTCAATTTTTACTGTGGAAATCTCTTAATTATAATTATACTTGTGTGTTGTGAAAACCGTTTCGTTTAAAAGTATTGGGAAGAGGGTTTTCCGCCCGCGTGAATTTGAAAAAACTGAACAGAAACTTTTAGTTCATTTGGACGCCGTCCAAAAGGCTTGGACACCGTCCTGGTCTTCACTGCTGGACGCCGTCCAGGTTGTCTGTTTTAAAAAAAGAAAAAAAAATAAGTCGTGTTTTTGTAAAACGAAGTTGGGTCGTTACATACTTGCTTCTATACATTCATGAAAATTGGTAGAACTAGTAGAGTAATGTTGGTACTTTGTGATAGTGTTCATGATATACTAAGTCTTCCGCTCACTACATGTTATATCGCACAATCATGCTATACCATTCATTAACTCTAAATAAACCTTTTTACTTGAGAAAAATATTGTCTTAGGTTTAGAAACTGTAGGAGGAGTGGATTCCATCTTGATGACCTTCTTCTCAACCGTTTGAGGAGAATCTGGAATCGTAAATCGTTGATTTATCCATTACTGATATCGGATCATTATTAACTCCACACTATATTGGGTTTCGGAATTGGTGTTGATTTAACATCTAACTCGTTTTGTAACTCAGAAATGCGTTTCTCAAAGTGACGAGTTAATATTCGAGTTTGAATCCGAGCATGAACAAGATCATTGCGAAGTTGAGTAATGATCTTTGAACCAAGCTCACGTTCCTTGTAAAGTATTAGTTTCTCAACAACCTGTGAACGAAGATCCTGAATGGTGTGAGCGGTACTCTCATCCTTTTCTTTGTAACTCTTTGCTTGAATATCTAAGTCACTTTGAAGAGTAGTCACTTTCTTTTGAAGCTTTTCAGATTCAGATTTACTATATGCAACGAGAGATTCCAATTCTTTGATTTGAGCTTGCAACTTGGAAATCTCTGAAGACGTCGTTTGATTTTCTTGTTCTCTCATCTGTTGAAGTTCTGTTTGAAGTTGTTGATGAAGTTTATGTTGTACAAAGATACAATCGGAATGTTTACTTCTGTTATGGCATGAACAACCATATTGATAATGTGCAGTCTCTTCAACAGAGGATGGTTCAGGTGGAGTCATTAACAAAGCAATCGACTCAAGTTGTGTAGCTTTTGTAGCTTCCATAAATGTGATAAAAGCACATTTCTTTGGATTTTTGTAACAACAAAAACATCTCTTGTCTCGATGATTGAATCGTTCAATGAAATTCGGTTTTGGAGGTAAATCTTGTGTAACACTCTTCATTATCACGAAACATTGAATAATACAACTACTATTGCTTTTTCTCCCCCCTCAAAATATTATTCCGGTGAATCAAATTTTGTTTTTGGACGTTTTGTTGACTTTTGTTAAGTTTTCGTTAGTCCAGATTCGGTAAGGGACCACCTTTGTAAATTTTGTAACCTGACAGGGGCTGAAAATGTCAAATGAGTTGTCAGATACGGTAAAGGACTGAACTTGCAAAAACCTCAAACTTGTCAGGGACCAAAAGTGACAAATTTCTACCAGTTTAGGTATTGGGCTTATTAAATTCGGTAAGTCCACTTAAGTGATTTTGGCAACCTTGTTGGGCCTTCGATAAGCCCAATTAGAACTCTATTAGTCCAATCAAATATACTGAATCTAATACCGAGTCAGTAACTGAAACCGAATGTGGTCATATACCGAATATATATTCAAGTATATGTCAGCCGAATACCGAATGTCCAATACCGAGTCCAGGAACCGAATTGAATACCGAATGTGATTCAAGTATTGTATCGAATCAGGAATCGAGTGAGATACCGAATGTGTTCTTAGGAGGATGAACACCAAAATCAAATTGATCGAATCTGATAAAATTGAAGCCCAAAATCGATTGAAAACTGATCCACAACCAACGATTAACACTTATGAGAAACTATTTCGATCAAAACAGTAGCAAATTTCAAAAATCGTGATGAACAGTTGGTTAGCTTTGAAGAACACCAAAACTTGAAGTTTCGAATCAAACACTTTTAGGCTATGAATCCTTCACGAAATATGTTTCAAATGAATCTTCTAACGCTCGACAATCATCATCAAGGACTGAAATCAACTTTAACTCATCAATTTTAAGATCTTTGACTTTTCACAAAAGTCAAACTGTTATGATTGATCGATTATTTGATGTTGTTTATTCAAATTAATTGTTCACGAAGCTTAAGTGATTGATATTAATCACATAACAGCTCTCAATTTAATTTGATGAAGCTCCTGCAATTCCATAGATTAAAACAGTAATCGACGAATGATGAAGAAGAATATGATCTGTGATTTTGAAGTTGATAACTCGAATTTGATTAGAGAATTTGTGAAGATGAACATCTTTAGAGCTTGAAGGAATTGATCGATGTTGAAGAAGAAGATTCAGATTCGGTATGTAGCTATCTGTGTGAGGATGTCTGTACGTATGTACATTTCGATGTATATGTGAGAGAGGAGAGACAGATCTGTGAGTTACTGTATATGTCAGGAGAGAGAAAATAGAAAAATAGATTCGGTATTTTTTATTTTTGTAAAATAGAAAGTGATTAAATTTGAGATTCGGTATTTGAATAAAGTTTGGGTTCGGTAAAATTTTGTTCGAATATTCGGTTGAATATTAGATGAAGATATGAAGATGTGTATGAAGATTCGAAGATGAGTATGAAGATTCACATGATATTCTCGGATCGATGCTAAAAGCTTTTGCTCTGATACCAATTGATGGGGTGTATTAGGATGAATATCGTATGATTGTATGAATATCTATGAAGATTGATATGAATATTGAGATGAATATTGAGAGGAAAAGTCAATTAGTCAAGATTGACTTTTCCATAACTCTCTTGAACTCTATTAGGTGCTTGGCTATGTGTGTGAATGGCTCACTTCCAAGGTTGCCTTGTGGGATATTTATAGCCCTCTTCAATATCCCACCATTCTAAGGCTTGACACACTATCTATGCAATTCATAGGGTCCTAACACAAAGTTGATTTTGGCCTCCATTATTTAATGGTCTTTGCTTCATGGTTTGAGAGACCGGATTTCGAGCCTCTAGTCCGTAATGCTTGGAGTGATATAAATACGAATCATTCACTAAATTTTATTACAAAGTTGAGTATGTTAAAATGCCATTTAAGGCCGTGGATCCAGACATCAAGGAGTTTAGAATCAAGCCGATTAAAAGATCTAAAAAAACTAATTATTGATCTTGATGTTACTATTGATGCAGGTGGAGCATCATCTGAGAAAACTAGATGCACTTGATTCGTTATAAAAGGCTCGTATAAAATAGGAGGTGGAGGGATACAAAAACTCTACTTTTTTTCATTGTTAGTTAAAGCACAAGCCTGGAAAAAACTTATACAAGGCCTGATGGTAGATGGATCATGTGTAGTTTATCCAGTATGCATTAAGAACAAGTTTTCAATTTTTATAAGCAAAAATTTGCTTCTGTGCATTCTGGTGCCTCATTCACAAATGTAAACCCCCACTATTGTTTATCCACGATAGAAGCTCGGTTTTTGGAAAATGTGTTTGAGGATACGAAAATAAAAAGTGTAGTATGGGAGTGTGGTAGTTTAAAGGCACCGGTTCCGGATGGGTACTCCTTTCGATTCATCAAACATTTTTGGGATTTGTTTCAGAATGATATTTGTAGAGACGTTCGGTTGTTTTTTGACTCCTTGATCATGCCTCGTGGAGCTAATTCGGATTTTTCTAACTCTAATTCCCAAGGTGACTATCCTGACTCTGCTGACAGATTTCAGACCTATATCACTTGTTGGTGTCTTTAACAAGATGGTTACTAAATTGTTAATGAATCGTTTAGCCACCGTCATTGATAAGTTAATTAGCCCGATCCAATCAGCTTTCATCCCTGACCGACAAATTCTAGATGGTCCTCTGATGTTGAGTGAGATCATCTCGTGGTACAGGAAGAAAAAAGATAAGATGTTTCTTTTTAAAGTTTACTTCGAAAAATCTTATGATTCGGTGCACTTGGACTATCTTTTGCTCATGTTAAAGTCACTGCGGTTCGACTACAAATGATGTGACTGGATCATGGGATGCTTGTCTTCTGCTAAAACATCAGTGTTAGTTAACGGGAGCATGACCAGTGAATTCCATATTACGAGAGGGTTGCGACAGGGAGACCCGTTAAGTTAATTTCTTTTCATTATTATAATGGAAGGTTTGCACTTGGATTTTCAACGAGCCTTGGAGAGTAATTATTTGCGTGGAGTTAAATATGGTGAAACTGGTCTTCGGGTCTCTCATTTTATCTACGCAGACGATGTCATCATTCTTTCTGAATCGTTGAAGCAAGAGTTAGAACACATTCTTTGTTTATTGGAGGTTTTTATTTGGTGTCGGGCCTAAAGATTAATGTGACAAAATCTCATTTATTCGGTATTGGGGTCGAGGACAGTTTACTTCAAATGATCGCGCATGAATTAGGTTGTCGACCCAAGTCTTTTCTGACGAAATACCTCGGTGTTCTAATAGGAGCAAACATGGAAAACATATCAAGTTGGAACGTTGTGCTTGACAAATTTAAGTTGAAGCTTGTATCTTGGAAGATTAATTTCCTATCCTCTGGTGAGAGACTGAATTTATTTAAATCCGTCACGAGTAGTCTTGGAATTTAATTTATGTCGGGTTTTAAGAGCCCGGAGACAATTCTCAAACAACTTGAGTCGATCCGAGCTAGATTCTTTTAGGGTGGTAACATAACTAGTCGAAATATTGCATGGATCAAATGGACACCGTGTTAGCTTCGTTTACACAAGGCAGATTAAATATCTAGATACTTAAAGCTTTTAACCTCGTAATGATGCACATAGCTGCACATCTATATGCGCTATAACCGATCTTTCACGCGTCACCCCGCATAAGTCGCGTCGAACTCATATCTTAAACCGACTAGCGCGCAATCTCGTCACGCTTTGAGATGGATTCTCAAACATTGATAGCGCAGTTTGAACATAGCGCCACGTTAAGAAAACGGATAAGGCTAGAGAAGTACTATGGTGACATAAAAAAAGAAAGGACACCTGTGGCTGCAAGACGCGATCCTGATAGTGCAGAATGGACAGAAAAGGACAGCAGGGTATAAAGGGGACATCACTAAGATAATGGTAGCACTTTACAACTTTGAAGAATAAAAGGACAGAGACAATGCGACGTGGCAATAACATATCCTTTTTGTCCCCTTACATGGCACTAAGGGACAAAAGCCAATGAGTATAAAGAGCTTGAACAGAATGAATTAAAGGGGGCATCGTCCAAAAATATATCACATTTCACCTACAAGAACACTCTCAAGATTTTCACCCCAGCTAACCCGCGCAACCGGTACAGCACTCACAAAGACTTAGCGATTTCAGGTTGCGCATACCACGTAAATCCTAACATTGCCCTTGGGCCATCAACTTCGGTTAACCCGAATGATGGTGGGTTACGTTTAACCACCCTTTCTGAGATGATCATCTCGTATGAGGGTTATTCACGGTACTCCAGACCGGAGAGTTAAACTCAAAAAACCCTTAAACCCCTCATTATTGTTGATCTTGAATGAACCGAACCCCCCTTGGACCATTTTATGCTTGATCAAATGGTGCCATCCGTGGAACTCTAAGTTAAAAGGTGTAAGTAACTGGGGGGGGTGAATAGTTACTTAGTCAATTTTTTAAAAAATTTCTTTACGTTTTGTTGAACTTTAACTTGATATAGTGTGATTTGAAATGTTTGTTCTTAAACACTACGTATAAAATATATATATGCGTAAATGTAATCAAAAATATAAGGGAAGATGAGAGAAGAAACACAACAATATATAGTGGTTCGTGAAGATGTTAACTAATCTTCCTTAATCCACTCCCCAATTCTACGAAATGAGATTTTTCTTCAAATGATACTCCAAACTCGGTGGAGTGTCCTGATACAACACTATCGATAAGCCGCAACTTGTGAACCCTTACGTCCCTTTGAAGACTTCACAATCACCTAAAGCTCTTACCACAAGATCCTAATGCACTATCATAGTGAAAACACAACTACCTTCTAGATCCCTTTAAGAAGATATTTTTTAAGTAAACTTACAACTTAAGCTTACAAGTACTCTTGCTAGAATCGCTCTAAAAGATTACAATGAATTATAAGAATGATATCATTAAGTATAAGAAAATATGAGTGCAAGAGGTGAGTCTTCAAATGCTCCAAGGCTTGGCTTTTATAGAAAGAGAAATCTGCCTGGAAGCTGTACGGATCACTTCACGGACATCTGATTCTTATAGCCGTTTTTGTCCTTTGAAATTGTCATTTTCCTTTGTTGAATAGCTGCAACTAAAAGCCAATTATCTCTGAAATTATCCCCATTACCCCTTTTGTTTTGGACATAAGTATAGAAGTTGACATATCCATAAAAGAAGAAAGTCTTCAAGCTTTGACAATTTGTCATTGATTACTTAATAGGGTAATTGTAGAATTTTGTCTCTTGACAAAGCATTATCTTCCAAAACTTCATCAACCTTTCTTAATTACTTGTCACTTTGCTAATGGAAGCATTTTTTCCTTTGTAATCTTGTTGCATCTCAAATGAACTAGTTTGAATCTAGTTGGAGCTTACTTGGAGATTATTACATCAACAACTTACTAGTTCATAATTGCACATACATAAAAATGATACATAGAAGTTATGGGAGAACAACTCTTTTGTTGGGACTTTTAATGACCATCGTTAGTATGTAGTTGAAGGATATATTGTAACAAGTAAAAAGTGAAACACTTTTGTATTTAATCTTTTTTGAGCTTAAAACGTCATTAAGATGTCATTAGATGTGATTAGTAAAAATTAACATCTTTTGATTCAAAACTCTTTTGAATTCAAAGAAGGCAACTATTATATGTATGTTTAAAAAGGTTTTGTAAATTATAGATGCCTCAAAGTGGTTTATCTAAAAGTGGATGAATTTGGTTACAAAGGAAACTGCGGTCGATCCACGGTCCGCCGTGAGGTTGACCGCAGATCATAGTTTTTGAAGGATTGCAGCTGTTGGTACAGGGCATCCACGGTCAGACTCACGGTCGACCTTGGTGCAACCGCATAGCAATTTTACCAAGTTAATTATTTATGTATTGGTCTTTTGCTAGAGATAGTGTAGGCTTATGAACTCATGTCATCTTACATATGATTAAACACTTATTTCTTTTGTGTCATCATCAAAACAAAGTGATTAACTTTTGAATATTATAATTGGATTCTTAACCAACAAAAGGTTTTGTTAAAATCTTTTTCCTTAAAGTTCTTTACATTCAAAACATTTCTTTTTTATGTGTGTTTCAGTCCCAGGTAACTTTAAGCATATCGCGAAGAAATGACAAGTCAGCCGGAGGCTTCAAAAGCGGTTCCAACACACCCCTAAGCACCACACGTATCTAAATCTGCTATCACGCAGACGAGCAGTGGTACAAGTGGATTACTGGCAAGGACCACTTTTCCCTCCTCACCGGAGACCCCTACTCAAGGTTTCAAATCCCCGGAAGTTACTCGACCAATACCATGGGCAGCGAACAATACATACGTTGGAACCATTCCCATTTACATTGGTGTATCTGGGTCGTCTGCACAAGGTACCAACACTGAATTCTCGAGTATCGAGTCACGCGCGCCCACTACTCCGGCCAGCGCGATAGAGGCCTTGCAAAGAATGGGCCTTGAGAAGAGAGAACTGAACATACAAAGCACTCAACTGTGTTCAGGGTTGTATCGAACAGCGCCGTTAGTGGAACCACGTCCTACCCCAACAGTCTGTGCCACCCAGCAGACACCTCTCAGTGCAGCATCGAACTCTGCGCCAAGCACCCGAACACTTGAAGAGTGCGCCCAAAACCAAGCCAATTTGATTTATTCGCTAATGAAAGTCGCACCAGATGATATGGTTGAAGACTTCGAGCAGCCAGAAAAAGCGGCACTCATGATTAGAAATTTCTTCGCAGGCATGAAGGGAGTTAGTGTTAAGCCTAACTTTAGGACTGCGCCTACCTCCGAAAAATTTGCGTCTCATATACTTAACTACATTGCTCCTACTTTGGCCACAATTCTGCTCACACTAGGATACTACGACGGGCTCACGGATCCCGATGATTTGTTGCAAAAATACGAAGGGATTGCCCGCAATCAAAGGTGAGCCGATGAAACTAAATGCGTGGAGTTCCCTCCCCTTCTCGAGGGAATAGCGCGTTAATGGTTTAATAACTTTCCTGCACCACTCATTGTCTCGTATCAAGATTTGAGAGAACATTTCTTGCTCAACTTTCACAACCTGAGGGCATCAAGGAGGACTCACGTCGAGTATCATGACATCAAATAAGGACGCGGAGAATCTATGGAACAGTTTATTGATTGGTATAGTCGAGAACTTGCGAGCATCCCTAACCTAGATGAATCACATAAAGTTTCTGGATTTATTCATGGGATCTGCAGAGAGCGCCACTTACAGTTGTGGCAAAAGTTAAGGAAGAGGCCACCGGAGACGTTAGCGGAGACCATCAGGGAAGCACATGAAGACTTGCGCGTGGCTGAAGACACCGTACGGTATTCAGGGTATGGAAACAACCATGGCCGTCGTGATGACCATGACTTACCAGGAGGAGGACGCAGTTCGCATAACTCTCACTGAGGGTACCAAGATAACGGCCCCTATCATCATGGCAATGACAACCGACGCGGACACACTAATGGACGCCACGGGAGCAACAATCAGAGGAATAGAGATAGGGAACACAACCAAACACTCATTAAAAACTTAGCAAAAAGCCTCAAGGAAATCCTGGCAACAGAACCGATATCACAAACTTTCGGTAGACCAGTGCGCATGTCCGAATACGCAAGGCGCGACAAGCCCAAGATCTGCGACTTTCACGATGATTACGGGCATGAGATTAATAAGTGCAAGGCACTGACTAATAAGGTCGTTGCATGTTTGAAACGAGGCGAGCTCCAACATTTAAAGGAGCCAAAGTAACGCTCACATAAGGAAGAGTACGATGAAGACAAAGAAAAGGGACGGGAAAAAGTAATTCACGTTGTCGCAAAAGAATGCACCATCACCAAGATAGGATCAATGCATTCTCAAAGGTGTGCACAAACCACGTTGCCGATCTGCGAAGTTCAGATAGTTGAGAACAACCTCATCTTGGTTAATGGACGTATGCCAGAGATCAAATTTGAGGTCAGACACCTCTACGTGGACACTGGCAGCTGCATAGATGTTATGTTCGAGCAATGTTTTCAAAAGCTTCCGCGCCAACTCCAACTTGGCCTAAAGCCATCGAAGGAAAGATTCCGAGGACTCTCTGGTGACCGGCTGCTAACTCTAGGAACTTTAGAAGTCAAACTACAGCTTGAAGATGATGACAATTTGGCGCAGAAGCGTTTTGAGAAAATACGGTTTAGCATCGTTCGCGCACCTTCAAACTATGATGCGCTGTTAGGATACCCGTCGTTGCAAAAGTTTGAAGCAGTTCTCTCTATCGCGCGTAGTTCGTTTGAATTTCCCACAAAGGCTGGAATCGCAACGATGATGTCAAAATCACTAGAAAGCAACAATGACCAGGTAATTCACTAATGGCTAGTTTCGTGATTCTAGGATGGTCATTTGATGTGAATAGATGCTTAAAACTCTCAAACAGTTCAGCGCGCACTTACCGCATTTAAATGAGCACAATCTTGTATAATTCGAAACATAAGACACACGTTTAAATGCACATTAACGCATATTTATGCGCATTCGTTGATTTACAAAAAAACATTGAACTGGTCTAAATAGGTCCCAGGGAATAACACGATGGAATATGGAAATGAAAACAACTCGACCAAAGGAACAAAGGATGCTGGGAGCTATGACATACAGCCATGAAGTCGTATATAGCCGATTGTGAAGACATGTTAGAGTTTTTGTAACTTAAAGCCATGTTTTTCATATGTTGTCCCTAGAAAGATGCCATCGCACCACCTATTTAACTGCGTTAGCAGAAAAAACTATTGTAACCAATGTCGGCTATGTGCCTATGTTTCTTTTGTTTCCCAAGATATTGTCTGCAAAAATCTTAGTGCCATATATAATGCAAAGTAGCTCTTTAACTTGGAATGGTGTGTACGGGAGCGAATACCACGTGCACTCCTGCCTTTGAAGGGGTGTTTTCTCCAACCCCCACACGGCAGAAGTTTGTTTGGCGACAAGCTAGATTTTATTACCAGAGGTGACGGACATGGGTTTGCCCTAGCCACACCCAATCAGAATACGAGATCTGCAAGTCATGACTATATGCGATAGGGTTGGTCGCCCTTGATCGCAGTCCTAAGTGTTGGCGCACTTAGAAGACTCTCGATGCGCAGCTATTAGGTTGCGTGATTTAAGTCTATGTTGTGTGCACAACAACATATATGATAGATCACACTTTGACATGCCTTGAGTATAATTTACATTTAATGAATTTAACTTATTTTAGCCACGCACATAACATGCTTGAAACGATTAAGTCGACATACACACAACTAGTTTTGCCGCAATTCGTGAATACAGTTCTGAACCCGGTATCGTGCGCGCACATTATTTAAGTACAAGTACTAGCAGTAATAACATGAACAACAAGAAGCATTACTTAATAAGTTTCATCTCATTAAGCATTCATTACAAAAAAGCACGATACACGTACAATACATGAACGAAAAAAGTTACAAGACGACATTCGACAATGACTTGACAAGGTCCTTCATGCTGATGTGCACACCTTGCGTTGCCCCCGTCATAAACTACATTACAACATCTGCGAACATCCATGTTCAAGTCTGCCTCTGGATTCTTCTCTTTCAGATGACTTCTGTACACTTACAGCGCGTACAGCCTCTTTAAATCGAACAACTAGTAGGATAAGAAGCTTTTAAGAGACATCTTGCCGCTAAACAACATATTACTATTACAAAAATTATAAGAGATTTATACTGCATGCTAAGAAGACCGCTTTTGTGGTTGAACGTAATTTCGTAGTAACAGCCAACATAGCAAATCGAGTTATCGTTTATGAAGGGATCCTGCCCAAACACAGGAAAGGACCCAATCAACTTCCAACCAAGAATAAACAAACCCAACCCGAAAAAAGGTAGGGAGCAGAAACTTGCTGGATCTTACTATTACTTGGATGACAAGCTGGGTCGTACACGTGCATCAGCGCGAGTTGGCAGTCCGATAGAACACAAGAACGCATTCTGAAGAAGGTCGCACACAACTTTTGCGATGGCTGCGCCAATGAAAGAAAAGTGATTGCGCGTTAAAACAAGTAAAAAAATGCGCAATGTAACGTACTTACCACTTTTATTCCTATTGAACTCCTCCCCGCTCTTATCAACATGCTTGCACCTCGTCCCGCTGGAAGAAATGGCCTGGTCGACAGAATCTCTCCGTTGATAACAGGAGGGATGGATACTATAACATTACGATCATTGAATCTCATACCTGTGCGTGAAACCTCCTCCTCAAAATGTACGTAACCGTTGAACACATGCAACTTAGCGCCAACAAAGGGAACATTACCCACTGTGCCGGTGGCAGATGAACAACAAAGGGTGTCAGACTGCGTAACTTGTAAAAACATAACTACTCCATCGGTAGGAGGATTATTGATGTGATGACCGAAACTAGGAGAAACAAGGCTAAAGGAATAAAGGAGGAGATAATCCCCCATAATACCCTCCAAATCCTGTCGAAGGATCATCAAAGAAGAGCTTTGAGGTGGTAAGTTTCAGTAACGAAGAAAGAAAGAGATAAAATCTTATGGGAAAATGAAAGAAAAGAAGTTGAAAAATATCGGGGTGGCAGCTCGAAGAAGAAGAAGACATGCAAATGATGAACACTTTGTAAAAAGGAGGAAGGTATTTATAGGGACGAGAAGGAGAGCATGAAAAAATGGAAGGTGCATCATGTTCGTACATGTGTCGCAGATCCAACGAAGAGGGAACTGATGTGCTATAGTGATCGAGTTGAAGTAATGATTATACTGACAGTGGCTACAGTGACCTATGGCAGAATGATTATTGACTTCGTAGTTTCTCGCGCTGAACAAATTGACAAGCCGTAAAAACCACCATGACATTAAATGCACTGACCTAGTGCACTGTGCGTAATAATTCGAGTTCTATAACACACGCGCTTCTTTGCATTAAACGCAGCTCTCCGACGCGCTAAAACGTCATCTTTAGAATTTCTACAACGTGCACAACACTTTGCACCAAAATGCACATTTTAGCGCATTTTGTGACATAATTAGAGTTCTACATCACGCACAAATAGCGCGCAATATAGAACTGGGGGGACTTAATGATGCGCATAGCTGCACATCTATATGCGCTATACTAGATCTTCGCGCGTCACCCCGCATAAGTCACGTCAAACTCATATCTTATACCGACTAGCGCGCAATCTCGTCGAACTTTGAGATGGATTCGCAAACATTGATTGCGCAGTTTGAGCATAGCGACACGTTAAGAAAACGGATAAGGCCAGAGAAGTACTATGGCGACACAAAAGAAGAAAGGATACGTATGGCTGCACGACGCGATCCTGACAGTGCAGAATGGACAGAAAAGGACAGTAGGGTATAAAGGGGACAGCACTAAGATAATGGTAGCACTTTTATAGCTTTTTAGAATAAAAGGACAGAGACAATACTACGTGGCAACAACATATCCTTTTTGTCCCCTTTAAGGGACAAAAGCCAACGAGTATAAATAGCGTGATCAGAATGAATTAAAGGGGGCATCGTCCAAAAATATATTTCATTTCACCTACAAGAACACTCTCAAGATTTTCACCCCAACTAACCCGCGCAACCGGTACAGCACTCACAAAAGACTTAGCGATTTCAGGTAGCGCACACCACGTAAATCCTAACATCACCCTTGGCCCATCAACTTCGGTTAACCCGAATGATGGTGAGTTACGTTTAACCACCCTTTCTGAGATCATCATCTCGTATGAGGGTTATTTACGATACTCCGAACCGGAGAGTTAAACTCAAAAAACTCTTAAACCCCTCATTATTCTTGATCTTGCATGAATCGAACTCCTTAGACCATTTTATGCTTGATCACCTCGCTTTAATCTATAAGTGGCGTTGGCGCTATCTCATGAAACCGAATGATCTGTGGGTGAGGGTAATTCAGTCAATTCATGGGGCCAACTTCGTTAAGACAAATGGTACTGGATGGTGGTCGAACATAGTTGATACTTGCGTGAAAACTTTGTCAAATAACTTGCTTCCCAATGACGTAATTCATATGTAGGTGGGTAACGGGAGGACAATAATTTTTTGACACGATTTATGGCTAGGCAATTCAAGTTTAGAGACACGTTTCAACAGGCTTTATCACTTGGATACTTTAAAGAACGATATCGTAAATGCTAAATGGTCAAATGGCAGTCGAAACTGGACTTGGAATTGAATGGATATTGGAAGTCGTAACCTTCAAGTTGTTGATCTACTTCGTAATGAACTGTTGTGTGTTCATTTATCAGACCAAGCAGATACGTGGGTTTATACTATTAATTCGGATGGCAATTACAGTGTAGCTTCAGCGCGTTTGCATATGGATGCAATTTTATTATCAGATTCTATTTTTCAAACCAAATGGTTCATGTTTTTACCTCAGAAAGTTAATGTTTTATTGTGGCGATTTAAGTTGGATGCCCTTCCGCTACGTTAGAACTTGTCAGCTAAAGGCCCCAAGATTAATAGTATTGTTTGCTCGGTTTGTCAAAATGGTATTGAACATCGTTCTCACATTTTCTTTGAATGTGATGTCGCATGAGATATTTGGAGGATGATTAAGTTGTGGCTTGATTGTGATTTACCTACTTGAAATTATTGAGTTGACTTCAAACACTGGATCGATGGGTATGATTGCTCCTCATCGAAAAAGGATTGTATCATCTCGGTTGTAACTACTTTTTTTGGGTGTTATGGCGATTCTGGAGCGAGATATGTTTAGTGAGTCATTTTGTAGTAGGAAAAGTCTTTTTGATGTAATTAGATTATTTTCTTTCTGTTGACTTAAACATAGATGTCAAGTTTTAAATTGGAACTTGTGACTTCAAAAGCCGTTGTAATTGAGAATGTTTTCTTATATATCAATTTTGACCGTTTAAAAAAAATCAAAAACTTAAGTGAAATCATGATCATCCCATTTATATGCCATCAGCAACTATTTCACAGAATTATATTTTTTTTTCGGCAAAAAAAGTTGAGTTGTATTGATTGATAGATCTTCATCAAAACAATGAAGATGCAAACACAAATTACAATGACAGAGTCAAACTCGGTCAAAAAGAAAGTTACAATTGAACCGAAACTAATCTAGTAACAGCATAAAAATGGGTTGTGATCCCATACATAAAAGAGGAGACCATTGCAAAACTTGAGATTAGTAGCCCAAAGTATGTCTTTAGCTTTAAATTGCGAACCAACACCACACACACCCAAATACGACTGTGAAGAAGGCAATATGAGTCTTTTGATTAAAACTTCATTAAAGGGGATACTATTGTGAATTGCGTGTCGGATACCGATGTGACGCCCAGTACAAAACCATCATGTACGACTCGTCAACAACAGGTCCATTACACGGTATAATACTACATGTTGTTTTAAAACAAGTTTTGCATTCATGAAAAGATAACATTTTACAAAAGATAACGTGACACAAAGGTCGTTACAAAGTCATTATTCAAAATAACATAAGTTGCGAATGCAAAATAAAAGTTCCATGATTGAGACATCTCTAAGTAATGCAGCGGAAGTCTAACACAGCGAGTCTGTAACAGCAAGTCTAACAGCGGAAGCAACAACGTCTAAGCACCTGAGAAATACACGCTTAAAAGGGTCAACACGAATGTTGGTGAGCTATAGTTTGTATTCAGTAATGTAATGTAGACCACGAGATTTCGTATTCAAAACAGTATGAAAAGTATATGCTTATCCGTGGGCACCCGGTAACTAACTTAACGTAATAATAATACCCCCTAAAAGTACACTTAGCGAGTGCGTATGTCCTCGAAGTATTAAACACCCATTAAATACTAGCGCGACTAGCCCGAGTGGGGATGTCAAACCCTATGGATCCATATCTAATATTCGCGTTCACCGGTTCAAAAACCAATGATTAAACGTTACCGTGCTAAGGGGAATCTTTGTGCCGTTATATCACCCACACATATATAAAGTTTAAGTACTCGTGTCTAGTATGTAAAAACATAAAAAGCGCATGTATTCTCAGTCCCAAAAATAGTTAAAGTAAAAAGGGAAGCTATAACTCACAGTGAATGTGCGGTAAAGTCGATATGAAAAGTATGCAAGTAGTAAGTCGGTCCTAAAGGTCGTCAACCTAAGTCAAAGGTCACTAAGTCAGTATATTTTCCCCAAAAGTTTAAGAGTGAATAAATCAAGTCTTAAGTATCGTCATCATCATCATCACCATCATTATCATCATACGTAAAATATAAAGTAAGTTTTCAACAAGAATAGAGATCAAAACAAAAGGCTGACTTCGGACAGCTGCTACGGCCTCTATACAAAACGAAAAGATGCGTGGTCAGTGGCCAAGGCTCCTTATGTGAGTCCTCTAACAGCTGTACAATTTTCAGATCCTAACTCGATGTCGTTTGACCGTGGCGACGGTTCAAGCGCGAGTAGGTCAGAATTTTCAGCACGTCGTTACAAGGGCGTAGTGACTTTCGGAAGGCCATAAATCCTAAACCGTATATCGGATTTAGACGAGTCCTAAACGAAAAGTCATATACTCGAAACGAACTATATGAAAATCAATTTTCCAGAAGTCCTAGGAATCTGATCAGACCCCTAAAAACAGAAAAAAAGTGCTCCGGTGGGTTTCTTGGTGCTTGATGCTCATCTCGGTTCTCATCCTTGATGCGTGTAAGCTTCAAGTGTACAACTCTTTGATGTTTTAGCATCAATTTGACCAAGTTTCAACCATCAACACACAACTAAGAGTAAAAGCTATCATTCTACAAGTTTTGAACATTAAGGTTGCCTCTTTATTGCATAAACCCAATAAAGCTTCAACCTTTGTCATTTTTACACAAGTTTATGCATCTTCATCATAGGAGATGATGAGGACTTGATCTTTATCATCACAACAATCACAAAAAAGTTCCAAGTAAGTGAGATCTACAATGATAACTTAGATATCAAGTATTAAGAAAACCCTAAGCTAGAAAGCTTGGATCTTTACAAGATTAATGAGACCATAAGCTAAAGAGCTAAGATTTAATGAAAGTAATGAGACCATAAGCTAAAAAGCTAAGATCTTAAACAAAATAATGAAACCCTAAGCTAAAAAGCTTGGATCTTTAATGTTCTTGAAGGTCCTTAAAGCAAAAGGCTAGATCTTCAAGCTACATGAAGATCATAAACACAAGTTTTGATCTTTTTAACAAAATAAAAGAATCATAAGCTAGAAAACCTAGATCCAACAAAGTAATGGAGATTCAAAGCTAGAAAGCTTGAATATTTCATGTTCTTGAAGGATTCAAACTAAAGTTTGAATCTACAAGATATAACAAGATCAAAAAGCTAAAAAGCTAGATCCTTGCATGATGATGATGATGTCGACAATGATAAGAGAAGAAGAAGAAGAAGAAATTTAAAACTTACATTTTTTAGAGTGAGAAAGACTAGAGAGAGAATTAGAGAGTAAGTGTGTGTAAAATGTGAATGAGATTAAGTGTGAAATGGGTGAGATTTACTTGGTATTTATAGAGTGGTGAGGTGGTGGGGAGGCCCTTTGGCCGTGGGTTTGGGGGGAGACAAGGGGGGACAACTTTTGCTTTTTGATTAATGGTGGTCTAAAGTTGGTGCTTATGTTGGGATTCCATGCAACAATTGTGATTATGATTAACAAAAATGCTAGTATGTTCCCTCTAATAAATGGGTATTTGTCTTACATTTATATGAGTCATAAACTTATTAAAATTGGGCTAATTAAATAGTCCATTAACTAGAGTAGGGTGGGCTAAAGTCCAACAAGGTAGAAAGTCCAACAAGACTAACTAGTGAGCATAAGTAAATTACTAAGCGTAATTAAGCAACCAAAAGGCCAAGTAATTGTTATTAGAAAATAACAATTAGTATTTCGTAGTCGTAATATTCCAATTACGACAAAAGTTAAACGTGTACCAAAACATATAGCTCGTTCTAAACGTCAAGTGACACTAACGGTCGTGAAAGCATTCGGGGATCAAGTTAAGTAACTAAGTACTTAATGGCACGTTGTATGGTATGAACGAAAGTAATTAATCATGACATAAGATCAAAGAATATAAACCAACACAGTACGCACAAAAACGCAGTTTCGCAGAAAGTCACAAGTACAAAAGCAAGTCGAAAAAGTCGGGTCGTTACAACCGAATAACCACCATCCATTGAAATTGACCAAATTACTCGGTCATTTTCCAAAACGTTGAAACAAATAGAAACTAAAATGTTCGAACAACTCTTGTAGCTTGAATGTATAGTGTAAAGAAAGAGGATGAATCAAAGTGAAGATTCAAGGAAGTATGTTGCTGATATAAAATCGAGGAGTTTCGGCATTGATTAACAGAAGCCCGATACAGATTACAAACCATTAATAACTGAAAGAACCTCAGTATTTGAAAATTGGGCCTATACAATTGGGCTTAGACCAGCATGTAGTTGGGCTAGTTTTAACCTGGACTAGTCTGAATTGATAACTGCAGACATTGAAGCTGAAACATTAAAAAGACGTTCAAAGAAACTTACAGCGTGATCCTTCACCAAGTTAGGATCATCGACCCAAATGTTTTCGATTAGCAAGACTGCAACATAGGAAGATTGATGACTAATACGTGATACGAGATGAAAAAATCATGAGATTTATCACGAAGTTTTAACGAATGGAAACGAGAATGAAGTCTTCATTTTGATTCAGTCTTAATTGAAAGATGTTTTTTGGCCCCTTTAAGTGCTACTAACCCAATAGCAATCCTTATGGCTTTGATTTTTTGGTAGGAGAGTCATCATCGGCCATATTTTGCATCAAAACACTAAAATTCGCCAACTCTTCTTTGAAAGTGAGTTCTTTTCCTCCAAATTGAACTCGATTCTTATTGTTATTTTTTAGATAAGAATTTTCACACCACCGAGGCATTTGCCTGAGTGGTATCGCGGTGGTGTTTAACACCCTCGCCGGGTAAGAGGTCCAGGGTTCGAACCTGGCTTCTGAATGACCAAATTAAACATGGACTGAAATAGGCTCCATTGAGGTCAGCCCAAAGGGAAGGTTTTACCGACCCGATCCGGGACTAAGGTCCGGTCCGCCTGCCCCTCGGGATGGTTTAAGGGTTCGGATCCCTGTGATCGTGGTTCGGGTTTCCTGCCCGAACGTGTGTGTACAAATGATGACTAGGCTTCGGTCCGGACAGATGCAATCTTGCCGTTCAAAAAAAAAAAGAAAAAAAAAGATAAGAATTTTCACAGAATTATATATCTTGAAAGTGTATTTATTACTGTACTACACTATTTTATATTATTTATTTATTATTGATAAATTATTCCACGAACACGTGTCCGTGTGACGTGGATGTTGCCTTGGCGTTCTCTCTCTACAAGCTGCAAAAAGTCCCCACACATATTTCTCCTTCTTCCTCAACGTTTTAGAGAGAGAATAAAGTTTCTAGAAAGAGAAAATGCACTTCTGAAAAATTCTTCTTCTAACTCAGGTATACTTTGTTACCGACTATTTTATTTTCATTGTTTGTCTTCTCAATTTTATTATTTCACAAAATTAACTTATCAAATTCACAATTCGATTCAATTTCATGCCTATTTTAAACGATTGCAGTTCTACTTGTTGTAATTAGTGTTAATTTTATTTTAATTTAGTTCCGATTCATATTTACTTATGAACACTTATTGTGATTTTTTCAGCAGTATATTTGTACGTATTAATATACATAAACACATATATAGGTGTGTGCGAAACTGATCAGAGCTAATGATTGAACACAATTAGCATGAGCAGATCAAAATTATATATAAAAAAATATTTTTATTGAAAGCATTGTGTTATTATCGTCAGAATTTGTGTCTTATATATACAATTATATACATATTTAGTTGCAGTTTTAGTTATGTTAATTTCATAATATTGTCAAGTTTTATCAGGTTTTTTTTTTTTTTTTTTAATATAAAAATGTTTATTGGAGGAATAAAAACAATATATGGAATTTTTATTTTTAGTTATGTAATTATTATTGGGATGAATGAGAGGACAGTTTTGTAAAATGATGATGACTTGGTTATATTTGATTGGTTAATCTCTTTGGACTTTGGTGGGTGCTGTTTTACTTTCCCCTTATTTGATGTGGA
Source organism: Rutidosis leptorrhynchoides (assembly GCF_046630445.1). NCBI lineage: Eukaryota > Viridiplantae > Streptophyta > Magnoliopsida > Asterales > Asteraceae > Rutidosis > Rutidosis leptorrhynchoides. The sequence continues at coordinate 169,957,797 of NC_092338.1, read as the reverse complement.
TTATGAAAAAGGACAAAAAACACCATACCTTACCTTTTTATATACTTTAAAATTTGTTATGAATCAAGATATGTACTATTTAGATCCCATTGGTAGAATATAATTTTGCTGGTTAAGGAAAAGTAATTTTTTATCTGCTAAGATTCAATATGATTACTTAGTGATTAGAAGCATGAACTAAAATAGAAGCTTGTTTAATTAGCAGTGATTTGCTTGAGTTGTCCTGTGTCCTAGTGTAATAAGATAGTGTTACAATTGTAACGACAAGGAGACAATTGTTTATCTATACGTATGATGGTTTTACGTATCGATTGAATACGAAGCACATCATGTCATTGTCCTAAGTACAACTCTAACGGATTTTCGTAACTTCTTGCATACGGAATTTCACCGAGATATTAAATTTGATTGTTACTGCTAGCTACCAAATTTGGTAAGAGCAAAAAAACTTTTGAACTATTAAAATACTTTTGTCAACTTGGTTCCACTGTTACAGCACTTTGCCATATTTGACTGTATGATTAACATTTAGCTTATAAGTTTTGTAACTTTTATACTTGACACAAAGCATTTTAACTGTTTATGGATGATATACTTTTCTGTGATTAGAACATAGTTTCTGCGATAAAATTATGTTGACGTTTCTCTTCTGTTTTACAGCCAAGTAAGCAAGTATAACAAGAGAATTTAGTCAACATCAAGCAGTGGTGGCCAGTTCTTAATTGGATTCGTTTGAAGCGTTTTTCCATGGGTAGCGGTGAAGAGACAAAGACTTGTAAACCTGAAAAATCATCTTCAACTCCACCTCAACCGGTAAGTCCTAAATTTCAATATCTCATATTTGACAGTTTATTTAGACCTAGTATTATCTTTATTCTTAGGTTGATTAAGGTTTTACTTACAGATTTAATTACTAATTGTTGCAGGAGCATCAGCCACCCAATGTTCATGCATATCCCGATTGGGCAGCTATGCAGGTTTCGTTAACTACACATGCCTTTGCAATCTATATCGACTATTTATGTGGTGTTACAGTATTATGAACTTAGTTAATCTTGTTTTTGTAGGCTTATTATGGCCCTAGAATGGCTGTACCACCTTATTACAACTCAACTGTTGCTCCTGGTCATGCACCTCCTCCTTACATGTGGGCTCCACCTCAGGTCTATATCATCCTATGCAATTGTGAAACACTACCTGTATTTAGTTTGATATCTTGAAAGCATATGTAGGTTGACATCATGTTGACTTTTATTTGACTTTGTAATTTCAGCATATGATGCCACCTTATGCAGCTATGTATCCACATGGCGGTGTTTACCCACATCCTGGAGTTCCTCTAGTGAGTTCTCTCACATTTTTAATATATTATATTTTCATTATTTTATTAAAAAGTGTGATTATATAATTGAACTTTTGTTTGGTGTAATGAAGGCAAGTCCAATGAGCACTGATTCTCCTGCCAAGTCATCTGGGAACACTGATCGTGTTATGATGAAGAAAATGAAAGGATTCGATGGTTTGGAAATGTCATTAGGAAACGGAAACGGAAACGGAAACGGTGATAGTGCTGGTGGTGGAACTGACAATGGGAACTCTCACAGGTACATATTGTAGATCGAAAAACCATAAACATATACTTCATATAATTGTCTGAAAACATAACATAATCGTTTAAAGTATTTGTTCAAAAACTCTAAAATTCTAGTTTAAATTCATATTGGAATGTTAGAACAATCTTTACTTTGATCAACTTTAGCCGACAAATCTGATTTTGACCCATTAGCCTAATGTTGACCGATTAATTAAACCGATTTTGAAAAATCGGATTGGTGTGTTCTTGAAAAAAGGAGAAATCGGGGTGTTTTACAACAGTGGCACTCATGCTCATATTGATCATCACTCCAAAAATTGAATGCCTAAAATTCAGTTACTAAACTTGATCATGTAACTTTTTTGGCAGTGGGGAGACAGAAGGTTCTAGTGAAGGAAGTGACGGTAATACAACAGAGGTAAAAAAAAAGTAACACACATGGCTAATATTCATGCGTGAATTGTTTTGTATTGAAACTTTTCACTTTCCGTTTCAGGGGGGTCGTAATAGTGGGAAAAGGAGTCGTGAAGAATCACCAAATATCCGTACGTTCCACAATCTTCATACGTTGTTCATTGTTTTTTGGTCCTTTATACCCTTTCTTATATGTTCATTAATTTAATGTTCATACTAGCAGCTAAAGTTTGCAAGACTGAGCCATTGAGTGGACAATTTTTTCTTGGTGAACAAAATGGAGCTTCAAAGGAAATGACTGCTCTTACTGTAACGCCGTCTAAGGTCTCTGATTCTGAGCTGAAAAAATCTCCCAGTTTAATGACCTCAGCTACTCTTGCAATGGTGCCGAGTGATTCCCTGTTGCAGGTCCGTTATATTAAATATTGATACATGTTTTAAAAAAGGTATCAAATTTGGTAGAATAAACTTGGATAATCTGTTCTTAATCTAAATACTACATTTTTCTCGTTTGAAATGTGATAGAATGAGCGAGAACTTAAAAGGGAAAGGAGAAAGCAGTCTAATCGTGAATCGGCCAGGAGGTCTAGATTGAGGAAACAGGTATATTTTTTCCAGTACTATACTAAATTATTATATTTTTACCAAGTTGTTTGTTCCAGAATATCTCGACGATTTACTTTCCTAGATTTCAGAGATAAATGCAATCATTTGAAATTTTGTCAACGTTTTGAACATGACCCTTTTGCCCATTAGTACTCATTTATGAACCAATAGGGGGTACTTGACTCCCTCTTTTGTGGTTAGTGAGGGGGTACTTGACTTAAATTAAGAACTATTGTTGGCAACTTTTTTTTTTTTTTGGATTGGTGAATTGATCCTACAGTTTGGGTAAAAAGTCAAAACAAGTAGTTTCTGAATGAGTCTAATAATGGTGAGTTGAATCTACAGTCGGGTTAACCCCAATCTATATTTCCAAAAGATTTTAGTATCAAGTAATTACTAGTTCAATAATGATTACCTTTTATTTAGTATTTCAATAATAATGCATTTCTAATAGAATGATCTTAAGAGGTTAAACAGATATTCAGTGACTTTTTACCCTGTATGACCCGTGTTGTTTTCAGCTTCTATTATTGATTTCACTCATTTGACATGTTAGAGATTAGAACATAACGCTAATGAACCAATTCTTGAGTAAATGAGCTCTCTTTTATTTAGAACACTTACATTTATAGTTATTTTATTTTATTTTATTTTGAAAGGCAACAGTCGGCATCGAATACTCTCATTTATAGTTATTTTGGAAATTTTATTTTGAATAATTTATTCACTAGATTCCATAAAATACATATATATATATATATATATATACATATATATATATATATACATATATATATATATATATATATATATATATATATATATATATATATATATATATATATATATAAATTTTTGAAATTCTAATTATATATTCAGGCTGAAGCTGAAGAACTTGCAATTAAAGTTGAAGCCCTCACTAGTGAAAATTTGAACCTCAAGTCTGAGATTAACCGTTTGGCTGACAACTCTGAGAGACTCAAGTATCAAAACGCCAATCTAATGGTAACATCACTTCACCGTTATAGTAAATTCCCAAGACATTCTTATTCATTATTCACCTCATCACTTTTTTCTTCAACTACAGGAAAAACTAAAAAATGCACAGAAGAAACAAAATACCGAAGACCCACATCCCGACAACCCAATGGGCCTGTCTCTTAGCACGGCTAACTTTCTTTCTAAAGTTGACAATGGTTCTAGTTTGAGTTCTGGTCATTCAGAAGAAGTTTATGATAATAACAACAATAACCAAAAATCTGGTGCAAAATTGCGTCAACTACTGGATGCTAGCCCATGTGCTGATGCTGTTGCTGCAAACTAATATAATAAATATATGATTATTATATCAAGTGATTGGACCTGCTACCAAAAGTATCTGTTTGCTTTATTTTAGTTTTTAAAGCTGATTATGTAATTGAGGCGTCATTTTGAAGCCGTGATTACTACTAACAATAGTAGATAATCGAATTACCTGAATAGGATTTGTGACTTGGTTGTGCTTTAAAATTTCTAAGCTGAACCTGAGACGTGTTTTAAGTTTCAGTGTTCGCTTTGAAATTGGCCACCTACAGTTTATCTTATAATTACTATAAGAAGTTGAGAGATAAGGATATTAATGGGTGCTTTAGATGTTATAATGGAACCTATATATATGTATGGTTTGTGTAATGTATGATATATTGGGTGGTTAACACCAAGTTTTATTTTCTTCTGTTGGTTATGATGTCTTGTTAGTTCCACTACATGTTTCACTTGATTCCCAAGTCATGTTTAGCATTTTGAAAGTAGATTATGATTACAGAGGCTAAATGTATATTTCTATAAATGAAAGTACATGTTTTTATAATGGTAAATTCGATGATCTAACACCAACAACAAGAACTCTAGAGCATCCTTCGATCAAATTTACAATTATACCCAATGTCGTGCCCATTTAAGAGCATGTCAATTATACCCAATGTCGTGCCCATTTAAGAGCATGTATACCATTGGTTTCGATAGCGAACTCTTAGTCAATTAATGGTGTCAGTACTTTTCTCTGGTTCATATGCGGTCTGCTATTTTAATTGGAGTTGCGAAATTGGAATTATAGTAAATCTCATTTTGCATTTGTCGTTAAATAGCTTTCAACAATGATGGTAAGCTGGTATGAAAGTAGTTAATTAGTTAAGACCAGTTTTTAACAAAAACTCATGTCGGATAAGGTAGCGTGTGAAAACGCCCACAAAGACTATTGTAGGGCGTTTTTGGCGAGTTTATTATGGGGCGTGAATGGTGTTTCAACATGTGTAATACGTACATTAGAATTATAATATTATTTGGTTTGAAAATCCAGCCACAACTTTCACACTTTTTCACTAAACTCAATCATGTTCTGCCACCATCACCCAAATCTTTAAATTTTCACACATGCCCTCTCCTAAAACATTGTCATTGGACCCAAAAAAATTCCCACAATCACAATGCGGTCATAGTAACAATAAAAGATGGTGCTAGGCTTTATCCATAAAGTCAGTGATATTAGGCCTTTTCTTAATAATAAATTGAGAACATATATATCAAAACAACTTATAAAACAGAGTTGATACCACTATGTCATCAAGAAAGAAAACTGAAAATATAACCAGCTAAAGTAGTAGTAGTACAATATAGAACCTAAAAATAAAACCTTCTACCATAATTAATGTAGCATCATAATTTATACACCTACAAAGGATGCAATGAACTGAAAGCTACGAGGGCACTGATTAACCGAATTGAAATAAGGGAGCTTGTGTAAAGTATTTGAAATGATTTCATATTGCATAACTGTTCCATTTAAATCAATAACCATGAATGAATCCTCTTCTCTTTCGCCTAAGACAATGCACCAAACATTAGTCGAAACCAAGTTACAAGGGTACACCCCGATTTCAGGAAATGATCTCATCGCTTCATTAAGATGAACAATGTACTTGATCGACCATTCAAAATGCCCATTACTCATCTCATATACGTTTAACTGTTTTAACTCTCCAAGATGATGACTAAAATCACAAACAATAAGCAAACAACCACGAGACTCGAACAACTTGCGATTACAAGCGTACTTCTCAGGTGCTTGTACACTTGTGACGGTTAGATCCTCTAAACATAACATGTTATGATTCGAACCATCGACCCAATGTATAGCATTACTCCAACATATTCCATACGTTAATACATTAAAATCTGATAATTGGGACCAATATCTATCACCAATATCACTCCAAATTTCTGTTTCCGAAGAGTAAGTATAAATTCTAAGACCAAGAACATGATTATAAGCTACAGATCTACCATAGACCAATTTGTAATGAGGTGATTTTGTAGGATCATAAGCTTCTGAAACATATTAGTGGTTGGATTGTACACGTAATAGTTATAGCCATTATGATGCTTATAAGCCCCTCGACACAAAAGCAACCCATGGCAGGACTGTAGAATTATAACTTTGCAATGATGATACCTGAAAATTATGTTAGATGGAGATCTAATGACATGAACTCTGATATCTAACAGCACAAAATCATTCTCAGAGGATGATCCAGGCTGCTGCTCAATATAGAGACCGGAAGCAGGATCGGATTTAGAATTTTGGCTATGATAGCGTAGAATAGGGGTTTGTGATAATAGAGAACCAGCGTTTGGGATCACCCAGAGACTAAACCACCAACGCGTTCATCTCCCGCAGTTGCATAACCCGCACCCAACTGCTGCCCAGGAGGAAACCCGACCCAATCCGAGGACATGGGCGGTAAAACACCCTTCCCCCAACGCGATGTCAGAAGGCACCCTTGGGTGGAAGTCAAGGGTCAAAGGCAACATTTTGTGCAATGCTGCACCACACGGGAGTCGAACTCCTAACCTCTCGCTAAGATAGGCAGCAAACCATGGATTACTATACACTTCGACTAAAGTTGTCATTTCATTTTTAATCATTTATCAAGTAACTGGACCTGCTGCCAAAAGTATCTGTTTGGTTTCTTTAGTATTTAAAGCAGATTATGTAATTTAGGTGTCATTTTGAAGCAAGGATACTACTAACAATAGTAGATGATCGAATTACCTGAATAGGATTTGTGATTTGGGTCGTGATAAGGTAAACAAGTGAGATTTTTAAACTTCCTTCTGGTGAACCTGAGTCCTGAGACATGTTTTAAGTTTCATTGTTCGCTTTGAAATTTGCCACCTACAGTTTATCTTATAAGTATTATTATAAGAAGTGGAGAGATAAAGGATATTGATGGGTGCGTTAGATGTTGTACTGAAACCTATATATATATATATGTATGGTTTGTGTAATATATGAGATATATTGAAATATTGAATATTATGACTACGAATTGTAGTTTTATTTTCTTCTGTTGGTTTAGGTGTTTTATTAGTTTCACTTGATTGATTCCTAACTCATGTTTAGAGGTCTGAAAGTATATTAGGATTAGAAAAGCTAAAGATAATCCAACTTGGTGATGGTATGCGTACGCCTCGACTGTATAAATCGAAACAGTTATGTTGTTGAATAATGAAGTTGTTGGGTATAGAGTAGGGATGGCAATGGATCGAATATGGATCGGGTGAGGCCGTATCCATATCCATTTATTTTGTTACTTTTCATCCATCCATATCTATATCCGTCGGGTGAAGCGGGTTAATGGATAATTATCCATATCCGTTTAAATTTATTTTATTTTTAATAATTATAAGCGGTGGTTCACTATATACGATCAAAAGTAATATTTTTAATAGTTTATGCGACCGAAAGTCACATTTTACTAATCTATATAACAAATATTCAATAGATAACCAATTAAACGTGTAAAGATATCGACATGTAAGTTGCTTACTTTTAGTTACATGAAATCACATTTGAACAACCAAAATACGATAAATACATTTGATTATTTAAACAAAATAAAATATAAGAAGAACGTTATATTTTTAGAGAAAATATAAAGAAAGATGAATATGAATATAATTAATGAAATATCACTACATAAATGATACTAATTTGAGTGATAAATTTATATATCTAGTTATTTCGGGTGAAAGCAGGTTCATCCATAGATGAAATTTTTTCATCCACATCCATATCCATTTAAATCGTCCATATCCACGAATAATCAGGTGGATCGGATGGATATCCACTGGATCGGGTATCCATTGCCATCCCTAGTATAGAGGTGTGCACCATTTGGTCTCAAACCGAATAAACCAAATATCGAATCGAATCCAAACAAAAAAAAACCAAATTTTTTAAATGGTTTTCGGATCGATCGAAACCGTAACCGAATTCGTAATTCTGTTTTTTGTTTGGTTTTCGGTTTTGAAAATTTTAAATTCGGTTAACCGAAAACCGAATTCAAATTAATAACATATTAAAACATATTTATAATTATAATATTTATATATTTATATTATATTTAATGTATTATTACATTTTTATTAAACAATACACATGTTGTATACCATGTATCCTTGAATTAATTCCACAACCGTTATTCATAATTTATATGTAAGTTTATGGCGGTTAGGATTTTTGTTTTTAATGATTTTCGGTTTTAACCGAAACCAAACCGAAATCAAATTTGGTTTTCGGTTCGGTTTTGGTTATGGTTTTGATGTTTAGATATGGTTTCGGTTTGGTTTTCGGTTTTGATTTTATAAGTTTCAAAACCGAAAAAATCGAACCGAATAATCTGAAAAATAAAAAACCGAACCGATGAACACCCCTAGTTGGGGTAATGAATATGTCACGATGTTACCGAGAACATTAGAGATTATGCATGATTATACACGAAAGATCCTTTTTTGCTCTTTCTGACCCTCGATCTGTCTCGTGTTCGCAGGAGGTCTTCTTTATTTACTAGCAGGTTTTTCGAAAAACTGTATTTGTATTTTATGATTTTTATCTGGTGTGGACCAATATTTCGATAAATGAATATATTTTTTTTTTGTTTTTGGAAAAGCTTAATTCGATCTAATTATACTATATACTAAATATGGACAACACCCTCCAACCACAACTCGCCACATACCACAAAAACACTGTAGCTACTGTAGCGCACTGTAGCTGTGACGACCCGGAAATTTCCGACCAAATTTAAACTTTAATCTTTATATTATTCCGACACGATAAGCAAAGTTTGTTAAGTTAAATCTCAAGAATTTTAAACTGTGTTCATACATTCATTATAATCTCGACCAAATTCCGATGATTCACGAACCGTTATATATAAATAGATATGTATATGTATATATATATATATATATATTATAAGTTGAGAATATTAATAAAGTATTAAACGTATAATACCTTACATGAACGTATTTGTTTCAATATGATTTTCGACGAAATTAAAAAAATATATATTAAATAATTGGATTATCAGAAACATTGAATTATGATTACAAGTCTCTGTTGAGAGGTCCACTATGATTTGAGAAAATCTATTCCTCTTAACGATATTCGGAATAATTTGTAAAGCTATTTATAAATAAAAATAAAAAGTGTCATTTACGAAAGTTAGACAAAAGCTAGTGGAGAATTGGTTTCCATAATATTCTATTAATCTATTTTCAAACGTACAAAAACGTTTTCAGTTTAAAAAGAACTTTATTATTAAAACGTATATAACTTTTCTAAATATCTAGAATCACTTTTGACAACTCATTACTTAACCAGTATAATAAATATAACGATATTTATATTTTATTTCATTAAATATATATAACGATTTAAATTAATATTATATATATTTATACGCGTATTATACATACATAGTTTTTATACTTTTACTATACTTTTACTTTACCTTTACTTTACTTTTACTTTACTTTAACTTTAATAATTCACTTTAATAATTCATACTTTAATAATTCACTTTAATAATTCATACTTTAATAATTCACTTTAATAATTCATACTTTAATAATTCACTTTAATAATTCATACTTTAATAATTCACTTTAATAATTCATACTTTAATAATTCACTTTAATAATTCATACTTTAATAATTCACTTTAATAATTCATACTTTAATAATTCACTTTAATAATTCAAAAATCTATTATAAATAGAATTCAATAGGTTTCATTATTTCATAGAAACTTGAAAATATATTTCTCTAAACTCTCTCAATCGATTTACATATACATATATATATATATATATATATATATATATATATATATATATATATATATATATATATATATATATATATTTGCTCTGTATTATTTCAAGATATTATTAGTATACATAAAATATTACGACGGAGTGATGTCCGAGTGATTTCAAAATAGTTTTTGAATGAGTCAAAGCTAAGAAAATTATGGGTTATAGCTATGGAGATGATGGGTATGGTTCATGGGTATGCTCGTGAGGTCAATCTAGTGTTTATCATCTCCGTTGCGTCTACGTACTTTCCTGCAATATTGAATCTCAATATTGATACGTGAGCACTCATAACTTAACTTTTATATATCAATAGTGTATCCCTGACTAGTACTCAAGTATATAGGATTATGCATGCTTGTACATTCGATATTGTCCTTAGATAGGTTTGTTGAATCCTGAATTAGATACATATGCTACTGAGATAGGGTATATGATATGCATGTCATTGGAAAGCTAGCGAAAAATTAAGAACTTTTCATTTAGATATCGAATGGTTTCGATGAACGGATTTGAAGTTATAGTCAACTGAATTTTAGTATTATTGTTAAAATGATTATTATTACTATCGTCGTTATTATTTTAATAGAAATATCATTGTTATTATAAAATATAATTATTACTATTATGTTAGTATTATCAATTTATCATAATAACATTTTTAGTAAATATAAATATTGTTATTTTTTATAGAATAATAATAATAATTATTATTACAAAATAATACAACTTTTACTTATTATTATTATGATCAATATTATTTTATCAAATAAATAGGGGATACAAAGATATTTTTCACCACGCGTAATATAATTACATTAATAATACTTACCACTATAGTTTTACGATATTAAGTGAACTTTATAAATTTTACTACTTAAGATATATAAAAGTATATTTTATCATATATAAACGTTAATATAAAATTTTTATTAATAAATGACTTTTATTATTATAAAATCTAATAAATATATTTAAATATATAAAACGACTATAGTTAAGTTATATAATAAACACGTATAAATTTTAGAAGTCATTTTGGGTCAAGTTGACTTTTGTTGACTTTTGCATATTAGTCTCGAGCATTAGGACTGTGGTACACTATGACTTGACCAAAAATTGTTAGACAAATATTGACCAACATATAAATATATATAATTAATATAGGTTCGTGAATCCGAGGCCAACCTTGCACTTGTTAAATGACGTTATATGTATTTTTACTACGAAATACAGTATGGTGAGTTTCATTTGCTCCCTTATATATATATTTTTGGGACTGAGAATACATGCGCTGTTTTTTATAAATGTTTTACGAAATAGGCACAAGTACTAAAACTAATTCTACGTGGGTTTAAACCAGAAATATACCCTTAGCTTGGTAACATTAAACTACTTGTCTATGTACGGTAGGCGCGAATCCTAAAGATAGATCTATTGGGCCTGACAAACCCCATCCTGACTATGGGATGCTTTAGTACTTCGAGGTTATTTTAAACACACCTGATCTGGTGTACTGCAGAGGGTAAAACATGAACGTTAAGGCTTGTTACCGGGTGCCTACAATTTATAGAATACTTTTATACACTTGCGAGTGTACATATATTTATAAACGAAAATCTTGTGGTCTATTAATATATTGAAATGATTGTTATGATAAACCTATGAACTCACCAACCTTTTGGTTGACACTTTAAAGCATGTTTATTCTCAGGTATTAAAGAAATCTTCCGCTGTGCATTAGCTCATTTTAAGGATATTACTTGGAGTCATTCATGGCATATTTTGAAAGACGTTGCATTCGAGTCATTGAGTTCATCAAGATTATTATTATGTCAATTATAGTTGGATGTATTATGAAATGGTGTGCATGCCATCAACTTTCGTTGTAAAGAAAGTTTGTCTTTTAAAACCGAATGCATTGTTTGTAAAATGTATCATATAGAGGTCAAAATACCTCGCGATGTAATCAACTATTGTGAATCGTTTATAATGTATATGAACGGGTCCTTTCAGTTGGTATCAGAGCGGTGGTCTTAGCGAACCAGGTCTGCATTAGTGTGTCTAACTGATAGTCGTTAGGATGCATTAGTGAGCCTGGACTTCGACCGTGTCTGCATGTTAAAAGTTTTGTTTATCATTTTTAGTCTGAAATCATCTACTTACCATCCTTAGGAAATTACCTGCTTATCATTCTTAGTCTAGACACGTCTTGCTGCATTGATTGCATGAATAGTGTATAGACAAATTTCATATCTTAGCGTATCTACTAAATCATATCTTATCGTATCTATTACCGTAAACTTTGCCTGACATATTCCGTAAATTCCTCCGTAATCTATGAAATCTTTTGATCTATATATATAGATATTCTATGTAGTTAGAATACCACCCGATAGCCAAAAAATCATTTCGTATCGAAAAATCCTTTATCAAATCGTACGAAATGGAATTCGTCATCAGTTCAAGTTCCTCGGATTCCGAAACGGAATCCCACTCAAGCTCCGAAAGCAGTGTGACTGGAATGGATCAACCAATCAGCCATCATCTATTCTGGATGAATTGGGGATGGGTTCGTAGCCTCCTTAATCATTGGAGACAAGAAGAAGGAGATCCTTTTCATCCACCACATTGCCCTCTTGGCAATGAACCTGAAGCACTTACCGGCGAACCTGTCCGAAACACCATTTTCTCTCTCATTTTCAGAGTATCTCGTCATGATTATATACTACACCAAATTCTAGATCTTATTTATCCGCTCGTCCGAACCGACAATCACCCCGGTGTAATAGAAGAAGTCAACGAGCTTCGCGCTCGGGTAGTGACTTTGGAGAATATGGTGCAAAGGTTACAAACACCATCAGCAGCACCAGCAACATAACCAGTACCACCATCAACAACATCAACAGTACCATTACCACCACCAATAACAACCGCATTGCAAACCTCAACTTCACAATATGTCCCATAAGCATCAACGTCATACGCCCTGTAGATACTAAGGAATACCACAACGATGAAGTATTGATTCATAACTTCATTGGGAAAACATTCTACGACGATTATGTAATTTCTAAAGTTTAGGAATTATCTATCCTAGCCTTAACCATAAATCAAGTGAGTTTAATTTAATATTAACTCATTAAATCTATATTACATCTGAAGAAATATACACATATATTTCCATAAAGACTGTAATAAAATTCTTTTGTACAAAATATTAATTTTGACATTTTTTTAACGGGTAGGTAATACCCGAGAGATATATAAATTCACAATTAATATGTTACATTCTTCGAATCTGATTCAGCAAATCATCCATTATACTCCCTACTTTCACAACAATATACATTCTTTTATAGAAATCAAAACAACCATACTCATTCAAAAATCTAATTACATATTCTGATTTTGAAATCGCCGAATTCAATTCAAGTTATAACCGGTATCATCACTCTTAGATTCTTACATCTTCAAAGCTATACTTTAACTTCAAAACTGTGTTAGAACATCGTATGTATATTAACGATTATAATCTGTGTTCAAGCCCTTCGAAATACCTGAAGACACTTCAAATAATGAACAATCGAGATGATGATCCAACCACATGTTATCCACAGTTACGTACCTGAAAAACTCTTGAAACCAAAGTCATAATTTAACATGTATCCATGTCAGACCTTTTGGCATTTACTAGCTAAAATAACTTTTCAATCCCTTCTAAAAATAGACGGTTTTGTCACAGCTCCAGCAAACCAACTTCAATTGTTCATTCGAATAAGCCTTATTATAATGATTACCCCTTCATCATTATTACCGGGGAACCTTTCATATCTCGCCACATTAGAAGTAAACTTATTAATAACTTCATTGATCTTTGACTTTCCAAAAAAATCTTTATATTTATCAAAACCCCATCATTTACTCATCTGCATCTTGTAACGAGAATTGCCATACGAATCATCGGAAATTAGCAATCAGTATTTTGAAATCTCGCAGCATGTCTACGCCAACAATTATATGTGTCTATCTTCTGGACTTATATACTTTGAATGTGACGTTTCTGAAAAACACCCTAAACTGCGAACTAGTTCTCGAAATACTGATGAAGCAGCAAAAACTATGAACGACCTTAACAGTAAAAAGTTTGATGATAAAGAGTAGTGTGTTGGCAAAGCTCAGAAAAAGAGAATATTTGGTACTGAAAAATACGGATTGAGCAAACCATGAAGAAGGCTGTGGATAAATCACAAGGACGAAATCTACCTTCAAAGAATCCAAATGATTCCGTGTCTGCTGAAGTCATTATCGAATACCTTGCTCCTGACTCTAAACCCTTATGGACAATATTCTTCATCATCCTCTGATATTAGAAATTTTAAGATATCATCGTATCTTTCATTATAAATATCCTCCATATTTCTGAAGATATTTCCATAATTATTCTTATCTAAAATCATTTACCTCTTCGTGCTGTCTGTATTACATCATAAAAGAAACTATTTTAGTTTCTAAATTCAGAAACTTTCAAATTTAAAATAGGAATATTTTTGAAGTAGTGTTGGGAACTGAAGCATGAACTAGTATAATATAATGACACTTGATCAACGTGATTATATTACAGTAAGTCATGCTGAGTTTCTAAATGGAACGTGATGATTCACAGATCATAACGTCATCATGTGCTATGTTACACGACTCTTGTATTCTCTTTAACCTCTAAAATATCAAGAAAATATTTCTTGATGATTTGGCCTTTTTCGAGGTATTCTAGTAATTTGACAAGTCAAGATCGTGCCATTACAATTTCCTTCTTAGAACATTAACAATGTTCATTCCGAAATTCATATATGTGAATTCTGGACCATTACAAGCGGTACTTAATCGCAAGAAGAAGAAACGAAAGGACAAAACTCCGAAATAGAAATTGGGGTATAAATCGCAGCAAATAAAAGAGAGCATTAATTGGGGATGACAATGATTATAGAAGAAGCAAGGACTTTGAAATATAAGGGAAAATATAAAACCCAACAACAACCCAGAAATCACAAACCGTATATATATATATATATATATATATATATATGCATATAGCAATATAAAGACACGGGAGAACTAAAAACACTATAAAACCAAGAGTATAGTAGAAGTAAAAAGATTCTTCCGGAGGCAGATGAAAAAGAAGAGCGATAGATATGAAAGTGAGGAGTATATCAAGAATCAACACTGGATGAAGCATATTGACAAATACTTTAAAATATGAGTTGAGAAGGTGTGAGTTGTAAGAAAACAAATGAGGTGGATTTATAGTGAAATATCCGACAGAGAAATCAAAATGGATTATCGCATTAATTCGAAGAGGATCATAATTTCCTTAATCGCCGAATAATCAAATCCAATATAGATTACAAAGATTTTCTTTTCGGAGATCAATCGTGATGACGTCAAAAGATACGACGAATCACTATTATCTTATTTCATTCATTTACGATAACTTCACTCACACGCTTTGAGTAATCGAATTATTTTATCCATTCTTCTTGAACATGATAAAACTCTATAATCGTTATAATAACATTCTCATTGTTAGTCATGACGACCTCTATCAAATTTCGGGGACGAAATTTCTTTAACGGGTAGGTACTGTGACGACCCGGAAATTTCCGACCAAATTTAAACTTTAATCTTTATATTATTCTGACACGATAAGCAAAGTTTGTTAAGTTAAATCTCAAGAATTTTAAACTGTGTTCATACATTCATTATAATCTCGACCAAATTCCGATGATTCACGAACCGTTATATATAAATAGATATGTATATGTATATATATATTATAACTTGAGAATATTAATAAAGTATTAAACGTATAATACCTTACATGAACGTATTTGTTTCAATATGATTTTCGACGAAATTAAAAAAAATATATTAAATAATTGGATTATCAGAAACATTGAATTATGATTACAAGTCTCTGTTGAGAGGTCCACTATGATTTGAGAAAATCTATTCCTCTTAACGATATTCGGAATAATTTGTAAAGCTATTTATAAATAAAAATAAAAAGTGTCATTTACGAAAGTTAGACAAAAGCTAGTGGAGAATTGGTTTCCATAATATTCTATTAATCTATTTTCAAACGTACAAAAACGTTTTCAGTTTAAAAAGAACTTTATTATTAAAACGTATATAACTTCTCTAAATATCTAGAATCACTTTTGACAACTCATTACTTAACCAGTATAATAAATATAACGATATTTATATTTTATTTCATTAAATATATATAACGATTTAAATTAATATTATATATATTTATACGCGTATTATACATACATAGTTTTTATACTTTTACTATACTTTTACTTTACCTTTACTTTACTTTTACTTTACTTTAACTTTAATAATTCATACTTTAATAATTCACTTTAATAATTCATACTTTAATAATTCACTTTAATAATTCATACTTTAATAATTCACTTTAATAATTCATACTTTAATAATTCACTTTAATAATTCATACTTTAATAATTCACTTTAATAATTCAAAAATCTATTATAAATAGAATTCAATAGGTTTCATTATTTCATAGAAACTTGAAAATATATTTCTCTAAACTCTCTCAATCGATTTATATATATATATATATATATATATATATATATATATATATATATATATATATATATATATATATATATATATATATATATTTGCTCTGTATTATTTCAAGATATTATTAGTATACATAAAATATTACGACGGAGTGATGTCCGAGTGATTTCAAAATAGTTTTTGAATGAGTCGAAGCTAAGAAAATTATGGGTTATAGCTATGGAGGTGATGGGTATGGTTCATGGGTATGCTCGTGAGGTCAATCTAGTGTTTATCATCTCCGTTGCGTCTACGTACTTTCCTGCAATATTGAATCTCAATATTGATACGTGAGCACTCATAACTTAACTTTTATATATCAATAGTGTATCCCTGACTAGTGCTCGAGTATATAGGATTATGCATGCTTGTACATTCGATATTGTCCTTAGATAGGTTTGTTGAATCCTGAATTAGATACATATGCTACTGAGATAGGGTATATGATATGCATGTCATTGGAAAGCTAGCGAAAAATTAAGAACTTTTCATTTAGATATCGAATGGTTTCGATGAACGGATTTGAAGTTATAGTCAACTGAATTTTAGTATTATTGTTAAAATGATTATTATTACTATCGTCGTTATTATTTTAATAGAAATATCATTGTTATTATAAAATATAATTATTACTATTATGTTAGTATTATCATTTTATCATAATAATATTTTTAGTAAATATAAATATTGTTATTTTTTATAGAATAATAATAATTATTATTACAAAATAATACAACTTTTACTTATTATTATTATGATCAATATTATTTTATCAAATAAATAGGGGATACAAAGATATTTTTCACCACGCGTAATATAATTACATTAATAATACTTACCACTATAGTTTTACGATATTAAGTGAACTTTATAAATTTTACTACTTAAGATATATAAAAGTATATTTTATCATATATAAACATTAATATAAAATTTTTATTAATAAATGACTTTTATTATTATAAAATCTAATAAATATATTTAAATATATAAAACGACTATAGTTAAGTTATATAGTAAACACGTATAAATTTTAGAAGTCATTTTGGGTCAAGTTGACTTTTGTTTACTTTTGCATATTAGTCTCGAGCATTAGGACTGTGGTACACTATGACTTGACCAAAAATTGTTAGACAAATATTGACCAACATATAAATATATATAATTAATATAGGTTCGTGAATCCGAGGCCAACCTTGCACTTGTTAAATGGCGTTATATGTATTTTTACTACGAAATACAGTATGGTGAGTTTCATTTGCTCCCTTTTATATATATTTTTGGGACTGAGAATACATGCGCTGTTTTTTATAAATGTTTTAAGAAATAGGCACAAGTACTAAAACTAATTCTACGTGGGATTAAACCAGAAATATACCCTTAGCTTGGTAACATTAAACTACTTGTCTATGTACGGTAGGCGCGAATCCTAAAGATAGATATATTGGGCCTGACAAACCCCATCCTGACTATGTGATGCTTTAGTACTTCGAGGTTATTTTAAACACACCTGATCTGGTGTACTGCAGAGGGTAAAACATGAACGTTAAGGCTTGTTACCGGGTGCCTACAATTTATAGAATACTTTTATACACTTGCGAGTGTACATATATTTATAAACGGAAATCTTGTGGTCTATTAATATATTGAAATGATTGTTATGATAAACCTATGAACTCACCAACCTTTTGGTTGACACTTTAAAGCATGTTTATTCTCAGGTATTAAAGAAATCTTCCGCTGTGCATTAGCTCATTTTAAGGATATTACTTGGAGTCATTCATGGCATATTTTGAAAGACGTTGCATTCGAGTCATTGAGTTCATCAAGATTATTATTATGTCAATTATAGTTGGATGTATTATGAAATGGTGTGCATGCCGTCAACTTTCGTTGTAAGGAAAGTTTGTCTTTTAAAACCGAATGCAATGTTTGTAAAATGTATCATATAGAGGTCAAAATACCTCGCGATGTAATCAACTATTGTGAATCGTTTATAATATATATGAACGGGTCCTTTCAGTAGCGCACTGTAGCTACAGTATTTTATTTTATTTTATTTTTTTTGAAATAATTTACTTAATCTTCTGATTTTATTCTGAATTCTGATTTTAAGTTTAACTAAATAATTATTCTAAACAATCTAATAAATAAATAAATTGGAGTAGATCTTAAAACAAAAATCATATACTAAAATTAATACAGTAACTAACAAAGACTAATAAAGAATTTTTTATTACCAAAAATGTAGTGACCCGTCCTAATCCACCTGGACGAAGTCATCAACATTTGGTCCCATTGCGATGATCGACTCCAAGTAATGTCCTTAAAATGAGCAAATGCACAGCGGAAGACTTAATTCGTACCTGAGAATAAACATGCTTAAAAGTGTCAACCAAAAGGTTGTGAGTTCATAGGTTTATTATAACAATCATTTCAATATCTTAATAGACCACAAGATTTCATATACACAAACGTTTTAATAAAAATATTCTAAGTGGTTGAGCACTTGGTAACCATACTTAACATTTAATCAACGTCGCATATTCCCTTTATTATGAAATCTCACTACACCGTACCAAGTGTAGTCACGAAACGAAGTACTGTGCAACCGTTGAATACTGGTCGTCCAGTCCGGTTGGGGTTGTCAGGCCCGATAGATCTATCAACAGGATTCGCATTTACAATACCCATGTAAATATTAGTTACCAAGCTACAGGGAAGTATGCCAGTGGTACAACTCAACGTAGAATATATCTTAAGTACTTGTGTCTATTTCGTAAACATTTATAAAAGCAGCGCATGTATTCTCAGCCCAAAAATATATTTTGCAAAAGCAATTAAAAAGGGAGCAAATGAAACTCACCATACTGTATTTCGTAGTAAAAATACATATAACGTCATTGAACAAGTACAAGGTTGGCCTCAGATTCACGAACCTATATTAATTATATATATTAAAATATATAATAATAATTAAACAAGTTTATATATTATTATTTGTAATATACTTATTATATTAATAAATTATATGTGATATTAAATAAGTTATATTTATTCTAACAACTTTTTATCATTGGGTATGAAGTTCGAGAGAAAATAAATAAATAACTAAATAAATAAATAATGATTTGACAATCTGAAAGCGTGTTAAGTGTAAGTATCATTAGCATACATGCAAACCATATTTGTTCTTAATCTTGAAACTTTATGAAAGCAATCTAGTAGTAGTAGTTAGTATAAAGTAATGAGACAAGTAATTGAGTAGTTTTTTTTTGGGTCCCATATGATAGTTTATTTGCTTGATACCTTTTGACTAATTTTATATACGTAAACTTAAAACCCGTGTAAAAAAAAAATGACGAGATCAAATTTTAAAAACTTTAATTATTATTTGGATTCTTAAATTATTATTTTTTTATAGCACGTAATTTCCAAAAAAAAAATCATTTCAAAATAAACTAGTGATTAGTTTTCTATATTATTCAAATCTCAATAAAAATATTAACAATATAAAATGACTTTACTAACCACTAAGGCTTACCTGAGTGGCCACCGAGTTGCCCAATGAAGCACACCACCCGGGTTCAATCCCTGGCTTTGCCAAATTGTTCAAAAAGGGAGTGTGACAAGAGGGTGCGCATAATGCGCAATTCACCCGGTACCAGGTCTCGTGCTCGGGGGTTTGATTACCCCAGATTTTACCTTCTATGGGGGAGCCAATGCGCTCGTTCATAGGAGGGTTTCCTTGCTTAAAAAATGACTTTACTAGAAACAGAAAAAAAAAAATATGGCGATTAAGCCTAACTTGCGTACCATTAATTAAAAATATTATTCTTCTCCAAAAATCCACAAAATCTTATTCGTTTTCCTTTTAAAAAAATATTGAACTTTTTAGTATGCAATTACTATATGTGTCTGTTTATTAAATTACTTTTGCACATTTAATGTAATTTGAGCCAAGTGTTTACTATATGCAAAAATTTAACAATTAATATAATAAAGATAATAACTAAATAATTTAAATAAATAATTAGCTAATAATTAGTTATAAACAAAAGAAAAAGTTACTCACGTATCAATATTGAGGTTCAATATTGCGAAAAGGTACGTAGACGCAACGGTGATGACAAACACTAAATTGATCTCATGAGCATACCCATGAACCATACCCATCACCTCCATCGCTATAACCCATAATTTCCTTAGCCCTATCCCACTCATAAAAACTCATTTTTTAAATCACGCGAGCAGGACCTTGCCATAGTACTTTATGTATATTACTAATAATATCGCTCTTAATAATACTAATACTAATAATAATAAGATTATTAATAATCTTAATAATAATAATAATAATAATAATAATAATAATAATAATAATAATAATAATAATAATAATAATAATAATAATAATAATAATATGATCGAGAGATAGATGGATACATGTATGTGTTTAGTGAACAAAAGCATTTGATTTATAGAGGTGTTCAAGTTTTTTTTTTTTTTTTTTTTTTTTTTTTTTTTTTTTTTTTTTATGATGCTAGGTACCAGCTTACATTCAACCAATCCTTATTGCCGACACCCCTTTTCATTATTTTACATAGGTAAACTTTTATATTATTTAATATATATTATATTTAATCTTTAGAATTAATTAAATATTATATTATATTTACGCTCATGGTAAAAATATAATTTTTACAAAAATGACACGGTCGTGGTCTCATGACTCATGTACCACTTTCGGTTTTTCGAGCGCACTTTCGTACGTTTAGAAAACTAGCCTTTTACGTTACGCGACATGTACCTTTAGTAATAGTTTGATTTATTCATCAATAAATTACTTTGTAAAAATGTATCTTATAAAATTTGAGCGTTGTGGTCATTTGCTTCTCTAAATCAGTGGCTCGTTGTTTACCAAGATATTTTATTTTAAGCTAAGACGTTTTATGACGAGATTAATATATATAGATATATATATATACATTTTTTTTTAAATATAAATTTTGTATCCGAAATCTTTCATCTAACTATATAACATTTAGTTTTTTTTTTTTAAAAACTATTTATTTTTCAAAGTTTATTTTCATTTCAATTAGGGAAATAGTTTAACGCGTAACGTTTTTCTTTTTAAGAATTTAAATGGATACAAGTACTAATCGTTCTTTAAATATCAACTGCGTCACTAGGTGGGTGTTACTACCGTATACTTAATTTGAAAACATATATATTTAATGAACACGTTTTAAATATACGTTACAACCAATATTTCAACTTACGTTTATTTATTTAAAGGCAGTTTAGATAGACAAGTCCTATTATATGAAAAAGTGTTTTCGTACAGTTGAAAACTACATCAATTGATCACTATGAAATTCCATCGATAAACATATGGAACCAAATACTATTATGTAAAGTATTTATACTTAATATTTCGTTAACGTTATCAAGTTATAATATATATGCGTATTCAAATATAATCTATTACGTTCGTTTAATGGTTCGTGAATCATTGGAATTTGGTCGAGGTTAAATGAATGTATGACCATAGTTTAAAATTCTTGAGATTTAACTTATCAAACTTTGCTTATCGTGTCAGAATGATATAAAGATAAAGTTTAAATTTGGTTGGAAATGTCCGGGTCGTCACAAAAAACAACTATAAAAACCCTCCATAAAACACCACCACCACCAACCATTTTTGAAACAAACCACCGTCAACAGCTACTTGCCACTTCCGGCAACAATTCGCCACTAACACCAACTTCTAGCAAAAACGATGTAGGCAACAATCAATACCATTATACATTATACATTATACTAAATATGGACAACGCCAACCAATTAAATCCCACCACATCAACGAAATCGCTACAATATAACAGTAACCACCAGGGGTACTTTTGTCTTTTCACACCCAAGGTTGGGAAAAAAAAAACCAAAAGCAAGATCACAGTTTACAATATTCTTTCACATCTTTAGATCTTCAACACTACCATTTTTTTTTTTTTACCTCTTACCCAACCACCACCCCTCCACCAGCACCGCCGCCAAGCAAGATCACAGTTTACAATATTCTTCCACATCTTTAGATCTTCAACACCACCATTTTTTTTTACCTCTTACCCAACCACCACCCCTCCACCAGCACCGCCGCCACCGTCACCATACCGCTGCTACGAGCACGTCGCCACTAACACCAGCCAATATGGATCTAGAACTAAACAGATCTGAGGACAATTTTTTATTTATTTTTAGTTAACCAAAGTCTGAAAATATAACAAACACAAAAAATAACTGAAAAATAAAAACATATATCGCTATAATATACGAACTTACAAGATCATGAACTTGAAAATTTTTAATCTTAAACTGAAAAAATAAAAAATTGTAACCCAAAACAACTTTTCCGACCGATGCGGTTTCCGGTCTTGATTTAACATAAATTTCGGTTCTAATTGTTACGATGAGAGATCTACAACTAATATCGACCTCCACCACCACCATCGTGAAATTCCGTTCACCGCCATCATTGCCCTACCACGAACTCCGTCCATCACCACCATCAACCTACTACAAATACCACTTTGAAAAGAAAAATATGAGTTACTTAATAACGACGTTTATTTTTTCTGGATTTGTTGAACGAGAATCTTAGAGAAAGCATACATATAAAAAATCGTTTATATAAAACTCGATTTGATATTATTTATGCTAAAAATATACTAACAAAACAAATTAGAAACTATTAAAATTTTTTTGATGAAAACGCGTTGAAGATGAAAATTCAAGAACATAAACTCAGATACAGTTTAGTAGAGGATAAAGCAAATGGGAAAGTGTGTGGTGTTTGAATAATGATAAAGAAAATTAACTTATACCAAAACCCTATCACAAATGAGCTGATTTCAAGCCTTTTCTGGTGGGCTTAAGCCCAAACATTAAACGAGATAAAAAAAGCCCACATATTTCTTATTATCTTAATTTTAATTTTTAATTTTAACTTATTTGAAATTAAATTAAAAGTTAAGTTCATTGAAAAAATATGCGTAGTATTTATACTCCTATTTCTTAACAATGACTTTTTTCTTTTTGTCTTTAAAATATTTTTTTGTACAACTTTAATTATTTATTTTTATTTTTGTCGTTGGTAAAAGTTATAAATATGAATTATGAAAGTTTACACTAACATAGTTGTAGTTTTTGTTCTTTTATTATCACCAAATTCAAACATTTATTTGTTCTTTTTATCTCAATAATTTAGAGTGTAAAAATGAACAAAGGATGCCTCAAACCATAACAGTTGCTGGGCATTGCGTAAATGGTCTGGAAAGAGTGGACAACATTTTGATGACTTTCAGCCCAAAAACTGTCTAACGATGTAGTAGCGTTAAAATGACACTAATCCGCCGCGAAGCACGGACCAAAAATCTAGTTTACTACTAATTTACTACGGAGTATTAAAAGAGCATGTATCCCGGTTGTCTCTACCTCTGCGCCAAAGTGTTTTTGACAGCAAACTCATATTTTGCATATGTAGTTAAATAGCCTTCAACGAGGATTGTATGCTAATATGAAAGTAGTTAGTTAGCTGATACCACTTGTTAACAAGAATGCCTGTTGGCTAAGTTAGCTGGCGAAAACGCCCACAACGACTGTTGTAGGGCGTTTCCAACAAGTTTAATATTGAGCCGTGAATGATGATTCAATAAAGCAGAAGTTTTACATTATAATATTATTTGGTTTAAAAATTAACCACAACCTTCACCGGCTAAAGCAGTAGTAGTAGTGGCAGTACAAAATAGAACTAAACAATGAAATTTTTAACTATAATTAATGCAGAGCATCATAATTCATACACCTGCAAATGATGCAATGAACTGAAAGCTACGAGGGTAGAGATAATTAACTGATTTGAAATAAGGGAGCTTGCGTAGAGTATTTGACATCATTTTATATTGCATAACTTCTCCATTTAAATCAATAACCATGAACGAATCCTCTTCTCTTTTGCCTAAAACAATGCACCGAACACTAGTCGAAACCAACGTATAAGGGTAGACCCCAATTTCAGGAAACAGTCTCATCGCTTCATCAAGGTGAACAATGTACTTGATCGACCATTCAGAATGCACATTGTGTAGGAAAAATATACATACGAAACTGAAAATTACAAGTAACATACAAACATGCTATGTACTAACGTAATCACAAATAGAAAACATGAATATTGATGTGCAATATATAAGGATAAACATAAGCGTAAAATGATCAAACCGAATTGAAGGGTTGAACCGGGCTTGTGTTTGACACAATTCCCTTAAACAGATTCGACGTCTGTTCCCAGGGTACACCGGTTCGAAGCAGCGTGTACTGCCGGACGAGAGCACTTGCCTGAAAAAGAGACCGAAAGCGGGGTGACCGAAGTTGTAAAAGAAGAAGCTGGAAAATCAATGTAAGAGGGTTATGATTTTTGTTTTTTGTTAGTTGATGCGTGAGGTTTTTTATTGTTATATCTCACAATACCAAAGCTATGGTATATTTATAGTGCAAAATACAATTAATCAAGATTTGCCAATCAAACTAAATAATAAAGAAAGATTTGCAAATCTTAAATAAAATCAAAGAAAAGATATGTAAATCTCAAATAAAACTAAAGAAAAGATATGTAAATCTCTTCTTGATTTCTTTAGAAAAGAAACGTGGTTAAAATTGCGTTTGACAAAATCTAAGAGAAGATTTACAAAATCCTTGATTAATAAATAAAATCTTTTCTTACTTTGCACTAAAACTAACAAATTGAGACACGATGTAACGACCCGGCTTTTTCGACTTGCTTTTATGCCTTGTATTTTTGCAAAACTGCGTATTTATGCGTACTGTGTTACTTTATTACTCCGGAACCTTGGCACACGTGTTTTATATTCATATATACTTTAAAACGTGCCTTGGTGTATGTAGAATGCTTAACTTGTCCACCTGATGCTTTATACCCGTTAGTGTTACTTGCCGTTATGAATAAATCGCGGACTGCGCGTACGTTTGACTTTTGTCGGAACCGGAATATTTGGGCAGCGAAATATTAATTATTATTTTATAATAATAATTACTTGGGCCTTTGGATGCTTAATTTTATTTATTTAATTGCTAAAGCCCAATAGTTAGTCTTGTTGGACTTTCTACCTTGTTGGGCTCAAGCCCACCCTACTCTAGCTAGTGACCCAATTAATTAGCCCAAGTATTATTACTAGTGACCCATAATAATAAATAAATAATAAATAAATTAATTATTGAGTCATACTAGCATAATGGATAAGGTTTATCTAATTGTCACATGAGATTCTAGCAAAAGAACACACTTTAGACAACCACTAACCAAAAAGCAACATAGTGTCTACCCCTCCCCCCTCAAAAATTTCGGCCACCATGAGGCCTCATGGCCACCTCATCAATCCATGTGATACTTATTTGCTTATAAATACTAGCCTAATCCTATTCATTTAACACTTACTCTCATTTTAGTTTTTCACACACTTGTTCTTTCGTTCTTTCCATACTTGTAAGTTTTCTTTTTCTTCCTCTTTTCTTCATCAATTTCGTGTACATCATCATCATTCTTATGGAGATCAAGTTCCTTGTAGCTTTGATCTTACTTATATCTTGTTGATTCAAGCAAGAATCTTTCAAGAACATGGAAGATTCAAGCTTTCTAGCTTGAATCTTCATATCTTTTGTAGATCTACTTCTTTTTTACTTTAATCTTATTATTTTGTGATAAAGATTCAAACTTTTGTTTGAAATCTTCATGCATCTTCAAGATCCAAGCTTTATGCTTCAAGATCTTCAAGAACAATCAAGATGCAAGCTTTCTAGCTTGAATCTTCACATCTTTTTGTTAGATCTAAGTTCTTTTTGCTTTAATCATGTTGTTTTGTGAAAAAGATTCAAACTTGTGTTTGTTATCTTCATATATCTTAAAGATCCAAGCTTTATACTTCAAGATCTTCAAGAACACTTAAAGGTTCAAGCTTTCTAGCTTTGCAACCTTGTAACTTGTGTGAAATGGATCCAAGCTCTCTAGCTTAGGGTTCCATCACCTCATTTGACTTAGATTGTGCTATTACTTGTTGAATTAATGTAAAGTTTGTAACTTTAGTTGTTATTGTGAATTGAAATTGTGTTAAGACTAAGGATATGATGTAACATTGGTTCATCATCCATCTAAGACTCATGAATGAGTTGTGTTCTTACTTGGTCTTAACATATTGTGTATTTATGGTGAATCTTGGTCAAAAGTGATGCTAAACCATCAACGAGTTGTACACTTGAAGCTACAAGCATCAAGGATGAGAACCGTGATGAGCATCAAGCACCAAGAACCCCACCGGAGCACTTGTCCACTGATTTTCGTATCTGATCAGACCACCTGTGTAGTGACCCAAACTTTTCCATGTCTATATATATTAATTGAGATTGATATTTACATGATTAAATGTTTCTAACATGTTAAGCAAACAAACTTGTTAAGACTTGATTAATTGAAATATGTTTCATATAGACAATTGACCACCCAAGTTGACCGGTGATTCACGAACGTTAAAACTTGTAAAAACTATATGATGACATATATATGGATATATATATAGTTAACATGATACTATGATAAGTAAACATATCATTAAGTATATTAACAATGAACTACATATGTAAAAACAAGACTACTAACTTAATGATTTTTAAACGAGACATATATGTAACGATTATCGTTGTAAAGACATTTAATGTATATATATCATATTAAGATATATTCATACATGATAATATCATGATAATATAATAATTTAAAATCTCATTTGATATTATAAACATTGGGTTAACAACATTTAACAAGATCGTTAACCTAAAGGTTTCAAAACAACACTTACATGTAACGACTAACGATGACTTAACGACTCAGTTAAAATGTATATACATGTAGTGTTTTAATATGTATTTATACACTTTTGAAAGACTTCAATACACTTATCAAAATACTTCTACTTAACAAAAATGCTTACAATTACATCCTCGTTCAGTTTCATCAACAATTCTACTCGTATGCACCCGTATTCGTACTCGTACAATACACAGCTTTTAGATGTATGTACTATTGGTATATACACTCTAATGATCAGCTCTTAGCAGCCCATGTGAGTAACCTAACACATGTGGGAACCATCATTTGGCAACTAGCATGAAATATCTCATAAAATTACAAAAATATGAGTAATCATTCATGACTTATTTACATGAAAACAAAATTACATATCCTTTATATCTAATCCATACACCAACGACCAAAAACACCTACAAACACTTTCATTCTTCAATTTTCTTCATCTAATTGATCTCTCTCAAGTTCTATCTTCAAGTTCTAAGTGTTCTTCATAAATTCCAAAAGTTCTAGTTTCATAAAATCAAGAATACTTTCAAGTTTGCTAGCTCACTTCCAATCTTGTAAGGTGATCATCCAACCTCAAGAAATCTTTGTTTCTTACAGTAGGTTATCATTTAAATACAAGGTAATAATCATATTCAAACTTTGGTTCAATTTCTATAACTATAACAATCTTATTTCAAGTGATGATCTTACTTGAACTTGTTTTCGTGTCATGATTCTGCTTCAAGAACTTCGAGCCATCCAAGGATCCATTGAAGCTAGATCCATTTTTCTCTTTTCCAGTAGGTTTATCCAAGGAACTTAAGGTAGTAATGATGTTCATAACATCATTCGATTCATACATATAAAGCTATCTTATTCGAAGGTTTAAACTTGTAATCACTAGAACATAGTTTAGTTAATTCTAAACTTGTTCGCAAACAAAAGTTAATCCTTCTAACTTGACTTTTAAAATCAACTAAACACATGTTCTATATCTATATGATATGCTAACCTAATGATTTAAAACCTGGAAACACGAAAAACACCGTAAAACCGGATTTACGCCGTCGTAGTAACACCGCGGGCTGTTTTGGGTTAGTTAATTAAAAACTATGATAAACTTTGATTTTAAAGTTGTTATTCTGAGAAAATGATTTTTATTATGAACATGAAACTATATCCAAAAATTATGATTAAACTCAAAGTGGAAGTATGTTTTCTAAAATGGTCATCTAGACGTCGTTCTTTCGACTGAAATGACTACCTTTACAAAACTGACTTGTAACTTATTTTTCCGACTATAAACCTATACTTTTCTGTTTAGATTCATAAAATAGAGTTCAATATGAAACCATAGCAATTTGATTCACTCAAAACGGATTTAAAATGAAGAAGTTATGGGTAAAACAAGATTGGATAATTTTTCTCATTTTAGCTACGTGAAAATTGGTAACAAATCTATTCCAACCATAACTTAATCAACTTGTATTGTATATTATGTAATCTTGAGATACCATAGACACGTATACAATGTTTCGACCTATCATGTCAACACATCTATATATATTTCGGAACAACCATAGACACTCTATATGTGAATGTTGGAGTTAGCTATACAGGGTTGAGGTTGATTCCAAAATATATATAGTTTGAGTTGTGATCAATACTGAGATACGTATACACTGGGTCTTGGATTGATTCAAGATAATATTTATCGATTCATTTCTGTACATCTAACTGTGGACAACTAGTTGTAGGTTACTAACGAGGACAGCTGACTTAATAAACTTAAAACATCAAAATATATTAAAAGTGTTGTAAATATATTTTGAACATACTTTGATATATATGTATATATTGTTATAGGTTCGTGAATCAACCAGTGGCCAAGTCTTACTTCCCGACGAAGTAAAAATCTGTGAAAGTGAGTTATAGTCCCACTTTTAAAATCTAATATTTTTGGGATGAGAATACATGCAGGTTTTATAAATGATTTACAAAATAGACACAAGTACATGAAACTACATTCTATGGATGAATTATCGAAATCGAATATGCCCCTTTTTATTAAGTCTGGTAATCTAAGAATTAGGGAACAGACACCCTAATTGACGCGAATCCTAAAGATAGATCTATTGGGCCAAACAAACCCCATCCAAAGTACCGGATGCTTTAGTACTTCGAAATTTATATCATATCCGAAGGGTGTCCCGGAATGATGGGGATATTCTTATATATGCATCTTGTTAATGTCGGTTACCAGGTGTTCACCATATGAATGATTTTTATCTCTATGTATGGGATGTGTATTGAAATATGAAATCTTGTGGTCTATTGTTACGATTTGATATATATAGGTTAAACCTATAACTCACCAACATTTTTGTTGACGTTTAAAGCATGCTTATTCTCAGGTGAATATTAAGAGCTTCCGCTGTTGCATACTAAAATAAGGACAAGATTTGGAGTCCATGTTTGTATGATATTGTGTAAAAACTGCATTCAAGAAACTGATTTCGATGTAACATATTTGTATTGTAAACCATTATGTAATGGTCGTGTGTAAACAGGATATTTTAGAATATCATTATTTGATAATCTACGTAAAGCTTTTTAAACCTTTATTTATGAAATAAAGGTTATGGTTTGTTTTAAAAATGAATGCAGTCTTTGAAAAACGTCTCATATAG
Source organism: Rutidosis leptorrhynchoides (assembly GCF_046630445.1). Classification (NCBI taxonomy): domain Eukaryota; kingdom Viridiplantae; phylum Streptophyta; class Magnoliopsida; order Asterales; family Asteraceae; genus Rutidosis; species Rutidosis leptorrhynchoides. Next base: position 169,927,708 of record NC_092338.1, on the reverse strand, counting down.
AGGTCAAAACCTCGCAACGAAATCAATTAATATGGAACGTTTTTAATCAATAAGAACGGGACATTTCAGTTGGTATCAGAGCGTTGGTCTTAGAGAACCAGAATTTTTCATTAGTGTGTCTTATCGAGTTTGTTAGGATGCATTAGTGAGTCTGGACTTCGACCGTGTTTACTTGAAAAATGATTGCTTAACAAATTTTGCTGGAAACTATATATTTTTAACATGTGAATATTATGTGATATATTAATCTCTTAACGCGTTTGATATTATGTGATAGATGTCTACCTCTAGAATAAGTCCCATTGACTCACCTAATAATAATGAAGAGTCAAATATAAATTGGAATGATTCGTGGACTGATTCACAAGTTCCCGAAGAGGAACCGGAAGAAGAGTCGGAACCGGAAGAAGAATCGGAACCGGAAGAAGAATCGGAACCGGATGAAGAAATAGAACCGGTGGGGGAAATAATAAAATGGTTAAGTAAAAGAAAATCCTCAACCAACCGACCAAGGTTAATTATGGTCAATGGTGTTTCCGCCAAGGAAGCAAAATATTGGGAGGATTACCAATTCTCCGATGAATCGGATTTCGACGAGAATTCTGATGATGTTATAGAAATTACCCCAACTGAATTTAAAAAGGCAAAAGAAAATAATAAGGGAAAGGGCATAAAAATAGAGAAATCTAATTCCAACCCCGATGAACTTTATATGTATCGTCAACGCCCGAAGTCCTTAAGTTGTAACAATGACCCGGGAACCTCTAAACCACCAGGTTTTTCTAAACCAATGTGGACAACGACGGCTCGTATTAGGGGAACATCATATATCCCTAGAAACTTGGCAAAACGAACCAAAACCGAAGAAGAAGAAATGAGCGAGTCGGAATAAGATAGTTGTATTCGTGTGGTGTAATATATGTAATATAGTGTTCTTATGCTTTATGATATATGTAAAAATTGCTTGTATTAATAAGTATTTTTTTATGAATCTAACTCTTGTCTATTTTACAGTTTAAAAACACAAAATGGATAGACAACCCAATATTTTAAGAGACCTACCCGGAGACATGATTGATGAAATCTTGTCTAGAGTCGGCCAGAATTCCTCGGCACAACTATTTAAGGCGAGATCAGTTTGTAAGACATTCGAAGAACGTTCGAAGAATGTCTTGGTTTATAAGAGACTTTCGTTTGAAAGATGGGGGATATCACATTGGGAAACCCATAAGTTACGATGTGTTTACTTTGACGCATATATTGCGGGGAACCCAAATGCTATTTTACGCAACGGGTTAAGAAATTATTTTGACTCAATATATCCGAATATTGGACTTCGTGATTTAGAAAAAGCGGCTAACATGCAACATAAAGAAGCATGTTATGCTTACGGATTAGTAATGTTCGCTTCTCACCAAAGTGAGAACAAGAACATCGGGCTACAACTATTAAACAAAACGTTTTCACAAGTGACGGAGTCGGTAATTGGGGTAAGAAATGAGGTTTTTAGATTATTACGGGACTGTTGGACATTACGTAACCCTCGTCCCTTTGACGACGTTACAACACGCTGTCTTATCAACGGCCATAACGGTTATGTTGCACAAGACCAAGGATGGGAAGTAGTCCTAGTAAAACCAGAATGCATGACTTGTTTCTGGACGTATGAATTACGTGTCTTTATTGCCTTTGCTGAACGACTTGTGTACTAGCTAGAATTATCTTCACAACTATCTTGTATCAAAGTTATTGTGTGCTATATTTCATGCTTTATGTAAAATAAGCGGTATTGTAAGTTTGTAAAATATTGTATAAAAGTTTGAACGCGAAATATTATTATAATCAGTTTTTCATATAGAATTGTAGTAGTTGAATTGTATATTAGCTACTAAGTATGAACTTAACGGGTAGGTACTACCCGAATTTAAACTTATAAAACGCTAATATAAAGAAAAAGCTTTTATAAATGAGTTCATATTATGCTACGAAATACTATTAACTACTCTTAATATTCTGTATGATTAACTTGTTCCATTTAACTATTTTGAAGGAAATAGCACCGACTACTCGACACACCGTGAATATGAATGAAGAGGAATTCCGTACTTTTCTAGCTTCAAACATAGCCGCAGTACAGGCTGCGCTACATACCAACAATAACTTTGGATCTAGCAGTACAGGAAATCGTGTAGGATGCACCTACAAAGAATTCACTGCCTGCAAACCTTTGGAATTTGATGGAACCGAAGGACCGATCGGATTGAAACGGTGGACCGAGAAGGTCGAATCGGTGTTTGCCATAAGTAAGTGTACTGAAGAGGACAAAGTAAAGTACGCTACGCATACCTTCACAGGTTCTGCGTTAACATGGTGGAATACCTATCTAGAGCAAGTGGGACAAGACAATGCGTACGCACTACCGTGGTCAGCATTCAAGCACTTGATGAACGAGAAGTACCGTCCCAGAACCGAGGTCAATAAGCTCAAGACAGAACTTAGAGGGTTACGAACCCAAGGATTAGATATTACCACGTACGAAAGACGATTCACAGAATTGTGCCTATTGTGTCCGGGAGCATTCGAAGATGAGGAAGAGAAGATCGACGCGTTTGTGAAAGGATTACCGGAAAGAATCCAAGAAGATATAAGTTCACACGAGCTCGCCTCCATACAACAGGCATGTAGAATGGCTCACAAACTCGTGAACCAAATTGAAGAAAGAATTAAAGAACAGACTGCTGAAGAGGCCAATGTGAAGCAAGTCAAAAGAAAGTGGGAGGAAAACGGTGATAAGAATCACCAATACAACAACAACAGCAATTACAACAATAATCGCAACAATTATCCCAACAATCGCAACATCAATCACAACTACAACAAACGGCCCAACAACAACAACGACAACAACAACAGCAACTACAACAATCATCCCAACAACAATAATAACCGCAACAACAACAACAATCAGAAGCAGCTATGCCAAAGGTGTGAAAAGAATCACTCGGGGTTCTGCACCAAATTTTGCAACAAGTGTAAAAGAAATGGTCATAGCGCAGCGAAGTGTGAGGTCTACGGACCAGGGGTTAATAGAACGAAAGGAACAAATGGTGTCGGAACGAGTAATGGCGGAGCAAGTAGTGTCGGAGCAAGTTATGCCAATGTAGTTTGTTATAAATGTGGAAAACTGGGCCACATTATTAGAAATTGCCCGAACCAGGAGAACACGAATGGACAAGGCCGTGGAAGAGTTTTCAATATTAATGCGGCAGAGGCACAGGAAGACCCGGAGCTTGTTACGGGTACGTTTCTTATTGACAATAAATCTGCTTACGTTTTATTTGATTCGGGTGCGGATAGAAGCTATATGAGTAGAGATTTTTGTGCTAAATTAAGTTGTCCATTGACGCCTTTGGATAGTAAATTTTTACTCGAATTAGCAAATGGTAAATTAATTTCAGCAGATAATATATGTCGGAATCGAGAAATTAAACTGGTTAGCGAAACATTTAAGATTGATTTGATACCAGTAGAGTTAGGGAGTTTTGATGTGATAATCGGTATGGACTGGTTGAAAGAAGTGAAAGCGGAGATCGTTTGTTACAAAAATGCAATTCGCATTATACGAGAAAAAGGAAAACCCTTAATGGTGTACGGAGAAAAGGGCAACACGAAGCTACATCTTATTAGTAATTTGAAGGCACAAAAACTAATAAGAAAAGGTTGCTATGCTGTTCTAGCACACGTCGAGAAAGTACAAACTGAAGAAAAGAGCATCAATGATGTTCCCGTCGCAAAAGAATTTCCTGATGTATTTCCGAAAGAATTACCGGGATTACCCCCACATCGATCCGTTGAATTTCAAATAGATCTTGTACCAGGAGCTGCACCAATAGCTCGTGCTCCTTACAGACTCGCACCCAGCGAGATGAAAGAACTACAAAGCCAATTACAAGAACTTTTAGAGCGTGGTTTCATTTGACCAAGCACATCACCGTGGGGAGCTCCTGTTTTGTTTGTCAAGAAGAAAGATGGTACATTCAGGTTGTGTATCGACTACCGAGAGTTGAACAAACTTACCATCAAGAACCGCTACCCACTACCGAGAATCGATGACTTATTTGATCAACTACAAGGCTCGTCTGTTTATTCAAAGATTGACTTACGTTCCGGGTATCATCAAATGCGGGTGAAAGAAGATGATATTCCAAAGACTGCTTTCAGAACACGTTACGGTCATTACGAGTTTATGGTCATGCCGTTTGGTTTAACTAATGCACCAGCTGTGTTCATGGACCTTATGAACCTAGTGTGTGGACCATACCTTGACAAGTTTGTCATTGTTTTCATTGATGACATACTTATTTACTCAAAGAATGACCAAGAACACGGTGAACATTTGAGAAAGGTGTTAGAAGTATTGAGGAAGGAAGAATTGTACGCTAAGTTTTCAAAGTGTGCATTTTGGTTGGAAGAAGTTCAATTCCTCGGTCACATAGTGAACAAAGAAGGTATTAAGGTGGATCCGGCAAAGATAGAAACTGTTGAAAAGTGGGAAACCCCGAAAACTCCGAAACACATACGCCAGTTTTTAGGACTAGCTGGTTACTACAGAAGGTTCATCCAAGACTTTTCCAGAATAGCAAAACCCTTGACTGCATTAACGCATAAAGGGAAGAAATTTGAATGGAATGATGAACAAGAGAAAGCGTTTCAGTTATTGAAGAAAAAGCTAACTACGGCACCTATATTGTCATTGCCTGAAGGGAATGATGATTTTGTGATTTATTGTGATGCATCAAAGCAAGGTCTCGGTTGTGTATTAATGCAACGAACGAAGGTGATTGCTTATGCGTCTAGACAATTGAAGATTCACGAACAAAATTATACGACGCATGATTTGGAATTAGGCGCGGTTGTTTTTGCATTAAAGACTTGGAGGCACTACTTATATGGGGTCAAAAGTATTATATATACCGACCACAAAAGTCTTCAACACATATTTAATCAGAAACAACTGAATATGAGGCAGCGTAGGTGGATTGAATTATTGAATGATTACGACTTTGAGATTCGTTACCACCCGGGGAAGGCAAATGTGGTAGCCGATGCCTTGAGCAGGAAGGACAGAGAACCCATTCGAGTAAAATCTATGAATATAATGATTCATAATAACATTACTACTCAAATAAAGGAGGCGCAACAAGGAGTTTTAAAAGAGGGAAATTTAAAGGATGAAATACCCAAAGGATCGGAGAAGCATCTTAATATTCGGGAAGATGGAACCCGGTATAGGGCTGAAAGGATTTGGGTACCAAAATTTGGAGATATGAGAGAAATGGTACTTAGAGAAGCTCATAAAACCAGATACTCAATACATCCTGGAACGGGGAAGATGTACAAGGATCTCAAGAAACATTTTTGGTGGCCGGGTATGAAAGCCGATGTTGCTAAATACGTAGGAGAATGTTTGACGTGTTCTAAGGTCAAAGCTGAGCATCAGAAACCATCAGGTCTACTTCAACAACCCGAAATCCCGGAATGGAAATGGGAAAACATTACCATGGATTTCATCACTAAATTGCCAAGGACTGCAAGTGGTTTTGATACTATTTGGGTAATAGTTGACCGTCTCACCAAATCAGCACACTTCTTGCCAATAAGAGAAGATGACAAGATGGAGAAGTTAGCACGACTGTATTTGAAGGAAGTCATCTCCAGACATGGAATACCAATCTCTATTATCTCTGATAGGGATGGCAGATTTATTTCAAGATTCTGGCAGACATTACAGCAAGCATTAGGAACTCGTCTAGACATGAGTACTGCCTATCATCCACAAACTGATGGGCAGAGCGAAAGGACGATACAAACGCTTGAAGACATGCTACGAGCATGTGTTATTGATTTCGAAAACAGTTGGGATCGACATCTACCGTTAGCAGAATTTTCCTACAACAACAGCTACCATTCAAGCATTGAGATGGCGCCGTTTGAAGCACTTTATGGTAGAAAGTGCAGGTCTCCGATTTGTTGGAGTGAAGTGGGGGATAGACAGATTACGGGTCCGGAGATTATACAAGAAACTACCGAGAAGATCATCCAAATTCAACAACGGTTGAAAACCGCCCAAAGTCGACAAAAGAGCTACGCTGACATTAAAAGAAAAGATATAGAATTTGAAATTGGAGAGATGGTCATGCTTAAAGTTGCACCTTGGAAAGGCGTTGTTCGATTTGGTAAACGAGGGAAATTAAATCCAAGGTATATTGGACCATTCAAGATTATTGATCGTATCGGACCAGTAGCTTACCGACTAGAGTTACCTCAACAACTCGCAGCTGTACATAACACTTTCCACGTCTCGAATTTAAAGAAATGTTTTGCTAAAGAAGATCTCACTATTCCGTTAGATGAAATCCAAATCAACGAAAAACTTCAATTCATCGAAGAACCCGTCGAAATAATGGATCGTGAGGTTAAAAGACTTAAGCAAAACAAGATACCAATTGTTAAGGTTCGATGGAATGCTCGTAGAGGACCCGAGTTCACCTGGGAGCGTGAAGATCAGATGAAGAAGAAATACCCGCATCTATTTCCAGAAGATTCGTCAACACCTTCAACAGCTTAAAATTTCGGGACGAAATTTATTTAACGGGTAGGTACTGTAGTGACCCGAACTTTTCCATGTTTATATATATTAATTGAGATTGATATTTACATGATTAAATGTTTCTAACATGTTAAGCAATCAAACTTGTTAAGACTTGATTAATTGAAATATGTTTCATATAGACAATTGACCACCCAAGTTGACCGGTGATTCACGAACGTTAAAACTTGTAAAAACTATATGATGACATATATATGGATATATATATAGTTAACATGATACTATGATAAGTAAACATATCATTAAGTATATTAACAATGAACTACATATGTAAAAACAAGACTACTAACTTAATGATTTTTAAACGAGACATATATGTAACGATTATCGTTGTAAAGACATTTAATGTATATATATCATATTAAGAGATATTCATATATGATAATATCATGATAATATAATAATTTAAAATCTCATTTGATATTATAAACATTGGGTTAACAACATTTAACAAGATCGTTAACCTAAAGGTTTCAAAACAACACTTACATGTAACGACTAACGATGACTTAACGACTCAGTTAAAATGTATATACATGTAGTGTTTTAATATGTATTTATACACTTTTGAAAGACTTCAATACACTTATCAAAATACTTCTACTTAACAAAAATGCTTACAATTACATCCTCGTTCAGTTTCATCAACAATTCTACTCGTATGCACCTGTATTCGTACTCGTACAATACACAGCTTTTAGATGTATGTACTATTGGTATATACACTCCAATGATCAGCTCTTAGCAGCCCATGTGAGTCACCTAACACATGTGGGAACCATCATTTGGCAACTAGCATGAAATATCTCATAAAATTACAAAAATATGAGTAATCATTCATGACTTATTTACATGAAAACAAAATTACATATCCTTTATATCTAATCCATACACCAACGACCAAAAACACCTACAAACACTTTCATTCTTCAATTTTCTTCATCTAATTGATCTCTCTCAAGTTCTATCTTCAAGTTCTAAGTGTTCTTCATAAATTCCAAAAGTTCTAGTTTCATAAAATCAAGAATACTTTCAAGTTTGCTAGCTCACTTCCAATCTTGTAAGGTGATCATCCAACCTCAAGAAATCTTTGTTTCTTACAGTAGGTTATCATTCAAATACAAGGTAATAATCATATTCAAACTTTGGTTCAATTTCTATAACTATAACAATCTTATTTCAAGTGATGATCTTACTTGAACTTGTTTTCGTGTCATGATTCTGCTTCAAGAACTTCGAGCCATCCAAGGATCCATTAAAGCTAGATCTATTTTTCTCTTTTCCAGTAGGTTTATCCAAGGAACTTAAGGTAGTAATGATGTTCATAACATCATTCGATTCATACATATAAAGCTATCTTATTCGAAGGTTTAAACTTGTAATCACTAGAACATAGTTTAGTTAATTCTAAACTTGTTCGCAAACAAAAGTTAATCCTTCTAACTTGACTTTTAAAATCAACTAAACACATGTTCTATATCTATATGATATGCTAACTTAATGATTTAAAACCTGGAAACACGAAAAACACCGTAAAACCGGATTTACGCCGTCGTAGTAACACCGCGGGCTGTTTTGGGTTAGTTAATTAAAAACTATGATAAACTTTGATTTTAAAGGTGTTATTCTGAGAAAATGATTTTTATTATGAAAATGAAACTATATCCAAAAATTATGATTAAACTCAAAGTGGAAGTATGTTTTCTAAAATGGTCATCTAGACGTCGTTTTTCGACTGAAATGACTACCTTTACAAAAACGACTTGTAACTTATTTTTTCGACTATAAACCTATAATTTTCTGTTTAGATTCATAAAATAGAGTTCAATATGAAACCATAGCAATTTGATTCACTCAAAACGGATTTAAAATGAAAAAGTTATGGGTAATACAAGATTGGATAATTTTTCTCATTTTAGCTACGTGAAAATTGGTAACAAATCTATTCCAACCATAACTTAATCAACTTGTATTGTATATTATGTAATCTTGAGATACCATAGACACGTATACAATGTTTCGACCTATCATGTCGACACATCTATATATATTTCGGAACAACCATAGACACTCTATATGTGAATGTTGGAGTTAGCTATACAGGGTTGAGGTTGATTCCAAAATATATATAGTTTGAGTTGTGATCAATACTGAGATACGTATACACTGGGTCGTGGATTGATTCAAGATAATATTTATCGATTTATTTCTGTACATCTAACTGTGGACAACTAGTTGTAGGTTACTAACGAGGACAGCTGACTTAATAAACTTAAAACATCAAAATATATTAAAAGTGTTGTAAATATATTTTGAACATACTTTGATATATATGTATATATTGTTATAGGTTCGTGAATCAACCAGTGGCCAAGTCTTACTTCCCGACGAAGTAAAAATCTGTGAAAGTGAGTTATAGTCCCACTTTTAAAATCTAATATTTTTGGGATGAGAATACATGCAGGTTTTATAAATGATTTACAAAATAGACACAAGTACGTGAAACTACATTCTATGGATGAATTATCGAAATCGAATATGCCCCTTTTTATTAAGTCTGGTAATCTAAGAATTAGGGAACAGACACCCTAATTGACGCGAATCCTAAAGATAGATCTATTGGGCCTAACAAACCCCATCCAAAGTACCGGATGCTTTAGTACTTCGAAATTTATATCATATCCGAAGGGTGTCCCGGAATGATGGGGATATTCTTATGTATGCATCTTGTTAATGTCGGTTACCAGGTGTTCACCATATGAATGATTTTTATCTCTATGTATGGGATGTGTATTGAAATATGAAATCTTGTGGTCTATTGTTACGATTTGATATATATAGGTTAAACCTATAACTCACCAACATTTTTGTTGACGTTTAAAGAATGCTTATTCTCAGGTGAATATTAAGAGCTTCCGCTGTTGCATACTAAAATAAGGACAAGATTTGGAGTCCATGTTTGTATGATATTGTGTAAAAACTGCATTCAAGAAACTGATTTCGATGTAACATATTTGTATTGTAAACCATTATGTAATGGTCGTGTGTAAACATGATATTTTAGATTATCATTATTTGATAATCTACGTAAAGCTTTTTAAACCTTTATTTATGAAATAAAGGTTATGGTTTGTTTTAAAAATGAATGCAGTCTTTGAAAAACGTCTCATATAGAGGTCAAAACCTCGCAACGAAATCAATTAGTATGGAACGTTTTTAATCAATAAGAACGGGACATTTCAACCTGGGCTACTGGAAAGTTGATTTTAAGTTAGTTCGGTTCGATTAGATGATTTTCCGTTTAAGCCTCGTCTTAATCCGAGTTACGATTTAGGATTTATGGCCCTCCGAGAGTCACTACACCCTATTAACGTTGTGCTGAAATTTCTGACCTACTCGCACTTAAACCGTCACCACGGTCAAACGAAGACGAGTTAGGTTCTGGAAATTGGTCATTGGTTATGGGACTCATATACGGAGCCATAGTCACTGACTATACATCTTTTAGATTTACGTAGAGGTCGTAGCAGCTGACCGAAGTCAGCCTATTGTTTCGATCTCTATTCTTGTCGAACTTACTTAGCTTTTATGATGATGAATGATGATGATGATGACACTTAAACTTATTTTATGCACTATTAGAATTTATAAAGACAACCTACTGACCTAGTAACCCTTGATTTAGGTTGACGACCTTTCGGACCGACTTACTACTTGCGTACTTTCATTACCAACTTTACCGCTTTTATCACTGTGAGTTATAGCATCCCTTTTTACTTTAACTATTTTGGGACTGAGAATACATGCACTTTTTACGTTTTACATGTTAGGCACGAGTACTTAAACTTTATATGTGTGTGGGTTATACAACGGCATAAACATTCCCCTTAGCACGGTAACGTTTAGTCATTGGTTTTTGAACCGGTGAACGCGAATCTTAGATATGGATCCATAGGGTTTGACATCCCCACTCGGGCTAGTCGCGCTAGCATTTAACGGGTGTTTAATACTTCGTAGACATACGCACTCTCCAAGTGTACTTTCAGGAGGTTATAAACGTTAAGTCTAGTTACCGGGTGCCCACGGTTATACATATACTTTACATACTATTTTGAATACTGATTTATACTGCTGGTTGAAGCACTGAAATCTCGTGGCCTACATTACATTACTGATTACAAACAAACTATAGCTTGCCAACATTCGTGTTGACTTTTTAAGCATGTATTTCTCAGGTGCTTAGACGTTGTTGCTTCCGCTATTAGACTTGCTGCCTTGATGTTATAAACTTGCTGTTAGACTTGCTGTTACAGACTTGCTGTGTTAGACTTCCACTGCATTACTTAGAGATGTCTCAAGCATGGAACTTTTACTTTGCATTCGCAACTTATGTTACTTTTTCAAAACAATAGCTTTGTAATGACCTTTGTATTATGTACTCATGTTAATGTTTTCTAGTCATCTTTTGTAAAACGCTATCTTTTCATGATTGCAAAACTGGTTTTCAAACAGTATATAGTGTTTGACCTTGTAATGATCCTGTTGTTGATGATCCGTACACGATGGTTTTGTACGGGGTGTCACAGTTGGTATCAGAGCATTGGTTGTAGGGAATTAGGTTGCATTAGTGAGTCTAGACCGACCCGAGTAGGATTCACTAATAGGACTAATATACAACTTGCTCGTTTACTTGTTACTGCTTACTACTGATGCATGTTACTGCTTACTTATACTGCCATATGATCTGCTATATGCTACTGCTTACTCTTACTGCTATGTGAACTCGCTGTATGCTATTTCTTATCCTCGCTACTGCATACTACTATCTACTTTCGATTGCATGTTACTTCTATTTAAGTACTGTTAATACTGCCATGCTATATACTGCTGTAGATGATCTAGGTTACTGTAGTGCCTGATTACGTGCTTGCTTCATGCCTGCTATTCGCTGTACCGACTTGGAAAACTTACCTTTCCTAGTTCAGATGTTTTTCTGAACCCTTTTCCCACACGTCTAACCCTAAGGATTGTTATTGTAATCCACCTGTTACTATCGTTCCACCGTTCTGGAGATCGAAACGATTCTTCACGCAATCTAGGAGGAGTACCCCTCGGATTACACGCCCACTAAAGTCGATCCTCGGAGGAGGAGATATTGGAGGATTTGTCGGAGTAACCGCACCCCGAGCTCACTCTAAATAGCCACGTATGACGTGTGAACATTCGAACGTTGTTCAGTTCCCGTAAGATGGCTCGTATCTCGTACGCTTTCATGACCGTCACTTATCTCTTTCGTTCTTCACCACTACTCGACGATCTGACGACATTTCTGGATTTAGTACCCTAACACTCTTAGGCATTGGGGAAGTCCGGAGGACATCTCCTTTCACAAGGTCAGAGTGCCTTCTACTGATACTCAGCCATACCCAAAGACTTGGGAGTCGCCTCAAGACATATCGTATTACTACTTGCTACACATACAACTCCACACGAGACCCAGATTGAATTTCTAGAAAGGAACCTAACGACGTTACTTGAACCTGAACATTTTGAAGAAATTTCGGGACATTTAGGCATTGGTGCATGACCTACGGAACTTACGCACCCACACCGAGAAACTGTGAGATTAATTATGTAGATTTTGTTTTGAGATAGCATAGATAAAGCACCGTTGGATGAAATTGAGTAGAGCTGGAAGTGATCACGTTACATTGACCATATGGAGTGATATTGGAATGAACGTACGATTTAGTACAATATAATGACGCCAGGCCAGCGTAATTATATTGAAGTGAATCATGCAGAAGTCCCAATGTTACTACATAAGGAATATGAAGCGATTCAAAGGAAATTTTGGTAGGAACCACTTGAGTATACGCATTATGGTCTGATAAAGGCAGGAATAACCACTTAGTCTAGATACTGTACGAGAAGGGCCTGGACTGCAGAATTGATAACCCGAAAATTTGTTATAGATATAGACACCCTGGATACTTAAGGGAAAAGTTCTCAAATAGGAAAAACTTTGGACTCACATACGATAGAGCAATCGTTATCTCAGCTATGGAGACTCACATAGATCCTGATTTTAGTTAGGGTACGTTTCTTCACAACGATTTATCATCTCGAAATTGTTTAATACTAGAGTGATAGAAACCTTATATCTAAGAATCCTAGTGTGATGACTAATAAGCCATTAACAACCATGAGAGTTAAGTATTCTATAGGACAAGCTAATGGTAAGTTGGCAGAGATAGAGGAGTAATTTAAGATAGTACCTTAAAAATTAACAGGTGGGTCATTTGGAGATGACCTCATGCCAACAAAACTTGAAAGTTTTATAGTAGTAGTTGGAAAGGATTAGTTACCTACGCACAAGCAGATGTTATTTGAGAAGGTTGATAAAAATTTTCACGGCAGTATAATAAGATTTGGTTAGAATGGACCTTAAGAATAACCTAATACTCATCGAGTTAGGAAGCTTTGAGGAAATAGTTGGAACGGACTGACTTTCAAGGATGAAAGCGAAAGTTATTTATAGTAAGAAGATTATTCGTATACCTCGCGAGAATGGTGAGCCAAATCTGGGTTACTTCAACAACCCGAGATCCCACAATAGAAATGGGAAGGGATGACGATGGATTTCATCCTGAAACTACCGAAAACAATAGGCAGTTATGACACTATCTAGGTTATTATTGACCGCCTCACCAAGTCTGCTCACTTTCTAACCATGAAAGAAACTGATACAATGGACAACGATACATAAAGGAAACTGTATCCCATCACTTCAGCAATTCAAATTCTATACTACCCAAGAATCGTATTTGATGCTCATTCTTATGCGACACTGAATCCTAACTTATTCCGAGAGAATTCTTAATCAATGATAATCACACCATCACCCTTCTTATGTCGATATTAGTCATACCAGTTCGAGATTTCCAAAATCAATGGGTAGTTAATTCCCACCCTCATACTCTCCCTTTCGTATCTCACTTATAAGCAACAACTTTACACTTAAGCATTTTTGGTCAAAGGACTTATGTCCTACTAATAGTCATCAACCACATTTAAATTCAACAGTTTTCATTACCTCGTGATATTGATGCTCAAATGTCACCCAACATTTTCAAAAAAAAAAATCTTTTACTCAATCTTTTTCCAACTTGTAACCTCCGAAATATGAAAATTTTTGCTGCCAAAATTTTTCACACACTATTTTACTGTGCGATCCTCCCAAGGTTTTATGAAAGTAAATTTATTTTGTTTGTCATTCGTGCAAATTTTTGAAATCATATATGTTATATAAAATAAAGTAAATGATTACTTATTTTTGACAAATACATATGAAATTTTACTTTCGCATTTACAAATCAAATCTTTTATTCAAAAGATATTTTACTTTAAATGGTACTTTTTGTACATAACCCTAGTTTACTTAGAACTTCGTTTTTTTCTTACATTGTCACCTAAAAACGGTTTCTATAAAACTTTCGTTGCTTATTATATAAAATTTTTCGTTGCTTATTCGTATCCAAGTCATCATGAAGACTTTACAACCGTCGAAATTGAGAGATTCATGTGTGTATGTATGTGATGAAGGCACTTACTACCACGTCATGCAGAGCCCTCGGGCATCCACTAACACTTAAACCATTCAAAATTACTGCGTTACCCCCGGAATCTTATTTGTCCTAACCTATTCCAAGGGATTCTCACCTAGCGATATTAACATCATTAGTATTCCAACTTTATTATTATCCATAACCTGTTTGGCATTTTTGCAAAGTCAAGAAGCGATTAACTTCTCATCCTCATGCTCTATCCTTCATACCTCACTTTTTAGCAACGGCTTCACACGTGAACATTTTTGCCCAAAGACTCGTGTTATCAAAACTACATTTAATTCATTAGTTTTCATTACCTAGTAACATGTCAACCGATGATCCAAAGATTTTTCACTCGACCTTTTTCAACTCGTAACCTTTGAAATACGAAAAACTATGTTTATCAAAATTTTTACACGTTGTTTATTCGTGCGGTCCTCACGAGATTTACGGACAAATGAAAGTCATAAAATTTTTCTGTCACCGATGCGATTTATAAAATTTTATATGTATAAATTCACCCTTACTTATTTTGGTTAGTACATACCAAGTTATACCTTCAAATTATTTAAACATCACTCCTTATTCGAGTTGTTTAACTTAAGCTAAATAGTTTTGTGCAAAATGGTACACGTTGTACATACTTATAAATTTACTATGAACTTCGTTCCGTTTATGTTGTCACATCAAACGTTTAAAGATTTTTCAAAACTTTCTTGGTTGATTTTATTAAAGGTTTCCGTATTAGACTACACCATGTAGGGATCACACTTCTTCTCTCCCTCCGTTAGGGATGAAGCTTACTATTAAAATCCTTGTTAAAAACGCTTGAGTTTGGGTGGCAGATTTATAAAAATTTGTTAGGAAGTCTTTGTACTCGAAAAATGTTCCTTTTAAGGTTAAACATGGCAAAATCGCGGGCCGATAAATTAGTTTTCTGAGGTACACTCAATGGTCACCCCATTGTAGGAAGGGCACTAGGTGGGTTTCTATTCTCAATATTTCACGGCTAATCGCAACATCCTCGTAAACATCATCTCTATGAATTAGTAGGTTGAGGTACAAGGAATCATTTTGAGATTCTTTTCACTTAGAGTAAACCGTTCTTTAGGACCAAGAGTCCACGTATCTTTTTGTCCGCGCATCTCCTTAAGTATAAGGATAAATTCAGAACAAACCGCTCGAAGAGTCCACCCTGGTTCAAAGATCATACCTTTCATGCGATTCTCTTTCGGAAATGTAAAGTAACATACTTTAGGAATCTATGAGTCTTGTTATCCTCTTGGAAGGGACTGCTTAAAACATCTGTAATGCGGATATGGTTACTCTACACATTCCTTCCTTCGTTGGTTGCAACTATATGTTGTTCTAGTTAATGTTAACCCTAACTTCAACATGTAACTGAAAGGATAAAGTTACATTATGGAACTGTTCTTTCATTCCATCTAAGGATAAGTTCACCTGCAGTATGGTAAACTGGGTGATATCCTTCATTGTTCGTTCAGACCGTTCTGAAGGTACTATAGATAATTATGGCTTGCATTGCATATAAGTCCGATTATTCACTTCCAGCAAAAGTTTCAATTCATATAGTCAAATGAAACGTTCTTAAATATCAGGTTCTTCACACCTATGGTCTCCTTCAGAAATTAAGGGATTAGTACAAAATCCGTGGCTAACACTATCCAGACATCAAATCGCATGGTTATGATCACCATGTTTTCCATTCTACCTGTCAGCCTTGTATTGCGACATAAGCGCTCAATGTTTTAGATGAGTTTGATGCATTCCATGCATCCAGCTTACTGAAGATGCATGTAAGGTTAAAAACATCATCTTTCCTTCTGTGGATACATATATTCGGATGACATACTCATGTTAGCCAGAAACAAAATCAATTTGTTGATCTCTTAGGACAAGAGACTTAATTAATGGCATATACCTATTCCTACTTTCATACGCCAGAGTACCTTTCAAGGTAAATAACTCACTTCTGAGCCCACAAGTCTCACGGAACTTTGATACGCTCCTTCTTATTCAAATACGGTACCATTATTGAGCACTCCTCAAATTTCGGGACATAATTTCCGTTAACAGGTGGGTAATGTAACGACCCGGATTTTTCGACTTGCTTTTATGCCTTGTATTTTTGCGAAACTGCGTATTTGTGCGTACTGTGTTACTTTATTACTCCGGAACCTTGGCACACGTGTTTTATATTCATATATACTTTAAAACGTGCCTTGGTGTATGTAGAATGCTTAACTTGTCCACCGGATGCTTTATACCCGTTAGTGTTACTTGCCGTTACGAATAAACCGCGGACTGCGCGCACGTTTGACTTTTTTCGGAACCGGAATATTTGGGCAGCGAAATATTAATTATTATTTTATAATAATAATTATTTGGGCCTTTGGATGCTTATTTTTATTTATTTAATTGCTAAAGCCCAATAGTTAGTCTTGTTGGACTTTCTACCTTGTTGGGCTCAAGCCCACCCTACTCTAGCTAGTGACCCAATTAATTAGCCCAAGTATTATTACTAGTGACCCATAATAATAAAGAAATAATAAATAAATTAATTAATGAGTCATACTAGCATAATGGATAAGGTTTATCTAATTGTCACATGGGATTCTAGCAAAAGAACACACTTTAGACAACCACTAACCAAAAAGCAACATGGTGTCTCCCCCTCCCCCCTCAAAAATTTCGGCCACCATGAGGCCTCATGGCCACCTCATCAATCCATGCGATACTCATTTGCTTATAAATACTAGGCTAATCCCATTCATTTAACACTTACTCTCATTTTGGTTTTTCACACACTTGTTCTTTCTTTTTTTCCATACTTGTAAGTTTTCTTTTTCTTCCTCTTTTCTTCATCAATTTCGTGTACATCATCATCATTCTTATGGAGATCAAGTTCCTTGTAGCTTTGATCTTACTTATATCTTGTTGATTCAAGCATGAATCTTTCAAGAACATGGAAGATTCAAGCTTTCTAGCTTGAATCTTCATATCTTTTGTAGATCTACTTCTTTTTTACTTTAATCTTATTATTTTGTGATAAAGATTCAAACTTTTGTTTGAAATCTTCATGCATCTTCAAGATCCAAGCTTTATGCTTCAATATCTTCAAGAACAATCAAGATGCAAGCTTTCTAGCTTGAATCTTCATATCTTTTTGTTAGATCTAAGTTCTTTTTGCTTTAATCATGTTGTTTTGTGAAAAAGATTCAAACTCTTGTTTGTTATCTTCATATATCTTAAAGATCCAAGCTTTATACTTCAAGATCTTCAAGAACACTTAAAGGTTCAAGCTTTCTAGCTTTGCAACCTTGTAACTTGTGTAAAATGGATCCAAGCTCTCTAGCTTAGGGTTCCATCACCTCATTTGACTTAGATTGTGCTATTACTTGTTGAATTAATGTAAAGTTTGTAACTTTAGTTGTTATTGTGAATTGAAATTGTGTTAAGACTAAGGATATGATGTAACCTTGGTTCATAATCCATCTAAGACTCATGAATGAGTTGTGTTCTTACTTGGTCTTAACATATTGTGTATTGATGGTGAATCTTGGTCAAAAGTGATGCTAAACCATCAATGAGTTGTACACTTGAAGCTACAAGCATCAAGGATGAGAACCGTGATGAGCATCATGCACCAAGAACCCCACCAGAGCACTTGTCCACTGATTTTCGTATCTGATCAGACCACCTGGGCTACTGTAAAGATTATTTTCAGTTAGATCGGTTCGAGTAGATGATTTTCCGTTTAGGCCTCGTCTTAATCCGAGTTACGGTTTAAGATTTATGGCCCTCCGAGAGTCACTACACCCTATTAACGTTGTGCTGAAATTTCTGACCTACTCGAACTTAAACCGTCGCCACGGTCAAACGAAGACGAATTAGGTTCTGGAAATTGGTCAGTGGTTAGGGGACTCATATACGGAGCCATATCCACTGACTATGCATCTTTTAGATTTACGTAGAGGTCGTAGAAGCTGACCGAAGTCAGCCTATTGTTTCGATCTCTATTCTTGTCGAACTTACTTAGCTTTTATGATAATGAATGATGATGATGATGACACTTAAACTTCTTTTATGCACTATTAGAATTTATAAAGACAACCTACTGACCTAGTAACCCTTGATTTAGGTTGACGACCTTTCGGACCGACTTACTACTTGCGTACTTTCATTACCGGCTTTACCGCTTTTATCACTGTGAGTTATAGCATCCCTTTTTACTTTAACTATTTTGGGACTGAGAATACATGCACTTTTTACGTTTTACATGTTAGGCACGAGTACTTAAACTTTATATGTGTGTGGGTTATACAACGGCATAAACATTCCCCTTAGCACGGTAACGTTTAGTCATTGGTTTTTGACCCGGTGAACACAAATCTTAGATATGGATCCATAGGGTTTGACATCCCCACTCGGGCTAGTTGCGCTAGCATTTAACGGGTGTTTAATACTTCGTAGACATACGCACTCGCCAAGTGTACTTTCAGGGGGTTATAAACGTTAAGTCTAGTTACCGGGTGCCCACGGTTATACATATACTTTACATACTGTTTTGAATATTGATTTATACTGCTGGTTGAAGCACTGAAATCTCGTGGCCTACATTACATTACTGATTACAAACAAACTATAGCTCACCAACATTCATGTTGACTTTTTAAGCATGTATATCTCAGGTGCTTAGACGTTGTTGCTTCCGCTATTAGACTTGCTGCCTTGGTGTTATAAACTTGCTGTTAGACTTGCCGTTACAGACTTGCTGTATTAGACTTCTGTTGCATTACTTAGAGATGTCTCAAGCATGGAACTTTTACTTTGCATTCGCAACTTATGTTACTTTTTCAAAACAATAGCTTTGTAATGACCTTTGTATTATGTACTCATGTTAATGTTTTCTAGTCATCTTTTGTAAAACGCTATCTTTTCATGAATGCAAAACTGGTTTTCAAACAGCATATAGTGTTTGACCTTGTAATGATCCTGTTGTTGATGATCCGTACACGATGGTTTTGTACGGGGCGTCATACACGATATCTCATTCATCATTAACCCGTTTTGGACACGCTTTAGTTCGTTTTAAAGCTCTTATTAGTGGTTACAAAACCCACTAAATAGTCGTTAATATGTATCACTTTATTATATATTAATTTGTGTCCAAAAAATTTGTGGAACACACTTTTCAACCAAATTTTCCAACACATTGCTCATCTCGTATACGTTTAACATTTTTATCACTCCGATATGAAACAAACAAACAAGAAGCAAACAACCACGACTCTCGAACAACTTGCGAAAACACTGCTTCCCAGGTAGTTGTACACTTGTGATAGCTAGATCCTCCAAACATAACTTCTCATGATTCAAACCATCAACCGAATGTATAGCATTACTCCAATATATTCCATAAACACAAATTAAACTAAAATATGATGATTTGGACCAATATCTATGACTGCAATCACTCCAAATTCCTGTTTCCGAAGAGTAAGTATAAATTTGAATTGTAAGACCAAAAACATTATTATTATCTCTTCGTGTAGCATACACCATTTTGTAATGAGGTGATCTTATAGGATCATAAGCCATTCTCATAATACCATCATTAATGGGACACGGTGGAAGCTTCTTAAACACATTAGTTGTTGGATTGTACATGTAATAGTTATAGTCATTATGATACTTATAAGTCCCTCGACACAAAAACAACCCATTGCAAGACTGTATAATTACAACTTCGAGGTCACACCGAAAAATTACGTTAGATGGTGGAATTCTGATATCTAACGGCACAAAATCATACGCAGAGGATGATCCAGGCTGTTTGATATAGAGACCAGAAGCAGGATCGGATTTAGGATTTTGGCTATGATGGCGTAGACTGAAATCAGGGTTTGTGATAATAGAATACCAGCGTTTGGATACGGTTTTATATAGGAGAACTGAGATAACTGGTAAATGGAGCAAGATTTCGCTTAAAAGGTCGTCGTTGGATTCGACTGCATGTACGGATGAAGGGAGTTTGTTACTGCATTCGATATTAACAGGATGTTGAGATGAACCTCCGGCAATGGATTTTAGAAAACGGCTTATCATTCTAAGCCTAGGAATGAAACTACAATATGATCCACGGAATCGTAAAAATGTAAAACGCTATACATAAATTAAAACCCTAGCTAGCGGGCAGTTGTAATCTCTAGTTTATATACATGGAAGAGTCCAACTGTGATAGTTTTACAATAAGTACATGTAAAATTATTTATTATTTACTACGTGTACAACATTTTTCTTAAGTAAATTTAAGTTTATGATTTAAAATATCTTTAAGAAAGATAATTGGCATAAATAAATAGATTGATATTCATTATTTAGTTTTTTTTTTTTTTTTCGAAAAGCAAGGCATTCATTAATGGGCTAAAAAGGGGAGCCCAACCCAAATACAACACGAAAGGATTGGGGATGATAAGCTATCTATCTATCTATCTATCATCATCATTTATATTAAAATTCTATAATGATGATTTATTATTAAGCTAATTCTTTTGATAAGAAAAAATCAAAAAGAAAAAGAAAAAAAATTTAAGCCCTGGTGATGTCATTAATCTAATTAATTACTAATTAAATTAAATTTACTTATTTAACTACTAATTAAATTAAATTAAATCTACTTATTTATTTATTTCATGTTTTTTGGAAGAAAAAAAATTCCACTCTCATTAATTATTACGAGTAATTGTTCACACATGCATTCAGCTAAATGAAAATATAGATCGATATTGTGTGTAAATTTCTATACATTGTGGATTGGGGATGATGATTATTGATTTGTTGACTTGTGAAGTTGATCCACCCCAATAATCATATGTACAATATTTGAGGGTTAATGTACAACCATATAATAAAACACCCACATGACCATATATACAAATTTTAAACAAAGTGTACAATCTTTTACAAAACAACCATGAATACATTTACAAACTTTTGAAGCATATTGTACAACCTTCATATAATAATTATATTTTCATTTTTGATAAAATTTCAAGAGGCATTTGATATTACTAATAATTAGATAATTATTATTAAAAATATAAATACTCAATTTTTGAGTAAACTTTATTATTATTCAAATTCAAATATGAGTTTTTTTTTTTTTTTTTTAACAGCGATTGGGATCACCCGAGTGGGACTTTAACCACCCGTTGTGATCATCTCCCATTTTGACTATGCCGATGCAGCGATAAACCCCGCCCCCATCAATGCCCGAGACGAAACCTTGAAACCGATCCAAGGGCACGACCAAGTAAAACCCCCCTCCCCTTTACCCCCCAAACGATATGGGAAAGGTGCCATGGGTGGATACTTCATGGCAGGGATGAAATTGAGTTTTTATTATGTAGCCAACGGGGGTCGAACTCCTGACCTCCCCTAAAGGAGGCAGGCCACCAACCGTTGGACCACATCACAATTTCAATAAAGGTTGTAATGTAGGCTTTTATGACAAGAAAAATAGTAATTGTGATGAAAATTGGAAGATGATAGTGAGAGAATAAATGTAGTTCATTCATTCCGACCAAGTTAAGTATATCGATGTGTTTATAAAAACAACGAGAAGTTTCTTAGTCAGAATCCGTCAGGTCATTAAACTAAATGACTTTAGCGTTTAAATTCACTTAATACCTAAAATATATCATTAAACTGTTTCATTTAAACAAGCCCGTGGTTTCACCAGTCATTTCACTAGTATATATAGTCATCTAAAATGATGATGTAATCATTAAGCTAATTACCCTTTAATTTTCATAATGATGATGTCATAATTTTATATTAATTTAATTAAAAAATAATACGAAATATTTTATAAAAGAAAAATACTAATCTCTCCTAAAATGTAAAATCTTTTACAGAACATCCAAATTTTAGAGCATATTGTACAACTTTTATATAATAATTGTATTTTAATTTTCTAAAAAATTAAAAGGCATTTATTATTACTAATAATAATTATTATTATTAAAAATATAAATACTCAACTTTAAGCAAACTTTATTATTATTATTATTATTTACTTTTAATATAATAAATTATAATTATTATATTAATAATATTCAAATATGGATTCTTTTTAGGAAATTAATTACGTTACATATGTATACGAAAATACATGTCTCTATATATTTGTAAAAACAACGACAAGTTTCTTAGTCAAACGGGTTATTAAAATAAATGACTTTAACATTTACATTCACTTAATACCTAAAACATGTTATTAAATTGTTTTGTTTAAAGAAACTCGTAATTTCACGGGTAATTTTTCTAGTTATAATTATAAAATCTCAAATAATGTTAACCATTTTCTAATTTTTAAATCATTTAATTAATGACATAAAAATTATGATCTAGCATTCACATGAAGACATATATATAAGACAATATTACTCATTTATATATTTATATACTCTTTAAATATCGTAAAAAGCAACTAATTTTATTGGTTCATATTGGAGGTCAAGTACTGTTGGTACGATTTTCCGTATATCGGGTGTAAGGTACCAGTACAGGACACTATCCGCCTAGCGTAGAATGATTGTATGTTGATTTATGTTTGCCCTCGGAAAATAATCCCTGCTGACCCGGAACATGGATGAAAGATCCGTGGGGTGGCCTCAATCAAACCATGGATCAATCTGTAATTGATCCGTATAGCGTTCTGCTGCTAAGCGGTTAATGTTTTAGAGTGAGAAAGAACTGTGTGAGAGAGAAAGTGTACTTCTCTCTAACTGATGTTCAGATGTGAAATGTGGTGACCTAGGGGGTCTATTTATAGGCGTTGAATGTACGAAATTCTCGGGATACACGTGTCAATCGCTAAATAGTTCTGTTACGCAAAGTATCCAGAAGGTCGGTGGCGTGTGTTGACGTGGCTGCGTGCTATTCACGCGCCTAGTAAAAGGTCTTAAGCATTGAAACTGCCTGCAGGACTTACGCTTGACGCTGAGCAGCCAGCTAAACGCTGGGCGGCAAATGATAAAAATCGCCAAATATTATTATCTTTTATGCTCTTTGATCCATTTTTCTGTATAAAAATGGTGTTTTTATGTGTGTATCCCCTAGGATACACCATTAAGTCTCCCCAGTTTAATGTCTTTATTTTTGCAAAAAATAAAGTCATTAAACTAAAAATAAAATATGCCTTTTTCCTCGGGAACAGAAACCTGCTGTAGCCAACCTTTTCTCTGCTATGTCAGCCACTTTTTGATGATGGTCTGTAAAAAGTACGTTTTTTGAAATTTGAAATTTACTTTCCAATTAAATTTATTTTTCTCGCATATTTACGCATCCGACACATGGCAACATATCACCCATGCGACTAACCGCCAACTGTTCATCTTCCACTTGCTATTTAAGATTCAGATTTTTCTGTTTCACATTTACTTCAACCCAAATTAACTTTTGTTCATCTACCTTAAATCCTCTGTCACTAATTTTCCTCTTAAATACCTAATCAATGGCTATCTTTAATGTTGAAGATATTCTAAGTAGAATTTCATCAACATATCTTGAACGTGTTAGAATTGTATTCCCTAAATTTTTTAGGGCCGACGCTGTTCTTCCGGACCCTCATGATCGTGCATCTCGTCCCCCTTCTGGGAAAGTTGCTATTTATGGATGTTCTCTATAATGTTCTCATCTTCGTATCCTTTTTAAAAAATTCTATTTAGATGTTTGCTATTTTACGGCATTAGTGTTGGGCAATTTGAGCCTATGTTTATTCGCAAAATTATGTTTTTCGAGATGTACTGTCATGCTCGAGAGATCACACCTTCTGTACGCCTGTTTTGTCATCTTGCAACTGTAAAGTCGTATGATAAAGGATGGTTCTGTATTATTTTAGATGGATTTCTGCTTAACTCTGGCGATTCATCAGAGGATTGGCAAAGCACCTTTTTCTTTATAAACAGCGAAGTAATTCCCAACGACGGTTTGAAAGCCTGTTATTGGCGTACATCGCTTGATCCTCCCAAAATTACTCATCCGAGGATAAATAGTGATGAACGAAAGTTAGTAAATATGATAAAAAAAGAAAGAATTCTGAACCGACGATATCCAGAGCATATGTTTTCTCTATGCTCCCTTAACGCTGAATGGGATGAAGCAACTTGTGGCTCTGCTATTGTTATGTTAAGAAATAAAGGTATGTTCTGATGATAAATTATAGCTTATGCAGTAAGTTGTATTATCGGTTTAATAATTGTTATTTGTTATTCTTTCAGCAATTACTCCGCTCACCGCCTTACGCCATATCAAGTTCGATGATCTACAATTTGCCTCTGAAAAGATGGTTGATGAGACACTTGAGAACAGTCTATGTGAAAACGAGTTTGTTGATGATGCTGCTTTAACTCGTTCTAATTTAAGAAAATGCCGTGCTACTGGTAATCTTTCTTTTGAGTCAATAGCAGAAGAAAATCTTTTTTGCTTTTTTCATATGCCTAGCAATGGTGACTATTATAATGTTGATCCTAATAAATATCCAATATTGAATTGTGATTCGTCCTATCTGGATTGGAAAAACTTTTTGAATAACAACTATTATTTTAATTCAGCCATGGCATCTGAAAAAGAAGCACAGAGAAGGCTTGCCTTCCGCCCCCCGCTCAGCGTAGCAGAATAAAGGAAAGTAGTTCACAAATTAGCTTTCCTAGCCTAAATACTGTTGGTTTGTCATCTATTTTGGCGGGTTCTGCTGGTAGCTATGAGGATTTTATGAAATATCTTGAAGCCATGTTGTCTCCTTCACTTCTTAATTTCTTTGAGAGTTTATCTGATGGTGATGCCTGAAAGTGTCAAGCACATGGCATTTTCTGGAATATTGCCGCTGAATTTAATAATTTGAAACGTTTAGAATGCTCTGATCAAGTTCACCGTGACAAATCTGAAAGAATTGAGAAAGACTCAGAGTTATTGAAAGCTGCAAGGCTTGAGTTGGATGCTGATATTGCTACGAGGAATGCTGCTGAGGCCCGTTATGTTGAAATGGCAACAAAAGAAAAATGGTAACTTCATAAGATTGATACATTAACTCAATCTAAAACAGCATTAAAGGAACAAATGGAGGTAAGTAAGGGTGAGACCAAGCGACTTATTGCAGGTGTGCCAAAGATTATAAAAAATGTTTTTGCCTCTGAAAAATTAACCAAGCCTTTTGACGAGTTCATAACCGTTGCGCTGGACGCTGAATGGATAAGGTTTCTTGATACACTGAAGAAGGATGTGCCTTATTTCCTTAAATCTTTGCATGAATCCCTCATATCACAATTGAAACCAGATGCAGAAGATAGGCTTAAGGTAATAAGTGAGCAGATAGAGCATCTATCATTTCATGAGTTAGAAAAGTTGTGTAATTATGCTGCTACATCAGTAGATGATGTCTTAAATGTGAAATTGTAACGTGTACTGCTTGTATCATCTGCTGGTTATTAATGTATATTATATGTGAAATTACTTTGTGTTAATTTTGCCAAAGCTTTACATGTTTGATTTGAATCAATCAAAAATGATGGCTAGCCATTTATTGCTTGTATTATTTTACGTCATGACGGTCGTAGATACATTCTATTGCCTGGATGTTCAGTGGATTTCTACGTCATCCGCTGCCATTTCAATCTTTTATTTATGATTGAACTTCTGCCATCGAGGAAAAACTTCTCTTTTGTGGGCAGAGATGACACACAAGTTTGTGACATCTGATAAAAATCCTTGGCCGCATAAAAATTTGAACATTATGTCATAAGAATAATTTTCTAAATTTGTATTATTTAAAGAAATTTTTACATTTATTATTGCATCTCATATTCTCAATAGTTGATCAGGTTATTTGAACATGCAATACTACGCATAAAATTTCTTTAAGTTCATTGCGTTCCATGTTCTTTGAATTTCCTCACCGGAGGGCGCTGCAAGGGTATATGATCCGTTAGGATGTTCCCTTACAATTTTGTATGGACCTTCCCAGCGTGGACCTATTTTTCAGAACGAGAATTGAATGTGCTTGAAAATAACGTCTGAGTCGTCTAGCTGTGTGTGTTAAAGCATATACCAATTTTTCAATTGGCGGGTAGTTAACTTCACTTTGCTGTAATATCTTACTGACAAAATATATTGGCATTTGTACCCCATTTTGTTCTGCGATTAAAACTGAGCTAATGGCTTCTGCTGATGCTGCCAGATACAAAATTAGCATTTCCCCTACTATCGGTGCGGTTAGAGTAGGCAATTCTTTTAAGAGCCGTATAATATCTTGAAAAGTTGTTTCAGCCTCTTCCGTCCACATAAAATCCATTTTGTTCAAACAACTTTTTAAAACCTCCATAAATGGTAGTGATCGATCTGCTGCTCTTGAAAAAAACCTTGTTAAGGCTGCCAATCTTTCATTCAAGCTTTGTACTTATTTCTTTGTTTTTGGAGATACCATACCTTCAATTGCTTGAATCTTTTTTGGATTAGCCTTAATTCCTATCTCTGTGACAATATGACCTAAAAATTTGCCTTCTTCCACACCAAAAGTACACTTCTTGGGGTTCAACTTCATATTGACTCTTCGTAGTGATTCAAATGTTTCAAGAGTATCTCTGAGCATACTTTCTTCTGTATGACTCTTGATAACAATAATATCAACATAGGCTTCCACATTCCTGCCTATTTGATCTTTAAACACTTTATCAATCACACGCTGATAAGTTGCTCCTGCATTCTTTAATCCAGAAGGCATCATGATGTAACAAAAAGTTCCATCTGGTGTGTGGAATGCTGTTTTATCTTGATCCCGCATTGCCATGAGAATTTGATGGTATCCCTTGAATGCATCCAAAAAAGATTTAAATTGATATCCGCTGACGGACTCCACTTTCCAATCGATTTCTAGTAAAGGGTAATTGTCCTTTGGACTTGCTTTATTTATATCTGTGAAATCTACACACATCCTCCATGAGTTATCTAGCTTTCTAACCATCACTGGATTTGCTACCCTTATCTGGTATTTTACTTCCCTTAATATCTCAGCATCCACTAATTTTTTAACTTCTTCCCTGAGAATTTTGGTTCGATCTGGAGCCATGCCTCTTTTCTTTTGACATACTGGTGGGATATTTGGATTCACACCGAGCTTATGTTCAGCTATATGACATGGTACTCCAGTCATATCAGAATCTTGCCACGCAAAAACATCTAAATTGGTTGCTAAAATTTTGTAAAGTTTTTCCTTTGTTTCTTTTGCTATTGTGTTACCAATAATAATTTTCTGATCTGGGATTTCTGGATTTGTGTGACACTGACCCATCTTCATGAACAATTGGATTGACAGTCATACTATTTATTTGCACACATTCTATTGCTCTTCTCTGTTCAGCGTATAGCGTGGTGATGCCAGTCGGTGTGGGAAATTTCATCATTCCGTGCACCTGAGGTTACAGCTCCAAATGTCATCATAGCTGATCGACCTAAAATGACATTATACTGTGAATTCGCTTTGACAACTAAAAACTCAATATGAGTTGTTCGTTTAAATGATGTTTTTCCCAATACTACTTCTAAAACTATGCTTCCTTCTGACCATGACGGATCATTAGCAAAACTTGCTATGGGAACAAACGTGTCTTTCAACTTCTCCTTAACTCTTTCTGGTAATTGTACAAAACAATGCTCATACATGATATCTACTCCTGTTCCTGTATCAGTATATATTCCTCCAACAACACAATTTTCTATTCGGGCTTCAATCACTACAGGGGCATCAGATGGATTGGTATTAAACATGGAAGAAAAAAGCAATCAATTCTTGTTTCCAATCTTCTAATGCTTCTGCTTTCCTCCGTTGTCCAGCTTGCCATGAGTGTATCATGTTTGCTTCAATAGGTGTTATCTTACGATTACACCTTTTGGTGCTCTTGAGAGTTGATCATCCTTTAGAACGGATGGCGCCATTTGTTGGTACGATTTTCCGTATATCGGGTGTAAGGTACCAGTACAGGACACTATCTGCCTAGCGTAGAATGATTGTATGTTGATTGATGTTTGCCCTCGGGAAATAATCCATGCAGACCCGGAACACGGATGACAGATCCGTGGGGTGGCCTCAATCAAACTGTGGATCAATCTGTAATTGATCCGTATAGGTTTCTGCTGCTAAGTGGTTAATGTTTTAGAGTGAGAAAGAACTGTGTGAGAGAGAAAGTGTACTTCTCTCTGACTGAAGTTCAGATGTGAAATGTGGTGACCCAGGGGGTCTATTTATAGGCGTAGAATGTCCGAAATTCTCGGGATACACGTGTCAATCACTGAATAGTTCTGTTACGCGAAGTATCCAGAAGGTCGGTGGCGTGTGCTGACGTGGCTGTGTGCTGTTCACGTGCCTAGTAAAAGGGCTTAAGCATTGAAACTGCCTGCAGGGCTTATGCTTGGCGCTGGGCGGCCTGCTAAACGTTGGGCGGCAAATGATAAAAACCGCCAAAATTATTATCTTTTGTGCTCACTGATCCATTTTTCTGTATAAAAATGGTGTTTTTATGTGTGTATCCCCTAGGATACACCATTAGGAAAGGTTGAAAAAGACACGAGACGGGGCCGAAAAGGTAGCGACCTCAAAACGTCGCAACGGAAAAAACGGGGCAGAGATGGGGTCAAAACGAATGTTGACTAATGTTGAATTTTATATATATAAATATATATTTACACATATTTTAGAGCAAAAAAATCTTCGTTGACAAGTTTGTACCTATAATTGCTATTAGCGTTAATATAATACAAAATGGAATACTGATTCTGCATATATTTTCCAAGAAGTCAATATGCATATTCGATACGTTTTAAAGGGGTTTAAGGATCTTAGAACTTAGCTCTCCGGTCCGGCTACCGTGAATAACCCTGGCAGGCATGATGATGCTGGCAGGGTGGCTAGGTGATTAAGTCCACCTTCGATGACGGTCGTCGATCGAAGGCCCAAATAAGGCTGTAGGAAACCTTCAAGAGTGACTAAACTGTTAACCTTTGGTGAACGATGATAATGATTACGTATTGTAAGCCTACGTAAAGTGTGATGTCCCTTGGAATGATAATTAGGGTTAGTATATATAGGCCAACCCTAATTCAAGAACCATCCAAGATAATGGTAATCTCTTCCATAACAAACTCTCCTGAATCTCGGATGTATTTATGGAAAAGATATCAACT
Organism: Rutidosis leptorrhynchoides; assembly: GCF_046630445.1. Classification (NCBI taxonomy): domain Eukaryota; kingdom Viridiplantae; phylum Streptophyta; class Magnoliopsida; order Asterales; family Asteraceae; genus Rutidosis; species Rutidosis leptorrhynchoides. The sequence continues at coordinate 169,898,167 of NC_092338.1, read as the reverse complement.
TGGTGACCAAGTAACCGCTGCACCGGGAACGAAGGTATTCAACACAACACCGCATGCCGCATACCGCATATAAAGTATACACATACGCACGCCTGCATTTGCCCGCACGCGTATAGTATGCGCATGCGGGATGCGGTATCATTATGTCCCCCCAGTTTGATGTTATATGACGCAAGACATATGATATCAAATTATTAAGCTAAAAAGAAAAACAAGAAAACGGCCAGAATTAAATTCTTCGCGTGCGTTTCGAGGTCATTAAATGCCTGTCATTGTCACAGAAGCCCATTCGGCTGACAAGACATAAAGTGACAGTGGGCAGGCGCGTGTGAGCTACGCGCTCAACATTGGGTATAACAAACAGAAACCCACGCGCATACAACAAACATCGACCGTCGGTTGTTTAACACGTGTACACTCCTGATTAATTTTGCCACCCCACGTTTGCCTATAAATACACGCAAAAAATCCTCATTTCTACCCTTTCTGCCAAATGGTCTCCAATACGCTGCTCAAATCAATTCCGATTAGAAGTCATTTATTTCCGGCCATTCTTAGAAGGTCAGTAAATCTCCGATCACCCTTTATTAAATGACGAAAGCTAACGAAACCTTTGTAGATAGTGTAGAATCTGTCATTGAGTAGAAACATATAGATTCTTTAATTAAGCAATACCCGTCGTTAGCACAGTACAATCCGGTGCCACCCCTAGCCCACCAACGCGCCCATGAGCCACCGGAGAAAAATGTGGCCATTTACGAACACGTGTTTAAGCACGGATACTTTAGGGTGCCACCATCGGAATTTTTCCTAGGTGTGTTAGACCATTACCACGTAGGGTTACGGCAGTTACATCCATACGCAATAGGAAAAATAGTCCTGTTCGAAATGTGGTGTACTGCTCTAAACAAGGTACCCATGGTTAACGTGTTTTGCCATTTATACCGTCTCGCCACGCATCATAAGTCCTGGTTTACGTTTTTCGCACGCCAAAACTTCACAAAAAAACCCAAATCAAATGCCGGCCAATGGAAAGAAACCTTCTTCTTTATTGACCAAACCGTCGTGGGCACGAGTTTTCCGCAAACCTTAGTTTGGTGCGTTGGGTGGCAAAAGATGTAAACAAAACCCCAAAACTGGAAGACGAAGAAACCAAGCTACTTACGGAGTGCGCAAACGCATAGCTTGTCCACCGCGCCTATGGAAACGTAATGCTGCGTCTGGGGAAGATATCCGCCCATTGGCCATGGGAGGATCTGCGACCAGCCATAGTCGCACCGAATGGCAAGGGTAGGAATAGTAACGTGTATATCTATTTTACGCAGCCACATATGTCTGTGACTAACCCTCATTTATGTATGTAGAGATGAAGATGAAGAAGGTGTTAACCGCAGAGGAGATTGCGACGATCTCCTTTCGTAAATAGAAAATAAACGAGCCCCTTGAGCAGGAAAAATCAGGCGAGAATGAGGTACTTTCCCCTCAAACATCGGGAAACAAACGCAAAACGTCCGCAGACCCATCAACTGCCGCATCTAAGAAGAAGAAACTGACTTCGAAACAAAGGGAAGATATGCGAAATGACAACTTCATTCCCGTAGAGCAGCCATCCACAAATCTTCCACCTCCAACTACCGGTGAGCATCACATTAGCACTACTTCTGTTAAGTTATGACGATATTAACTAACTAATGCATCTGCGCAGAGCATCTGGACGACACGCACCACACGCCACCGTAGGCAAAACCAGACCTTGAAGCTACCGCCACGTCAAGAGATAAGGCTATACATCTTGATTCCGATTCTAAACCAACTCCACCACGCAGTAGCTTCCGCCTCGCTAACCTGGCCCAGCTTACCCAATCCTCCGCAGAGAATGAAGCTGAACAGTCTGCTTTTCTACAACAGATTTTCCCGGCCAAATTTCGCGAGCAACTAGCCGCACTGCCCTTCCACCAAGGGCACAACGCCTTTATCCAAAACGGCCTTGTATTTTTTGGCATGTTCGTGGATGGAGTACGTCGTGCTACGAATTTGTACCAATTGACCGTGCGGAAAGAAACTGAGCTAGGCTTGCTGTGATGACCCGGAAATTTCTGACCAAATTTAAACTTAATCTTTGTATGATTAACATTTCCGACATGATAAGCAAAGTCTGTAAAACTGAATCTCAAAATTTTTGAACTACTTTTATATATTTAAATACCCGTCGGTTGTTTTCGACGATTCGCGAACAATTATATGTAAATAGATACATATATACTATAACTTGAAAAGGTAACAATGTATTAATTGTTTGATACCGTACATTAAACTTATTGGTTTAAATATCTATTTGAATATATATGATAAGTTGAAATATTTATTATTAAAATTTATTTATAGATAACTTTCAATGTGTATTTAAAAACTGATTTATATATTAAAAAGATATATACATATATATAATTTCAAGTTATTTAGTAAACGATGGTAACATTCGTTTATTGATTCGATTGATATTTAGATAAGTTAACTAAAGCATTTAAGATGAACCAGTAAAACACTAATTTGCTACAGCATTTTCAAATTGCTACAGTACCCAAAAATGCTACAGTGTTTTCGAAAATCACTATTTGCTACAGTGAAATTGACTTTGCTACAGTAAAAAATGACTTTGCTACAGTAACTTTGCTACGGTAAAACTATTTTTGATATGAAGTAAATGACCAAAACACTTAAATGTATAAGTTATACCTCGAGTGGTATAGTTTATGGATGATTTAAGACTATATTTTGACAAAGGTACGATTCACGAAACGTAAAGTACAAGTTTTCTCAGTATACGATAGGACATTCGATAAACCGGAACTGGGACATAAGTCGAATGACGACGTACGACTAATTGAAACAAAAATTACAAATCAACTATGCACGGGAATAAAATATAATATATAATTAATTAATTTAAATAATATATATTATATATTATTATAATTATATTATGTCGACAAGCTAGGAGTTAAAAACATGTGAGCTGGAAAAAGAGGCCGTGCGATCGCATGGCCAGATAGCCTAAAATCCATGCGATCGCATGGAAGGAGAAATCAGGCCACACTATAAAAGCTCGACCACTTCCACTTTTGATTAAAATCATTTTACTCCGTACTATTATTATTGTTATTATTATTATTATTATTATTGTTATTATTATTATTATTATTATTATTATTATTATTATTATTATTATTATTATTATTATTATTATTATTATTAAGATTAATATTATTATTAATCTTATTATTATTAGTATTATTAATAATTAGTATTATACATAAAATACTACGACGAGGTTATGAGCGTGTCACTTTCAAAAATGAGTTTTACGAGCGGGATAGAGCTAAGGAAATTATGGGTTATTACTAAGGAGGTTATGGGTAATGTTCAAGAGTATTGTTCGCAAGTCAAACCTAGTGTTTATCATCTCTGTTGCGTCTACGTACTTTTCTGAAATATTGAATCACAATATTGATACGTTGAGATCTACGATTATTTGGTAATCCGAGTTTCGGTCACATTACGATGAACAACTTTATATGCTGCTAAGGTGAGTTTCATTTGCTCCCTTTTTAATTGCTTTTGCAATCTATATTTTTGGGCTGAGTATACATGCACTTTATTTTAAACGCAATGGATACAAGTACATACTAAATTCTACACCGAGTTTGAACCGAAAATCCCTTAGCTTTGGTAACTAGTAACTGCCAGTTATAAGAACTGGTGGGCGCGAGTAGTAGTATATGGATCCATAGGGCTTGACATCCCCGTCTGTTCTAGGTATAGAAACCCTAGCCTGAACTATTAAACAGACGTATGCTATTTGAGTTTAGTACACGTTGGTTTGCGTGTATTGTACATGTTGGTTGCGTGTATGTTAAAACAGGGGTACCTATTATATAGACGTTAAAGTTTAGTTACCAGGGTGCTCAATCTTGTAGAATATTTTGATAAACGTTTCTGGATGAAACAACTGAAATCTTGTGATCCATCTTTATATACAGATTATGCGAAACATACAAACTATGAACTCACCAACCTTTGTGTTGACACTTGTTAGCATGTTTATTCTCTGGTTCCCTAGAAGTCTTCCGTTGTTTGCTATTATGATATACAAGCTATGTGCATGGAGTCTTACATGGCATATTTTTCAAGAAAACGTTGCATTCACCAATTCATCACCATGTACCTTATTTTGACTGTATTGTCAATGAAAGTACTATTGTAAACTATTATTTATGGTGATTGTCTATATGTAGAAATCATCAGATGTCGAAAACCTTTGATTTAAATATTCATTTATGGTGTACCTTATCAAAAGAATGCAATGTTTACAAAATGTATCATATAGAGGTCAAATACCTCGCAATGAAATCAATGAATGACGTGTTCGTCCATATGGATTTGGAGCGATCGTCACACTTGCTACAAGCGGGTGTTGATCAGTTGAGGAACGATAGGAGGGACGCAGAGGAGGCACGCAAGGCTGCCGAGGCATCTGCGGATGAAATGAAAACTTCCTTGATTGCGAAAAGGAAGAAAAATCAACAGCTGATGGGGACCGTTGATCAGGCCAAGGGTGAAGCGGAGCATTTTCGGGCTGACCTAGACAGGGTTAGCCGAGAGAAGGATGACACGGTAACTGTCCGCGAGCTGGCAGAGGCGGACTTGTTGAAGCTTCGCACCTCCCTCCCCACCATTGTGCAAAAGGTAATGGACTCAGACCCCGTGTCTGTAAAGTTCAATGCCTATGTCGATGCGGTGAAGGAGCATGACCGCAATAAGGTGATGCTCGAGGTGATTAAAGGATGCAACCTTACGCTACCATACCCCCAGATTGTACAGAAATACTTGAAGGAAGGTACAGCTGAGGAGCTCCTTGAAGCTGAGCAGGCCATCCAGTCCATCCATATCCCCTTAATAAATGACTTTGCTGCGGATCCGAACATGCCGCTTGATAGCCTCCTCAAGGAAGAATTTTAAGTTGAACCTTTAACTATTTGCACCGTAAGTCCTATGCTTAGGCAGGCAATTGTAATTATTATTTTTGAGCCGTAAGTCCCGTGTTGGGCCGGTGTTTGGTTGTAATGGTATATTTAAACGTTTATTATATTTGTATCTTTTGCATGCGTCTTTGTAGTATTGTTTGTATATCGTGAATCAAAACAAAATTTATACCACATGCCTATGCGCGTAAGTTAACCAAAACTCACGCGCATACGCGGGTGCTGCGTAAAATAAACCAATACTTTAGCGATTACACCCTTAGTAGTTTAGACTCAAAAGCTACTGCGTTCTTGCTTTGTCATGTGCTAGAGGTGCACTGTAGCTGTATGGTAAGCAATGCAACTAAAAATAAACCAATGCTTTTACGCTTAAGAGTTCATCAAAGAATCCAATGCGAGAGTAAACACGCACAAGCAAACCAATGCTTGTATTTTTAAGTCAACTTAGCAGCCATCTAGTCTGCGTGGCACTTGGTTAGGGAAAACCAATTCCCTTCACCTGCCGTTAGTGTCTAGCGTTGTAACCAAATAGGCTTCTGCCGCACGGGGGCTAGAGGATACCCCTTAAGTAGGCAGGAACCGCATACCAAAAAGAAAGATAAATACAAAAAGAGTATGCGCGAGTAAATATTTTAATTGGCATTAATCATGTTTACAACCGCGATACATCTAAACGGACGGAAATTACATAGGAAAAAATTATTTGCTAAAATATTTGGATTGATCAGGTCCAACCAGCTACATGTAACATTTTTTCAACAATGTCGCGTGCCAAGTGCGTTTCACAGGTTTCCCATCTAATGTCGTGAGATGGTATTCCCCGGTGTTGCTTGCTCCCACTACCTTGTATGGACCTTCCCAACGGGGGCCCAACTTCCCAGTATCTTCCGCATGACTCGCATCACTCTGACGCCAAACTAAGTCCCCGCACTTATAAGAGCGCAAACGCACACGCTGATTATAGTACTTTGTGATTTTCTGTTTATTATTAGCTTCGTTAACCGCCGCAGAGAGTCTGCGTTCTTCCAGCAAATTAAGATTCTCCCGCAAAGCTTCTGAGTTGTTTTATTCATCGAAATTTTGTACAAGGAATGTTGGTACCCCAATTTCTGCGAGTACAACAGCTTCTGATCCATAGACCATACTGAACGGAGTCTCACCAGTGCTTGCTTTGGGTGTTGTTCTATGCGCCCATAATACCTTTGTTAATTTGTCCACCCAACCGATGTGACCATGGCCTAATCTAACCTTAATTCCAGCTACTATATCCCGGTTAGTGACTTCGCACTGGCCATTCTCTTGCGGATGCACCACGGATGTGAAAGTTTGCTTAATATTAAGCTCCGCGCACCAACTGCGAAAAGGATCCTCCACAAACTGCATTCCATTATATCTAACAATTTCGTTTGGTATTCCAAATCGATAGACAATGTCTTCCCAAACAAAATTTCGCACTTTTTTCCCTGAAATTGTTGCCAGCGGTCTTGCTTCTACCCACTTTGTGAAATAATCAATTGCAATAATCAAAAACTTGATGTTTCCTGCATATGCAGAGTATGCGTAAGATACTGATGTAAGTAGCACATGGTAGAAAATAAATGGTTATATTACCTCGGCCTTTTGGAAATGGTCCGACTATGTCAATAGCCCATTTGCAGAATGGCCATGGTGAGGAGACTGGAATCATTGGATGCGCAGGTGCTCTGCTGATAGGTTCATGAATTTGGCAAGACTCGTAGTGCTTAACTATGCGTGCGGTATCTGCATACATGGTAGGCCAATAATAACCCAACCGCATAATCTTTGACACGATAGATCTATGCCCTGAATGAAGAGCGCATGCACCCTCATGCACTTCGCATATAACATCCTCTGATTCGTTTGGACGAATGCACCTTAAATGTGGTCCTAAATAATTCTTTCGATACAGGACACCACCATCGAGGGCATACATTGGTGCCTCGGTGCGAACTTTCCTTGCTTCAACAGAGTCTGTGGGTGTTGTGCCATCCCGCAGGAAAGCAATGATGGGTGTCATCCACGTTGAGCTGGACTCCTCAACAGGTGCCACTAGGGGTATCATAACAATGGATTTCGCGTGTAGTTCTTCTATGAGAACTCTTTTCCCCAGATGATCAAAGGCCAATACAGCCAATTTGCTAAGTGCATCCGCCTTTTTGTTTTGCCCTCGCATTACATGGGAAATTTGAAAAGCCTCGAACCGGTCAGCGAGATTATGAACAAGCGACATGTATTGCTGCATGGCTATGTCATGTGCTTCGAAATCACCACTAACTTGGCTGTATACCAACTTTGAATCCACATAAGCGTGCAACACTTTAACATTTAATTTATGCACAATCCGTATACCTGCTAACAAGGTTTCGTATTCTGCCTCATTGTTTGTAACAGCAGAATTAAACCGCAGCGCATATGTGTGCTCCTCGCCATCCGAGCCAGTTAAAATTATGCCTGCACCCGAGCCAGCGGCGCTCCAAGCACCATCGGTGTATAACTCCCATGGTGTTAAAATTGGTGCGGGTATATCCTGATGTTCGGCTGATGTTAGCAGGTATATCCTGATGTTCGGAGAAAAATTTATTTCGTGCTCTCCTAATTCAACTGCCCATTTAGCCATTCGTCCAGAAATCTCAGGCTTATACAGCACCTGAAAGAAAATGATTGCGTTAGTCAATGCGGAATTCCCAGAAATTGCTGCAAAGTAAGTAGTTACCAACCTGTTTGATCGGCTGATCAGTTAGAACTACAACTGGGTGCGCCTGAAAGTACCGACGTAAACGTCGCGCTGTGTGAAATAGCGCATACACTAGCTTCTCAATTGGTGAATAGTTTACTTCACTTGCTGTAAGCGTCTTGCTTACGAAGTAGACCGGCACTTGCGTCTGAGAACACCTCAGCATTATTTGACCACGAAATAAATAATTCACATGTATAAATAAAATAGAATGCCTTACCTTTCCGCGATCTGCGATAACGACCGAGCTGACAGCTTCTTTGGACGCCGTAAGGTACAGCTTAAGCGTTTCGCCTGCTGTTGGCACAGTGAGTGTTGGTAATTTAGCAAGCACCTTCTTCATATCTTGAAAAGCTGATTCCACTTCCTGAGTCCATACAAAGTCTTTCTTCTTTAAACAATTCTTCAAAGTATTGAAGAACGGTAACTGTTATTCCGCAGCTTTTGACAAGAACCGTGTGATTGCCGTGAGCTTCCCAGTTAGACTCTGCACATCCTTCTTTGTCTTTGGAGATGGTAAACTGTCAATGGCTTCAATCTTTTTGGGATTTGCCTTGATTCCACACGTCGTCACCATATGACCTAGAAACTTGGCTTCCTCTTCCCCAAAACTACATTTGAGCGGGTTAAGCTTCATGTTGATCCCGCGTAAAGACGCAAACGTTTCTAGGACATCCGCAAGCATTTCCTCTCCGGTATTACTTTTAATTACCAAATCGTCAACATACGCTTCAAGGTTTCTCCCAATTTGGTGCTTGAAGGCTGCGTCAATTACGCGCTGATAGGTAGCTCCTGCGTTTTTTAATCCGAAAGGCATCTTAGTATAACAATAAATACCCTGCGACGTATGAAAAGCAGTTTTATCCTCATCTTCTTCAGCCATGAGGATTTGGTGATAACCCTTATACGTATCCAGGAAACACTTATATCGAAAACTTGATAACGATTCCACCTTCCAGTCAATCTTCGGTAGGGGGTAGTTATCTTTAGGACACGCCTTGTTAATGTCCTTAAAATCAACGCACATCCGCCAGTTACCATCAGCCTATTTCACCAACACGGGGTTAGCAACCCATATCTGGTACCGCACTTCCCGCAAAATGTTTGCTCTGACTAGGTTGTCAACTTCTGCACATAACCAATCACTGCGCTCAAGGGCCATGTGCCGCTTCTTCTGCCTAATGGGTGTGAGTGACGGATTAACTTTCAACCTATGTTCCGCAATATCCCGCGGGACCCCCGTCATGTCTGATTCCTACCATGCGAACACGTCTGCGTTAGCGGACAATATACCGTGCAACTTAGCCTTAGTTTCAGCTGACAAGCCTGCACCAATTTTGATTCGCTTGTCCGGATGCAAGCGGTTAGCTATGACTGCACTGCTTTTAAGCTGTTCTCCTATGCTGTGAATGCTTACATGCACAACTGAACCACATAACTCGGTTGCTTGATGTGACGCAATTGTAGCAATTCCACCCATGGTAGGAAACTTGATCTAGCCATGCACTATTGAGGGTATAATGTTAAAACGCCGTATGAAATTTCTCCCCTGAAGTGCATTATAGCGTGAAGTCGAACGGACCACATAAAAGTCAATTAACTCGCTTCTAACCAACTGCGGATTCTTGTCATCCGCAAGTTCTACTACAAGCTCTATGCGGCCAAGCGGCCACGAGCTTTCCCCAGAGAATCCTGATACCGTAATATCGGGCTGGCGTAACTGCGCTTTGACTTCTGCGGGAAGAAAATGATAGCAATGTTCGTACATAATGTCGACACCACTGTCGGTATCAACATGCATGCGTTTGATCTGTATACCGTGATCAGGAATGCGACACTTGATGATGATAGGTTTGTTAGATGTGTCGATCGACATTACAGGAGGGAATAAAATTGGTACGTGTTCCCAATCCTGGTAGTCGTTGTATTTTCTTCGCTGACCAACTTTGTCTGCGTCAACCATATTGATGGTTACTTCGGCGCTTTTAGCTTTATCTGTTTTTTTTGCCATGCGAACGTTTTGGCTTTTGAACTCTCTTCCGCGGCCTTTCCCTTATCTTTCTTTGGCGACTTGAGGTGACCTAATTTTCCTGCGCGTAGCACTTCCAGCACTCTCCCCATTAAATTTTTACACCGATTGGTGTCATGGCCGTGATCGTCATGGAACTCGCAGTATTTTGTTTTATCCCGTTTGCCAAATTCTATAAGCGGAGTTGGAACCACAAAGGTTGCGCATACTGGTTCGGTTGCCAAAATTTCTTTTGGTGTTTTAGACAAGCTTTTGAGCAGTGCATAATTCTGATTATTAATACCGCGCTGATTATTGTTTCGAAAACCACCGCTTGCTCGCCCTTTATTATTTCATATAGGACCACCACTAGGGTATCTTTCGCGAAAGCTGTTACCATGATTTTGATCGCGCGAACGATCATCATCGTCTTTTCTTTCGTTACGTGAGCTAGCTGTTGGAATATCATTATCTTCGCCACTCCGCATATAATCATTGCATTCATTAAGCACTTCAGTATAAGTTGTTGGCACTGTATGGCACAGACGCCTTACCAGCGTTGGATGACGCTATGTACTTATACTATGTATCAGCCAGGAAATCTGCTATTCTGGCTTTAGGTCCGGTATGCTCAAGCACTCATTAGTATATCTCGTGAGAAATTCTCCCAAAGATTCCTTGGGTTTCTGCACAATATCGTGACATTTAATGTGAGTGCGTTTACGCGGCCTTTGATTTTGATACTGCAGCAAGGACTTCGTACGCAAATCCATGAACCCGGATATACTACCTGCTGGAAGTTTATTGAACCATTCATGCGCAATGCCCTGCAACGTCATGGGAAATATCTGACATGCAACTGGATCAACCCACCCTTGGGTGCGCATCGCACCTTCAAAACGCTGCAGGAAATCATCTGGGTCAATCAAGCCATTGTAGGTACCTAACGTGTGAGGTATCTTTGGTGCTGATGGAAACGGATACACAGTTATATGCGGAGGAAACTTGTCAAAAGTTGTTGGTAGCTCAAAGGGCGGTTTAACAGGATCCCCTTTGAGTCCTGCGAAGAAATGCTTCATCATATCCTGAACAAAATCAGGTTGTGAAAATAAGTGGACCATGTCAGGAGGTGCCGCCTGCATAAATTGGCTTGCGAGATTCGCCTGCCCCTGAATATTTTGCCAAGGTTGCCCCAGCGTCTGCGGATATAACCAAGGCTACTGCGTTGGAAATGAAGGCAGGCTTAACGGCGCATAGTATACGGTAACTGAAAAGGTGCCGAAACCTGTGGCGCAGATGCCTGCGAGACCTGAGGATATGCCGTTATAAGCCCAACCGTATGTGCAGTGCTTTGCTGTTCTGCGGTTATCGGCGTTCAATGAGAATTGGCGTCTGGAATGACACCGAACCCCCAACTATTAAGTAATGCCTGCGGGGTTAGAAACTATGAAATTAGGCACGACGGCTGCCAAGGCTGCAGTGGTGTAAAAGACGAATTTTGCTAACAACCCTGCGTCTGCAGAGGGATTGAAACCGTGGTGCTGTAAATAGGCACCTGGCCGCAGCATACTACATGCGGACCTATCATCTTGCCACTAGTGCCTGCAAAGATAACTCTTGGATCCACTGCAGAAAAATCTAGCCGCGTGATTGTGACCGGCGAGTTTGCCCTTGGCGGTGTAATTCCACCCGGGAATATCGGTTTATACCTTTGGAATGGTTTACCGGACACGGGTGGAGGGTAAGGCGTGTATCCCGCCCCCGTAGTTATAGCTTGCGTTGGCTGATTACCAGACAGCGTATTCTGGTTGTCCGTTTGAGTACGTTCCGATGATTCCCCGGAAGTCATGATTCTGTTAAAGAAACAAAAAATTCGAGAATTTTGTGAGTAATGAGCTCTATAATTCAAAACTTTAAAAGAAAAAACAATTAAACACGTCTTGAATTAGTTCAGCTCTCAATGAAAGCACCACTTGATCGTACATATATTTTCCAAGGAGTCAATATGCATATTCAATACGTTTTAAAGGGGTTTAAGGATCTTAGAACTTAGCTCTCCGGTCTGGCTACCATGAATAACCCTGGCCAGCATGATGATGCCAGCGGGGTGGCTAGGTGATTAAGTCCACCTTCGATGACGGTCGTCGATCGAAGGCCCAAATAAGGCTGTAGGAAACCGTCAAGAGTGACTAACCTGTTAACGTTTGGTGAATGATGATAATGATTACGTATTGTAAGCCTACGTAAAGTGTGATGTCCCTTGGAATGATAATTAGGGTTAGTATATATAGGCCAACCCTAATTCAAGAACCATCCAAGATAATGGTAATCTCTTTCGTAACAAACTCCCTTGAATCTCAGATGTATTTATGGAAAATATATCAACTTGGTGACCAAGTAACCGCCGCACCGGGAACAAAGGTATTCAACACAACACCGCATGCCGCATACCGCATATAAAGTATGTGCATACGCACACTGGCATTTGCCCGCACGCGTATAGTATGCGCATGCGGGATGCGGTGTCATTAAATACTAAACTAAGTCAATTTTGATTGATTTGACCTACTTATGACCGATTTTAACAGAATTTCTGACTTTTGACTGGCGTTGACCCAATGTTTACTACATTTGACCTGACTTTTAACCGTTGACCGATTTATAAGAAAACGGGATGGGGTTGAAACGGTGACTAAACCAAAACGCCGCAACGGTCGTCGCAACAGACGTAACGAACGCCGTTTACAACAGTGCCATTAGGTACCTTAGAAACCAAGTAGAAAAAGTTGGAGCTGAAATCGTTAGTTATAAAAGGAGCTCATGTGATTCATTCCAGCTTGCACCAATCAATACACTTTAAGTATTTAATTATTTATTTCTTTCTTTCCACTTGTCTGAAAGACTCAAGTAACAAAACGCCAATCTAATGGTAACATCACTTCACCATTATAGTAAATTCCTAAGACATTCTTTATTCATTATTCACCTCATCACTTTTTTTTTCAACTACAGGAAAAACTGAAAAATACACAGAAGAAACAAAACACCGAAGACCCACATCTCGACAACCCATTGTGTCTGTCTCTTTTTTTAATAGCGATTGGTATCACCCGAGGGGGACTAAACCACCCGTTACGATCATCTCCCATTTTGACTATGCCGATGTAGCGATAATAACCCCGCCCCCATCGCTACCCCGGAGGAAATCTTGAAACCGATCCAAGGGCACAGCCAAGTAAAAACCCCCTCCCATTTACCCCCCCCCCCCCCCCCCCCCCCCGCAAACATATGGGAAAGGTGACATGAGTGGATACTTCATGACAGGGATGAAATTGTGTTTTTAATATGTAACCAAGGGGGGTCGAACTCCTGACCTCCCTTAAAGGAGGCTAGCCACCAACCGCTGGACCACTTAGCACGGCTAACATTCTTTCTAAAGTTGACAATTGTTCTAGTTTGAGTTATGGTCATGCAAAAGAAGTTTATGATAATAACAATAACCAAAAATCGGGTGCAAAGTTGCATCAACTACTAGATGCTAGCCCATGTGTTGATGCTGTTGCTGCAAACTAATAATAATAAACTAGTTGTGGAACCCTCGCTTCACGTCGGGGGTTTAGTTTTCAATGTATTTTATTGCGTTTAGTTTGTAAAATTATTTTGTAGCTATCGGTGATGTCGTTGAAATGCAACTCGAGTAGAACTAAAAGCTATAACCCATCAAAGATTTAAATGTTATTTTAAATTAATAACTAGCTTAAGACCCACAGAATCGCGGGTTTATGCAATAAAGTTGTGAAGTATATAATTTTTTGTGTTTGGTCTTGTAAGAAATTGTTAGAAACTACGTATAAAACAATTAAGTTATAGTAGTAGTAGTGTTACATGACTTAATCAATGCATGTTTATTGAACCGAAAACAATACATATAAAATAAAAAATGAAAGACTAACACAATAAAAAAAAGTTTACTTTGTACGTATAATGTTAGTGGATTAGAAACAAAACAGTCTTAGAAATAATGATGTATTAATATTATAAAAGCCAAATCAAACAAAGTTGTAAACCATAATGTCATAAAAAGTGTTACAAATAATGGTGTACTAAAGGTAACATCGAGTAGTTCTAGCCTGCAACAAATAAAAAATCAATAACTTTATGAAAATTCCATAAAATAAGTAGTTTTAGCCTGCAACAAATAAAAACCAATATCTTTATAACAGCGAGTAGTTATTAGCTACCTATGCAGTTTAATCCATATGATTGTGGCCATATATCAATGGTGTTTATTTCATTTGTTCTCTTATTTCAAGTGATCGATGATGGACTTAAGTCAATAAGGACAGAATGTGAACCCGAGTTTGTCAATTCTAAAAGGCTACTAAACTATTCTCATGTGATGTGGGGGTACTAATTTAAACCCATTTTTTTGAAAAAAAATATTACCTTGTGCTATCTATTTTCTTCTAACGGGTCAGATAGGACGTGCGAGTCAAAAGTAACCCAAATTGTAATTTAAATGCTTACAACCTGTGAAACCCCTAAATTTATACGACTTAATTTGATTATACAGTAGCATACAGGTAATCATATTAAATACATTTAATTTACTATGGAGTTCTAGATGAGAGGGACCGATATTGTTTGTTGTCTCTATGGATGAAACCAAATACACTCTGACCCATTAAGAATTACCCGTATGTGATAAACTTGTTTCAGCCCTATACCCTTACCACCTCGAATGCTTGTTTCCTGAGTTGTATTTACTTCATAGCATATATTGTTTTTCGTTTGTATTCAAATGATAATAATCAATTATAGTTACAGTTATTATTTTCTATCATGATAATAGGTGCCAAATTTTTTTCGATATGGCTGAGAAATATAACAATACTTTATACAATACAGGAAGTTAGAATACATACCTCATCAAGATCACTTAATGAACCGATAGATGTTGCAAACGCTTCTTGATCATATCTATCACCTTTAATTCTCTATGTCATATGGTCCTTCATATTTGCAAACTACACAAGTGACCATATCATCATTCCTTCCTATCACTTTTAATTCTTTATGTCTTCTTGTCTTGATACTTCCTAACCTCACAATTAACCTACAAACTAAGAACCTAGAATAGGTGGATCCAGAACCCTTGATACAATTTAAGGAAACCATCAATATACCATAGTACGACATATGCATATGTAAAAAATATTCACAATCATAAGTGTCGAGTGACTTGTATCCAAAAATCTGCACAATCAACCTTTTCCAACTTTGAAAAAAAAAGAAAAAAAATTGCTAAAGCACAGTATGACATATGCAATGATATCATAGTGGTTTGTCTGACTATCCTCTAAATGTAAAAGAACTATATGAGTTTGCAAAATAAAAGAAAGATAGCTGCAATGGTATCATAGTGGTCAGATTAATAAGAAATTTATGGGAAAGAAGGGAACATGGAAGACAAGTTTAAGCTAGGTATATCAACAATCATATAGTGACTACATAACTTAATTATAAAGAATCTACCTCTAATGGTTTAAAAATCATTAGTATGTAGACAACAAAGGATGAGAGACCTTTAACAAATAATTAGTTGTATTGTGAGAAGAGGTGGAAAGTTGGGTCAGACTGACAAGTTAGGTAATGCCCAAACGGGCACAATGAGTTTGAGTTGAAACATTACATTCTTTAGTACAGGTCATAATATATTATACTTTAATACACCTCGAATGCACGACAAAACCAATAACACCAGTATATATTATCCCCAAACTAACTGGAGCATGACCAATATTTTGCAAACCCCAAAATAGAAAATACATATACCTGTAAGACCAACATGTTCTTTATAGTGAGGTTTTTTATAGCTAAAAGGCAAAAGTGTTAACACGTATCTGTTTCATATGATCCCAAACTCCAATTACAATGAGTTTTAACAGGTTCATTATAGTAATTGTGTATTAGACCCGCCCATTTTACCTCTTTCACTATCCTGATCGTACCCATTATACAAATGCCAAAATTCAGGTAATATAGGTATCATCTAAACACTTTGAATGGCATATCATCTATACCCATCTACATATACATATTCAAATATAAACAGAAATGTATACCTTTTTATACAAAACATCCATCAATTTTAACAAAGCTGGCCAGCACTAGGTAACAATGTGATCAATTTATCTTTTTTCAGGTCTAAGGGACCCAAAACACCGTTAATAGGATTCACACAACAGCAGCACACTCGTTCTGGCCATCAAGTGCCTGGACGTAAATGTTAGGTATATTAGTAACATTTCAAATGAAATACTACTAAATACATGTTTGTTAAATAAATATGAGAAAGAAGGTGTTGCACTGCAACCTCATCATCCATGAGAATAAGTTATATAAGCTGAAACTCCTTTCCCTTTCCAAAAAACATTCTAATGCCTACAACAAAGGACGTAACTTTAATTGTCAACTTCACTTCACTCGAAATTCTTCGTTAGTCAGATAGATCCTTCAAATAAGTTTCACATATAAAAAGGTAAGACAAACATACCTACTGAAATGTCCCGATCATATTGATTATAAACGTTCCATATTAATTGATTTCGTCGCGAGGTTTTGACCTCTATATAAGACGTTTTTCAAAGACTGCATTCATTTTTAAAACAACCATAACCTTTATTTTATCGATAAAAGTTTAAAAGCATTACGTATATTATCAAATAATGATAATCTAAAATATACCGTTTACACACGACCATTACATAATGGTTTACAATAAGAATATATTACATCAAAAATAAGTTTCTTGAATGCAGTTTTTATATAATATCATACAAGCATGGACTCCAAATCTTGTCCTTATTTTAGTATGCAACAGCGGAAGCTCTTAATAATCACCTGAGAATAAACATGCTTAAAACATCAACAAAAATGTTGGTGAGTTATAGGTTTAACCTATATATTATCAAATCATAATAATAGACCACAAGATTTCATATTTCAATAAACATCCCATACATAGAGATAAAAATCATTCATATGGTGAACACCTGGTAACCGACATTAACAAGATGCATACATAAGAATATCCCCATCATTCCGGGACACCCTTCGGATATGATATAAATTTCGAAGTACTAAAACATCCGGTACTTTGGATGGGGTTTTTTAGGCCCAATAGATCTATCTTTAGGATTCGTGTCAATTAGGGTGTCTGTTCCCTGATTCTTAGATTACCAGACTTAATAAAAAGGGGCATATTCGATTTCGATAATTCAACCATAGAATGTAGTTTCACGTACTTGTATCTATTTTGTAAATCATTTATAAAACCTGCATGTATTCTCATCCCAAAAATATTAGATTTTAAAAGTGGGACTATAACTCACTTTCACAGATTTTTACTTCGTCGGGAAGTAAGACTTGACCACTGGTCGATTCACGAACCTATAACAAATATGTACATATATATCAAAGTATGTTCAAAATATATTTTCAACATTTTTAATACATTTTACTGTTTTAAGTTTATTAAGTCAGCTGTCCTTGTTAGTAACCTACAATTAGTTATCCATAATTAGATGTATAGAAATAAATCGATATATATTATCTTGAATCAATCCACGACCCAGTGTATACACGTCTCAAGATAGATCACAACTCAAACTATATATATTTTTGGAATTAACCTCAACGCTGTATAGCTAACTCCAACATTACTGTATATAGGGTGTCTATGGTTGTTCCAAATAATATATATAGATGGGTCGATATGATATGTCAAAACATTTGCATACGTGTCTATGGTATTCCAAGATTACATAATATATTAGAATACATGTATAATACAATATAAGTTAGCTAGGATATGATTAATATAGATTTGTTACCAACTTTCATGTAGCTACAATAAGCAAAAATAACCAATCTTGTTTTACCCATAACTTCTTCATTTTAAATCCGTTTTGAGTGAATCAAATTGCTATGGTTTCATATTGAACTTTATGAATCTATATAGAAAAAGTATAAGTTTATAGTCGGAATTACAGGTTACAAGTCGTTTTTGTAAAGGTAGTCATTTCAGTCGAAAGAACGACGTCTAGATGACCATTTTGGAAAACATACTTCCACTTTGAGTTTAACCATGATTTTTGGATATAGTTTCATGTTCATAAGAAAAATCATTTTCCCAGAAGAACAACTTTTAAATCAAAGTTTATCATAGTTTTTAATTATCCAAATCAAAACAGCCCCCGGTTTCACTATGACGGCGTATATCCGATTTTATGGTTTTCATCTTGTTTCCAGGTTTTAAATCATTAAGTTAGCATATCATATAGATATAGAACATGTGTTTAGTTGATTTTAAAAGTTAATTTAGAAGGATTAACTTTTGTTTGCGAACAAGTTTAGAATTAACTAAACTATGTTCTAGTGATTACAAGTTTAAACCTTCGAATAAGATAGCTTTATATGTATGAATCGAATGATGTTATGAACATCATTACTACCTCAAGTTTTCTGGATAATACTAC
Source organism: Rutidosis leptorrhynchoides (assembly GCF_046630445.1). NCBI lineage: Eukaryota > Viridiplantae > Streptophyta > Magnoliopsida > Asterales > Asteraceae > Rutidosis > Rutidosis leptorrhynchoides. The sequence continues at coordinate 169,879,822 of NC_092338.1, read as the reverse complement.
TGGAAATGAGAAAAATTGATCTAGCTTCAAAGGATCCTTGGATGGCTTGAAAGTTCTTAAAACAGAATCATGACACGAAAACAGTTCAAGTAAGATTTTCACTCGAAATAAGATTGTTATAGTTGTAGAAATTGAATCAAAGTTTGAATATGAATATTACCTTGAATTAGAAAGATAACCTACTGTAAATAACAAAGGTTCCTTGATCTTAGATGATTACTTGGAATGGATTAGAAAGCTTGGAAGTAGACTTGCAAACTTGGAAGTATTCTTGATTTTTATGAAATTATACTAATGGAATTTATGAAGAACACTTAGAACTTGAAGATAGAACTTGAGAGAGATCTCTTAGATGAAGAAAATTGAAGAATAAAAGTGTCTGTAGGTGTTTCTGGTCGTTGATATATGGATTCGATATAAAGGATGTGTAATTTTGTTTTCATGTAAATAAGTCATGAATGATTACTCATATTTTTGTAATTTTATGAGATATTTCATGCTAGTTGCCAAATGATGGTTCCCACATGTGTTAGGTGACTCACATGGGCTGCTAAGAGCTGATCATTGGAGTGTATATACCAATAGTACATACATCTAAAAGCTGTGTATTGTACGAGTACGAATACGGGTGTATACGAGTAGAATTCTTGATGAAACTGAACGAGGATGTAATTGTAAGAATTTTTTGTTAAGTAGAAGTATTTTGATATGTGTCTTGAAGTCTTTCAAAAGTGTAAGAATACATATCAAAACACAACATGTATATACATTCTAATGGATTCGTTAAGTCTTCGTTAGTCGTTACATGTAAGTGTTGTTTTGAAACCTTTAAGTTAACGATCTCAATTAATGTTGTTAACCCAATGTTTATTATATCAAATGAGATGTTAAATTATTATATTATCATGATATTATGATGTATGAATATCTCTTAATATGATATATACATTAAAATATCGTTACAACGATAATCGTTACATATAAGTCTCGTTCCGTAATTCTTGGGTTAGTAGTCTTGTTTTTACATATGTAGTTCATTGTTAACACACTTTATGATATATTTAAATATCATTTTATCATGTTAAATATAGTGTATCAATATCTTAATATGATACATATGTATTTAGTAGACGTTATCATAACGATAATCGTTATATATATCATTTCGAGTTTCTTAACTTAGTAATCTCATTTCTTATGTATATCACACATTGTTAATATACCTAGTGCAATACTTACTCATCATAATCTTATGTCAACCATATATATATGTCTATATATATACCACAACATGTAGTTTTTACAATTTTGTAACGTTCGTGAATCGCCGGTCAACATGGGTGATCATTTGTCTATATGAAACTTATTTCATTTAATCAAGTTTTAACAAGTTTGATTGCTTAACACGTTAGAAACATTTAGTCATGTAAATATCAATCTCAATTAATATATATAAACATGGAAAAGTGCGGGTCACTACAGTACCTACCCGTTAAATAAATTTCTTCCCGAAATTTTAAGCTGTTGAAGGTGTTGACGAATCTTCTGGAAATAGATGCGGATATTTCTTCTTCATCTGATCTTCATGCTCCCAGGTGAACTTGGGTCCTCTACGAGCATTTCATCGAATCTTAACAATCGGTATCTTATTTTGCTTAAGTCTCTTAACCTCACGATCCATTATTTCGACGGGTTCTTCAATGAATTGAAGTTTTTCATTGATTTGGATTTCGTCCAACGGAATAGTGAGATCTTCTTTAGCAAAACATTTCTTCAAATTTGAGACGTAGAATGCGTTATATACAGCCGCGAGTTGTTGAGGTAGCTCCAGTTGGTAAGCTACTGGTCCAGCACGATCTATAATCTTGAATGGTCCAATGTACCTTGGATTTAGTTTCCCCTGTTTACCAAATCGAACAACGCCTTTCCAAGGTGAAACCTTAAGCATGACCATTTCTCCAATTTCAAACACTATATCTTTTCTTTTACTGTCCGCGTAGCTCTTTTGTCGACTTTGGGCGGTTTTCAATCGTTGTTGAATTTGGATGATTTTCTCGATAGTTTCTTGTATTATCTCCGGACCCGTAATCTGTCTATCCCCCACTTCATTCCAACAAATCGGAGACCTGCACTTTCTACCATAAAGTGCCTCAAATGGCACCATCTCAATACTAGAATGATAACTGTTGTTGTAGGAAAATTCTGCTAACGGTAGGTGTCAATCCCAACTGTTTCCGAAATCAATAACACATGCTCGTAGCATGTCTTCAAGCGTTTGTATCATCCTTTCGCTCTACCCATCAGTTTGTGGATGATAGGCAGTACTCATGTTTAGACGAGTTCCTAATGCTTGCTGTAATGTCTGCCAGAATCTTGAAATAAATCTGCCATCCCTATCAGAGATAATAGAGATTGATATTCCATGTCTGGAGATGACTTCCTTCAAATACAGTCGTGCTAACTTCTCCATCTTGTCATCTTCTCTTATTGGCAGGAAGTGTGCTGATTTGGTGAGACGATCAACTATTACCCAAATAGCATCAAAACCACTTGCAGTCCTTGGCAAATTAGTGATGAAATCCATGGTAATGTTTTCCCATTTCCATTCCGGGATTTCGGGTTGTTGAAGTAGGCCTGATCGTTTCTGATGCTCCGCTTTGACCTTAGAACACGTAAAACATTCCCCTACGTATTTAGCAACATCGGCTTTCATACCTGGCCACCAAAAATGTTTCTTGAGATCCTTGTACATCTTCCCCGTTCCAGGATGTATTGAGTATCTGTTTTTATGAGCTTCTCTAAGTACCATTTCTCTCATATCTCCAAATTTTGGTACCCAAATTCTTTCAGCCTGATAATGCTAAAAACGAACATATATTTCATAGCATTATTCCTCAAGAAAGACAAGCTTTTAGTTGCAATTGTTCTATTTACAAGTGATAATCGTTTAAATAATAAAAGGTGAAGACAAAAGACAGATTCGACGAATTGAAGACGCAAACGACCAAAAAGCTCAAAAGAACAAAAGACAATCAAAAAGGTTCCAATTATTGATAAGAAACGTCTCGAAATTACAAGAGTACAAGATTCAAAACGCAAAGTACAAAATATAAAATTGTACGCAAGGACGTTCGAAAATCCGGAACTGGGACCAGAGTCAACTCTTAACGCTCGACGCAACGGACTAAAAATTACAAGTTAACTATGTATATAAATATAATATAATATATAATTAATTATATTAATTATATATATATTATATTTATATATAAAAAACCGTCGGCAGAGAAACTCCAAGGGTGTGAGCTGTAAATACATTCTCCGCGACTCGCGGAGTTTGAAGAGGCTTTTGCCGCGAGTCGCGGAGCCCCAAATTTCAACTCTGGCTATAAAGCAAACCGAATTCTGATCAAAATTTCATATTCTATTTTCTCTCTTCTCTATCTATACGATATATATATATATATAATTTATATTTTAATTTTAATTTTAATTATAATTCTAATAATAAGGGTATGTTAGCGAATGTTGTAAGGGTGTAAGTCGAAATTCTGTCCGTGTAACGCTATGCTATTTTTAATCATTGTAAGTTATGTTCAACCTTTTTACATTAATGTCTCGTAGCTAAGTTATTATTATGCTTATTTAAAACGAAGTAATCATGATGTTGGGCTAATTACTAAAATTGGGTAATTGGGCTTTGTACCATAATTGGGGTTTGGACAAAAGAACGACACTTGTGGAAATTAGACTATGGGCTATTAATGGGCTTTATATTTGTTTAACTAAATGATAGTTTGTTAATGTTAATATAAAGATTTACAATTGGGCGTCCCTATAAATTACCATATACACTCGATCGGACACGATGGGCGGGGTATTTATATGTACGAATAATCGTTCATTTAACCGGACACGGGAATGGATTAATAGCCACTAGAATAATTAAAACAGGGGTGAAATTACATTCAAGGGTAATTGGTGTAATTGTTAACAAAGTAGTAAAACCTTGGTTTACACGCAGTCGATAACCTGGTGTATTCATTAAACAAAGTATTAAAACCTTGTTACAATTCGAATCCCCAATTAGTTGGAATATTTAACTTCGGGTATAAGAATAATTTGATGAGGACACTCGCACTTTATATTTATGATTGATGGACTGTTATGGACAAAAACCAGACGGACATATTAAATAATCCAGGACAAAGGACAATTAACCCATGGGCATAAAACTAAAATCAACACGTCAAACATCATGATTACGGAAGTTTAAATAAGCATAATTCTTTTATTTCATATTTAATTTCCTTTATTTTATATTTAATTGCACTTCTAATTATCGCACTTTTATTTATTGTTATTTAATCGCACTTTTAATTATCGTACTTTTTAATTATCGTAAGTTTATTTTATCGCACTTTTATTATTCGCAATTTCATTATCGTTATTTACTTTACGCTTTAAATTAAGTCTTTTATTTATTTAATATTTTACATTAGGTTTTAACTGCGACTAAAGTCTTAAAATCGACAAACCGGTCATTAAACGGTAAAAACCCCCCTTTATAATAATAATATTACTTATATATATATTTGTATTTTTATAAAAGTAAACTAATATAGCGTTGAGCTTTGTTTAAAGATTTCCCTGTGGAACGAACCGGACTTACTAAAAACTACACTACTGTACGATTAGGTACACTGCCTATAAGTGTTGTAGCAAGGTTTAAGTATATCCATTCTATAAATAAATAAATATCTTGTGTAAAATTGTATCGTATTTAATAGTGTTTTCTGCTAAAATTAATAACTATTTTATATACACCTCGCATAACATCAAGTAATTTTTGGCGCCGCTGCCGGGGAACACTCTTAAAAGCCGGCAGCGCAACGCTAATATATATAAAAAAAAAGATTTTTAACTTACTTCTATTAAAAATTCGTTTTTGTAAAAATACGTTTTAATTATTCAAAAATATAAAAAGAAAAACAAAAATATAAGTTTTTTTTTTTTTTAAGATTTTGTTAAATATTTAAGTTTTATAAGTTTCTTTATTTTTATTTTAGTTTATAAAAATATAAGTTTAATTTTAATATCTTTTATTTATATAAAAACAGAAAACAGAAAATAAAAAAAAAATAAATAAAGAAAAACGCGTAAAAATTCAAATCTGTCAGCTGAATTCTGGAACCCCGCGACTCGCGGGGTTTGAAGCATAAAATACCGCGACTCGCGGAGGGTATCTGACAGGCGACAGGAAGCCCTAATTCAGCATTAATTACGGTTTATTATTAATTATAATTATTATTTAAACCTAATTTTTATTATTATTATTATTAGTTGTATTTTTATTTTTACTTTTTATTTAATTTATGTATTTAGTATTAATTAGTTTTATTAAATTATAAAATTAGTAGTTTTATTAAAAAAATAATATAAAAATAATATTTTTATAAAAATTGTACTTTTTACAACTTTTTGTAAATTTTTATATTTTGTCCCTTTTTAATCGTTGTAGCGTAATATTTGTATTTTTAGCTCATATTTAATTTTAAACTTAGTTTTTGCTATAGTTATTTTTACTCCTAGATTTTTAGGCTTTGCCGTAGAATTCCTTAAGTGCTTTTTCTTTAGACTAAGATTTAGGTGCTTTAGAATTTTGCGACGCCTTTTTAAGTTTTAGTTTCTTTTTAAGTTATTTCCATTTGGGATTTAGTTTTTCCTGTAAGCTTTAATATTTTTAGACACCTTTTACTATGTACCAATTATCACTCCAATTAGTAATTTCAATTTGCGATTATAATTTTAAGTTAGTTGTAGTAATAAGGTTAGGTTAGTCAAGTATTTTTAAGTTTTTATAAGTTTCTTTTATTTTTCCGTCACCTTTTATTTTTCAACCATTTTTTCTTTTTCAACCTTTTTCGACGAACTCTTTTTCTCTCTTATTTCTCACCATTCTAGTTTTTAGGACTTAGAATTTTTTCTACTTCTTATCTAAATTTCTTAAAATTACGAAAATTTATTTTAAGTGGTTAAATTAATAGACATCAAAATTTTCTGGTTCGTAGTAATAGTTGGATTTGTACGTGGACCGGGTTATTGGAGCCAAACAGTCCTCAATTATATTGAGACCAAACGAATCCTGCCCCTCTGCTGCATCTTTTGGCAATTCAAAACGTGGGCAAAATCAGAAAAGTCTATTGATTGGATAACTTATTATAATTTTTCTTTCCTTTTAAAAACTAATAGGATATTCAGTGAATGCACCGAGCAAGACGTTCATCACCTTTTGTACGTTCACCACCTGTAACTAGATCAAGACATTTAGCAAATATAACCGCCGTTGATTTTTCTTTAGAATCGTCATCCAGTCGACCAAGTACTTCAGTTCAAATTTCCGATAATCCATTTTTTGAACCCAACCTCACAATTGAGAATCCGGAGAATATTCAGGAACGGTTCGTAGATCCTGAACCACTAAACTTTCCTCCGGAACCACCAAGCATTCAAACAGAGATTGTTGAGGAACGAACCATTAAATCAGAATCATCTAGTGATACCGATTCAACAAATTCAATTATGGAGAATCTGGAACCTTTAAGTATGGAAGACCGAATGAGAGCTAAACGCACTGGCCAAGGTCACGCAATTACTCATCCAGACATTAATGCGCCAGATTATGAAATCAAAGGACAAATTCTACACATGGTGACTAATCAATGCCAATTTAGTGGTGCGCCGAAGGAAGATCCAAATGAACATCTACGTACCTTTAATAGAATCTGCACACTATTTAAAATACGAGAAGTGGAGGATGAACAGATATATCTCATGTTATTTCCCTGGACTTTAAAGGGAGAAGCCAAAGATTGGTTGGAATCGTTACCTGAAGGGGCGATCGATACATGGGACGTTTTAATTGACAAATTTCTTAAACAATTCTTTCCTGCATCTAAAGCCGTAAGACTTCAAGCAGAAATTGTTACGTTCACACAGAAGCCAAATGAAACTCTATATGAGGCGTGGACAAGATATGGAAAGTTGTTAAGAGGATGTCCGCAACATGGTTTAGACACCTGTCAAATAGTACAAATATTCTACCGAGGATGCGACATCACTACAAGAAAAGACATAGATATAGCAGCTGGTGGTTCTATTATGAAGAAAACCGAAACTGATGCTTACAAAATTATTGATAATACTGCTTCCCACTCACATGAGTGGCATCAAGAAAAAGACATCGTTAGATCATCTAAAGCAGCTAGAGCCGATTCTAGCCATGACTTAGATTCCATTTCCGCAAAGATAGATGCTGTGGAAAGACGAATGGAAAAGATGACTAAGGATATTCACTCAATACGAATTAGTTGTGAGCAGTGTGGAGGACCACATTTGACAAAAGATTGTCTCAGTATTGAATTAACAATGGAACAAAGAGAGAATATTTCATACATAAACCAAAGGCCTGGAAATAATTATCAGAATAATTATCAACCGCCAAGACCGATTTACAATCAAAACCAGAATTATAACCGAAATATTCCATACAACAACCAACAAGGTCCTAGCAATCAACAAGTATCCAATAACACTTACAATCAGCAAAGACCGAATTTTCAAAACAAACCACCACAACAAACCGATGATAAAAAGCCGAATTTAGAAGATATGATGACGAAGCTAGTTGAAACTCAAACGCAGTTTTTCACATCTCAAAAACAAACCAATGAACAAAATGCTCAAGCATTTAGAAATCAACAAGCTTCTATTCAAAATCTGGAACAAGAAGTGAGTAACCTAGCAAGGTTAATAGGTGAAAGAAAACCGGGAAGTCTACCTAGTGATACAAATGCTAACCCCCGAAATGAAACAGCTAAAGCTATTACCACAAGAAGTGGTACAACACTTAAACCACCGGAAATACCTGTAACTTCTGATGAAACCATTCCTACTCCACAAGAACCATAACCTGATCAAGATAAGGAAAAAGAACCGGTAGTTGAAAAGGTTAATGAAAATAACACAGTTAAGGATAAACCTTATGTTAAACCATACCAACCACCACTTCCTTACCCGAGTAAAATGAAGAAAGAGAAACTTGAAGCCGAGCAATCCAAATTCTTGGATATGTTTAAACAGATAAATGTAAATCTTCCTTTCATTGATGTGATTTCAGGAATGCCAAGATATGCTAAATTCTTGAAAGATCTAATCTCAAATAGAAAGAAAATGGAAGAACTCTCGGCTGTTACTATGAATGCTAATTGTTCAGCAGTGCTGTTGAATAAGATAACAGAAAAACTATCTGATCCAGGAAGTTTCACAATTCCATGTTTTCTGGGTAGTCTTAGTTCAATAGAAGCATTGGCAGACTTTGGTGCTAGTATAAATCTAATGCCGTATTCACTATACACTAAACTAGACCTTGGAGAATTGAAACCAACCAGAATAAGCATACAACTAGCCGATAGATCAATAAAAAATCCTAGAGGGATAATGGAGAACATGCTAGTTAAAGTTGGTACTTTAGTATTTCCAGTAGATTTTGTTGTTTTGGACATGGAAGAAGATTCTCAAGTTCCTCTAATATTAGGAAGACCATTCTTAAACACGGCTAAAGCAATGATAGACGTGTTCGGTAAGAAATTGACCCTAAGTATAGAGGATGAGAGTGTTACCTTTTCAGTTGATAGAGCAATGCAACAACCACAATCTGCAGATGATACATGTTATTATATTCAAACTATAGATGCACATGCAGAATTATTAGAAGAATTTCCAGAATTACAAGGAACAGGAGAATGTTCTTTAGGAGAAGGTAATGAACCAATTGATGAAGCTGAAATGTTAGCTACACTTATAGCTAATGGATATGAACCAACAACAGAAGAAATTCAAATGCTAAAAGAAGAACACAGGTATCGATATAAATCATCGATAGAAGAACCTCCGAAATTAGAGTTAAAGCCACTTCCAAATCATTTGGAATACGCTTATTTACATGGTGAATCTGAATTACCTGTAATAATATCGTCTTCTCTTACTGAAAATGAGAAATCACAACTCATTTCTGTGTTGAAAGCTCATAAACCAGCCATTGCATGGAAGATTCATGATATTAAAGGAATAAGTCCTTCGTATTGCACACATAAAATCCTTATGGAAGAAGGTCATAAAACGTATGTGCAACGCCAACGAAGACTAAATCCTAATATGCAAGATGTAGTTAAGAAAGAGATTATTAAACTGCTAGATGCAGGTTTGATATATCCAATTTCTGATAGTCCATGGGTAAGCCCAGTTCAATGCGTGCCTAAGAAGGGTGGTATGACTGTCATTACAAATGAGAAAAATGAGCTTATTCCTACTAGGACTGTAACAGGATGGCGTGTATGTATTGATTATAGAAAATTAAATGACGCCACCAGAAAAGATCACTTTCCCTTACCTTTCATAGATCAAATGTTGGAAAGATTAGCCGGAAATAGTTACTATTGTTTTCTAGATGGATTTTCCGGATATTTTCAAATTCTAATAGCACCCGAAGATCAAGAGAAAACCACATTCACGTGCCCTTATGGTACTTTTGCTTACAAACGCATGCCATTTGGACTTTGCAACGCCCCTGCAACCTTTCAAAGGTGTATGATGGCGATTTTTCATGACATGATAGAAGAATGCATGGAAGTATTCATGGATGACTTTTCAGTCTTCGGTGATACATTTAAATCATGTCTAGTTAATCTAGAACGAATGCTAATTAGATGCGAAAAATCAAATCTAGTACTTAATTGGGAGAAATGCCATTTCATGGTTAAAGAAGGCATCGTTCTTGGACATAAAATTTCAAAAGAAGGAATTGAAGTGGATAGAGCTAAAGTAGATGTAATTGCTAAACTTCCACATCCCACCAATGTTAGAGGAGTTAGGAGTTTTCTAGGGCATGCCGGTTTTTACCGACGTTTCATAAAAGATTTTTCTAAAATTGCCACTCCTATGAATAAACTCCTAGAAAAGGATGCTCCATTCATCTTTTCAGATGAGTGTATCAAATCTTTCAATATTCTTAAAGAGAAACTCACTAATGCACCGATCATGATAACACCAAATTGGAATCTACCATTTGAACTAATGTGCGATGCAAGTGATTTTGCAATGGGAGCCGTTTTAGGACAAAGGATTGAAAAATGATTTCAACCTATATACTATGCTAGTAAGACGTTACAAGGAGCACAAACGAATTATACAACTACTGAAAAAGAACTCCTTGCTATTGTCTTTGCTTTTGACAAATTTCGATCATATCTCGTTCTAGCAAAAATGGTGGTCTATACCGACCATTCTGCTCTTAGATACCTATTTTCAAAACAAGATGCTAAACCAAGATTAATCCGTTGGATCTTACTCTTACAAGAGTTTGATATTGAAATCCGAGATAAAAGAGGAGCAGAAAATCTCGCCGCTGATCATCTTTCTCGTCTTGAAAATCCCGAATTAGAAGTTCTAAATGAATCGGCCATACAAGACAACTTTCCTGATGAATATCTATTGAAGATAGATTATAAAGAAATCCCATGGTTTGCAGACTATGCAAACTACTTAGTTTGTGGATTCCTTGAAAAGGATTATCGTACCAAAGACGAAAGAAATTCTTCAGTGATATAAAACACTATTTCTGGGAAGATCCACATCTGTTTAAAAGTTGTCCCGATGGAATAATACGCCGATGTGTATTTGGAGATGAAGCTAGTAAAACTTTAAACCATTGTCACACAGGACCAACAGGAGGGCATTATGGGCCTCAACTAACAGCAAGAAAAGTTTATGAAGCTGGATTCTATTGGCCTACAATTTACAAAGACGCACACCTTCTTTGCAAATCCTGTGATGCATGTCAAAGGGCCGGAAAAATAAGTCAACGTGATGAAATGCCACAAAAAGTCATCCAAGTATGTGAAGTATTTGACATTTGGGGTATTGACTTTATGGGTCCTTTTCCAAAATCTCATAATAATCTATATATACTCGTAGCCATTGATTATGTATCTAAATGGGCGGAAGCACAAGCTCTCCCAACTAACGATGCACGAGTTGTAGTCAACTTTTTAAAACGTCTTTTTGCAAGGTTTGGAACACCGAAAGCTTTAATAAGTGATCGGGGTACTCATTTTTGTAATAATCAACTTGAGAAAGTTCTTAAAAGATATGGAGTAACTCATAAAATCTCCACCGCATATCATCCACAAACAAGTGGACAAGTTGAAAATACCAACCGAGCTTTAAAACGTATTCTAGAGAAAACCGTAGGATCAAATTCGAAGGAATGGTCCATTAAATTGGAGGATGCACTCTGGGCTTTTAGAACAGCCTACAAAACTCCAATTGGAACCACACCTTTTAGACTTGTTTATGGAAAAGCATGTCATCTTCCAGTAGAAATTGAACACAAAGCATTTTGGACTTTGAAGACATGTAATCTTGATTTACATGAAGCCGGACGTCTACGATTAAGTCAACTAAATGAATTAGAAGAATTAAGACATGAAGCATACGAAAATTCGTTAATCTATAAAGAAAGAACGAAGAAATGGCATGATAAAAGAATCAGAAGTTCAAAAGAATTTAAAGAAGGAGACAGAGTTCTTCTTTTCAATTCAAGATTCAAGCTATTTCCTGGAAAATTGAAATCAAGATGGTCTGGACCATTCATAGTCAAAAGAGTTTTCCCATACGGAACGATAGAATTGATTAATTCAAATGGGATTGAATTTAAAGTTAATGGTCACAGAGTTAAACATTACATACATGGTCCGATGGAATTCGACAACGAAGTTAATCACAATTTCGACACCACAGCTAACTAAGTGTGGGGAGAATCAAGTCTTTAAAGGATAATATGTATTTCTGTTAGAGTTAGATTGTCTGTTTTCGTGTAGTTCTCGAAAATAGAACCCGAATGGTCTTTCCCTAGCAGACCCTAAAGAACTAGTCTTCTCCCCCCATTCTGAATTTTTATTTTTTTTAGGTTTTTACAAAATGAAGACTGCCTGTGAACTAAACCATGGTCTAATGCTACACGCTTTGATCACTAAAAGAAATAATGACATACTACCGAGTGAAATAGTATCAGTAATCAGAGAAAGAATGGACGGAGTTAGAAAAGAATCCAGATGCGAAGATAATAAGTTACAATTTGGTAAAGGAAAATCAAAATCCGCAGCAAAAAGAAGAGCACGACACCTAGAAAGATGTCACAAATGCGGAAAATGGTCACATGGAGGTAAATGTTCAAATAATCAAACCTATTCAAATACCGAATTTGTTACTTTATGCAGAGACGGACCGTTCATATGTTTAGAAGAAAAGACACTGAATGCTCGAGGTTACGCTTATGTAGCAATGGAAAACCAATTAAACCGACTATCTTATGAATGGAATAGATCATATAACTAAGAAATCTATTTCACAGGTATGTCTGTACAGTTTTTATTTTTATTTTTATTTTTAACCTTTTGATAATAAACGCTAATTTGTTCGCTAAAAAGTATTAAATTGGTATTAAATAAAATTAGGTTTGGCGACCGAAATTATTGATATCATTCAAAAATTTATTACATCACTGCGAAATTTAACGTTTATTCTTAAGGTATAAATATCTTTAATCAATCAACCCAAAATATTTCAAAAATTCGTCATGAGTTAAATTAGGTCTTGGAACCGAAATTACTTTACCGAAAAGAGGGGCGCATATTTTTGATAATATTTGATTGATTAAAGTGGGATAAAAAGCCAAAAAGATTTTTTATTTTTACCATGTTTTTAAAATTAATATTTAAATCTTAAATTAATATTGTAAATTTTGTAAAAACAATATATTTAAAATTGTAAATATTTGAAAAATTAATATAAGTTTGGTATGAATTTATAATATGAATTTTTAAATTAAGTTTGGTGTGAATTTTTAATTTTTAATTTTTAATTTTTAATTTTTAATTTTGAATTTTATATTTAAGTTGTGTGAATTTAAAAACAAAAATTTACTTTATCTCATTAAGTTAAAAATATGATTTTTAAAATTCGTCGTAAGTTGAAGACTAGGTCTTTGAACCGAAATTGCTTTACCCGAGGGAGGGACGAGAACTTTTATTATCATTATTTTTAATCTTATTGAATTAGAGTATGCCAAAAACATTGAAAAAACCCAAAAATCTTAGCTTTTAAAACAATCGCTACAAAAAGACAAATTTTAAAATTTTGTCGAAGGACGGACTAGGACATCGATCCGAAACGACCTCGTCCTAAATAACAAGGGAAACAAAATTTTAAAATTAATTTCTTAATTGTTTTCAAAAAGTTAATGATTTATAAAAAAAAAAAAAATATATATATATACCAAACTCCGCGAGTCGCGGAGTTTGGAGGGTAAATCCCCGCGACTCGCGGAGGTACCGAAAATCAGAAAAAAAATAAAATGAGCTGAACGATCAGTACACTCCCCCACCCAAAAACACTGCGAAGAACACAGCGAAAAAACCCCGAAAATACACGAAAAACACCCCCAAAAATCCCAATTTTTAACCGTTAATCACCAAATTTTTTGCTAAAATCATGTTGAGAAGGATGCTGTCTAAGAATTACTCAAGAAAAACGGTAAATTTCTACACCTAAACACCATTTAATTCGAAATTAAGTGTTATTGAGCTATTTTTTTCCCAATTTGATTTTGATGCTTTTTAGTGTAATTAGACTTAAATTGTTTATGTATTATGCTTGTATAACCTAGATTGATGCTGTTTAACATGATTAGAAGCCTTAAACTTCAAATTTTGAATAATCTAGGGTTTGTGTTCTTGAGCAATTTGGGGCTTTTTGATATAAACAGGTTATGGCCGATTTTTGTCATGAATTGTTGCTAAATTGAGTAGTGTAACATGTCTAGGTAGTTAAATGATCCAAACTTTGAGCCTAAACATGATTTTGAGAATTAAAGTGGACTTTTTCAAGTCTAAAATTCATGAACTTGATTTTTGAAAGATAATGCCATTTGAGACTTGTTTAATTGCTAGTAATGATTATTTTGACATGTTATTTGAGTTGAATGCTTATGAACTTGGCGAACATTTTCGTATATGCTTATTTGAAAAAGTGTAGAGTTGATAAAAATGTGAAAATGAGCTTAAGTTTGATATAAATTGATAATGTCATTGTAATTATTTTGATTAATGATTTTGCTGACACTAATGCATATTTGGATGCACAAAAATTGTGTTTGATGTGTTTTGCAGAATGAAAGGGGTGAATCTTCATCCCAAGCCCGCAATGCTCCTGCTGAGAATTTGGAACAACAGGAGGTGGATAACTACTACAAGCAGGATGTACCTCATCCAGTCATGACCTTTTCCGATATGCACTTGGAAGAGTTGCACCCGAACCTGAGATTTGACAGACTTTGGATAGATTATCCAAAATATCAACGGGGTTTGCATACTCTTCACTCTAAGGTTGTTGAGGTACCGAGGGTCATAGAATGGGGACCCTTAAAAGCTGTAGAATTGGCCGGGCCAATTAGGGGATTACTTGTACAGAGGTATGGTAATTCTTCTTTTAATGACTGGATATGTTTATTCACCATACGTAGACCTGTATATAAAGTATGGTGTGAAGAATTGTTATGTAGTATAGAGTTGAATGATCGGGTAGCTAGTTTAACCGATCGTTCTTTTATTAGATTTTTGTTAGGCGGTTCGATGCGACACATGTCTTTACTGGACATGGCTCAGGCTTTACGTATATATACGCCTGAGGAGTTAGCGTCTGCCGATTGTAGAGGATTGATACTAAACGGTAGAAAGATAGATGAGAATTTTGATACACACGGTGTGTGGAGTCAAATGACAAGCCATCACCGTTTCAAAGGGACTCTTATTTGGATATAGATAGAGCCGAATTAAGAGTGATACATAGGTTTTTAGCTAATTCGATTACACAAAGGGGTAAGAACAAAGAAAAAGTAAATGAACAGGATTTGTTTTACCATATGTGTATTCGAGACCCACAAAGCGCTGTAAGTATACCATATTGTGTGGGTTATTATTTATCAGCTATGGTTCGGGGGATGCGACCACATAGCATAATAGGAGGTGGTATTTTTATTACTTTGATTGGTGAATATCTCGGTGTGGATATAAGTCGGGGGGGATTATTACTAGAAGAGCCGGAACCCCGCGATACTATAGGTTTAAATGTATACCATGGTGCGAAAGTTTTGAAGAGGCGAAATAACGCCGCAGTACGATACCATGGTAGACATCCACAGGTGGAGAGAAACCAGCAGCAAGGTAATGTAGGAGGGGGGAATGAGATGCAAGAAATGCATAGGTTTATAGCTTCTCAGGAATACGAAAATGCTAGACAGAGAGCATTTGAAGATTGGCAAGTTCATCAGAACCAAATCATAGCTCATTGCCAACATATAGGTAGAAACTATATTCCTACACCAAAACCCATCTTCCCTCCTTGGTCTATAGAGATGCAGCCACCATATCCTACGTATGATCCTGCCGAAGCATTCTATAGCACTTATGGTTATGCCTGGAACCCCTATTGGTACCAATATCATCCTTAGTTTACTTATTATTATTTTTTTTTATTTTGTAATTTGTAATTATTGATACATTTAATATTTTTGTTAATATTGTAATCATTTTTATAATTATCTAACTTTTATTCTTAGATTTTAATAATTTTTGAATGTGGGGTAATATACCAAACTTCAAAAATATGTATATATGTTTGTAGTTTATCTTATGTACACAACAGGGTAAAACAACGCATTTTCAAAGACTGGCATTAAGTTCAGCAAAAGCAACTAATTTTGACGACAAGATGCAAAATATATGTGAAATAACAACAAGACGGAATGAACAAATGATGTGCACCATTTATCATTCAGCAAACAAACGCCAATATATTTGGAAACTTTGGTAAAAATTTAATCATTTTCACACAAATCACCCTCAATAATTTAAATTGTTACTGATTTCTTGCAAATGAGGGCATTGCAAGATCTTAAGTGTGGGAAGGGGTTAAATTCTTTCGGATTTTAAAATTTTTTACTTTATACACTTGGTTACCATTAAAAATACTAGTAAAGCAGTAGTTGTATTAGAATCTAGTGCTCTCTGATAAAAAAGAACAGCCCTAGTCTTATATACTGACTACCCAATTCTAGTAAAAAAATTTCAAAATTTTCAATTAAATGAATTCAAATCATGTTTATACATATTTATGAACGATAAAACTAGGTTTTAACACCGAAATTATTGTTACCTCGGAAAGGACATAAATTGATAAACAAACTAAAATGTTAAAATTCATTTAAAATGGAATAGAGGACGATAAAAAGGAAAATAAAAGCCAAGTGTGGGAAAATTTACCAAGTTATTTTAAACATATGCCACATATATCTGTAACAAATAACTGAAAATACTTTTGCTTTGAACTAAACTAAACTGTTTTACCCAATGAAAGAAAAGAAGAGATGGATCTACACGATGAATCAATTCCATCATTAAAAGGAAGTAAAGTCTTCCGAAAAAGAAACGCGCTTCTTGAAATAGGTCATGAAGTTGTCGTTCAGACCAGCTGTAGGTTGACGAAAAATCTAGAAAAGCCATGTGGTCAGATTTATCCTAACCATGAGAAGGATTTATCTCGTACAATGGGGGGGCACCGTGCAAATTAGCTTGATAAGACTAATGAATCAGATCCCCAGAAAGGATAATCTCCTTAAAGATTAAAAATCAGCTTTTAAGACTGATATTACTCAATCCTAGAGATTGACCTTAAAGATTGAGAATTACAAACTCATGAAATTCAATGATATCTAAACTCGAGCTTAAACGAGAAAATATTTTGATCAAAATTACAAACCGATTTGTTTTCTGAAAACCCTATTTTCAATGCGTTCATTACCATTGAACGTAAAATCCTAGGAATTCACCTGGAATTCATTAGGTCACCTGAACTAAATCGGGTGTCAACCGTAAGAACGGTGGTTGCATAGTGGTCAAAGACAGGACCTTGTGCCAGACCGAAAAAATTATAAGGGTGAGCTTTACTATTGCTCCTACCAAGGATAGTAATTGCGTCCGACACGTTATAGACCATAATTAAAAGCATGTCAGGGGACATTGCCTTAACAGTTGCTTGTTCAACGCTTTCCTTTACAACCGGACGGTAGTTTACCGAAAGGTAATATACGGGACAAGTAAACTGGACGTGTTGCTTTCCAAATACAAGGTTAGCAAGTGGGTGACACAAAATCGCAAGTTTTGAGCTAAAATTTTCAAATCTGAAACCCACCAAACCCACAAAAATATTTTGCAAACACCGGTAAAGGGTTATTCCGGAAAACTTATCTAGGGTAAAAACTAGATTTCAAAAAAATCAAATGTTTTCATAAAGATCCAATTTCCTTAATGGATCTAAATTTTTATAGTCATGTGGGACTGTAAACCATATCGTTACTACCATTGTTTATACCGCCGTATAGAAATCACTGATGTACAAAGTGTGAAGAATAAAGAAGTGATTCTAGTATTTCAAGACAATATTGCTTGAGGACAAGCAACGCTCAAGTGTGGGAATATTTGATAATGCTAAAAACGAACATATATTTCATAGCATTATTCCTCAAGAAAGACAAGCTTTTAGTTGCAATTGTTCTATTTACAAGTGATAATCGTTTAAATAATAAAAGGTGAAGACAAAAGACAGATTCGACGAATTGAAGACGCAAACGACCAAAAAGCTCAAAAGAACAAAAGACAATCAAAAAGGTTCCAATTATTGATAAGAAACGTCTCGAAATTACAAGAGTACAAGATTCAAAACGCAAAGTACAAAATATAAAATTGTACGCAAGGACGTTCGAAAATCCGGAACTGGGACCAGAGTCAACTCTTAACGCTCGACGCAACGGACTAAAAATTACAAGTTAACTATGTATATAAATATAATATAATATATAATTAATTATATTAATTATATATATATTATATTTATATATAAAAAACCGTCGGCAGAGAAACTCCAAGGGTGTGAGCTGTAAATACATTCTCCGCGACTCGCGGAGTTTGAAGAGGCTTTTGCCGCGAGTCGCGGAGCCCCAAATTTCAACTCTGGCTATAAAGCAAACCGAATTCTGATCAAAATTTCATATTCTATTTTCTCTCTTCTCTATCTATACGATATATATATATATATATAATTTATATTTTAATTTTAATTTTAATTATAATTCTAATAATAAGGGTATGTTAGCGAATGTTGTAAGGGTGTAAGTCGAAATTCTGTGCGTGTAACGCTACGCTATTTTTAATCATTGTAAGTTATGTTCAACCTTTTTACATTAATGTCTCGTAGCTAAGTTATTATTATGCTTATTTAAAACGAAGTAATCATGATGTTGGGCTAATTACTAAAATTGGGTAATTGGGCTTTGTACCATAATTGGGGTTTGGACAAAAGAACGACACTTGTGGAAATTAGACTATGGGCTATTAATGGGCTTTATATTTGTTTAACTAAATGATAGTTTGTTAATGTTAATATAAAGATTTACAATTGGGCGTCCCTATAAATTACCATATACACTCGATCGGACACGATAGGCGGGGTATTTATATGTACGAATAATCGTTCATTTAACCGGACACGGGAATGGATTAATAGCCACTAGAATAATTAAAACAGGGGTGAAATTACATTCAAGGGTAATTGGTGTAATTGTTAACAAAGTAGTAAAACCTTGGTTTACACGCAGTCGATAACCTGGTGTATTCATTAAACAAAGTATTAAAACCTTGTTACAATTCGAATCCCCAATTAGTTGGAATATTTAACTTCGGGTATAAGAATAATTTGATGAGGACACTCGCACTTTATATTTATGACTGATGGACTGTTATGGACAAAAACCAGACGGACATATTAAATAATCCAGGACAAAGGACAATTAACCCATGGGCATAAAACTAAAATCAACACGTCAAACATCATGATTACGGAAGTTTAAATAAGCATAATTCTTTTATTTCATATTTAATTTCCTTTATTTTATATTTAATTGCACTTCTAATTATCGCACTTTTATTTATTGTTATTTAATCGCACTTTTAATTATCGTACTTTTTAATTATCGTAAGTTTATTTTATCGCACTTTTATTATTCGCAATTTCATTATCGTTATTTACTTTACGCTTTAAATTAAGTCTTTTATTTATTTAATATTTTACATTAGGTTTTAACTGCGACTAAAGTCTTAAAATCGACAAACCGGTCATTAAACGGTAAAAACCCCCCTTTATAATAATAATATTACTTATATATATATATTTGTATTTTTATAAAAGTAAACTAATATAGCGTTGAGCTTTGTTTAAAGATTTCCCTGTGGAACGAACCGGACTTACTAAAAACTACACTACTGTACGATTAGGTACACTGCCTATAAGTGTTGTAGCAAGGTTTAAGTATATCCATTCTATAAATAAATAAATATCTTGTGTAAAATTGTATCGTATTTAATAGTGTTTTCTGCTAAAATTAATAACTATTTTATATACACCTCGCATAACATCACAGCCCTATACCGGGTTCCATCTTCCCGAATATTAAGATTCTTCTCCGATCCTTTAGATATTTCATCCTTTAAATTTCCCTCTTTTAAAACTCCTTGTTGCGCCTCCTTTATTTGAGTAGTAAGGTTAGTGTGAATCATTATATTCATAGCTTTTACTCGAATGGGTTCTCTGTCCTTTCTGCTCAAGGTGTCGGCTTCCACATTTGCCTTCCCCGGGTGGTAACGAATCTCAAAGTCGTAATCATTCAACAATTCAATCCACCTACGCTGCCTCATATTCAGTTGTTTCTGATTAAATATGTGTTGAAGAGTTTTGTGGTCGGTATATATAATACTTTTGACCCCATATAAGTAGTGCCTCCAAGTCTTTAATGCAAAAACAACCGCGCCTAATTCCAAATCATGTGTCGTATAATTCTATTCGTGAATCTTCAATTGTCTAGACGCATAAGCAATTACTTTCGTTCGTTGCATTAATACACAACCGAGACCTTGCTTTGAGGCATTACAATATATCACAAAATCATCATTCCCTTTAGGTAATGACAATATAGGTGCCGTAGTTAACTTTTTCTTTAACAATTGAAACGCTTTCTCTTGCTCATCTTTCCATTCAAATTTCTTCCCTTTATGCGTTAATGCAGTTAAGGGTTTTGCTATTCTGGAAAAGTCTTGGATAAACCTTCTGTAGTAACCAGCTAGTCCTAAAAACTGGCGTATGTGTTTTGGAGTTTTCGGGGTTTCCCACTTTTCAACGGTTTCGATCTTTGTCGGGTCCACCTGGATACCTTCTTTGTTCACTATGTGACCGAGGAATTGAACTTCTTCCAACCAAAATGCACACTTTGAAAACTTAGCGTACAATTTTTCTTTCCTCAATACTTCTAGCACTTTTCTCAAATGTTATTCGTGCCCTTGATCATTCTTTGAGTAAATAATTATGTCATTGATGAATACAATGACAAACATGTCAAGATATGGCTCACACACTCGGTTCATAAGGTCCATGAACACAGCTGGTGCGTTAGTCAATCCAAATGGCATAACCATAAACTGGTAATGACCATAACGCGCCCTAAAAGCAGTTTTTGGAATATCATCCTCCTTTACTCGCATTTGATGATATTCAGAACGTAAATCAATCTTCGAATAAACAGACGAGCCTTGTAGTTGATCAAATAAGTCGTCGATTCTCGGTAGTGGGTAGCGGTTCTTGATGGTAAGTTTGTTCAACTCTCGGTAGTCGATACACAACCTGAATGTACCATCTTTCTTCTTCACAAATAGAACAGGAGCTCTCCATGGTAATGTACTTGGTCGAATGAAACCACGCTCTAAAAGTTCCTGTAACTGACTTTGTAATTCTTTCATTTCGCTGGGTGCGAGTCTGTATGGAGCACGAGCTATTGGTGCAGCTCCTGGTACAAGGTCTATTTGAAATTCAATGGATCGATGTAGGGATAATCTCGATAATTCTTTCAGAAATACATCGGGAAATTCTTTTGCGATGGGAACATCACTGATGCTCTTTTCTTCAGTTTGTACTTTCTCGACGTGTGCTAGAACAGCATAGCAACCTTTTCTTATTAGTTTTTGTGCCTTCAAATTACTAATAAGATGTAGCTTCGTGTTGCCCTTTTCTCCGTACACCATTAAGGGTTCTCCTTCTTCTCGTACAATGCGAATTACATTTTTGTAACATACGATCTCTGCTTTCATCTCCTTCAGCCTTTCCATGCCAACTATTACATCAAAACTCCCTAACTCTACTGGTATCAAATCAATCTTAAATATTTCGCTACCCAGTTTAATTTCTCGATTCTGACATATATAATCTGCTGAAATTAATTTACCGTTTACTAATTCGAGTAAAAATTTACTATCCAACGGCGTTAATGGATAACTTAATTTAGCACAAAAATTTCTACTCATATAGCTTTTATCTGCACCCGAATCAAATAAAATGTAAGCAGATTTATTGTCAATAAGAAACATACCTGTAACAAGCTCCGGGTCTTCCTGTGCCTCTGCCGCATTAATATTGAAAACTCTTTCGCGGCCTTGTCCATTCGTGTTCTCCTGGTTCGGGCAATTTCTAATAATGTGGCCCGGTTTTCCACATTTATAACAAACTACATTGGCATAACTTGCTCCGACACTACTTGCTCCGCCATTACTCATTCTGACACAATTTGTTCCTGTCGTTCTGTTAACCCCTGGTCCGTAGACCTCACACTTCGCCGCGCTATGACCATTTCTTTTACACTTGTTGCAAAATTTGGTGCAAAACCCCGAGTGATACTTTTTACACCTTTGGCATAGCTGCTTCTTATTGTTGTTATTGTTGCGGTTGTTATTGTTGTTGGGATGATTGTTGTAGTTGTTGTTGTTGTTGTTGTTGTTGTTGTTGTGCCGTTTGTTGTAGTTGCGATTGATGTTACGATTGTTAGGATAGTTGTTGTTGTTTTGGTGACTCTTATCACCATTTTCCTCCCACTTTCTTTTGACTAACTTCACGTTGGCCTCTTCGGCCGCCTGTTTTTTAATTCTTCCCTCAATCTGGTTCACTAGTTTGTGAGCCATTCTACATGCCTTTTGTATGGAGGCAGGCTCGTGTGAGCTTATATCTTCTTGGATTCTCTCTGGTAACCCTTTCACAAATGCGTCGATCTTTTCTTCCTCATCTTCGAACGCTCTCGGACACGATAGGCACAATTCTGTGAATCGTCTTTCGTACGAAGTAATATCGAATCCCTGTGTTCGTAACCCTCTAAGTTCTGACTTGAGCTTATTGACCTCGGTTCTGGGACGGTACTTCTCGTTCATCAAGTGCTTGAATGCTGACCACGGTAGCGCGTAAGCAGCATCTTGTCCCACTTGCTCTAGATAGGTATTCCACCATGTTAACGCAATACCTGTGAAGGTATGTGTAGTGTACTTCACTTTGTCTCCTTCAGTACACTTACTTATGGCAAACACCGATTCAACTTTCTCGGTCCACCGTTTCAATCCAATTGGTCCTTCGGTTCCATCAAATTCCAAAGGTTTGCAGGCAGTGAATTCTTTGTAGGAGCATCCTACACGATTTCTTGTGCCGTTAGCTGCATTGCTAGATTCAGAGTTATTGTTGGTATGTAGCGCGGTATGTACAGCGGTTATGTTTGAAGCAAGAAAGGCACTAAATTCCTCTTCGCTCATATTCAAGGTGTGTCGAGTAGTCGGTGCCATTTCCTTCAAAATAGTCAAATGGAACAATTTAATCATACAGAATATTAAGAGTAGTCAATAGTATCTCGTAGCATAATATGAACTCATTTGTAAAATATTTTTCTTCATATTAGCGTTTTATAATTTTAAATTCGGGTACTACCTACCCGTTAAGTTCATACTTAGTAGCTAATATACAATTCAACTACTACAATTCCATATGAAAAACTGATTATAATAATATATCACATACAAATATTCTTCAAACTTACAACTTCGCTATATTACATATAACATGAAATATAGTACACTATGATACAGGACAGTTTTGAAGATAAATCTAGTTAATACGCAAGTTGTTCAGCAAAGGAAATAAAGACACGTAATTCATAAGTCCAGAAACAAGTCATGCATTCTGGTTTTACTAAGACGACTTCCCATCCTTGGTCTTGTGGAAAATAACCGTTATGACCATTAGCTAGGCAGCATGTTGTAATGTCGTCAAAAGGACGAGGGTTTCGTAATGTCCAACAGCCCTGTAATAATCTAAAATACTTGTTTCGCACCCCAACTACTGAATCCGTCACTTGTGGGAAGATTTTATTTAAAAGTTGCAATCCAATGTTCTTTTTCTCACTTTGGTAAGAAGCGAACATCACTAACTCGTAAGCATAACATGCTTCTTTATGTTGCATGTTAGAAGCGCTTTCTAATTCACGAAATCCTATGTTGGGGTTTGTTGAGTCAAAATAGATTCTTAACCCGTAGCGTAAAATTGCATTTGGGTTCCCCGCATTTAACGCTTTAAAAAAAACACGGCGTAACTTACGGTCTCCCCAATGTGATATACCCCACCTATCAAAGGAAAGCCTTTTATAAACTAAGGCATTTCTGGAAAGTCTTTCAAATGTTTGGCAAGTTAATTTCACCATAACTAAATGTGCTGATGAATTCTGACCAACTCTAGACAAGATTTCCTCAATCATATCCTCTGGTAGGTCTTCTAAAATATTTGGTTGTCTACCCTTAACGTCCATTTTATTTTTATACTGTAAAATAGACAAGGATTAGATTCGTAAAAGATAATTAACAAACAATACAAACAATTTTTACATAGAACATAAAAGTACAAGCACACTACAATACATATAATACACAACATGATTACAACCTTCTAAACTGAATCACTGGTTTCTTCTTCTTCGGACTTGGTTCGTTGTCCTAATTTTCTAGGAATATATGGTGTTCCTCTAATACGAGCCGTCGTTTTCCATAATGGTTTAGAAAAACCTGGTGGTTTAGAGGTTCCCGGGTCATTGTTACATTTTAGGAAATACGGATGTTGTCGATACATATAAAGTTCATCGGGGTTGGAATCGGGTTTCTCTATTTTTATACATTTTCCCTTATTATTTTCTTTCACTTTATTAAATTGGGTCGAGGTAATTTCTATAACATCATCGGAATCCTCATCGGGATCCGATTCATCAGAAAATTGGTAATCTTCCCAATATTTTGCTTCCTCGGCGAAAACACCATTGACCATTATTAACTTTCGTCCGTTGGTTGAGGATTTTCTTTTATTTAATCGATTTACTATAGGTATCAATATTTCTTCCTCCAAAACCTATTCTTCTTCTTCTGGTTCCCCCTCTTCCGATTCATCCTCTTCTGGTTCCTCTTCTTCCGGTTCCTCCTCTTTCGGTTCCTCTTCGGGAATTTGTGAATCTTCCCAAAATATATTCGACTCTTCATTATTATTAGGTGAATCAATGGGATTTTTACTAGAGGTAGACATCTATCACACAATATCAAACATGTTAAGAGATTAATATATCACATAATATTTACATGTTAATAATATATAGTTTCCAACAAAAAAATGTTAAGCAATCATTTTTGAAGAAAAACATGGTCGAAGTCCAGAGTCACTAATGCATCCTAACAAACTCGGTAAGACACACTAATGCAATTTTCTGGTTCTATAAGACCAACGCTCGGATACGAACTGAAATGTCCCGTTCATATTGATTATAAACGTTCCATATTAATTGATTTCGTCGCGAGGTTTTGACCTCTATATGAGACGTTTTTCAAAGACTGCATTCATTTTTAAAACAACCATAACCTTTATTTTATCGATAAAGGTTTAAAAGCATTACGTAGATTATCAAATAATGATAATCTAAAATATACCGTTTACACACGACCATTACATAATGGTTTACAATAAGAATATATTACATCAAAAATAAGTTTCTTGAATGCAGTTTTTACATAATATCATACAAGCATGGACTCCAAATCTTGTCCTTATTTTAGTATGCAACAGCGAAAGCTCTTAATAATCACCTGAGAATAAACATGCTTAAAACGTCAACAAAAATGTTGGTGAGTTATAGGTTTAACCTATATATTATCAAATCATAATAATAGACCACAAGATTTCATATTTCAATATACATCGCATACATAGAGATAAAAATAATTCATATGGTGAACACCTGGTAACCGACATTAACAAGATGCATATATAAGAATATCCCTATCATTCCGGGACACCCTTCAGATATGATATAAATTTCAAAGTACTAAAGCATCCGGTACTTTGGATGGGGTTTGTTAGGCCCAATAGATCTATCTTTAGGATTCGCGTCAATTAGGGTGTCTGTTCCCTAATTCTTAGATTACCAAACTTAATAAAAAGGGGCATATTCGATTTTGATAATTCAACCATAGAATATAGTTTTACGTACTTGTGTCTATTTTTTAAATCATTTATAAAACCTGCATGTATTCTCATCCCAAAAATATTAGATTTTAAAAGTGGGACTATAACTCACTTTCACAGATTTTTACTTCTTCGGGAAGTAAGACTTGGCCACTGGTCGATTCACGAACCTATAACAAATATGTACATATATATCAAAGTATGTTCAAAATATATTTACAATATTTTTAATACATTTTACTGTTTTAAGTTTATTAAGTCAGCTGTCCTTGTTAGTAACCTACAACTAGTTGTCCATAATTAGATGTACAGAAATAAATCGATATATATTATCTTGAATCAATCCACGACCCAGTGTATACACGTCTCAGGCTAGATCACAACTCAAACTATATATATTTTTGGAATCAACCTCAACCCTGTATAGCTAACTCCAACATTACTGCATATAGAGTGTCTATGGTTGTTCCAAATAATATATATAGATGGGTCGATATGATATGTCAAAACATTTGCATACGTGTCTATGGTATCCCAAGATTACATAATATATTAGAATACATGTATAATACAATATAAGTTAGCTAGGATATGATTAATATAGATTTGTTAACAATTTTTACGTAGCTACAACAAGTAAAAATAACCAATCTTGTTTTACCCATAACTTCTTCATTTTAAATCCGTTTTAAGTTTATAGTTGGAATTACAGGTTACAAGTCGTTTTTGTAAAGGTAGTCATTTCAGTCGAAAGAACGACGTCTAGATGACCATTTTGGAAAACATACTTCCACTTTGAGTTTAACCATGATTTTTGGATATAGTTTCATGTTCATAAGAAAAATCATTTTCCCAGAAGAACAACTTTTAAATCAAAGTTTATCATAGTTTTTAATTATCCAAACCAAAACAGCCCCCAGTTTCACTATGATGGCGTATATCCGATTTTATGGTTTTCATCTTGTTTCTAGGTTTTAAATCATTAAGTTAGCATATCATATAGATATAGAACATGTGTTTAGTTGATTTTAAAAGTCAAGTTAGAAGGATTAACTTTTGTTTGCGAACAAGTTTAGAATTAACTAAACTATGTTCTAGTGATTACAAGTTTAAACCTTCGAATAAGATAGCTTTATATGTATGAATCGAATAATGTTATGAACATCATTACTACCTCAAGTTTTCTGGATAAAACCACTGGAAATGAGAAAAATTGATCTAGCTTCAAAGGATCCTTGGATGGCTTGAAAGTTCTTGAAACAGAATCATGACACGAAAACAGTTCAAGTAAGATTTTCACTCGAAATAAGATTGTTATAGTTGTAGAAATTGAATCAAAGTTTGAATATGAATATTACCTTGAATTAGAAAGATAACCTACTGTAAATAACAAAGGTTCCTTGATCTTAGATGATTACTTGGAATGGATTAGAAAGCTTGGAAGTAGACTTGCAAACTTGGAAGTATTCTTGATTTTTATGAAACTATACTTATGGAATTTATGAAGAACACTTAGAACTTGAAGATAGAATTTGAGAGAGATCACTTAGATGAAGAAAATTGAAGAATGAAAGTGTCTGTAGGTGTTTTTGGTAGTTGGTATATGGATTAGATATAAAGGACATGTAATTTTGTTTGCATGTAAATAAGTGATGAATGATTACTCATATTTTTGTAATTTTATGAGATATTTCATGCTAGTTGCCAAATAATGGTTCCTACATGTGTTAGGTAACTCACATGGGCTGCTAAGAGCTGATCATTGGAGTGTATATACCAATAGTACATACATCTAAAAGTTGTGTATTATACGAGTACGAATACGGGTGCATACGAGTAGAATTCTTGATGAAACTGAACGAGGATGTAATTATAAGCATTTTTTGTTAAGTAGAAGTATTTTGATATGTGTCTTGAAGTCTTTCAAAAGTGTAAGAATACATATCAAAACACAACAAGTATATACATTCTAATGGAGTCGTTAAGTCTTCGTTAGTCGTTACATGTAAGTGTTGTTTTGAAACCTTTAAGTTAACGATCTCAATTAATGTTGTTAACCCAATGTTTATTATATCAAATGAGATGTTAAATTATTATATTATTATGATATTATGATGTATGAATATCTCTTAATATGATATATACATTAAAATATCGTTACAACGATAATCGTTACTTATAAGTCTCGTTTCGTAATTCTTGGGTTAGTAGTCTTGTTTTTACATATGTAGTTCATTGTTAACACACTTTATGATATATTTAAATATCATTTTATCATGTTAAATATAGTGTATCAATATCTTAATATGATACATATGTATTTAGTAGACGTTATCATAACGATAATCGTTATATATATCATTTTGAGTTTCTTAACTTAGTAATCTCATTTCTTATGTATATCACACATTGTTAATATACCTAGTGCGATACTTACTCATCATAATCTTATGTCAACCATATATATATGTCTATATATATACCACAACATGTAGTTTTTACAATTTTGTAACGTTCGTGAATCGCCGGTCAACATGGGTGATCATTTGTCTATATGAAACTTATTTCATTTAATCAAGTCTTAACTAGTTTGATTGCTTAACACGTTGGAAACATTTAGTCATGTAAATATCAATCTCAATTAATATATATAAACATGGAAAAGTTCGGGTCACTACACCTACCATTTTTTATTGTAGTCCCATATTCTATTCACGACATTTGACGTGCCAATGCATTTTGTGGATTCCAAGAAACTCGACCAAAGCATCTGAAAGTGGGGTATGAATAACTAT
The DNA here is from genome assembly GCF_046630445.1 of Rutidosis leptorrhynchoides. NCBI lineage: Eukaryota > Viridiplantae > Streptophyta > Magnoliopsida > Asterales > Asteraceae > Rutidosis > Rutidosis leptorrhynchoides. The sequence goes on along the minus strand of NC_092338.1, from coordinate 169,851,440 downwards.
CCAAAAACTATAGCAAGTCAATTTAGTCCAAGAAGGGTATTGTATACTCCTATAAAAAGTTCCAATCTTTTAATCTTTTTCGCATATATCATGATAACCATCAAAGAAAAAAAACCAATTCACTCTATTCCCAAATTTGATATACAATATGTTCATTTATCAAAACCCCACAAATTAAGCCCACGTTGTTTAAGATAAACATCCAACTCAAACGTTCTAAGAACTTGTAACCATCTTAAATAAATTTTTATGAAGACTCGAGGTTTATGCTTCAATACAGCTTAAACATGATAAAAACAGCAAAACAATACAGGAGGCCATATGAATTTAACATGAAATCCACTTATTATTGAACATATAGTTTTTCAGATTAAGCACTTGGTGTCTATATATTACAAAATATCTAGGTCAATTTCTTCTCTATTCAGACCCAAAAGAACTTAATAAATCATTATAATTATACATAATCTAATTCTAACAATTAACATTTAAAACATCTTAAGATTTACATACACCTAAAGTAACAAACATAAGATGCAAAAACTGAATGAAAGCAGACCAGGGTTCATGTGAGTAATGTTCGGGTAAGCCAGCTGCAGAATCGTTGATACAGGAAGCAAAAATGTAAAAAATGCTTGGAGAAGATACACAATCAGAGTAAACACCAAAAACGAAAAATCAAGCATCCTAATTACCTTTAAAGAGAGGTGGCGCTTATTTGTTGACCTTTATGTTTTAGAGTAGGTGGATAACACCTTTTGAAGCAAGCTGACTTTATCAAAATGGCAGGACTTAAAAGTTGAATACATACAGGATTATACCAGCGCTGCAAACATAACATCTTGGGGGAAAGATAAAAAAAAAAAAAAAAGCAGAGTTGAAATAAAATCTCAAATGATCACATACAACTAAAAATTTAATTTTTACAAACATACGACATGTGGATTCTAGCAAATTAACAACATATTTTACAAGTCGTAGATGAGTCACAGTAAACTAAACACATACATCAGAATAAATAAAAATAATATTAATATACCGCGGCTATGTGGATGCAAACAGTATGAAATATATAAAATCCAAATATTAAGAAAATAGCAGATATGAGAAAAATATCATACTCTGAAATTCATATATTAAGAAAATGGCAGACATGAAGAATTAATTAAAAAACCCCAATAAAAACCCTAATTCGTTAAAAAATAGATACCTTGATTTCACTAATTAAAGTCCATGAATACATAATTTAACACAATACATCAGACACGACAATCGTAAAACCTGAAAATCGAAACAAAAATTAAGAATCACTAAACCGCGATTTGCAAATGAAGATTATTCAACAGAAGATATTGATTCAAGAAATCGACAGTAACGATTAGAGATGATGATTTATGCGAGTTATTTGTGAAGCTTTCGACTGCATCTGCATGCAATGGAGATTTGCTATGTCTGTTAATTTTGAATTGACAAGGGTATTAGCAGACTGATTTTTTGTTTATGTTTATGCCCGTGTTTTCTCAGGGGTATTTTAGGTATAATTGTGGTTAGCTTAGACTTATTGACTTATAATTCAATCTAATGGTGTAGGTTAGGGGTAGGTTGTGGTAAATTCTTTGATCTAATGGTTGAGATTAGAAGTTAGAAATTAATATATCTCCGTTAAGACTTCGTTTTAATGTATAGAAGAGATATACGTGCATCTTCGCGTTTCGCTATGGAATTGTTGACTTTTAAAAATTTAACGCAATTAAGTCGTTATTTTGTGGAGAAAAATATAATGGAAACCAAAAAATAAAAAATAAAAAAAATTGTTATAATGGGTAGAGAAAAATATAAAGGAAAAAAAACTACAGTAAACCAACCGAAAAAATGCTACAGTACCATTCCTACAGTGATTCCGTTGCTACAGTAAAATAGGTAAAAAGACAAAAATGTCACTGATACTATTCATCGTTTTTGTCTAATAGTTAATATGGTAATATATCATTATATATCAAGTAATCGGACCTGTTGCCAAAAGTATCGGTTTGCTTTATTTAGTTTTAAAAGCTGATTATGTAATTAAGTCATCATTTTGAAGCCGTGATTACTACTAACAATAGTAGATAATCGAATTATCTGAATAGGATTTGTTACTTGGTTGTGCTTTATAATTTCCAAGGTGAACCTGAGACGTGTTTTAAGTTTGAGTGTTCGCTTTCAAATTGGCCACCTACAGTTTATCTTATAATAATTATTATAATTATTATTATTATAAGAAGTGGAGAGATAAGGATATTAATGGGTGCTTTAGATGTTGTAATGGAACCTATAAATATATATGTATGGATATGGTTTGTGTAATATATGAGATATATTGGATGATACTTACTACGAAGTTTTATTTTCTTCCGTTGGTTTTGATCTCTTGTTAGTTCCACTACATGTTTCACTTGATTCCCAAGTCATGTTTAGAGTTTTGAAAGTAGATTATGATTACAGAGGCTAAATGTATATTTCGATAAATGAAAGTGCATGTTTTTATAATGGTAAATTCGACGATCTTACACCAACAAGACAGACTCTTTAGAGCCTCCTTCGATCAAATTTAATATTTCACTACCCAATGTCATGCCCATTTAAGAGCATGTATCCCGCTGGTTTTGATAGCGAACTCTTAGTGAATCAATGGTGTTAGTACTTTTTTCTAGTTCATATGCAGTCTGCCATTTTAATTGGAGTTGCGAAATTGGAATTATGGTAAATCTCATTTTGCATTTGTCGTTGAATAGCTTTCAACGATGATTGTAAGCTGGTATGACATTAGTTAATTAGTTAAGACCACTTTTTAACAAAAACGTCTGTCGAATATGATGGGAAAATAAATCACAACGGACAATCTACAAAGCGGAAACAAACCCGTTTGACCAATACTTTCCCGACCTGTATGAACCCGTGAGGATGCTAACAAACAAGCTATACCAAATCCAACCCAAATCAGTAGCAAATCAGTAGCTAAGCAATAATCAAGCACACACAATACACACGAGACTTTTTACGTGGAAAACCCCTCAAAATCGAGAATAAAAACCACGGGACTCGTAAGCCACTTAAACTTCACACTCATCAACAAGGAGAACAATACAATAGGTCTTCTCTAGATCATCTAGAGGTATACAACATCATCATACTCTTGAACTACAACAATCAACAAGTATATGAACAACCTAAAAGACAAAAGAGGAATTATCTCACCCAAAAACTGCTCTGTGTTCCAGCAGAAAAATCACGACCTACAGACCTCTTTAGACAAATTCAATGGTTGAAAATGTTGGTCCTGATGTCAGGAAGACACTATCCAAAATTGAAGAAGATTCAACGGTCGGATCTCCGGGGATCGTCGATTTACTGGGCTGCTGTACATAAAAACGGGAATTGAGAAAACACACTTTTTCTTGAGTTAACTTCTCTCTTTTTTTTTGATCTCTAATAATGAATACAGCTGCACTTGATTTGAATTAAGAGATGCCTCTGATGGTTGACCAAGTCAAACAACCATTGGGCCTAATTTTGTTGGGCTTGGGCCTTTCACATTAATTGGAAACCAAATTAAAACCCAAAAAATCTCTCCCTTTCCAATTATGTGGAAGAGTTCGCCATCCCGGTGATCATGCAACATATCTTGAGCTTCTCACTTGCTAAAGCCTTTGTAAACATGTCGGAACCATTATCGTCGGTATGAATTTTATCAAGTTCAAACAAACCATCTTCAAGACGTTCTCTAATCCAATGATACCGCACATCTATATGTTTTGTCCGCTTATGATACATAGAATTTCTAGCCAAATGAATCGCACTCTCATTATCACAAAGAACCACATATCGTGATTGCTTAAACCCAAGGTCTTGTAGAAACCTTTTCATCCACAATAGTTCTTTGCACGCTTTTATTGCTACCATATACTCAGCCTCGGTCGTAGACAATGCAACACACTTTTGTAACCTTGATTGCCATGAAACCGCTCCCCCTGCGAAAGTCATCAAATATCCAGAAGTGGACTTCATGTTATCTTTGTTTCCTGCCATATCTGAGTCTGTAAAACCAATAAGCATCGGCTCTCTATTTCCAAATGTGATACCCAATTTTGAAGTACCTCGTAAGTATCTCATAATCCATTTAACTGCTTCCCAATGCTTCTTACCCGGATTTGACATAAACCGACTAACAACACCTACCGCATGAGCTATATCAGGCCTAGTACACACTATAGCATACATCAAGCTACCAACCGCCGAAGTATATGGAACTTTATCCATCTCCTCAACATCCTCCTTTGAGAAAGGGCAATCTCTATCTATTAGCTTAAAGTTGTTAGTAAGAGGGGAACTAACCACTTTAGCATTCTTCATGTTGAATCTACTAAGCACCTTTTCAATGTATTGCTCTTGTGATATATGTAACGTCTTGGCACCTATATCTCTAGAAATCCGAATGCCAAGAATCTGTTTTGCTGGTCCCAAGTCTTTCATAGCAAAAGACTTGCTCAATTCTCTTTTCAACTGCGCAATTCTTTTAATATTTTTTCCAACAATCAACATATCATCAAAGTATAACAACAATATGATGAAATCATCATCACCAAACCTCTGAAAGAAAACACAATGATCTGAAGTTTTCTTTCGGTAGCCTTGCTTTCCAATAACCGACTCAAACTTCTTATACCACTGTCTCGGTGCTTGTTTCAACCCATATAGACTTTTCTGAAGTCTACAAACATAATTTTCTTTACCCTTAACCCGAAAACCTTCAGGTTACATCATGTAGATTTCCTTATCCAAATCACCGTGAAGAAAAGCAGTCTTGACATCCATCTGTTCAACCTCAAGATCAAGACTAGCAGCTAACCCAAGAACCACTCGAATAGATCCCATCTTCACAACCGAATAGAAAATCCCATCAAAATCAATACCATTTTTCTGGCTGAATCCTTTAACGACTAACCTAGCTTTGTACCTTAGTTGTGAAGTAACCTCATCTGTCTTCACTTTGAATACTCATTTGTTTCTCAAAGCTCTTTTGCCTTTAGGTAACTTCACCAGGTCATAAGTATTGTTCTCATACAAAGAATTCATCTCATCTTGCATAGCTTCACCCCACTCTTTCTTATGCTCATCTTTCATTGCTTCTGAATAACACTCTGGCTCTCCCCCATCAGTGAGTAATACATACTCATCAGCAGAATATCTAACAGAAGGATGACGGTCTCGAGTAGACCACCTAAGTGGGACAAATGAAGGAATATCTGGTACTGGAATCTCTACCTGCTCCGGAGCATCACCAACATCAGTACCCTGTTCATCATTCTGAACATCATCTCCAACATGTTGTGGAGTAACTGGATCCAAATCAACAAGATCAGTACTAGGTTGAGGAACTGAATCTGTCTTCTCAACATCTTTTAACATCCGATCTTCTGTAAAAACAACATCTCGACTTCGTACAAGTTTCTTCTGAACTGGATCATATAACCTGTACCCAAAATCATCTTCACCATAGCCGAGGAATACACATGGCTTAGTCTTCATATCAAGCATTGACCTCTCATCTTTGGGAACATGAACAAATGCTTTACATCCAAAAACTCATAAATGACGGTAAGAAACATCTTTGCCGCTCCAAACCCTGTTAGGAACATCAAAACGCAAAGGAACACAAGGGGTTAGATTAATAATATGAACTACCGTATTTAAAGCCTCACCCCAAAAGGAATCAGACAACCCTGCATTGTAAGACCCAAATATTTATTGTACATAGTGTACTTATGGTGTACGATGCGTGTATGAAGTGTACATGTTGCTTGCTCGAACGCCGAAGGAAACTAGACGTTGTCTGAAGTGACAAGGTGTGTACGTATCTTTCCAACCCCAAATAAAGTTTGTGTTGATGTTTCAAAGCCTTACCATTAGAAAGGAAATCTTATTACGTTTCCAACGATATTTGATTCATCAAAAACGGAGCTACGGTCAAAAAGTTATGGCCAAAACAAGTTTCTGAAAACTGACCTGTAGGTTGGAGCGGCGCTCCACCTTTTGGCGCGGCGCGCCGAACCCGTCTGATGTAATTTTCAGCCTTTTTAAAAGGTCTAAATGAAGGGTACTTTGGTCTTTTAATTTAGGGTCGGTTTAGGGTCACCAAAACTGATCTAGAACTCCATTGGAGCTCATTTCTCACCCACATAAACACTCTCATCCATATTTAGAGAGAGAGGAAGAGTTCTAGAGTGAGAGAGCTTGATTTGGAGAAGAAGGAGTCGAATTCTAGCCAAAGCTTGGGTTTTAAAGTTGTTCATCTCGCTCCTAGCTACGTTTTGGTAGTATTGGTAAGTCCTAACTCCGAATTTCATTTGTTAGATTTGATATTCAAGTTAGGATTTGAGATTGTTAGTTGTAAAACCCATTTGGTTGATGAAGAGGGTTTATGGAAACTTGCTATTTTGATATTTGGAGGGTTTTGGGTTGGTTAATGATTTAACCATGTTTAAGACTTGTAAATGGTGTATAATCACTAGTGTTAGTGATTATTGGTGTTTTGGAAACCATTAGGGTTCTTATGGTTGACTAATTTTGACTAGAGTCAAAATTAGGGTTTGTTGATGATTATGACTCAATTGCCGATTTAATAAGGTTTATAAACTTAAAATGGATTAAGTTGAAGCATAGAACCGAGTTAAATATGTTTTGGTGTCAAAACTTGCTAATGGCGGGATATTGACTTCTTATGGGTCAAATTAGGGTTTAAGTGTCATTTTGGGAAAGAAAGGTGTTTAACACCTATGATTGGGTTTGATTGGCAGGTTAGTTTGGGCGCGATTTGTGCTTGGAAGTGCATTTGGGTCAAAATTGCACTAGTAGTCAATTTGGGTTGATTTGTATATCCACCCTAATTGTGTTACTTGTTATGTGATAAATGGAATAGGTACATTCGATCGGCGATTGCGGATTATTTGGTGGCATTCTTCAAGACGACAAGGTGAGTGTTAATATCCTATATGCATATGTATGTGTAGGATGGGTGCGGGTCGGGTGAAGGGGTTCTCGCTTATAGAGCTCGCTTCTCGTATAGGTGGAATTGTTGGACTTGTGTATAGGTCCAATTGGCACGGTTGTGCATTTTGGTTGACCACTTTGGCGAGGTGCACACTTTGTATGTACGTTATCACATGGGCGTGTGATGTGGACTTATATAACCCCAATAACGAAGGGTTAATATAGTGAATGGAATAATTATATGCGTAGGTATATAATGTATTTATTTGTCGTAGCGTGAGATGTGAAGTGTCGATGTGCTAAGATACCACTCAAAGTAATGTGACGGGTGAAGTGTCGATGTGTTAAGATGCCACCCGGGGTGAAGTGTCGATGTGTTAAGACACCACCCGGAGTGAAGTATCGATGTGCTAAGATGCCACTCCAAGAGAATAATGGGTGAAGTGCCGATGTGTTAAGGCGCCACTCGAGGTGAAGTATCGACGTGTTAAGATGCCACCTCAAGTAAAATGAAGAGTGAAGTGTCGAAGTGTTAAGACGCCACTCGGGGTGAAGTGTCGACGTGTTAAGACGCCACCCGGGGTAAAGTATCAAAGTGTTAAGATGCCACCCGTGGGGTTAGTGTACGAAGTGTTAAGTGTACTAATGGTTATTATGAACATCGATGACTTGTTTCGCGAAGTCATTCCCTTGTGAAGATTTGGTTAACCATGGTTATTGTGTTGTAAGCGTAAGCAAATTATGTTATTCGAGATATACATATATATATATATATATATATATATATATATATATATATATATATATATGTATATATTGTATACATATAATGTTGTATTGTCTGATGTAGCTAACCCTCCTGGTGTAGCTTATTGGCATTGTTCACATCGTTGTTGGTGAACTTATATTTTGTTGATGTATCTTTAGCTCGTTGCTTAGTGATCTTACGGTATGCTTAGACTAGCTTTCCTTTATGCTTGAATGCTCCGGTGTGCGGTATTTGGTTTTGTGTGGCGTGTCCATTTTATGCATATATATGTATGTAGTATATTCTCACTCACTAAGCGTTAGCTTACACTCTCGTTGTTTACCTTTTTATAGATTTGCATGGATGTGGTGGCTCGGGTAAGCGTGGGACTAGTGGACTCGCGTAGTTGCTTTAGAAGGCTTGCTTTTGGATTGATTAGGATTGGGTAGCGTATCCCCAATTGCCATGATCGGCTTTATTTGGTGTTACAAATCATGTGATTGAAAACTTGTATTTTCGTATGAAAGTAGTAAAACGGCCGATGTGGGCCCGGCGTCGTAAAACTTATTTTATGAATGGAACGTGTTAGTTTTTCATATATGAATAGGTTGTGAAAAGCGTTTTGTCTAAATACGTCGGGAATGGTCAAACATTTTCGCATTTCATGACTTTTTGGACAGGCCAGTTTGGCGCGCCGCGCGGCCATATGGCGCGCCGCGCCATATGCTGTTCCTTCAAATTTTTTTTATTCCGCGTTATTGGTTGGTTAACGGGTTGGGTTGTTACAAGTGGTATCAGAGCATGGTCTAAGGGATTTAGGTGACTTGAGATAGGTGCCTAGACTTAGACTTTTGTGTGTGCTTAATTTGTTGCGGGACTTGTAGGATTACGGGTCGGAATGGGTTTAGTTAGTGCCTTGTTTATAGGTTGACTAACGTTTATATTAGTAATGCGGATATTATTAATATGCTATTGTGTTGTGATAATGATTCTTGTGTTGTGTTTTGTTTACGTTTGCGGTTGCATATATCATCGAGCGAGGGGGTTGTTGTACTAACGAGTCGATACGGCGTGTATGCGTAATGGGGACTTGCAAACCTTATTACGGGTGCAAATCGTGTCTAACAAGTGATGTACGACGAATGTTTAGCAAGATGGGGCGGTGTTGTGCGTGTGAGTTTATACATTCGTGATCTAATCGTTTGCATTCCTTAGAATGAAAACGGAAGATGGATGCGGAACGAGTGACCCTATTCACGAAGGGAAGGATGAGTTAACGTTAAAGATTGAGGCCGTGTTTGAACAATATGTCTCGATTTTCACCGGCAAAGTTAGGGAAGTAACCAAGGAGTTGGTCGAAGGACAAATGACGGAAATGGTCCGAGACCAAGTGACTAAAGTTGTAAAGGAAGAGTTTGAAAAGAGGTTTCCCAAACCTCGAGGTAGTGATGATGAAGATGTACTTGCAAGGTTAGGATTACATGGTGCTCATGGTAAGAGGGCACGAAGTACGCCTGAAGGCGTCGGGAATGTGAAGAAGAAGAGTAAGAAGGGTTACAAGCTCACGTGCTTTAAGAGTGCAGAACGGGGTCATTTGGCACAAGATTGTACGGTGGTGACTTTAGGCTCAATCAGGTGTTTCATTTGCCGGATGGAGGGACACCGGAAGTCAGAGTGTTTCGAATCGCATGACGATCGGGTTAAGAAGTTAGAGCGCGATTACATGATGGGTAGTGGAGCACGGAATCCCAACAGCGCTACATCAGGTACTTTTAGTACGAAATTATATGTTGTCCGTTTGTAATAACATGCGGTATGTGCGTACGTCTTAGCTAAACTTTATTCTCCGTTGGAGATAACTCGTAGCAAGCGGGCGGTTTACGTTTATGGTTCCGGTTTGCTCTCAGTAGAGTGTATAAGTGGTGTGTTGTGCCTTGATCCTATGGTGCGAATCCTTGGGTGCTTAAGCATTTTGGTTGGTATCGGGTCGTTAAGCTCGTTTGAGTGAGACCCTTAAAGTCTCAATGGTATTGTGCATGTTATTGATATGGGTGACGTTCCTAATGGAAGTACCCTATGGTGACGTTTGATTGTTGGGCGAAGGGCGTAAGACTTGGTGCAACCAAGCATTCCTTAGTATTTGGGAAATGTTTCTACCAAACCATGGAAATGGGTTTTGGTGTTCGGTCGTTAAGCGCGTGTTCGCTTTCATGTTGAAGTTGATGAACCATGAGGTTCGTCGAGTGGATTGAAACTCTTCAAATCGAGTGTTGATCTCGATGTATGTTGGTAAAGGAGTCTACGTGACGCGACATTAGGTGCCTTTTATACCTACTAGCGTGGTGTTCGACTCCGATTGTGTTGCGGTTACATTGTACTTAGGGTACCGAAGTGAAACCCTTAGGTACAAGAGTAATCGGGTGAAATTCGACAAACTAAAGCAATTGGATGATTGCGAGTGTATAGTTCGTGTAATTTGTGGTACACTTTTCGTTCGAAGTGTTTAAGGATAGGTTAGGATCCTTGGTATGCTCAAAGTTAAAGCAAGACATGGTGATGGGCCGTGTGAACCCAATTATTGGTAAAGTCTACCTTTGGTAGCATTGTGCGGGTGTACGAGATGCGGTTATGGAACGTAGTTCCAAGTGGGGGAGTTACACTCCCACACGCGGAGGTTTTAGTGTGAGATTTCGGACAATGCTTTTGGTAGATCCGAAATTTGTGTCGGAACCTAGATTTGGTCGATTTGTGGTAGAGTACAAATTTGGTTAAATTGTACCTGATTTTGGATTTAAATTATCACCAAGGTGGTAATGTGGTAAATCTCGTTGAGAGATAATGGACGGGTATGGCGAGCAAGGTGAAATCCCTCGGTTAAGGGATGTGCGTATCGGATCCTCTTTTAGAGAATTAATGTTTTGTGCCTATGTTTGATATAGGTGGTTCTTGCTCGATTGTGTGAATGGTTAGTGGTATCCGTTAGGATTCACTATGGCGTAGCAGAGCGCGATGTTACGCTACTCATCGTTCGAGGCTAAAAGGGCGTTGATTGATGAAGCATGACCTTCGGGGTCCGCTGACTTCATCATGGTATTGGTGATTGATGAAGCATGACCTTCAGGGTCCACTGACTTCATCATGGGATCGATTATTGGTGGAGCATGACCTTCGGGGTTCGCTGACTTCATCATGAGATCGTTGATTGGTGAAGCATGACCTTCGGGGTCCGCTGACTTCATCATGGGTGCAGTGTTATATCGGTGAAGCATGACCATTGACGGGGTCTGCTGACTTCATCCGGTGTTGAGTGATCTATCGGTTGTTTTATACACCGATGGTGGGATCGTGAGGACCATGTTGTGTGATTAGTGATTGCGATAGCCGTGTTTCGCTCATATGATGTTAGGATAGTGGCGTATTGGTTGTATTGCGCACTACAAAGGATGTTTAGTGGTAAGTGTAATCCGTAAGGATTCATGTGGTTCGATCTTCAACGTTCGGATCTTTGACTTTAGGTTGAGACTTGGTCACTTTTAGCGTTGTCCTTGGTAAAGGTACGCTAAGGAATTGATATCTCGGTACGAGATCGGTTGAGTTATTCCCAATATGGGGAAAAGAGCAGGTTTTAGTGCTCGGATAGTGGTTTTGATAAATCGCGGGTGACGATTTTAGTTGTTAAAGATGATTCATTGGGAAGAATTGTCTAGGAAAGTTCGGATTGGAACTTAGGATTGAGGGCCGTTGAGTAGTTCTGGATTGGTTAAGTGGAGAAGATCACGAGGATGTGATCGAGTTTAAGTGGGGGAGAGTTGTAAGACCCAAATATTTATTGTACATAATGTACTTATGGTGTACGATGCGTGTATGAAGTGTACGTGTTGCTTGCCCGAACGCCGAAGGAAACTAGACGTTGTCTGAAGTGACAAGGTGTGTACGTATCTTTTCAACCCCAAATAAATTTGTGTTGATGTTTCAAAGCCTTACCATTGGAAAGGAAATCTTATTATGTTTCCAACGATATTTGATTCATCGAAAACGGAGCTACGGTCAAAAAGTTATGGCCAAAACAAGTTTCTGAAAACTGACCTGTAGGTTGGAGCGGCGCTCCATCTTTTGGCGCGGCGCGCCGAACCCGTCTGATGCAATTTTCAGCCTTTTTAAAAGGTTTAAATGAAGGGTACTTTAGTCTTTTCATTTAGGGTCGGTTTAGGGTCACCAAAACTGATCTAGAACTCCATTGGAGCTCATTTCTCACCCACACAAACACTCTCATCCATATTTAGAGAGAGAGGAAGAGTTCTAGAGTGAGAGAGCTTGATTTGGATAAGAAGGAGTCGAATTCTAGCCAAAGCTCGGGTTTTAAAGTTGTTCATCTCGCTCCTAGCTACGTTTTGGTAGTATTGGTAAGTCCTAACTCCGAATTTCATTTGTTAGATTTGATATTCAAGTTAGGGTTTGAGATTGTTAGTTGTAAAACCCATTTGGTTGATGAAGAGGGTTTATGGAAACTTGCTATTTTGATATTTGGCAGGTTTTGGTTTGGGTAATGATTTAACCATGTTTAAGACTTGTAAATGGTGTATAATCACTAGTGTTAGTGATTATTGGTGTTTTGGAAACCATTAGGGTTCTTATGGTTGACTAATTTTGACTAGAGTCAAAATTAAGATTTGTGATGATTATGACTCAATTGCCGATTTAATAAGGTTTATAAACTTAAAATGGATTAAGTTGAAGCATAGAACCGAGTTAAATATGTTTTGGTGTCAAAACTTGCTAATGGCGGGATATTGACTTCTTATGGGTCAAATTAGGGTTTAAGTGTCATTTTGGGCAAGATAAGTGTTTAACACCTATGATTGGGTTTGATTGGCATATTAGGATTATTCTCACTTGTGTAAGTGATTATTGGTTAGTTTAGGCGCGATTTGTGCTTGGAAGTGCATTTGGGTCGAAATTGCACTAGTAGTCAATTTGGGTTGATTTGTATATCCACCCTAATTGTGTTACTTGTTATGTGATAAATGGAATAGGTACATTCCATCGGTGATTGCGGATTATTCGGTGGCATTCTTCAAGACGACAAGGTGAGTGTTAATATCCTATATGCATATGTATGTGCAGGATGGGTGCGGGTCGGGTGATGGGGTTCTCGCTTATAGAGCTTGCTTCTCGTATAGGTGGAATTGTTGGACTTGTTTATAGGTCCAATTGGCACGGTTGTGCATTTTGGTTGACCACTTTGGCGAGGTGCACACTTTGTGTGTACGTTATCACATGGGCGTGTGATGTAGACTTATATAACCCCAATGACGAAGGGTTAATATAGTGAATGGAATAATTATATGCGTAGGTATATAATGTATTTATTTGTTGTAGCGTGAGATGTGAAGTGTCGATGTGCTAAGACACCACATTTCACGTGACGAGTGAAATGTCGATGTGTTAAGGCACCACTTAAAGTAATGTGACGGGTGAAGTGTCGATGTGTTAAGATGCCACCCGGGGTGAAGTGTCGATGTGTTAAAACACCACCAGGAGTGAAGTATCGATGTGCTAAGATGCCACTCCAAGAGAATAATGGGTGTGAAGTGCCGATGTGTTAAGGCGCCACTCGAGGTGAAGTATCGACGTGTTAAGATGCCACCTCAAGTAAAATGAAGAGTGAAGTGTCGAAGTGTTAAGACACCACTCGGGGTGAAGTGTCGATGTGTTAAGACGCCACCCAGGGTGAAGTATCGAAGTGTTAAGATGCCACCCGTGGGATTAGTGTACGAAGCGTTAAGTGCACTAATGGTTGTTATGAACATCGATGATTTGTTTCGCGAAGTCATTCCCTTGCGAAGATTTGGTTAACCATGGTTATTGTGTTGTAAGCGTAAGCAAATTATGTTATTCGAGATATATATATATATATATATATATATATATATATATATATATATATATATATATATATATATATATATATATATATATATATATATATATATTGTATACATATAATGTTGTATTGTCGTGATGTAGCTAACCCTCCGGGTGTAGCTTATTGGCATTGTTCACATCGTTGTTGGTGAACTTATATTTTGTTGATGTATCTTTAGCTCGTTGCTTAGTGATCTTACGGTATGCTTAGACTAGCTTGCCTTTATGCTTGGATGCTCCGGTATGCGGTATTTGGTTTTGTGTGGCGTGTCCATTTTATGCATATATATATGTATGTAGTGTATTCTTACTCACTAAGCGTTAGCTTACCCTCTCGTTGTTTACCTTTTTATAGATTTGCAGGGATGCGGTGGCTCGGGTAAGCGTGGGACTAGTGGACTCGCGTAGTTGCTTTAGAAGGCTTGCTTTTGGATTGATTAGGATTGGGCAGCGTATCCCCAATCGCCATGCTCGACTTTATTTGGTGTTACAAATCATGTGATTGAAAACTTGTATTTTCGTATGAAAGTCGTAAAACGGCCGATGTGGGCCCGGCCTTGTAAAACTTATTTTATGAATGGAACGTGTTAGTTTTTCATATATGAATAGGTTGTGAAAAGCGTTTTGTCTAAATACGTCGGGAAATGGTCAAACATTTTCGCATTTCATGACTTTTTGGACAGGCCAGTTTGGCGCGCCGCGCGGCCATATGGCGCGCCGCGCCATATGCTGTTCCAGCAAAAAAAAAATTATTCCGCGTTATTGGTTGGTTAACGGGTTGGGTTGTTACATGCATGTGAAAGCAAACATCTAACTCTCTCAACCAAAGTTCTGTTCATCCTTTCTGTTAAGCCATTCAATTGAGGTGTCTTTGGTGGAGTCTTTTGATGCCGAATACCATTCTCCTTACAATAAGCATCAAAGCTCCCAATGTATTCACTGCCATTATCAGTTCGAATACACTTGAGCTTCTTCCCTGTTTGCCTTTCAACTAGTGCATGAAATTCCTTAAACTTCTCAAATACTTGATCCTTTAACTTTAAGGTATAAATCCACACCTTCCTGGAATGATCATAGATGAATGTAACAAAGTAGGAACATCCACCAAGTGTCCTAGTCTTCATAGGCCCATAAACATCCGAATGTACTAGATCAAGTATGTTCTCCATTCGAAAAGGAGAATGACTCTTAAACACAGCTCTGGTCTGTTTCCCTGCCAAACAGTGAGAACACTTACTCAAATTAATATCACTAACACCCGACAACACATTCTTCTTAAACAAGATAGACATCCCCTTTTTACTCATGTGGCCAAGTCTTTTATGCCACAACTCAGTAGAATCAACATCGTCCACTGCGTTAACAATATTCTGGATGATCTTCGGACGCGTGATGTATAATCTTGAGTCTTTCTTGCCTCTTCCCACTATCATAGAACCAAGAGTTAGTTTCCAAATACCATTACCAAAACCGTTATAATAACCATCATCATCAAGAATGCCTGTTGAAATTACATTAAGTCTCATATCCGGAACATGTTTTACATTATGCAAAACTAACTCCATTCCCGTGTCAAATTTCAAACAAACATCTCCAATACCAACGATCTTTGATAACCCGGCATTACCCATCCTAGCAAATCCACAGTCACCTGGAGTGTAAGATGAGAAGTGATCTCTACAAATTGCAACATGACATGTAGCACCACTATCAACAATCCAACTCGTGTCATCATGAGTAAGATTGATCATATCATAATCAATACAAACAAAGAACTCATCTGTGATAGCGCTAACTTCAACCTTATCATCATCACCACCATCACTTTTCTTTTGTTTATTCTTGTCATATGCCTTTTTCTTCTCATTCTTCAACTTTGGACAATACCACTTTGTGTGCCCCTTTTCATGACAATTATAACACTCAACATTATCAAATTTACCTTTGCGTGAGCTGTTACGATGATTGCCTCTTTTACCCTGACCTCTACTATGACTTCTCCTCCGCGTTTTTATGACCAAGATATCTGACTGTGAAGAGGAACCTTGTGACTTTCTTCTCATCTCTTCATTCAAAATACTACCCTTAGCCAATTCCATGGTGATAGTACCATTCGGTGCAGAGTTGGACAAAGATGTCCTAAAAGTCTCCCAAGAGTCCGGTAATGTACCAAGTAACCAGAGACCCTGAATCTCATCCTCAAACTTGATACCCATACCTGCAAGCTAATTTATAATACTCTGATATGCATTTAGATGATCTGTAATAGGAGTCCCATCATGATACTTCAAAGCCATCATCTGCTTAATTAAGAACAACTTGTTATTCCCAGTCTTTCGCTCATATAACTGCTCAAGCTTTTTCCATAAGGCTTTAGCATCAGTCTCCCCAGTAATATGATTCACAACATTATCATCAACCCACTGCCGAATATACCCACATACTTGTCTATGCAAAATTTTCCATTGAGCATCAGATTTTTCCTCAGGTTTATCCTCAGTAAAAACAAGCAAATAATAATCTTTCACATAAAGAAGATCCTCCATCTTGCCTTTCCAAACATGATAATTTGAACCATTTAAACTAATCATTTTACTTGTATTAGCTTCCATCTTTCACACAAGTCAAATCAAATAACCTAGCTCTTGATACCAATTTGATGGGAAAATAAATCACAACGGACAATCTACAAAGCGGAAACAAACCCGTTTGACCAATACTTTTCCGACCCGTATGAACCCGTGAGGATGCTAACAAACAAGCTATACCAAATCCAACCCAAATCAGTAGCTAAACAATACCAAATCAGTAGAAAATCAGTAGCTAAGCAATAATCAAGCACACACAATACACACGAGACTTTTTACGTGGAAAACCCCTCAAAATCGAGAGTAAAAACCACGGGACTCGTAAGCCACTTAAACTTCACTATCATCAACAAGGAGAACAATACAATAGGTCTTCTCTAGATCATCTAGAGGTATACAACATTATCATACTCTTGAACTACAACAATCAGCAGGTATATGAACAACCTAAAAGACAAAAGAGGAATTATCTCACCCAAAAACTGCTCTCTGTTCCAGCAGCAAAATCACGACCTACAGACCTCTTTAGACAAATTCAACAGTTGCAAATGTTGGCCCTGATGTCAGGAAGACACAATCCAAAATTGAAGAAGATTCAACGGTCGGATCTCCGGGGATTGTCGATTTACTGGGCTGCTGTACATAAAAACGGGAATTGAGAAAACACACTTTTTCTTGAGTTGACTTTTTTTTTTGATCTCTAATAATGAATACAGCTGCACTTGATTTGAATTAGGAGATGCCTCTGATGGTTGACCAAGTCAAACAACCATTGGGCCTAATTTTGTTGGGCTTGGGCCTTTCACATTAATTGGAAATCAAATTAAAACCCAACAGGATAAGGTAGCGTATGAAAACACTCACAAAGACTACTGTAGGGCGTTTTTGACGAGTTTATTATGGGGGAAATGGTGTTTCAACATGTGTAATACGTACATTAGAATTATAATATTATTTGGTTTGAAAATCCAGCCACAACTTTCACACTTTTTCACTAAACTCAATCATGTTCTGCCACTATCACCCAAATCTTTAAATCTTCACACATGCCCTCTCCTAAAACATTGTCATTGGACCCAAAAAAATTCCCACAATCACAATGCGGTCATAGTAACAATAAAAGATAGTGCTAGGCTTTATCCATAAAGTTAGTGATATTAGTACCTTTTCTTAATAAAAGATTGAGAACATATTGAAACAACTTATAAAACAGAGTTGATACCACTATGTCATCAAGAAAGAAAACTGAAAATATAACCAGCTAAAGTAATAGTAGTAGTACAATATAGAACCTAAAAATAAAACCTTCTACCATAATTAATAAGCGTACTCCAACATATTCCATACTTTAATACATTAAAATCTGATAATTGGGACCACGAGACTCAAACAATAAGTAAACAATCACGAGACTCAAACAACTTGCGATTATAAGCGTACTTCTCAGGTGCTTGTACACTTGTGCTGGCTAGATCCTCTAAACATAACATGTTATGATTCGAGCCATCAACCCAATGTATATAGCATTACTCCAACATATTCCATACTTCGATACATTAAAATCTGATAATTGGGACCAATATCTATCACCAAAATCACTCCAAATTTCTGTTTCCGAAGAGTATGTATAAATTCTAAGACCAAGAACATGATTGTTGGTTCAGTGTGCACGTCATAACACAAATCTATACTATCGATATTGTACTGGCCTATGGGGTCACACACTTTAGCATTTAAACACTAGTTATTATATATTGTTGATATATAATTTTAAACTATAATTTGAAAAGCATTATTTAATTAAATATGATTTAATTAATTTTATTAAAGAAAAAGATTTAAATAGTGGAGTGGGTGAAATTATTGGTTACATCAACATCAATGACAACTCACAATTAAAAAGCAAAGTATTAAATGATTTTAAGAGGATTTGGTTTCCATGATTTTCTTATTCATTTTTTGGTCTTATATGATTTATGATTATAAAAAGAATAAGAAATATGGAGCATATAACCACATTTATCTTCTGGTACTTTTTTGGTGGGGTCTACAACCAATCAAATATAATGGGTTTGTTGATCTTTTCATTTAACACTCTCCACAATCAAATAAAAAAATAAAAAAATATGGAGTAGGAGAAAACAAAAAGAAATCCATTCATCTATCTTGGGTGAGCGACTGCGCAAATAAAAAAAAAAAAAAGGAAAATTGTTTTCCACTCGCATCCTCGTTCATTCTCAAGCATGATGAATAAAAGGATTGTTTTGATTTTTCTTTTCAAACTTAAAATTGAAAACAATATTGGATATTGTTTTTGGGTTATATACGGACTAGCATCTAATTGGTGTTGCTTGACGTGCTGTGTGGATCAACCATAGAGATATTCATACACTTTGAATATATGTTTCAACTTAGACGTGGACAATTCTTTCTACCGTTCTTTCATCGCTCACGAAAGGTATATCTAAACTCCTCTTTGTGAATTTATTAGTTGACAATTATTAGTGATGTAATTGGATCTTGTTGAAATCATTAATCGTGTGAATGTTTTACTTGAAAGTTCATATTAAAATAAATGATGTTTGTTTTAAAGTTAATAAAAGATGTTTATTTTCACATTCCGATGCGTTTATAAAATGTAAATGTACACAAGGTTTTCCATCAATGGTATCAAAGCCGCTTTTACACCATTTTAATGGTCGTGTGACTATTCTTTAGATTTAGCTTTGTGGCGTATTGGTGAAAGTCGAAAATTTTTTGGTTTTTAAAGTCAACACGGTTGATTTAGACTTAACCTAATGACGCACAAATATGATTGAAAGAATATCACTAATTTAAATTGTAGATTTAATTTTTATGGCTTGAATATTTATTATAATGGTTGATTGCTTTATTCCATAGTTGTACACATGCATTGTAACCATGGACAAGCCATATGTAGGTTTTAATAATGTAGTTATTAAAATTATGATTGCACACATAGCCCATAATGCCCCGACCTATGTATGATTGTTGTGATTGTTAATTACGGCAATATTATGTCATGTTGATTATTTATTTTATTAGAAAGGCCATTTTGAAGCCAAAGTTGTATTTTATTTATTTTTCAATTTCATAGTATTTATTTATGTTTATTCTAAATTGTAAAAGTATTAGATTAGTTGTATTTTTCAATTTTAAATAAATGTAATAAGATGAAGATTGAAGATATAGATGCAACGTGAAGTTTGACTTAGAAGATGGCGAACAGGTCAAGTTAACAACAATGACGTTTGTCAAGTTTTTCACTTGATTATTGAATCAAGTGGGAGCTATGATATTACCCTTAGTTTGACCTCTTGATCCCATGTCGCTCATGGGATCAAGCATAGAATTTTTAGGCTAGGCTATATTTGTGTGATGCATGGTTGTGTTTTATTTTATGCATTTTTATTTAATTGTTGATTATAATATATGCTAAATGTTTTTGATGAAAACATCAAATAAATCCAATAACGAGTTTCAAGATTAAAATTGATGATTTTAAAAAGTTAAACTCTAACGAGTTTAAAGTTAAATGTTTTCTGAAACTCAAATAATATATATGGGCGACGTCTTTTAAAACGATACACAATGTGTATTTGTTATTTTTATATATAAAATAAAATAACAAACTAGAAGCATAAACACGATTGACATATATATAATTGGTTAAAATGTTTTTTAACTAATAGTGTAGCGAATCTTGTGTGCATGCATTATTCGTTGACACGAACGTTTTCTAAAATACCCGTCAAATTTAAGTCATGACATCCAATGATCTTGCAAACACTCCTCGTTATTTTTATGATCTAGTGAGACTAGGCTGAATTATAGCCACGAGGTGGATGTTTCGATCTAGTGAGACTAGCGTGAATTTCCACTGTTTCCAAATTGGACTACTTAATCGTATTCACGGTGAGACCTGAGTTCGAGGCAAGGATGGGACAAACATGCCATTAGATAATAGTTGTTTGTTGGACTACATATATCTCTAGGTCCCATAAAGATCTAAGAGTTATACTTGTAATGCAATTGGTACCCGCTACCTACCAATAGACTCCATAACTGCTAGTTGATCAACAGATGTGGCTATGGAACCACTATGTGGATCTTAGGGTTTCGTAAATTAATTGCTTTTTTAAAATATTATAAAAACTTGGGTAGTTAATTTATTAAAGCTCAATATCGAAAATACTATATTGAATCTTATATCTGTTGTAGATGTCAAATAATCAAAACGGAAACCAAAACACACTTCATTCTTTGTTGGAGACGGATAAACTCAATGTTCAAACTTCCTAGACTGGCACTGCAACCTGAGAATTGTTCTCAAGCATGAATGAAAGTTGAACAAAATTAGAACACTTATCCGATCCTCCTATTTGCGCAGCTCCTGCTGCTAAGCAAAATGCTTATCGGAAGTTGTTCGACGAGTAGGAGAAGTAGGATGAAAGGGTGAAAAAGAATAAGTCGAATATTTTGTGGAAGGGATATGGTAAATCATTTTCCATGAAAATATTCCACCTTCCAAGAAGGAAAACCCAACAAAAGATGCCGAATGTTTCCATTATGGAAAGGTTGGCAATTGAAGAAGGAAGTTGTCATATCCACCAATCTGAGCTGAGAAAAGGCAATGCTAGTAAGACTAGAAATCTTAAGTATATTTCATATACAGTTATATACTTCTTCTAGTGATTCCTAGATCATTGTTAACCAGTTGTGGCCTTCACACCTGTAACAATATAAAGGGAATGAGAAGAAATAATAGACTGAAGAAAGGCACACTGGATTTGCGAGTGGGCATTGGGAATCAAGCTTCGATTGAAGCCATTGGTCACTATGAGCTTACTCTTCCAAGTGGTCTTATTATTTTGTTGGAACAATGTAATTATGCTCCTAGTATTAGGAGTAGTATGATTTGAAAGATGCTGGTTTTGAACTTCCATTTATGCACTTTGGTATTTCAGTTTCTAAGGATAATATTTTTTTTTCTTTCTTAATGCCTATCCAAGTGATGGTATTTTTGAAATTGATATGCATGGTGTGATTTCAAATGAGAATTCTATGTATACTTGTACTGCTAAACGATTCAAGCAATAGATGAATAAGGCCAATCTATGACATCGTCATCTTGGTCATATAAACAAACAATGCATTTCAAAATCCATTCTAATGAACTTTTAGAATCAAATGTCTTTGAGTCATTTGATGTATGTGAGTAATGTTTATGTGAAAGGATGACAAAAGCTCATTTCTCTGACTTAGGTGAAAGAACTACATATATTTTAGGACTAATACATATTGATGTATGTGGCCCTTTAGAACAATGTCTAGAAATGGTAAGTCTTACTTCGTTACAATAACTGATGGTTATAGTAGATATGGTTATGTTTTAATTGCTGAAACATAAACATGAAGTTTTTAAAATGTTCAAATGTGTTTCAAAATGAAGTAAAGAGTCAGCTTGGAAATATCATTAAATCACTTTACTCTGATGGATGAAGTGAGTATGAGTCAAGAGTTTTTGGACCACCTGTAGAATTGTGGGATTGTCTTACAATTCACTCCACCTCACACACCATTACTCAATGGTGAGTCTGAATGGAGGAATCGAACTTTACTTGATATGGTTTGATCTATGATGAGTCTGACTACTCTACCACCGTCTTTTTGGGGTTATGCATTAGAGTCTGCTGCAGGCATACTCAATATGATTCCAACCAAGAAGGTAGAAAAGACACCATATGAAGTGTGGTATGGGAAGATTCCCAAGTTTTCTTATTTGAAATTCTGGGGTGGTGAAGTGTTTGTGAAGCATGAAACTTCAAACAAATTAAAACCCTGAAGTACTAAATTTCACTTTATGGGATACCCAAAGGAAACAATGGGTTACTACTTCTACTACAAAACTGAAAACAAAGAGTTTTCTGCTAGGTCTAATGAATTCTTAAAAAGGAGATCTTCTCTTATAAGTATTTAGTGGGAGTAAAGTAGATCTTGAAGAAATTCAAGAACCACAAAGTAACATACCTTCTATAAGTACTAATAATCCATACGTTAAATCTGAGCGCATTGTTAGTGAGTCAGAACGCGTTACACCTGAACTTCATAGGCCTGGTAGAACTCCTCATCGGAATAAGAGGTTTGATTATCTGATTAATTCAGATGAACCTCACCTAGAGGATTATGAACCCTCTACTACCGTGAGGCCATATAAGATCACAAATCTTAAAAATGGCGAGATACTATGAATGCAAATATGCAGTCCATGAAAGATAATCAAGTATGTGACTTGATTAATCTTCCACCCAATTGTAAGACAATGGGGTGTAAATGAGTGTTTAAAGAGAAGACTAGCATGGACAGTAATGTAAACACTTTTAAAGCTCGATTCGTGGCAAAAGATTATGATGAAACTTTTCCACTATCGCGAGCTTAATAAATTAGGATACTTATTGCCATACCTACTTTTCATGATTATGAAGTATGGTAAATGGATATCATAATCGCTTTTCTAAATGGCGCCCTAAGCGAGGACGTATATATGGTTCAGCCAAAAGGATCTATATATCCTAAGCATCCTATTAAAGTATGCAAGCTTCTAAAAGCCATTTATGGATTAAAGCAAGCATTCAGGAGCTAAAATCTTAAGTTTGATGAGATTATCAAAGAGTTTTATTTTTCTCAAAACCAAGATGAGCTATGTGTTTACATTAAATCTAATGGAAGCAAAGTAGTCTTCTTGATCTTGTATGTTGATGACATACTGCTTATTGGAAATAACATTTCAAATTGCAAGATGTCAAGTCTTGACTTGAAAACGTTTTTTCATAAATGATCTTGGAGAAGCTACTTATATACTAGGAATCATGACCTATAGAAATAGATTCAAATGGCTTATTGTTTTGAATTAATGTACATATCTTATCTTGCAGAGATTTAGCATGCATTACTAAAACCTTGGAACATTGCATGTTCAAAAGGACATATCCTTGAGCAAGTCTGAAAGTCTTATCACACATGATAAGATAAGACAAATGAAATGTATCCCATATGCTTCGGCTATAGGATTCATTATGTATGCCATGTTATGTACTAAAATGATGTCTCGTTATTTTTGAGTTAGATGAGTCGTTATCAACAAAATCTAGGTTAAGAACATTTGATTGTTGTTAAGAATATTCTTAAGTATTTGTAGAGTACTAAAGATATGTTCTCGGTTTACGATGGTTTGGAAAAGGAGTTAAGTATTAACCATAATACATATGCTAGTTTCCAAACTGATCGAGATGATTCTTGATCCCAGTCAGGTTGTGTCTTTGTCATGATGGACGAGACAGTTAATTGGAAGAGCTCAAAGTAGAGCATTATTGCACATTCTACAACAAAAGCAGAATACATTGTTACCTAAGATGCTCCTCAGAAAGTTGTCTGGATAAGGAAGTTTGTTGTTGAACTCGAAGTAGTTCCCAACATTAAATCTTCTATGAAAATGTATTGTGATAGTTCGTCGCGTATTATACTTGCGAAAGAATCACATATACATTAATCCATCTGACACATTCTTCAAAAGTTTGACTACATTCATGAAGTCATTGAGAAGAATGATATTAGTATTCTTAAGGTTCATACAGATGATATCGTGGCTGACCAGTTCAAGAAGCCCTTGTGTAACACCCCGTTTTTTAGTTACGCGTTGTTTTGGACGTCATTCGAATTACGAGACATGTAAGCGGATATTTGGATCCCAAATAAAGTTAGAGTTGATGTTCTAAAACCTTACCATTAGAAAGGAAATCTCATTACGTTTCCAACGATATTTGATTCATCGAAAACGGAGTTACGGTTTGAAAGTTACGACCAAAACAAGTTTAGAAAACTGATTCAGTTAATCTGGACGCCGTCCAACCTTTTTGGATGCCGTCCAAAAGGCCTAACGGGCCAGAAGCTGTATTTTACTCAAATTAAAAGGGGTACTTTGGTCTTTTCACTTGTGGACTGATTGGTGGCATTAAGATCAGTTTTAGATCCACTTTTGGATTATTTTCACATCCACAACTCTCTCATCACATCTTAGAGAGAGAGAGGAGAGTTCTAGAGATAGGAAACTCAAATGGTGATGAAGGTGGTGATTTTTGCCCAAATTTGAGTGGTTCTTGGTGCTTGTTGGTGTTTCTAGCTATTAGAGCTCATTTTGGTGCTTGAGGTAAATCCTAATCCGAATTGTAGTGTTTGATTCTTGTTTGAGTTAGGGTTTGTGTTAGTTAGAGTTATAAACCCATTTATTGTGAAATTTGGGGGTTTTGGGTAAGATTCATGTAAGTAAGCCTAAATGGGTGACTTAGGGTTTCGATTGATGAAATTGTAAGTTTGGGTCTTGCATGTGTTGGTTAAACCTTAGAACACTTATGTACTAGTGATTTTGGTATTGTGTTGACTTGATTTTGGGGTGTAAACCCTAATATGGGTCAAAATGGGTTTTATGTTGAAATGGGTTAAGTGTTCTTGATTTTTGGTGTCAAATGTTGATTTAGAGACACAATCACTAGTTGTTAATGATTGTAAGAACTTTGGGTGTAAATTGACAAGCCAAAGTGAGATAAACCTAATTCGGTCAATGGGAGTCAAACATTGGTGTTAAGTGTTAAATTGGTGATTTTATGACATAATCACTAGTAATGGTGCTTATGGGTCGAACTTGACTTGTTTTAATGGTTAAGTGAAATTTGGGTCAAGTTGCACTTATGGGTTGGTTTTGTAAGATCAAGTTCTTTAAGCGTTAAATTGTACTTGTAGAGTGGGTTTGAATTACCACCCGAAGTGGTAATTGGTTTGTGTCCATTAGGCGTTAAATGGGCGGGTTTTGGCGAGCAAGGTTTGATCCCTCGGCTAAGGGAATGTTTGTGCCGGGTTCTCTTTTAGAGAATGGCTATTTATGCATATGTTGTACCTATGTGTGATATAGGTGGTTACTTGCTCGGATTTGAGGATGGAGATCATGTTATACATGACTTGTGCGGGCATTTCGAGGCGAGTGGAATAATTATATATGTATGAATACGGTTTATTTATTTGCAGGATATGGGTTTAAAGTTCGATGTGATGATACCATATCCTTGTGTGTGTTATTGTTCGATGAGGGTTTAAAGTTCGATGTTGACGATACCTCATGTATGGATTTAAAGTTCGATGTTGACGATGCCATACCACTATTGTTTGTTGAATGATGGTTTAAAGTTCGGTGTTGACGATACCTCATGTATGGAGTTAAAGTTCGATGTCGACGATGCCATACCACTATTGTAGTGATTTTGATGAGGGGTTAAAGTTCGATGTAGACGATACCTCATATGTGGGTTTAAAGTTCGATGTTGACGATACCACATTAATTAGGACGAATGGGGTTAAAGTTCGATGTTGACGATACCATTCGTAGGGCTAGCCTTGAAAGTTGAATACTAATGGATGTTGTGAACATCTATGTTTTATGTGTTGTAGTGTAGCATATTGTTTTATTCGCATTATATGCTATTGTTGTGCTAGCTTATATTATCGGAGATTTTAGCGTTATACTAGCGACAGTATGCTAATTAAAATGCTAGCATGTATTCATTGATATGCGGAATTTTATGCTTGGTTGCGTAAGTGGGTGCAAGTAGGTAAATTGTATATGTATATATATAATTATTGCATTCACTAAGCTTTATGCTTACCCCTCTCGTTGTTTACCTTTTACAGGTATCGTGTATTGAAGCTAACTAGTTGTTAGACTAGATGCTTAGGAGCGCTTGGGCTCGATGGGGTAGCTTTTGGATATGTTAATGCGGATTGGGGATTTGGTTGTCCCCGGGATTATGCCCTTGGTATCGGGTTGGGTTGTAGAGTCCTAATCGTCTAAAGTTATAAATGGGTCGAAATTGCTATATTATTGTAAGACGGGTCGTTATGGGCCCGGTGTAGTAAAACTTGTTTTTATTGTGAAAATATCTTAGTTTTACTTAATATGATGTGTTGTGAAAGTCATTTCGTTTAAAAGTGTCGGGAAGCGGGTTTTCTGTTCGCGTAAGTTGGACCTCGGGGACAGAATTTTACAGTTCATTTGGACGCCGTCCTGGTCTTCACTACTAGACGCTGTCCAGATAACTGGACGCCGTCCAGATGTTCTGAATCAGAATTTTTTTTAAGTCTTGTTTTTGGTAAAACGAAGTTGGGTCGTTACACCTTGATGCATAACAAGCATGATGATCATGCTAGTAATATTGGACATCATTAAGCTACTAATCTTTTGTAATTTAGTATTTGGATATTTCTGAAACATTAAGCAATTTTATCTTGATGAATTGAAATACTTTGTATGGTCGTTTTCATTTATATTACTGTGTTCTGTATTAGCATGTTTAATCCTTGAATAATTATTTATTATTCTAAATCTCCATAATCAATCATGTTATAGGAATAACATGAATTAAGATTATTATGAATGTTTGATTTTATTCACTGATGGTGAATAGTAAACTAGTTGAGGTCAAAATTCATATGTATTCATTGATGATGAATATTGGAATGACCCAATCATGAGATGTCACTAGATGATCATCGTCAATAGTGAATCCCATAATGGTTATGTCTTTGTGTCCTTAGACCTGAGAGGTATATGTTGGTTTTTGATTGTATCACATATTATACTTTGATATGGTTAAACGCTATCCTGAACAAGGTAGTTATAAAGGTCATCATTGAGTATGATGTGAAGTACATGACGAACACATATAGTCAAAATGGGATTTATTTCTCTATGTGAGAGTATGATACCAATGGGCCCCTCGATGAAAGTGAATGGATATTTACAACGCCGTGTCCAAGCTATATTGATTAAATGATCAAATTTAACTTGGTGATCACAATTGAATTTTCTAGATCGAGAAACATAATTGGTTGACAAATGAGAATGACCAGATCCATGTCTCATGTCAACTCGGTATCGGTAATAAAGGGACGATAGACACTCAATCATTAAATCATTTTAATAATAATGATAATTCGTTTAGCCGAAACAAACACTTGTATATTTTCGGGGACATTGACGTGTTGCTAGACGCTAATATATGTCTGTATAGTTTTCTAGATGTTATGACATACACAAGTGGGTGTTTGTTGGTTCAGTGTGCACGTCATAATACAAATCTATACTACCGATTATGTACTGGCCTATGGGGTTACACACTTTAGCATTTAGACACCAGTTATTATATATTGTTGATAAATAATTTTAAACTATAATTTGAAAAGCATTATTTAATTAAATATGATTTAATTAATTTTATTAAAGAAAAAGATTTAAATAGTGGAGTGGGTGAAATTATTGGTTACATCAACATCAATGACAACTCACAATTAAAAAGCAAAGTATTAAACGATTTTAAGAGGATTTGGTTTCCATGATTTTCTTATTCATTTTTTGGTCTTATATGATTTATGATTATAATATAAAAAGAATAAGAAATATGGAGCATATAACCACATCTATCTTCTGGTACTTTTTTGGTGGGGTCTACAACCATTCAAATATAATGGGTTTGTTGATCTTTTCATTTAGCACTCTCCACAATCAAATAAATAAATAAAAAATACGGAGTAGGAGAAAACAAAAAGAAATCCATTCATCTATCTTGGGTGAGCGACTGCGCAAATCAAAAAGAAAAGGAAAATTGTTTTCCACTCGCATCCTCGTTCATTCTCAAGCATGATGAATAAAAGGATTGTTTTGGTGTTGCTTGGCGTGCTGTGTGGATCAACCATAAAGATATTCATACACTTTGAATATATGTTTCAACTTAGACGTGGACAAATCTTTCTACCGTTCTTTCATCGCTCGCTAAAGGTATATCTATACTCCTCTTTGTGAATTTATTAGTTGACAATTATTAGTGGTGTAATTGGATCTTATTGGGATCGTTAATCGTGTGAATGTTTTACTTGAAAGTTCATATTAAAATAAATGATGTTTATTTTAAAGTTAATAAAAGATGTTTATTTTCACATTCCGCTGCATTTATAAAATGTAAATGTACACACGGTTTTCCATCAATTATAAGCTACAGATCTAGCATACACCAATTTGTAATGAGGTGATTTTGTAGGATCATAAGCCATTCTCATATTACCATTACTAATGGGACACGGTGGAAGGTCTTTAAACATATTAGTGGTTGGATTGTACACGTAATAATTATAGTCATTATGATACATATAAGCCCCTCGACACAAAAGCAACCCATGGCAGGACTGTAGAATTATAACTTTGCGGTGATAATACCTTAAAATTATGTTAGATGGAGATGATTTAATGACCTGAATTCTGGTATCTAACGGCACAAAATCATACACAGAGTATGATCCAGGCTGCTCAATATAGAGACCAGAAGCAGGATCCAATTTAGGAATGGTGCTACGATGGTGTAGAGTGAACTTAGGGTCTGTGATGATCGAATACCAGCGTTTGGATACAGATTTGAATACGAGAATTGAGTTAACGGGTAAACGGAGTAAGATTTCGATTAATAGGTCGTCACTGGATTCGACTGCATTTGCAGGTGAAGTGAGTTTGTTACTGCAATCGATATTAACAGGATGTTGAGATGAAGCTCCGATAATATGATACACGGATTTTAGAAAACGGCGTATCATTCTAAGCCCAGGAATGAAACTCGGACAGTATGATTTACGGAATAATAAAAATGTAAAATGATATACGTAAATCTAAACCCTAGCGCACAGTTGTAATCTCTAGTTTATATACTGTAGTATATACAAGGAAGAGTCCCAACTGTGAGAGTTTTGTTAAGCATCAAAAACAATTACTACGTATTACTCCGTATCAATTTTTTCTTAGTTAAATTTAAGTTTATGACTTAAGATATCTTTAACAAAAATAATTGACTCAAATAAATGTATTCATATTCATTATTTTGTATTTGATAATTTGGATTTTAAATCTCAAATAATATGTTGTAACAACCATTTTTAATCATTTAATTAAAGACGAAAATTAAGAATTTTTTTTAAAAAAAAATTTTTACCACAAAAAATTATAATATAAATAACAGATTCTAAAATCAACAAGTTAAAAACCGAATCAACGGGAATCAGGAATCTAGCCTATAACAAACCACTACATGCAGAACAACAGAAGCTAAGCTAAACAAACAAAACGAACCACCAACAAGGTTGTCAAACAGTAATAGAGATAATTATAACAACAAGGCTAAAGAATTAAAATGCAAGATCCGGCTACACCTAACGATTATTGACGAAGCAACAAACAGCAAGAGAACGCCGAAGCTCTTTGAGTAGTTGAAAATTAGACAATACCAACAACCACAAAGATTGACGAGCAGGCAAAGATTGATCTCGTCCGCAAAAAACTATCACAACCCTATATCGGAACCTGATCTCCAACACAGAGATCACCGCCTGGTCCAAATGGAAAGGCGCCACTGGAAAGGAAAGACCTGAAGACACCCGCGGAAACAGTCACATACACCCCACATGAAAAACACCCAGACCACCCCCTCATCCCGCCCCAGTTAACACGGACAACCACCACCATCTGAGTGGTGGACCACCATACCGTCGTCAAAAAGTACCACTGAAACACCACAAATAGCGGGTGGTGAGCCACTGGCGACAACAACTCCGACGTGGAACCACACCTTTTAGACTTGTTTATGTAAATACTCTCTCGACTCGAAATCAAGGAAACTGACACCACAAATAGCGGGTGGTGAATCCATTTATCACGCAACCTTTAAAGCCGATGGCCACCAACAACGGGGCGGTGGGGCACAAGCCACTACCATGACAGGCGTTACTGAGCTCGGTCGCCAGAGAAAGCATGGACATGACGGGAAACGATTATCTAGGCAACAATAGTTAATCTCACCACGTGAACGACATTGGAGAAAGGTTATGACCGCCGGATCGAAGCTCTTACTGCCGAAAAAAATGAAAAGAGTTAAGTCGGTGGAATAGTATAACTGAACTGTCCTTCGCACGTAGGTTTGAGACCCGCACGTAGGTGTGAGACACTAGTACGAAAGAGACTTTCGCACGAAGGGGAGCTAATAGTGTATAAATAAGGGTTTCAAGGTTTTGAAACAACCCAACCCGTATTTAAACCGGTCCGTAAATTTTTTTGTTAATACATTAATATTTAGGTCCCAATTATGTTTCCGAAACATCTTTAACACAAATAATAAGTTCAATAAACTTTTAAAACATTTAATACATAGTTTAAATATCTGAAAAGGCGAACACGACCCGACTATTTTAATTTCCAAAAAAACCGAGCATGGTGATTAGGACTATGCTACCCAATCCTAATCGAGTCCAAGAACAAGATCTTCTAGAGCAACCTAGCCAAGATCTCTAATCCTCATGCTTACCCGAGCCTCCAATCATACGAACCTATAAAAATAGCAACAACGAGAGGGTAAGCTAATGCTTAGTGAATGTAAAGATACTATACACATACATATGCATAAAATGGCTACGCATCACCAAGCATCAAGATAAACACATAGCGGCTCCGCATGGTAAACAAACTACAAAAGAGCACATACACAAAGTAGCTACACGCTACGTAATCACCAAGCTAACGCCACAAGATGCTACAACACAACGATAAGTATGTACGCGTATACAATAAATATAATCAACAACAACAAATAAGGTTAACCCCTTAACCCAAACCACATGAAGGTTGGCTGAACTACCCGGACCTTAGTGAATTCGCACTACCGAGATTCACCTCCTTCACCACATCAACAATCAAGGTTGGCAGAACTACCCGAGCCTTAGTGAATTCACACAACCCGAAATTCACCACCTCATCAGCAAGATGACCAAACTACCCGAGTCATCATGAATCCGCGCTAACCGAGATTTATTTCCTCAACAACAAATGCTAGCAACCCATCGCCAAAAGGGTTATCCAAAACGCTAGCCAAATCACCACACCAAGGGTAAAACCCAAAACGCATAAGCGTATCACATGGACCCGAAGCACAAGAGTAGTCCATTCACCCACGCCAACATAGAGTAAACCCAAGCAAGAGTCACTCTACACACACGCACCCATTTTACACATACACATGTGCATAGTAAATTTACACTCACCTTAAACGTCTTGATGAAGTGCAATCCAATCCCGCAACTTGCCAATGGAATGTACATATTCCATTTATCACATAAACAAACAACACAATTAGGGTGGATTACAAACCAACCCATTTCGACAACTAGTGCAAATTTTGACCCAATTGCACTTCCAAGTTCAAACCGCGCCCAAACTAACCAATAATCACTAACACAAGTGAAAATGGTCCTAATACACCAATTAAACCCAATCATAAGTGTTAAACACCAATCTTGCCCAAATTGACACCTAAACCCTAATTTTGACCCATTATAAAATTAGTCAACCCAAATACACCCAAATGGTTTCCAATACTTCCATAATCACTAACACTAGTGATTATACACCATTTACAAGCCATAAACACGGTTAAATCATTAACCAAACCAAAACCCGCCAAATATCAAAATAACAAGTTTCCATAAACCTTCTTCATCATCTAAATGGGTTTTACAACTAACAATCTCAAAATCCTAACATTGAATCTCAAATCAAACAATGAAACTCGGATTTAGAACTTACCAATACTGCCAAAATGATGCCATTGACGAGTAGAACAACTTATATACTTGAGGTTTGACCCGAAACACCCTTCTTCTTCTCCAAATGGAGCTCTCTCTCTCTAAACTCTCTCCTCTCTCACTAGGGTTTGAAGATGAGAGTGTTTGTGTGTGAAAATGAAGATAAGATAAGCCTTGGAACTGATTTGGAGTATAAACCCGTCCATAAGTGAAATTACCAAAACACCCTCAAAAGATTCCATTAAAATGGGTTAAAATGTCATTACAGCGACAAATGTCGCGTTTCGCGACACTACGTCGCGTTTCGCGACACCAGGACGCGATACACATCATTCAAATGCAACAAAAGGGACAGAAGTCATCATCAGAAGTTGTCGCGTTTTGACCATGTTTGTCACGGATCGCGACACATCAGAACGCGACAAACCCCCTTCAAACTCAACAGTTTACCAGATGTACTCAAATTTCACTTTTAAAACATCCCAAAGTCCAACGTGGTAAACTCATTACATCCAACCTATCAAATACTCATTCTTGGACTCTGTAGGATGCCACAAGCGTCATGTTTAGAAAAACGGAGTGTTACAACTCTCCCCCACTTAAATTCGATCATGTCCTCGTGATTCTAGTCACTTAACCGTCCGGACCCACACTCTATGGTCCTTGAACAAACGTTTTGATCTAACTTCTACCACATTATTCATTAACCCGAAGATTAATCCATTAACTAAATACACACTTGCACGCATTTCGAGACGTACAACATACACAACATCCGAAGTCTATAACGGTCACATAGAATACACAGAATCACCTTGTATTCTTCTAATTCCTCTAGGCAATTCTTCTCAAAGAGTCACCTTTATCCACTAAATCGTCACCCTACTATTTATGAAAATCCACAAATTCGAGCACAAGAACTTGCTCAATCCCTCGCATCGGGAAAGCTCAACCAATCTCGTACCGAGATATCAACTCCTAGAGTACCCATACCAAGTACATTGCTAGTAACAACCACATACCAAAATAAAGTCAACCATCTAACCGATGAAGACCGAATAGAAACGAATCCTTACGGATAACACATGTAGTGACCCGACCAAATCATGTTTGACGGCGTCTTCTACGTAGGTCCCATTACATGGTCATAAGTCTTTAAGACAAAGTTTAACCGAAAATATGTCGCATTCATTTCATAAGTGTGGATGTTTCAAAGTTTACAAAAGTAGTTTCCATAACTAGTACATAACGATGTTTAAAGTACAAATGAAACACGTGTGACACAGTTTAAAGTAGTAAAAAGACGCTCCACATATGCAAGTATACTCGACATCCATGCAAGTATCAAAAAGAATGTGAGGAAGCATGTATCACCTAATGATCAAGGACCTGAGAAAAACATAGAAATCTGTCAACGAAAACGTTGGTGAAATCATAGGTTTAAATAAGTAAGTGAGTAAATGTAAGTCGAACCACAAGATTTGCAACATTGATGAAATAATAGTACATTCTAAAAGTTAATATTCACGAGCACCAAATTATCAAGGCTTAACATTCCGTCCGTTGAACCCCATTAATAGTGCTAGAACAACACTGTTTCTCGAAAATATATTTCATCCGTAGACGGTAGCAAACCGTCCGAGATGAGGGTTTGTCAAACCCATATGGCCATACAACATAAGTTCACGCCTACACTTACACACTGCAAGAGTAACTAATGATAATCGAATTGAGGATTTTGTTCTAAACTCGTATGTAGAATATTTGTTTTCCTCTACTTGTGTTCACTTAGTTAAAAAGAAATGTTTATGTTTTCTCATCCCAAATGTAAGTTCAAAAGAGTGAAAGTGGGACTATGATCTCACCTTGAGTGCAAGAGTTAATAAAGTACTTTAACAAGTAAACGCGTGCAAAGACAAAGCTAGTCTTGACCTAAACATATAGGTTGTATCAATAACGGTAAACACAAACGATCAAAGATGTTCAATTAGTCCTATGGCTCATTACGACTCGATTATATATAGCATGTGAATCACATTGTCAAGTTTCATGCAAGATACAAGTAAAGAATCATGTTAGAAAGATTGCATAATCATTTGGTTAAGTTTGACAAAAAGTCAAACTTGGGTCGGGTCAAAGTCAACGAAAAAGTCAACACGTTCGGGTCTGGTCCCGAACTATTTTTCTGAGGTTTTTATTCATATATAAGCATGTT
Organism: Rutidosis leptorrhynchoides; assembly: GCF_046630445.1. Classification (NCBI taxonomy): domain Eukaryota; kingdom Viridiplantae; phylum Streptophyta; class Magnoliopsida; order Asterales; family Asteraceae; genus Rutidosis; species Rutidosis leptorrhynchoides. Next base: position 169,817,197 of record NC_092338.1, on the reverse strand, counting down.
AGAACAAGTCTCAAATGAATCGGAGGTCCATAGCGTGCCAAACAGTTTTCTTATTTTGACCAAGGAGGTCAGAAGCTGGACACGGCTTAGGTCGCGCCGCGACCCAGGATTGCCGCGTCGCGGCATTGGTCGTGTGCTGGTACCTGGTCAGTCTCAATTGTTCAAGTCCCAAATCAAAACTCTTTCAAGCATATTTTACAAACCGCTAACACTTAGAACTCGCACCTTATATCGTTAGAAAGCTAATTTGACAGGAACCCAACTAAACACATTTCACCAACCGAAAACATTATTTGCAATAATCGACTTTTCAAATCAAATGATCAATCAATGCACACATTTAATGCTTCAAATTTTACAAGTGCACATTTATGATTCGAGAATTTAATGCATACATAAAACACGCCGTTTTGTAGATAATCAAGCATACAATACAACTAACTACTTACTAACAATAATTCATGGCTTTCAATGCATTAAATGTTCACATTCAATTCTATCAAACCCTAACCAACAACATCAAAATCACTAATCATGTTTATGAAGTTTTCTAAAACAACCTACACATCAAATTGAAGCTAGTGATGTTAGGAACACATTTAATGCATGCACTTATAACATTTAACATCATTCAAACAACCAAATCACCAAATCAAACACACCAAAGTTTATGTTCATGCTAGTTACTTCAAATAACAAAATCGAACATATAAATCATATATTCATGTTAGACTTGAGCCATAGACACTAATTAACAACTTTATAAGTTAAAAACATCAAGAACACAAAATCTAGTGATTTTAGAAAGTTACCCAAACTTGATGAAATCGGTATGGAATCGAAGAGGAAGTTGCAAGGATTCCAAATATGTAATTTGTTTTGTGAGACACCCGCTAGCTTGGATTTAGATGATGATTCTTTTGTTTGGAGAATTGAAAGAAAAATGGAAAGTATGAAGAGAAAAGGAAAAATGAAAATGAAAAAGATGAATGGATGGGAGTGGTTTGACCACTTTGACCTAGTCAAAAGTTTGGTCACATGGCAAGATTGGTCCCTCAAGTTTTAAATCGGGTGCGTGAATTACCTAAACGAGATAATTTAAAACGCGTATTAACGGGAGGTGTTATAAACATATAACGGACTTTAAATAATTAAACAGAAAAGTAAACGGAAAAAGGCGGGATGTTACAACACATCCCACTAAACAACCCTTGTAGTGCGCAAACCCGTCTATTACGCAAGTACAGTAACATCATAAGCAAACGGGTAAACCGATAGCGCCCAAAACGACTATAGCAACGCAGATCCCAAGGTGTACAAAATCGACTATTGTCACACCTGTAACAACATGTGAGCGAAACACGACTATCGCATCACTATTCACACAACATGGTCCTCACGACCCCACCATTTGTGTATAAAACAACCAATAGTTCACAATACTAACCACACCAATATGGCCGAAACAACTCGAGCCTAAACACATATGGAGGATGGTCGAAACAACTCGAACCTTAGTGAATTCGCAACAACCCGAAATTCACCAAGCCAATCCATATTTCCCACAATGAAATGACCGCACAACCCGAGTCATCCTGAATACGCGCAAACCGATATTCACTACCTCCACCACATAGTTTAACTGAGGATGGCCGTGCAACCCGAGCCTTAGTGAATCCGAACTACCCGACATTCACTACCTCAAACTATGAGTCCTACCAACATGGACAATCGTACTACCTGAAATATTGTGAATACGAACAACCCGATATTTACGTCCCACAACACAACACATGAATTGTACTCCCATTCCGATAACGTTATACCATGCCAGTACAACACTACTCCCAAGGTGAAGTTAGCGGACCGAGTCAACGGCCATAACCCACCAATCACATATGCTCTTTTGGCCTCAATCAACGAGTAGTGTAACATCGCGCACTGCTACACCATAGTGAATCCTAACGGAATACATTAACCATCCACCACAAACAAAAGTATATACGCATACTTAGAATCATTCCACACCGCCTGCAATTTCCGCACACGAATCATACGCACACGCGAACATCGCTATCACAATCGAGCAAGAACCACCTATATCGCACGTTGGTACAACACAATAATTCTCAAGAAGAGAGTCCGACACGCACATCCCTAAACCGAGGGATTTCAAATTGCTCGTCAAATACGCCCGTTATCTCTCAACGAGATTCACCACATTACCACCTCGATGGTAATTCAAATCCGAAACCATAAGTACAATTTAACGAAAATTGTACTCTACCACAGATCGACCAAATCTAGGTCTCGACACTAATTCCGGATCTACTATGAGCATTATCCGACATCTCACACTAAAACATCCACGTGCGGGAGTGTAACTCCCCCATTTGGAACTACGTTCCATAACCATATCGCCGTGGCAACATCATCCGTGATGATTACCACTCTCTGACATATGTAACCAATCTCTTCATCGGTCATAACACTCGAATTCTCATGAATTCATTTCGTACACTAGAAATTGATGCACACCGTCACCCGTTGGCTTTATTTAAACAACGACACAAAACCAACACAACACGCACCTTGTACAACCTTACAATGCTACCAGAAGGTAGAACTTTCTACAATTGGGTTCACACGACCCATCACCACATCTTGCTCTAATCTTGAGCACACGAAGGATTTTAACCAATCCTTAAACACTTCGATCGAGAAGTGTACCACAATTACACAAACTCTACTCTCGCAATCATCCAATTGCTATAGTTTGTCAAATTTCCCACCTAGTCACTCATGTACTGAAGGGTTTCTCCCCGGTACTCTAAGTACAATGTGACCGTAGCACCATCGGAGTCGAACACCACGCTCGTAGGTATGAAAGGGGCACCTATCTTGCGTTCCGTAGACTCCATTACCACATTCATCGACATTAACAAGATGCATATAGAATATCCCCAAACCAGAATCCTCTCGTCTGTATAATAATAAGTCAAAGTACTAAAGCATCCGTACCTCGAATGAGGTTTGTTAGGCCCATAGATCTATCTTTAGGATTCGCGTCAATTATGGGTACTTTTCCCTAATTCTTAGGCTACCAAGCTAAAAAGGGGCATATTCGATTCGATAATCCAATCATAGAATGTAGTTTCGATTACTTGTGTCTATTTCGTAAAACATTTATAAAAGCAGCGCATGTATTCTCAGTCCAAAAAATATATATTGCAAAAGCATTTAAAAAGGGAGCAAATGAAACTCACTATACTGTATTTTGTAGTAAAAATACATATGACGATTTTGAACAATGCAGGATTGGCTTCGGATTCATGAACCTATATCATTCATATATATATTAAAACATATACTTGTAATCAAACAAATATATATATTATTATTAGTGATATAGTTTTTATATTAATACTTATATATTTCATTATTTAATTAAGTTTATTCATTTTATATATTTAAATAAATAAGATATTAATATAGTTTAAGTATGTGTATTAAGTATATTTCTATTTGTTTGTGAAATTATTAATTATGATAACATTAATATTAGTAATAATAATGATATTTTATAATAATTATGATAAAAGTGATAATAATAATGTTAATAAAAATAATGATATTAATAATGATAATAATACTAAATTGTATTATAATTATAATAAATATGATAAGAATAGTTATAATAATTTTACTAATTCCATTAAATCATATTTTGATTAAAATTCTGGTCATTTTCATAATAATATTTATATCAAAATTTCTATATTTTAATCTTAATAATAATATAAAAACCTTTATTTCCATGGTCATAATAATCATAATCTTCGTAGTTAATAACTATGGCTTCTCATAACCTTAATTTGTATCAAAATTATAATTTTTACATGTATTCATATAATTATAACAAATTTCTATAATCTTTAATATAACAACTTTTATTATATACTTGTGTTATTAAGCTGTTTAATAACCTTGAAATCATAATAATAATAATATAATAATAATACTAATAATAACAATAATATTTGTAGTAATGATATTACTAATAACTTTTTAAATTATACTAGTATTGATAATGATAATATCTTAAATCATTTCATTAATAATAATGACTAACATACTAACAATAATAATAATTAATGATAATAATAATAATATTAATAATAATAATAATTACAAAATAAACAATAATTATAATACTTACAATAATAATAATAATCTTGATCATAATACTAATAATGACAATAATACTAATAATAATAATAATAACAACAATAATAATAATAATAATAATAATAATAATAATAATAATAATAATAATAATAATAATAATAATAATAATAATAATAATAATAAAAATGATAATAGATAACTACCTCAATGAAATGGCTAACAAAAAAAATGTGCTTCAGTTCAGCCTCGAACCCACGGCCCCTCGATAACTTACAAACACACACAGCCATCGACCCATCTGTCTTTTCTGTTTTATATTATCAATTAAAATTATTTAAAACGGTATCTGTATTCCCTTCTTCTTCCTAAAATCAAACGACTCAGAGGTTTTCTAGTTTAATCGAAACAACATGTTTAAAACTTGAATTTATGTGAATTAAAACAGAAACATTTTGTTGGGTGTGATTAACAGAAAAAAATAAATTAAAATAAAATCGATGTAACTGGTTTTAAAAAAAATAAAAGTAAAAACCTAAATCGTGATTTTGAATTTGAGGCAGTTTTAAGTCACGACTTCAACATGAAATAGATTCTAACTTAATCCTAGAAACCTTCTATAACCTCAATTGAACATGAATCAATAAAACCCTTTCGAATTTCTCCAAAAATGGACTGTTTAACTTTTTTGAAACGAATCTTTGACCTCAAAATTGGGACTCGATATGAAGATTTGGACCTTGAAATTTTACAGATAGTTTTAGAGAAAGATTCCTAATAGAATCACATTATTATAATTTAAAATTTGTTTCGAATTTGAGCTTTGAGTGAAATGGGTTCAAAACAGGGTAGTCGATAGCTTACTCTCTTTTCTGTTTCTAATTTTTCGAATTGCAGTTGTGTATTGCTTTGTAAATAGATGTGTTGACATATGTTTATGTAATAGATTAGTGGCGCACGGTTTTATTATTACTTTGTAATGTATTTTCTGTATTTACCATGGTAACTTGTAACTCTTGTACTTTGGAGGTTGTCATATATAAACAACCTCCTCATTTGGTAATAAGTTTGTTATCCATCTTGCATATTAAAATCTTATCACTTTCTCTCTACTTGTTTTGATAACTCATACTTCTAACCCACCAAACATCCAACTAAAACCGTCAATCTAGGCTTCTTTTGGGACTAACAATTGGTATCAGAGCGGGACTTGCTATCTTGCTTGTTGATCCAAGGATTGAAGCTTCAAGAATCGTGTTTTTGGAGAGTTTGGTGTTATTCGGTTGAGGTATCACGTTTTCCTCTTTTTGGTCATAAATATGGTTGTTGTATGTTAAGAATATGTTTGTGTTTGTTAGTAATCTGTCAAATATTGCTTAAACATGCTCTAAAATTCGAAGGTTATTCCTCAGAATCATTTGTTTCTCAAACTTTCATGCACGAAAAAGTTACTTAAAATACTATACTTTTGAGTGATAAAATATGTTTAACATGTTTCTGACCTGTATGTTGAAATAACACGAGTTCTGTGTTATGTTCTGTTAGTTTAATGCTTATCACATGTATTTAGATCGTTATTCATGTTCCTATGTTCATGTTCCTGCTGCTATGCTTGAAAAATGATGATTTTGTCACTTTGTTCATGGGTTAATCGAAACATTCTTGTATTTTCTCACTTAATTCTTGCTTAGATCATTTAAAGGCTGTAATACTAAATGATTCACTGCTGAATTACCTTGAAACTCTGCTAATTCTACTTGAAATTACTTTTAAAATTGCTTAAGTTTTCCAGATTTTGTGCTCGAAAAACCCCATCTGGGTTTGATACTGCTCGAAAACCTCCCAGGGTTACTTCACTTCAGTGAAACCCTAAGGTTTTGCCCGAAAAACTCTATTGCATTTGCCACGTGTTTAGTTGTTTTAGGCACCAAACTTTGGACCTTCAGTTAATACCCACCGAAAACGGCTTTACCCATTAGTTTTGGTACGAAAGTGACTTGTCCTTGACATATTACCTCAACTTATGTCAGAAAGGACAAAAGACTTGTCCTTGTATGCATCACATTGTACTTAAGTGTAAGAGTTCACGTGCATGGCTTTCTCTTTCTTAAAAGTCAAACAAGTTTGAATTTTAAACTCACTGAACTAAACGTTTTTCAGTCAAAATGCTCGAAAAACGTTGAAAAAGGGGATTTTTGCTCGAAAACAGTAAGCAACCTGAGCATCTGCTCGAAAAATTAAGATTAAATCTTAAAAGATTGACTAAAAAACAGTGATTTGTGGTGCTCGAAAACCTTGCACGAAAATCTCATTTTGTTCGAAAACTTAAAGATTCTATCCTTTTGTGCTCGAAAAACCTTGTGTCCAGATAACCTGGTTTTGCTCGAAAACCACCCTGTTTTGTGGGCTTGGTTTTGCTTAAAACCCTAGTTATCTGCTCGAAATACTTTAGGTGCTCTAGAATTAAGTAGGTGCTCGAACACCCTAGTTGCTCGAATACAGTACCTGCTCGAAAACCTAACTAGTTGCTCGAATACAGTACCTGCTCGAAAACCTTGGATTTTGATCTCAGAACTGTGCTGCTCGAAAAACTCCATTTCCCTATTTTTTTGTGGTGCTCGAAAACATAGGTTAACTTGAAATTTGGCTTTGCTCAAAAACCATTCAGTTTTCACTAGTGGTTTTACACCAAAACCCTAATTTCACTCTGTTTATACAAGTGTTACTCCACACTCAATTTCTTCTCTCTTGCACCACTCAGTTCACACCACTTAGCTTAGATGGCTACTGTAAACCGTGATGCTTTGGTTGTGGGCTCGGATACTCGTCCTCCCATGCTGTTCGAGGGACTGTTTGACGAGTGGAAAGGAAGGTTTGACAACTTCATCGACTGAAAAGGAGAACAAACCAAATTCCTCTGGGAATCATTTCTTAATGGACCCAAGATCTCTCTTCACCCTGACACCGGCGAAGTCCTAAAACCCTATGAACTTCAAGGTGAAGAAGCTAAGAGAGCTCAAGCCGATATTGATTCTAGGTCAATCATCATGCAAGCCCTTCCTCATGACATGTACAAATTCGTCAGCTCTCTGAAATCCGAAAAAGAACTTCTAGATGAAATCACCCGTCAACAGGAAGGATACAGTCAATCTGAACAGACAAAACTCGACATAGCGCTCGCAATGTATGAGGACTACTTTCAGAAACCCGATGAACCCCTAAAAGACTGCTACAGACGTTTCTGTGAAGTCATTAATGAGCTAAAGAAGGTTGGAGTGAAAAAGGAGAATCAAGAGCTGAATATGAAATTTCTGAAGAAACTAAATGCCACCTGGACTCCATATGGAAACAACTTCCGTGCCTCCAAAAACACCAAGAAGTACAACATCCATGAAGTTGTGGGAAAGTTCATGAACCATCAACCTGATGTTCTAGCCGCTCAAACTCCTAAATCCAATCTTGCTGAAACAAGTGACCCCCTGGCTCTATTTGTTAACAAAAACTCTACCAAAACTCCCCAAAACCGCTCCAATTCACTCAAAGCAAAACAAACCATCTCCTCTGATGAGGACACTTATTCAGATGTTGATGAAGAACATCGAGATCTCGTCAAAGCCGCCGCAATGTTCAGCAAGCAACTGAACCTCAGGAGATCGACTGGAGGTTTTAACAGAAACAACAAGATTCGAACCTCATCCAGCTCCTCTTACTACAAAAAACCTGAAACCTCAACCACTCAATACCGTGCTCCTGACACCAAGGACCCCGATAATGTTTGTTACAACTGTGGTAAAACAGGTCACTTTGCACGTGAATGCAGACTACCCAAACGAAAGGATGCCGAGTACTACAAGAAAAAGATGTTACTCGCCCAAGATGCTGAAAAAGGGAAGGTTCTCAAAGCCTCAGATGATATCTGGCTAAACTGGTCAGACAGTGAACAGGAACCTGAACTTGCTAATGTGGTAAAACTTACCAACATGAATCGTGCTCCCGAGAATGTGTCTTCCGATGATGAGGAAGAGGTACAACTTTACACCGACATAATTCATGAATATTATAACTCTGTGAATAACAATTCTGAATGTGTCTTTGATATATTGCATGCACCCTCTGAGAAATCTAACGACCCACCAGTCAAAACAAACGTGTCCACTAGTTATGAACCTACCACTGTTAATCATGATAGAATCCTCCCTGAGTTGCCTGATATGTACATTGACAACTTTGCTAAGATGACTAAGGACCTTAGATCTCTTGCTAGTCAAGTTAGTAGACTACAAAACGAGAATCATAGGTTAAAAGCTGAATTGAAAATCAAAGTGTCAAACAATGCATACCTAACACTTCAGAAGGATCTAGCTGATAAAGTAACACAATTAAAGGAGCTAGAATCTAGTGTGAGAAAGTAGACAATGCTGAGAAAGAAATTAAGAATCTCACTGCTTCTAAGAAAACTCTCCTAGATACCTTAGAAGAAAAGATAAGAGAACCTCTATTCGATCTTGCTAAGAAAACCTCTGAATGTTCTAAACTTATTGCACATAATCTAGAGCTTCAAACTCGTCTAGGAAAATTTGAAGAAAAGCTCTACAGGACCGAACAGTCTAAGGTTATTTTAGCAGGACACATCTCGAATCAAACCCTTTTCATGAATCGTCCAAAGGACTCTTTCCGCGAGAACAAAGGCCTAGGTTTTGATAACCCTCTCACCTTGTCCAAAATGGCCAAAGCAGAGCCCTGTTTGTATGATAGTAGATACTTGATGATTGGTCTACCTGCACGACTCATATTTGCATCCAACAGTGAGGTTGAGGAAGCATTGGCTAAAATATCAACTAAAATGAAACGAGAAATCGCTCTAATCTACGATAAAATCAACACTCTTTATTTGAAAAAGAAAAACTCATTTTCATATGAAAGCTTACCTGATTTGTTTAATGAAAGTGAGAATTCGGAAGGTCAAAAACGTATTGTCTATTTACCAACTCTGGTATTAGAAAAATACATCATCAGTTTGGAAAAGGAACTTTTTGAAAATAAAATGAATTCTTTTGACAATGAACGAAAATTTTTGATGATCATAAAAGACATGCAACACCAAATCTCACTCCATGTAACAACTAATGATCAACTTGCTCATGATGTGCATGAACTTCAAAAACAGATTGCTAGTCAAGCGACCACTTTCTGTGAAATGATCTCAAAGTCCAAAGCCCCTCAAGGACAGTCCCCCTGCCACCCCATCGAACCCTCAAATGTTCTTGCTGATTCTCTCGGGAAAGAAATCGTTGACTTAAAACTTGAACTAAAAGGATATAAGAAACATGTCGCCCTTATTGAAAAGGACAACATCGATTTGCAAGTAAAAGTTTTAATGAATCGTGATTTTGAAAAAGCCGAAAAGAATTTTGGTCCAACATTGTCACAAAACTGTTCTCAACAAAAGGAATCAAATTCAACAAAAGAGAAATTGGTGCCATGGGTACCCACCTATTCTCAACGAGTTCTCTCCCCACATCATCAAGGTTTTCCTTACACTACAATAGTGAATTCAAGGAAACCTGTCATTCCGGCTGTCACCATCCTAAAAAACCCTATTCGTGGCTCTCGTTTGGAAATGATTGTCACTAAAAGAGGTGCTGATCCCAAACCACCACATTCCGCAACCTTGATAGGAAGGCGAAACAACCCTGTTCAAAGAATTATCCTAGAACATGGTGTGTATGACCACTCAGCAAGAAAAGCACACAACCACCCTGCAATGTCTACTCTAGACAAGAGGAGTGGTTCAAGCAGCCATCACGCTCTCCAAAATATCAACCACTCTAACTCCTTCCAGAGCAACAGTGGTAGATCATTGAAACACAACCCCAAATCCATCAAACATCCGCAACTACCAAATCTCAACCAGGCTGCAAAGCGGATATCTGATGGATTAACCAAGACTCAAAAGCGAAACCGTCGCAAAAGAGCACAAAGGGCTAGACAGTCATTACTTAAAGACATGAATCTTTTTCAAACTAGGTCTAAATTTGGTGTTTTAAATTTCACAGGACCTAAACCAAAACAAAGCATTTTGAAAGCATGGAAACCCAAGACTGAAATAGTCCAAGCATCTTCAAGTCTTGCTTCTCAGTCCTGGTCATTAATGTGTAATAGATGTAAAAGACGTCTGTATTTTGGTCATCAAAACCATGATTCGTGTGTTGTAATGAATGTTCAGACCTTGTTGAATGTTTCATCTAATGATCCTGATGATCTAAATTCTCTGAGTATATCTGCATACAAGGAACCCAAGATAACTGGGGTCCCTAAAACTTGTGCTTAACTCTGTTTTGCAGGTTATCCCAGCATGTGTTTGGTATCTGGATTCTGGTTGTTCCAGACACATGACTGGTGATAAATCAATGTTGACAAACTATGTCAACAAGTTTCTAGGTACTGTTTGCTTTGGAAATGACGAAATTGCATCAATCGAGGGGTATGGAGATTATGTGTTTAACGGTGTGACCATCAAACGTGTGTCCTATGTTCGTGGTCTTGGGTGTTGTCTCTTCAGTGTCAGTCAATTCTGTAACAGTGATCTTCGCGTAATCTTTGAAAGATCTATGTGCTATGTTCAAACCATGGAGGGTGACAAACTACTTGAAGGAAAACGTGAATCCACTCTCTACTCTCTTGATATGAAAAACATGTCTTCAAACTTACAACCACTCTGCCTGGTTTCCAAAGCTTCCTCTGAAACCTCATGGTTGTGGCATCACCGGATGTCACATCTACACTCTCAGAACCTCAACAAACTTGTCTCCAACAACCTTGTTGACGGTGTTCCACTCATCTCATTCGATACCTCACACATTTGCCCATCATGTGCTATGGGAAAGATTCATAAATCCTCCCACAAATCAAAAACCGAATTCAACACCTCCAGTCCACTTCATATGGTGCACATGGACCTTTGCGGACCAATGCGTGTATCCAGTCTTGGTGGAAGAAAGTACATCCTGGTGATAGTTGATGACTATTCACGATACACATGGGTCAGATTTCTGAAAAGTAAGTCTGAAGCTCCTAAAATAATCATTGATTTTCTGAAGAGAATCCAATTATCCACCAATATGCTTGTACGTACTCTCAGAACCGATAACGGCACGGAATTTCAAAACTCTGTTCTTAACTCTTATCTTGATCATGCCGGCATCACCCATCAAAACTCTGCCACTCGCATTCCACAACAAAATGGAGTTGTAGAAAGACGTAATCGCACCCTTGTTGAAGCAGCAAGAAAAATGCTTGTTTATTCCAAGCTACCCCCGTCTCTCTGGGCTGAAGCTGTTAACACTGCGTGCTTCACCCAAAATCGTTCCATTATTAATCATCAGTTCGACAAAACTCCATACAAACTGCTCTTCAAACGTCGACCCGACGTGAAGTTCTTTCGCATATTCGGATGCGTGTGCTATGTTCTAAACGACGAGGACAACCTTGGGAAGTTTAATGTTCGTGGTGATGAAGCAATATTTATGGGCTACTCTCAAGATCTTGTGGCATATCGTGTTTATAATCATCGAACTCGAATCATTAAAGAAAGCACCAATGTCAAGTTTGATGAGATGTCTGGAATGGTTCTTGGTCATAACGGCTCTCGCCCCGGACTCAATTCTGATCCTCACTTTCGACATGTTCCACTGGCCACCTCTGATGATCTAGATGTATTGTTTGAACCCATCATCCCTCCATTGCAATCAAACCCCACGGTACCTTCGAAACCGGCTCTCCCCAAATCAATCACAATCGGTTCCTCTACTCCAGCGATTATAGGCGAATCACCTTCTAACGAAAGTAATTCCTCTGATTTTCTTCTTCTAGATGACCTTGATACTGGAGTGTCTTCCTCAAACAACGCTCCCATTTTCAACCCTCATCCTTCAGCTGTTGAATCATCTCCTCTCGAATCTAGTGAAGAAACTCCTTCAAATGAAACAGGTACTAGATCTTTAGATGCTGCAACCCCTCCCATACTTTCCACCGAACAAAATGCAGATACTCTTGTTCCTCTGTGGGAAGAAAATGCCACCTACCCCACTGTCAACTCTGAACGTTCTGGATCCTCATCTTCCTCGCATACCGACTCCTCCATTAATAATGAATCTACTACACCTCTCCCACATTCCACGAAATGGACTGCGGATCATCCAATTCATCAAATCATTGGTGATCCCGACGCTCCCGTTCGCACTAGCAAGGCTTCCAACAATGAATGCCTTTTTGCTGCCTTTCTGAGCACGATCGAACCTAAAAATGCCTTTGAGGCCCTCCAAGATCCCGACTGGTCTATAGCCATGCAAGAAGAAATCCATCAATTTGATCGGCTTGAAGTATGGAAACTTGTTCCTCGTCCATCTGGAAAAACCATTATTGATACCAAGTGGATCTTCAAAAATAAGAAGGATCCTCACGGCATCATCATTCGTAACAAAGCACGTCTTGCAGCAAAAGGATACCGACAACAAGAAGGAATTGACTACGATGAAACATTTGCTCCGGTGGCTTGATTAGAAGCCATCCGTTTATTTCTTTCATATGCTGCTCACAAGCGATTCACCGTTTATCAAATGGACGTAAAAACTGCCTTTCTGAACGGGGTTCTTCAAGAAGAAGTCTACGTCAGTCAACCTGAAGGTTTCATAGACTCCAAACGGCCAAATCACGTGTATCTCCTTTCCAAGGCTCTTTATGGTCTAAAACAGGCACCCAGGGCATGGTATGAAACCCTAACCGCGTTTCTTCTCAAGAACGGTTTCTCACGTGGAACCATTGACACGACTCTATTCATCAGAAAACATAAAGAACACATCTTGTTAATTCAAGTCTATGTTGATGACATCATTTTCGGTTCCACTTCCCCCGCTATCTGCTATGAGTTCTCTGAACTCATGAAGAACAAGTTTGAAATGAGCATGCTCGAAGAACTCCACTTCTTTCTCGGATTAGAAGTTAAACAACTTCCAACGAGGATTTTCATCGGCCAATCAAAATACATTTCAGACATGTTCAAAAAGTTTAACTTTCCTGAGATGAAGACCAGCTCCACTCCAATGTCTATCAACATTTCATTACATGCTGATCTGGATGGTCAATCTTTCGATCAAACACTCTATAGGAGCCTCATTGGCTCATTGATGTATCTCACTGCTAGTAGACCCGACATCATGTTTGATGTATGTCTGTGTGCCCGTTTTCAGGCCAACTCTAGATATTCTCACTACAAGGCTGTAATGAGAATCTTTAGCTATCTCAAAGGCACGCCCAATCTCGGACTCTGGTATCCCTTCGGAACTGGCTTCAATCTTACAGCATTCACGGATGCTGATCATGCTGGTGACCAAGTAACCCGGAAAAGCACCTCTGGTGGTCTCCAATTCCTTGGTCACAAGTTGGTCAACTGGTCCTCTCGCAAGCAAAACTGCATCTCTCTTTCCACTGCTGAATCCGAGTATATTGCAGCTGTAAGCTGTTGCTCCCAAGTCCTGTGGATGCAGTCCCAACTACTTGACTATGGATTCAGATTGCACAAAATCCCGATCTATTGCGACTCTCAGAGTGCCATTGCTATCACCAGCAACCCAGTGCACCACTCTCAAACCAAACACATTGACATTCGTTACCACTTTATCAAGGATCATGTTGAAAAAGGCAATGTCGAATTGTACTTTGTACCCACCAAAAGTCAACTTGCTGACTTATTAACCAAGGCCTTGGATGAACCCACTTTTAAATATCTGGTTAACAAAATTGGCATGGTTGATTTCAATTCCATTTAGGGACCCGGCAAGTGCCTAGGGGGAGTTGTGTGTTTTCAAAATCTGATACTTCATATTTTGAGGGGGAGATAAGAACAATGGCTCTCACATAAATTACAGTGTGAGACCCGGTTTCATAATATTGATTCTCAAAATCTAAAATGACTTTTACACGAACATCAATGTAAAACTCGCTCTTACAAAACTAACTCTCCTGAAACTGGCAACTGTCTAGGGGGAGTTAACATCAAAATGTCAACAAATGATGGAGGATGAGTCTCTGTGATCACCTCAAGAGGATGTGTCTGAATGACTGCCTCAAAATCTCAGTCAACAAATGACGGAGGATAAGTCTCTGTGACTACCTCAAGAGGATGTGTCTAAATGACTGCCTCAAAATCTCAGTCAACAAATGACGGAGGATAAGTCTCGGTGACTACCTCAAGAGGATGTGTCTAAATGACTGCCTCAAACTCTCAGTCAACAAAATGACAAAGGATATGTCTTTGTGACTGCCTTAAGAGGATGTGTCTATATGACTGCCTCATGTTTGCCGGTTCCAATAACTTTAAAAACCTGAGAAAATTAAATTTTGAAAAATAATTAAAGTTTCATCAATAACTTGATTATTTCACAGAATTTCTTAAAATTCTTAAAGGTTATTATAGGGTTCCAAAATCCCTTAAAATCCAAAATCTGGTGAATGTTTTCGAGCAAAGATCTAAGACTGAAGGTTTTCGAGCAAACTGTGCTTGAAATTGAAACTCTCGTACTATAATTTTGAACTTATCACTTTTCGAGCAGTAACCGACTGAAAAATCAATTTTTCAGACTCCCAGTGTGTATATAAGGTTAAAGGTTCACTTTTCAAACACATCACTTTCAAATATTTCTTTAGAAAATCTAACTTAGCCAAGATCACGTGCTCTCACCAACACCCTGTTCATTAACACTGTTCATCATCTTCATACTTAATCTATTCGGTATTTTCCACTTTAAATTCATGTGTTGATTGTTAATATTGTTATTTTAGAAGATTCCCTGTCTCTGTATTCATTTAAAGTGTTAAAATTGCCATGATTTGAATGATTATGTGATGAATATCTGTCGTGTATATACAAGGGTGTCGAACCCTAAAAATCCTAAGTTGATCGATTGCACCCATAAAATGAATCTATTGTAATGAATTAACTTAGGGTTTCAGATTGTGATAAGTAGAACATGATTCACTCCTTAAATTCATTGATTAGATGCTTGTTGCACTCTTGACGTCGATTAGGGGTAATTTTAGGGTTCACCAATAAATTTGTGTATTTCAGATGTTTTGTCTTAATTCATGGTGATTAACAGATTAGGTTTTCATAGATTCCATTCATTAAAACCTCATGTGGCCAGATTTATTGAGTTTTCTACAACAAAGTGAACATGAACTCAAAACAGACAAGGCGCTCGAAAAACTACTGTTTTTCGAGCGCTCAAAAAAGTTGCCCAAAAAGTCACTAGAAGTAGTTGTGTCTGAAAACTTTTGAATGCTCGAAAAAGTGAGAGGAAATCATTTGTCTGAAAAACTTCTGTGCTCGAAAAGTTAACTGTATGCAATACTCTTGTGCCTGAAAAGTTGTGTGCTCGAAAAAGTTTTGTGCTAGAAAAAGCCGTGTGCTCGAAAAAGGTTGTCTGTCTGAAAAAAAACATGTTAACACTCAAAAGGTGTGCTCGAAAACTTTTGTCTGAAACCCTTTGCTAGTTTAATTGCTTGCATGAAAACCTTCCTGTTCTAAAATTGTCTAATGCTCGAAAACCAACTTTGTTCAAAACTGTTAAGTGTTAGTACTGTTTCCAATGAACTTTGACAAATCTTAAAACTGAAACAACTAATGTCTTGTCACAATTTTTCACAAAAACACCAAATGAACTTTGCTCATGATTCCACAGCAATGTCAAACAATGTCTTTTTCAACGAGGATGTTCCCACCCCTTGCTCCTACTGGATCCCCATACTTCTAAATCACCCAATGCATAACCTTTTCACTGAATTCGACCATGTCTCAGTATAACAACTTCATCTAATGAGGGACACCATGACCTACCACCCTCCAGTTAACGATGCACCCGACTATTTTTCTTTTCTAGCCACTCAGAACCCTGATCGGAGAGCCACCTTCACACTATCTGACATGAGACGATTCTTGGGAATTCCCGCCCGTGCTCAATACGATATGTTCCCTTCAGAAAATGCAATGCTTGCTGCCGTACATCAACTTGGATACGAAGGAGAGTTGACAAAGATAAGGGATTTCAAAAAGAAACGAATGGCACAACGATGGGCTGTCCTATATACTCTCATCAATCGCTGCTTCAATCCAATGCAAACTGGAACCGATCACATCACAGTATTCTTGTTAAAGATCTTCTATGGCATTGTGTTCTTGTCATCTGCTGACTTTGGTCGTGTCATCTGGGAACGCATGATAGAACTCCACTCAGCACCTCCCCTATCATACATTCAATTCCCAAGATTCTATTCCTTAATTCTTGGAGCAGTAATTGATGTCAGTAACCAGACTCCAGATCCCATACCTAGAGATCGTGATGAACCACAAGTAGAGCATCCGTTCATAGAGTTCATTCAAAAGAGAATAGGATCACAGAATGTGCCAGCTCAACCTATTCCTGTGCATTTACTAAATCTTGGACCTCGTGATGATCCAAGAATCACTGCTTATATGAGACAGATAGGAGCTCCTATGGATCCTCTACAACCCGGGGATCCTGCCCCAGGAACTGATAAGACACCTGGTGAGGGGTCTAGTAAGCGAGGGCCACAGAAAATAAAATTTGAGGGGAAAAGAAATGAGGGTGAAATTAGGTCTAAAAGAAAAGCAGAATCAAAGCAGGCAACCTCTGAACAACTTCAGAAGGTTCTTCACGATATTGTTCGGAGTGATAAGGATGGAAATGAGGGCGTGGTTGAAAAATCAAGAGAGGATGTGCGGACCGGGTGTGAGATTGGCCAAAAAGAAAACGTTAGCCCCCACCCCCCAAACATTAGGAATCCACTCAGATGATCAAACATCTGTTTCATATGAGTTAGAATCGGCATCTCTAGATGAGATTCACCAAAAACAATTTGAAAATGTGTCTAGTGCTCGTAGGGATTTGGTGCAGTCCTATACCGAACAATCAGTGTCTATAGCTCAGACTGCAACAACAAGCGTAGAGGTTAGCAAATCCCCAGAAATTGCTTCTCTAAGATCGCTTGGAAGTCCTGTCTCAACAGGCCTCACTGCTCAGCTTTCCAGCTCAACAGTGGTGACAACTGATTTTCATCAAGAATCTCAGGCTATTTTTACTAAAACTTCCTTGCAGGGCTCTATCACATCCTTACCAATTATTTCCACAGCTCCATCACCACCTCGATTAACATCACCACCACTTGATCTCAATGCTTCACCATCGCCGCTGTCACCTCCTATCATGACATCATCCTCTATCACCTAAACTGTCACTCATCAACCAAATCTCACGTATACTCAACGGGAAACCGAATTTCATGCTCAACTTCTCTCAGTTAACCTTTCTGAGGGTGATTACATCAAAAAAGCTATTCTCGGTCTTCTCAACTCACTTCAACTCATCCCGAATTATCCACCGGTACTTGAACCGATCCCGTGTTGTGTTGATCAACCATCTTCCTCCCGACGACATGATGACCCCGATTTCGGTGGCCAACATGAGGGGGAGAATATCGGAGGAAGATCCACTGTGCACATCACCCAAACTATCAGTCAAACACAATCTGCACCTAGCTCTTCCAGGAAAGGGAAAGAAATTGTTGATGACTCTGATATACCTGAAGGAATGGTCAAAGGGATCGAATACACAGTTGAAGAAGATGATGCTGCCCCAGACGGACATGATGTGATCACAATCAACTCTGACGATGAAGATGATTTCGATGAAGTTATGTTTGTTGATGTCAAAGAGGAAGTAGAAATCGATATCGATATACCTGAAGAAGTGGTTACCTCTGCCGAAACTTCTCTTGCCATGGTGGTGTACACAAGTTCAGACATCGAACCTATCACCTCCCAATCTGAAACTATCATCACATCCACTCCACAGCTTATCATACCAAAATCCGAAGAAGAAGAGGAAGAGTTCTTCAGAAACCTGAAACCCCTGCCTACCACTGTCATTGAAGGAGCATTCACGAAAGAAAATTACGTAAACTTAGAAGCCCCGGATGAGGAAGAACTAAATGAATTTGATCGCTTTGTCACTCAGGAATACACCGGTGAACCTGTACCAAGGTTTCCCAAACCATCAGCTCCACCACCTCCTGATCAATCCACATCATCTGATCCTCAACATGGAGAATTCAACAAACACAGATCACTTCCAATCAATCTTGGTGAACCTCAATCTGAAGAAGTTTTACAGGGATGCTGGCTGGAGGAACAAGCTTACAGGATCTTCGTAAGTGAAGATAAACTCAAAAACGTGCCAGTAGCTGAAAGGTTCAAACCAATCGGGTGCTATGATTTTCTCAATGACAAAGAAAAATTGATAATGTATCGTTACCAAAGGCGGGTTTTTAAGAACTGGAATGAGTTTGAAATGGAAGAACAGAAAGAAAATCCAATTATCGTCATAAATAGTGTGCTCTGCAGGTCATTGTCTAAGAGAGTGTATACTCCATTTTTCAGAGTGATTCGTTCAAACGACTAAGAGTACATGTTCTCGGAATATGATCTAATTGAACTCAATCCGGTTGATGTGTTGTTTCTGTACAATTGGTTGAGAAACAAAATAAGAAAGACTTGGGTTATCGAAACGGCAATCGAAAGGGTGAGAAGGTTCATGAAAGATAGAATCAAACTGGCTTCTCAATATGATCTGTAGTTAGGTGTCGAATCAATTCGAAAGAAGATTCTGCTCTCCGCACCAAATCAAACCATCGGCAATCTGGATTTATCTTCTTTTAGGATTTGCTATTGCTTAGACGCCCCTGAAGAAGGCTTCATATTTCGCAACAAGATCAAAAAGCCAATTTTCATCCGCAAATCAGAGCTGCCAAAATACTCTGACGGGACTCTCAAGCGTGCACTAAAGTATTTTGACATATGCAAACGAACAGAAAACATTGGGAACTATCAAAAGCTGATGACAAACGATATGGCAAATCACATCAATGAACTTCTTGAATTCAGGCTATACATGAGGCAGTTTGACACTTCGCTAGGAATCAACCGAAAGAAAAACTACTTCACAGGGTCACAATATGTTCCAAGGTTCGAATACAAAATCACCCGCCTCAAAGAGTTCATCATTCCCAAACACTATGAAAGGAATTACACACCAGGAAGTGACGTGATCAAAGCATTGAAAGCTGAGGAAGAGGCAAAGAAAAAGGCCTCAGAAGGTGCAAGTCAAAGCTGATGATTCTGTGATGGTAATTTTTTTTGAAAACCGCACGCCAAGGGGGAGATTGTTGACATATGTTTATGTAATAGATTAGTGGCGCACGGTTTTTTTATTACTTTGTAATGTATTTTCTGTATTTACCATGGTAACTTGTAACTCTTGTACTTTGGAGGTTGTCATATATAAACAACCTCCTCACTTGGTAATAAGTTTGTTATCCATCTTGCATATTAAAATCTTATCACTTTCTCTCTACTTGTTTTGATAACTCATACTTCTAACCCACCAAACATCCAACTAAAACCGTCAATCTAGGCTTCTTTTGGGACTAACAAGATGGTAATCAAATAATTGAACCAGTAACCGATTGTTGTCTGTATTGAGGATTGATTTAGACGTGTAACAATTTATGGACATGATTTTTCAATTAAGAATAGAAGTTTAATAAAAATTGATAGAGACACGAAACTGAAATTGTCTGTATTGTGAAATGAGATTGAGACTGATAATAATTTACAAACAAGAAGGACAGAAGATTACTCACGAAGAAGAAATTTTTTAACCAGATATAGATTGAAACGTACAATAATAGATTTTAAAAATCTATATATAAAATTAATATTAGATTAATATTAATAATTAATATTTATATCAATAATTACAAGATTGTTAATATTAATAATAATAATAATATAAATATTATTAATAATAATAATGATAAAAGTAATAATAATATTAATCATAAATAAATTTTAATTTTATTTAATTTCATAATACTTATAATGATAATAAAATTAATATTGCATGTATCAAATTTCATATGATAATATTAATAATAATGATATTGATATTAATAATAAGATGAATGTAATAACAATATCAACTAGAATTTAACTTGTAATTGCATTTAATACATTAATGTTACAATTTATTAATTATTGTAATATTTAATAGTTATATGATATATAAAAACTTTTATTAAATACTTATTATTTATGAATTTTATTATAACATACATATCATAATAATTATAGAAATCATATATATAGATTCATTTTAAATTACACTTAATTATTTTGTATCTTATTTTACATATTTGAATCTATTGTTAAATTTTTATATTTTATAATTAATATATATACTTACATTTATTATATATACTTACATTTATGTATATATATACATATTTATTTACAAACAATTGTTCGTGAATCGTCGGGAATAGTCAAGGTTAAATGATTTCTTGTATACTGTTCCAAAAATTTAGAGACTCAACTTTACAGACTTTGCTTATCGTGTCGAACTAATATTAAGATTAAGTTTAAATTTGGTTGAAAATTTCCAGGTCATCACAGTACCTACCCGTTAAAGAAATTTCGTCCCCAAAATTTGATCGAGATCGTCATGGCTAATAGTAAGAATGTATTCCTGACGAATATGAGTTGATAAATTGAGTTTTATTACTGTTGAGTAATATGGATAAGATAATTCGATTACTCGAAGGGTATACGCGAAGTTATAGCAAAAGTTTGAAATAAAGAAAGAGATTCGTCTTAACTTTTGACGTAGTCATGGTTGATTTCCGGTATTCAAGGGATTTAGAGAAATCTTCTAAATCTATATAAGATTTGATTTTTCGGTAATTAAGGAAATTAGAATCTTCTTTGATTAAATGCGATAATCTGATTTGATCGTTCTGTAGGATATTTCACTATAAATCCATCCTCTTCAATTCCTTTATATTTTGGAGTTCCATTCCTTTTGTTTCCTCTTTACGACTTTAAGTCAAGCGGATAATGGTCCAGAATTCGTAAGTATGAAGTTTCGAATGAACATAACTGATGTTCTAGGAGAGAGATTGTAATAGTACAATCTTGTTTGGTTAAATTACCAGAATTCAAGAGAAAAGATAGTATTATCAAGTAAATATGTTCTTGATATGTTTATAAATTAGATAGAATGTAAGAGTCGTGTAATATAGCACATGATGACGTTGTGGTCTGTGAATCATCACGTCCCATTAGAAACTCAGCATGACTCACTGTAATATAATCACGTTGATCAAGTATCATTTTATTATACTAACTCATGCTTCAGTTAAATATAGATTCTAACTATAGAAGATGAAAGAAGATATACAATAAATCAAAGACAAAGAGGTCCCAACACTACTTCAAAACATTCAAATTTTAAATTCCAATTTTTCAGAATTTAGAAACTAATATAGTTTCCTTTCTGATGTAACACTGATATCGCGAGGAGATAAATAATGTCAGATAAGAATAGTTATGAAAGTATCTTCAGAAATATCGAGGATATTTATAATGAAAAATACGATGATATTTTAGAATTTCTGATTTCAAGAATGATGAGGAAATTTTTTCCGTAAAGGTGAAGAATCAGGAGCAAGTTATTCGTTAATGACTTCAGCAGATACTGAATCATTTGGATTCTTTGGAGGCAGATTTAGTCTCTGTGATTTGTCTACAACCACCTTCATGGTTTGCTCAATTCATTTTTCACTATCCAAATCTTTGAGCTTTTTCAACACTTCATTCTTTATCATTAAACTTTTGACTGTTAAGGCAGTCTTCAGTTTTCACTACTTCATTAGCTTTTTCAAAAGTTGAAGTATCGATTCGCAAACTGGGCGCTTTTTTCAGAATTTTAGAATGGAAGATCATAATTCTAAGAGATAAATATTATATGTATACATAAAACTGCTGTTGTAGAATTGTTGCGAGATTCAAAATACTGATTGCTGATTCCCGGTAATTGGTATGGCAATACTCGTTACAAGATGCGGATGATTATATGATAGGGTTTCAATGAATATAATGATTTTTCGGAAAATCAAAGATCAATGGAGTTGCTGGTACATCTGCTGCTAATGTGGTGGAATATAAAAGGTTCCCCGGTAACAATAAAAGAGCACGCATATATATCAAGGTGATAATAAGGTTGTTTCGAACGAAAAGTCGAAGTTGACTTGCTGGAGCTGTGACAAAATTGGCTAATTTGGAAAGAGATTGCAAAGTTATTATCGGTAATAACAACGCCAAAGGAGTTAGCACAGATATGTGTTAAAGGTTTACACAGGTTCCGAGTGTTTTCAGGTGCATAACTATATGCATCAATCTTTTCTTCCGTAGATGAAGTGCGGTTGGTTCATCCTCTCGATTGGGGTGTTTTTAAGAATCATGAAACGTTTGAATGCGGATTGTAATCGTTAAGATATAAATGAGGTTTAAGATGAAATCAAGTGGCAAACTTGAAGAATTTTTTAGTTTCATATGTTATAATCAATATTTTAATTCATTTTAATTGTCCAATGTTGGTAGTCCACGGTTAGTAGTCCACAGTTAGCAATTCAATAATTCATATATAGTTTAATATATAATATTCAAATTAATTAATATGTATCGTGACCCATTGTATACATGTCTCAGACTCGATCACAACTCAAAGTATATATATTATTGTAGAATCAATCTCAACCCTGTATAGCTAACTCGATCATTACCGCATATAGAGTGTCTATGTTTATTCCAAATAATATATATAGATGCGTCGATATGATATGTCAAAACCTTGTATACGTGTCCCTATATTTAAAGTGCGTAAAATAAATAACAAAAATTAAATGACGATAAATAAAATTGCGAGAATATAAATTGAGATAAATAACTTGTGATAGATAAAATGTAATCATTTAGCTAGGAACAATTAGCTAGGAACAGTTAGCGTGGATTCTTAACAAAATTTTTCATAGTTAATTTGTTTGTTTCTAACAATTTTTTTTCCCAATGTTTTCTTCATTATGCCACTTGTTGGATTCTATTAAGTCAAAATCCAAATATGAAATTGAATGAAAATAGTTATTCTATGGTGAACGGATACGTATATCTGTGGATGTAAGTAGGATAGTAAATGACTGTTGAATCATATTGGAAGAATGTACAGTGTAACTTATTAATGTGAAATCTAAATATTCCTCGGGTATTACCTACCCGTTAAAATATTTTCACCATTAACAGTTTGTACAAAAGAATTTTTAATTACAATTTTTATGAAAACATATATACATATATATTTTCTTCAGATGTAATCATGGATTTAATGAGTTAATGTGATATTAATCTCATTTAGTTTTCGGTTGGAACTAGAAATGAATAATCTATAACATTAAAGATTACATAATTGCCATGAAGAACGAAGATAATTGACGTAGAATGATTCGTAAAACGATGATTATACTCGAGGTACAGATTATGATGTTGAGGCATGTGATGCGGATGTTGTTGTTGGTGGTACTGTTGGTGCCAATGATGTTACTGAAGCTGACGTTTTGCACCATATTTTCTAAGGCTACAACTCAGGCGCGAAGCTCGTTGACTTCTTCGATTACTCCGGAATGATTGTTGGTTCGGAACGAGCGAATGAATAAGGTTTAAAATTTTAGATAGAATATAATCGTGGCGAGATATTCGGAAAATGAGTGTGAAAATAGTGTTTCGAATGGGTTCGCCGGTAAGTACTTCAGGTTCTTCGCCAAGAGTGCAGGTTGGTGGGTGGAAAGGATCGCCTTCTTCTCGTCTCCATCGGTTAAGTCGACTACGAACCCATCAGATGAATTAAGGATGGCTGATTGGCTGATTCATTCTGGTGACGCTGCTTCCGAAGCTTAGGTGAACATCCATGTCAGAATAGTTGTCGGGTTCTGAAGAATTTGAACTAGTGACGAGTTTCATTTCGTACGATTAAATAAAGGATTTTTCGATATGAATTGATTTCCGGCTATCGGATGATATTCTAATTACATAGAATATCTATATATATAGCACAAAGGATTTCGTAGATTACGGAGGAATTTACGGAATATGTCAGGCAAAGTTTACAGTAACAACTATGCTAAGATATGGATTAGCATATATGCTAAAATATGAATCTGTCTATACACTATCTATGAAATAAAGGCAGTAAGATGTGTCTAGACTAAAAATGATAAGCAAGTGATTCCCTAAGAATGATAAGCAGGTAATTTTCGACACGAAATGATAAGCAAAACTTTTGACATGCAGACACGGTCGAAGTCCAGACCCACTAATGCATCTAAACAACTATCAGTTAGACACATTAATGCAAGACCTGGATTGCTAAGACCACCGCTCTGATACCACCTATAACGACCCGTCCTAATCCATCTGTACGAATACATTACATTTGGTTACATCGCGAGGTACTTGACCTCTATATTATACATTTTACAAACATTGCATTCGTTTTTAAAAGACAAACTTTCTTTACATCGAAAGTTGACGGCATGCATACCATTCCATAATATATCCATTTATAAATGATTTAATAATATCCTTAAAATGAGCTAATGCACAGCGGAAGATTTTTTTAGTACCTGAGAATAAACATGCTTTAAAGTGTCAACCAAAAGGTTGGTGAGTTCATTAGTTTATCATAATCGATCATTTTCATCATTTTAATAGATCACAAGATTTTCATTTTTCATAAACATCCATCTCATATCAGGTATTTCGCAAACTGCATAGAGATAAAAATCATTCATATGGTGAACACCTGATAATCGACATTAACAAGATGCATATAAAATATCCCCAAAACAGAATCCTCTCATCTGTATAATAATAAGTCGAAGTACTAAAGCATCCGTACCTCGAATGGGGTTTGTTAGGCCCATAGATCTATCTTTAGGATTCGCGTCAATTAGGGGTACTATTCCCTAATTCTTAGAAGCTAAAAAGGGGCATATTCGATTCAATAATCCCACCATAGAATGTAGTTTCGATTACTTGTGTCTATTTCGTAAAACATTTATAAAAGCAACGCATGTATTCTCAGTCCCAAAAATATATATTGCAAAAGCATTTAAAAAGGGAGCAAATGAAACTCACTATACTGTATTTTGTAGTAAAAATACATATGACGATTTTGAACAATGCAGGAATGGCCTCGGATTTACGAATCGATATCATTCATATATATATATATATATATATATATATATATATATACATATATATCTATATATATATATATATATATATATATATATATATCTATATATATACATACATATATATATATGTATGTATATATATATATATATATACATTCATATATATATATGTATGTATATATATATATATATATATACACATACATATATATATATGTATGTATATATATATATATACATTCAAAATCGATATCATTCATATATATATATATATATTTATATATATATATATATATATATATATATATCTATATCTATGTATATATATATATGTATGTATGTATATCTATGTATATATATATGTATGTATATATATATATATATATATATATATATATATATATATATGTATATCTATATATATATATACATATAAATTAAAACATATACTTGTAATCAAACAAATATATATATTATTATTAGTGATATAGTTTTTATATTAATACTTATATATTTCATTATTTAATTAGGTTTATTCATTTTATATATTTTAATAAATAAGATATTAATATAGTTTAAGTATGTGTATTAAGTATATTTCTATTTGTTTGTTAAATTATTAATTATGATAACATTAATATTAGTAATAATAATGATATTTTATAATAATAATGATAAAAGTGATAATAATAATGTTAATAAAAATAATGATAATAATAATGATAATAATACTAAATTGTATTATAATTATAATAAATATGATAAGAATAGTTATAATAATTTTACTAATTCCATTAAATCATATTTTGATTAAAATTCTAGTCATTTTCATAATAATATTTATATCAAAATTTCTATATTTTAATCTTAATAATAATATAAAAACCTTTATTTCCATGGTCATAATAATCATAATCTTAATAGTTAATAACTATGGCTTCTCATAACCTTAATTTTTTTCAAAATTATAATTTTTACATGTATTCATAAAATTATAACAAATTTCTATAATCTTTAATATAACAACTTTTATTATATACTTATGTTATTAACCTGTTTAATAACCTTGAAATCATAATAATAATAATACTAGCAATAATAATATAATAATAATACTAATAATAACAATAATATTTGTAGTAATGATATTACTAATAACTTTTTAAATTATACTAATATTGATAATGATAATATCTTAAATCATTTCGTTAATAATAATGACTAACATACTAACAATAATAATAATTAATGATAATAATAATAATATTATAATATTAATAATAATAATAATTACAAAACTAACAATAATTATAATACTTACAATAATAATAATAATCTTGATCATAATACTAATAATGACAATAATGACAATAATAATAATAATAATAATAATAATAATAATAATAATAATAATAATAATAATAATAATAATAATAATAATAATAATAATAATAATAATAATAATAATAATAATAATAATAATAATAATAATAATAATAATAATAATAAAAATAAAAATGATAATAGATAAATATATAGATAACTACCTCAATGAAATGGCTAACAAAAAAGTGTGCTTCAGTTCAGCCACGACCCCTCGATAACTTATAAACACACACAGCCATCGACCCATCTGTCTTTTCTGTTTTATATTATCAATTAAAATTATTTAAACACGGTATTTGTATTCCCTTCTTCTTCCTAAAATCAAACGACTCAGAGGTTTTCCAGTTTAATCGATACAACATGTTTAAAACTTGAATTTATGTGAATTAAAATAGAAACGTTTTGTTGGGTGTGATTAACAGAAAAAAATAAATTAAAATAAAATCGCTGTAACTGGTTTAAAAAAAATAAAAGTAAAAACCTAAATCGTGATTTTGAATTTGAGGCAATTTTAAGTCACGACTTCAACATGAAATAGATTCTAACTTAATCCTAGAAACCTTCTATAACCTCAATTGAACATGAATCAATAAAACCCTTTCGAATATCTCCAAAAACGGACTGTTTAACTTTTTTGAAACGAATCTTTGACCTCAAAATTAGGACTCGATATGAAGATTTGGACCTTGAAATTTTACAGATAGTTTTAGAGAAAGATTCCTAATAGAATCACATTATTACAATTTAAAATTTGTTTCGAATTTGAGCTTTGAGTGAAATGGGTTCAAAACAGGGTAGTCGATAGCTACTCTCTTTTCCGTTTCTAATTTTTCGAATTGCAGTTGTGTATTGCTTTGAAATAGACGGTAATTAAGTAATTGAACCAGTAACCGATTGTTGTCTGTATTGAGGATTGATTTAGACGTGTAACAATATATGAACATGATTTTTCAATTAAGAACAGAAGTTTAATAAAAAATGATAGAGACACGAAACTGCAATTGTCTGTATTGTGAAATGAGATTGAGACTGATAATAATTTACAAACAAGAAGGACAGAAGATTACTCACGAAGAAGAAAATTTTTAACCAGATATAGATTGAAATGTACAATAATAGATTTTAAAAATCTATATATAAAATTAATATTAGATTAATATTAATAATTAATATTTATATCAATAATTACAAAATTGTTAATATTAATAATAATCATAATAATAATATAAATATTATTAATAATAATAATCATAAAAGTAATAATAATATTAATCATAAATAAATTTTAATTTTATTTAATTTCATAATACTTATAATGATAATAAAATTAATATTTCATGTATCAAATTTCATATGATAATATTAATAATAATGATATTGATATTAATAATAAGATGAATGTAATAACAATATCAACTAGAATTAAACTTGTAATTGCATTTAATACATTAATGTTACAATTTATTAATTATTGTAATATTTAATAGTTATATGATATATAATAACTTTTATTAAATACTTATTATTTATGAATTTTATTATAATATACATATCATAAAAATTATAGAAATCATATATATAGATTCATTTTAAATTACACTTAATTATTTTGTATCTTATTTTACATATTTGAATCTATTGTTAAATTTTTATATTTTATAATTAATATATATACTTACATTTATTATATATACTTACATTTATGTATATATATACGTATTTATTTACAAACAATTGTTCGTGAATCGTCGGGAATAGTCAAGGTTAAATGATTTCATGTATACTGTTCCAAAAATTTAGAGACTCAACTTTACAGACTTTGCTTATCGTGTCGAACTAATATTAAGATTAAGTTTAAATTTGGTCGAAAATTTCCGGGTCGTCACAGTACCTACCCGTTAAAGAAATTTTGTCCCCAAAATTTGATCGAGATCGTCATTGCTAATAGTAAGAATGTATTTCTGACGAATATGAGTTGATAAATAGAGTTTTATTACTATTGAGTAATATGGATAAGATAATTCGATTACTCTAAGGGTATAAGCGAAGTTATAGCAAAAGTTTGAAATAAAGAAAGAGATTCGTCTTAACTTTTGACGTAGTCATGGTTGATTTCCGATATTCAAGAGATTTAGAGAAATATTCTAAATCTATATAAGATTTGATTTTTTGATAATTAAGGAAATTAGAATCTTCTTTGATTAAATGCGATAATCTGATTTGATTATTCTGTAGGATATTTCACTATAAATCCATCCTCTTCAATTCCTTTATATTTTGGAGTTCCATTCCTTTTTTTTTCCTCTTTACGACTTTAAGTCAAGCGGATAATGGTACAGAATTCGTAAGTATGAAGTTTTGAATGAACATAACTGATGTTCTAGGAGAGAGATTGTAATAGTACAATCTTGTTTGGTTAAATTACCAGAATTCAAGAGAAAAGATAGTATTATCAAGAAAATATGTTCTTGATATGTTTATAGATTAGATAGAATGTAAGAGTCGTGTAACATGGCACATGATGACGTTGTGGTCTGTGAATCATCACGTCCCATTAGAAACTCAGCATGACTCACTGTAATATAATCACGTTGATCAAGTATCATTATATTATACTAACTCATGCTTCAGTTAAATATAGATTCTAACTATAGAAGATGAAAGAAGATATACAATAAATCAAAGACAAAGAGGTCCCAACACTACTTCAAAACATTCAAATTTTAAATTCGAATTTTTCAGAATTTAGAAACTAATATAGTTTCCTTTCTGATGTAACACTGATATCTCGAGGAGATAAATAATGTCAGATAAGAATAGTTATGAAAGTATCTTCAGAAATATCGAGGATATTTATAATGAAAAATACGATGATATTTTAGAATTTTTGATTTCAAGAATGATGTGGAAATTTTGTCCGTGAAGGTGAAGAATCAGGAGCAAGGTATTCGTTAATGACTTTAGCAGATACTGAATCATTTGGATTCTTTGGAGGCAGATTTAGTCTCTGTGATTTGTCTACAACCTCCTTCATGGTTTGCTCAATTCATTTTTCAGTATCCAAATCTTTGAGCTTTTTCAACACTTCATTCTTTATCATTAAACTTTTGACGGTTAAGGCAGTCTTCAGTTTACACTACTTCATCAGCTTTTTCAAAATTTGAAGTATCGATTCGCAAACTGGGCGCTTTTTTCAGAATTTTAGAATGGAAGATCATAATTCTAAGAGATAAATATTATATGTATACATATAATTGCTATTGTAGAATTGTTGCGAGATTCAAAATACTGATTGCTGATTCCCGGTAATTGGTATGGCAATACTCGTTACAAGATGCGGATGATTATATGATAGGGTTTCAATGAATAGAATGATTTTTCGGAAAATCAAAGATCAATGGAGTTGCTGGTACATCTGTTGCTAATGTGGTGGAATATAAAAGGTTCCCCGGTAACAATAAAAGAGCAAGCATATATATCAAGGTGATAATAAGGTTGTTTCGAACGAAAAGTCGAAGTTGACTTGCTGGAGCTGTGACAAAATTGGCTAATTTGGAAAGAGATTGCAAAGTTATTATCGGTAATAACAACGCCAAAGGAGTTAGCACAGATATGTGTTAAATGTTTACTCAGGTTCCGAGTGTTTTCAGGTGCATAACTATATGCATCAATCTTTTCTTCCGTAGATAAAGTGCGGTTGGTTCATCCTCTCGATTGGGGTGTTTTTAAGAATCATGAAACGTTTGAACACGGATTGTAATCGTCAAGATATAAATGAGGTTTAAGATGAAATCAAGTGGAAAACTTGAAGAATTTTTTAGTTTCATATGTTATAATCAATATTTTAATTCATTTTAATTGACCAATGTTGGTAGTCCACAGTTAGTAGTCCACAGTTAGCAATTCAATAATTCATATATAGTTTAATATATAATATTCAAATTAATTAATATGTATCGTGACCCATTGTATACATGTCTCAGACTCGATCACAACTCAAAGTATATATATTATTGTAGAATCAATCTCAACCCTGTATAGCTAACTCGATCATTACCGCATATAGAGTGTCTATGGTTATTCCAAATAATATATATAGATGCGTCGATATGATATGTCAAAACCTTGTATACGTGTCCCGATATTTAAAGTGCGTAAAATAAATAATAAAAATTAAATGATGATAAATAAAATTGCGAGAATATAAATTGCGATAAATAACTTGTAATAGATAAAATGTAATCAGTTAGCTAGGAACAATTAGCTAGGAACAGTTAGCGTGTATTCTTAACAAAAAATTTTATAGTTAATTTGTTTGTTTCTAACAATTTTTTTTCCCAATATTTTCTTCATTATGCCACTTGTTGGATTCTATTAAGTCAAAATCCAAATATGAAATTGAATGAAAATGGTTATTCTATGGTGAACGGATACGTATATCTGTGGATGTAAGTGGGATAGTAAATGACAATTGAATCATATTGGAAGAATGTACAGTGTATCTTATTAATGTGAAATCTAAATATTCCTCGGGTATTACCTACCCGTTAAAATATTTTCACCATTAACAATTTGTACAAAAGAATTTTTAATTACAATCTTTATGAAAACATATATACATATATATTTTCTTCAGATGTAATCATGGATTTAATGAGTTAATGTGATATTAATCTCATTTAGTTTTCGGTTGGAACTAGTAATGAATAATCTATAACATTAAAGATTACATAATCGCCATGAAGAACGAAGATAATTGACGTAGAACGATTCGTAGAACGATGATTATACTCGAGGTACAGATTATGATGTTGAGGCATGTGATGCGGATGTTGTTGTTGGTGGTACTGTTGGTGCCAGTGATGTTGCTGAAGCTGACATTTTGCACCATATTTTCTAAGGCTACAACTCAGGCGTGAAGCTCGTTGACTTCTTCGATTACTCCGAAATGATTGTCGTTTCGGAACGAGCGAATGAATAAGGTTTAAAATTTTAGATAGAATATAATCGTGCCGAGATATTCAGAAAATGAGTGTGAAAATAGTGTTTCGAATGGATTCGCCGGTAAGTGCTTCAGGTTCTTCGCCAAGAGTGCAGGTTGGTGGGTGGAAAGGATCGCCTTCTTCTCGTCTCCATCGGTTAAGTCGACTACGAACCCATCAGATGAATTAAGGATGGCTGATTGGCTGATTCATTCTGGTGATGCTGCTTCCGAAGCTTAGGTGAACATCCATGTCAGAATAGTTGTCGGGTTCCGAAGAATTTGAACTAGTGACGAGTTTCATTTCGTACGATTAAATAAAGGATTTTTCGATATGAATTGATTTCCGGCTATCGGATGATATTCTAATTACATAGAATATCTATATATATAGCACAAAGGATTTCGTAGATTACGGAGGAATTTACGGAATATGTCAGGCAAAGTTTACAGTAACAACTATGTTAAGATATGGATTAGCAGACATGCTAAAATATGAACCTGTCTATACACTATCTATGCAATAAAGGCAGTAAGATGTATCTAGACTAAAAATGATAAGCAAGTGATTCCCTAAGAATGATAAGCAGGTAATTTTCGACACGAAATGATAAGCAAAACTTTTGACATGCAGACACGGTCGAAGTCCAGACCCACTAATGCATCTAAACAACTATCAGTTAGACACATTAATGCAAGACCTGGATTGCTAAGACCACCGCTCTGATACCACCTATAACGACCCGTCCTAATCCATCTGGACGAATACATTACATTTGGTTACATCGCGAGGTACTTGACCTCTATATTATACATTTTACAAACATTGCATTCGTTTTTAAAAGACAAACTTTCTTTACATCGAAAATTGACGGCATGCATACCATTCCATAATATATCCATCTATAAATGATTTAATAATATCCTTAAAATGAGCTAATGCACAGCAGAAGATTTCTTTAGTACCTGAGAATAAACATGCTTTAAAGTGTCAACCAAAAGGTTAGTGAGTTCATTAGTTTATCATAATCGATCATTTTCATCATTTTAATAGACCACAAGATTTTCATTTTTCATAAACATCCATCTCATATCAGGTATTTCGCAAACTGCATAGAGATAAAAATCATTCATATGGTGAACACCTGATAATCGACATTAACAAGATGCATATAGAATATCCCCAAAACAGAATCCTCTCGTCTGTATAATAATAAGTCGAAGTACTAAAGCATCCGTACCTCGAATGGGGTTTGTTAGGCCCATAGATCTATCTTTAGGATTCGCGTCAATTAGGGGTACTGTTCCCTAATTCTTAGGCTACCAAGCTAAAAAGGGGCATATTCGATTCAATAATCCAACCATAGAATGTAGTTTCGATTACTTGTGTCTATTTCGTAAAACATTTATAAAAGCAACGCATGTATTCTCAGTCCCAAAAATATATATTGCAAAAGCATTTAAAAAGGGAGCAAATGAAACTCACTATACTGTATTTTGTAGTAAAAATACATATGACGATTTTGAACAATGCAGGATTGGCCTCAGATTCACGAACCTATATCATTCATATATATATATATATATATATATATATATATATATATATATATATATATATATTAAAACATATACTTGTAATCGAACAAATATATATATTATTATTAGTGATATAGTTTTTATATTAATACTTATATATTTCATTATTTAATTAGGTTTATTCATTTTATATATTTTAATAAATAAGATATTAATATAGTTTAAGTATGTGTATTAAGTATATTTCTATTTGTTTGTTAAATTATTAATTATGATAACATTAATATTAGTAATAATAATGATATTTTATAATAATAATGATAAAAGTGATAATAATAATGTTAATAAAAATAATGATATTAATAATGATAATAATACTAAATTGTATTATAATTATAATAAATATGATAAGAATAGTTATAATAATTTTAATAATTCCATTAAATCATATTTTGATTAAAATTCTAGTCATTTTCATAATAATATTTATATCATAATTTCTATATTTTAATCTTAATAATAATATCAAAACCTTTATTTCCATGTTCATAATAATCATAATCTTAATAGTTAATAACTATGGCTTCTCATAATCTTAATTTGTTTCAAAATTATAATTTTTACATGTATTCATATAATTATAACAAATTTCTATAATCTTTAATATAACAACTTTTATTATATACTTGTGTTATTAAGCTGTTTAATAACCTTGAAATCATAATAATAATAATAATAATAATAATAATAATAATAATAATAATAATACTAGCAATAATAATATAATAATAATACTAATAATAACAATAATATTTATAGTAATAATATTACTAATAACTTTTTAAATTATACTAGTATTGATAATGATAATATCTTAAATCATTTCATTAATAGTAATGACTAACATACTAACAATAATAATAATTAATGATAATAATAATAATATTAATAATAATAATAATAATTAAAAAACTAACAATAATTATAATACTTAAAATAATAATAATAATCTTGATCATAATACTAATAATGACAATAATAATAATAATAATAATAATAATAATAATAATAATAATAATAATAATAATAATAATAATAATAATAATAACAATAATAATAATAATAATAACAATAATAATAATAATAATAATAATAATAATAATAATAATAATAATAATAATAATAATAATAATAATAATAATAATAATAATAATAATAATAATAATAATAATAATAATAATAATAATAATAATAATAATAATAATAAAAATGATAATAGATAAATATATAGATAACTACCTCAATGAAATGGCTAACAAAAAAATGTGCTTCAGTTCAGCCACAACCCCTCGATAACTTACAAACACACACAGCCATCGACCCATCTGTCTTTTCTGTTTTATATTATCAATTAAAATTATTTAAACACGGTATTTGTATTCCCTTCTTCTTCCTAAAATCAAATGACTCAGAGGTTTTCCAGTTTAATCGATACAACATGTTTAAAACTTGAATTTATGTGAATTAAAATAGAAACGTTTTGTTGGGTGTGATTAACAGAAAAAAATATATTAAAATAAAATCGCTGTAACTGGTTTACAAAAAATAAAAGTAAAAACCTAAATCGTGATTTTGAATTTGAGGCAGTTTTAAGTCACGACTTCAACATGAAATAGATTCTAACTTAATCCTAGAAACCTTCTATAACCTCAATTGAACGTGAATCAATAAAACCCTTTCGAATTTCTCCAAAAATGGACTGTTTGACTTTTTTGAAACGAATCTTTGACCTCAAAATTGGGACTCGATATGAAGATTTGGACCTTGAAATTTTACAGATAGTTTTAGAGAAAGATTCCTAACAGAATCACATTATTACAATTTAAAATTTGTTTTGAATTTGAGCTTTGAGTGAAATGGGTTCAAAACAGGGTAGTCGATAGCTTACTCTCTTTTCTGTTTCTAATTTTTTGAATTACAGTTGTGTATTGCTTTGTAAATAGATGGTAATCAAGTAATTAAACCAGTAACCGATTGTTGTCTGTATTAAGGATTGATTTAGACGTGTAACAATTTATGGACATGATTTTTCAATTAAGAATAGAAGTTTAATAAAAATTGATAGAGACACGAAACTGAAATTGTCTGTATTGTGAAATGAGATTGAGACTGATAATAATTTATAGACAAGAAGGACAGAAGATTACTCACGAAGAAGAAATTTTTTAACTAGATATAGATAGGAACGTACAATAATAGATTTTAAAAATCTATATATATAATTAATATTAGATTAATATTAATAATTAATATTTATATCAATAATTACAAAATTGTTAATATTATTAATAATAATAATTTAAATATTATTAATAATAATAATGATAAAAGTAATAATAATATTAATCATAAATAAATTTTAATTTTATTTAATTTCATAATACTTATAATGATAATAATATTAATATTACATGTATCAAATTTCGTATGATAATATTAATAATACTGATATTGATATTAATAATAAGATGAATATAATAACAATATCAACTAGAATTATACTTGTAATTGCATTTAATACATTAATGTTACAATTTATTAATTATTATAATATTTAATAGTTATATGATATATAATAACTTTTATTAAATACTTATTATTTATGAATTTTATTATAATATACATATCATAATAATTATAGAAACCATATATATAGATTCATTTTAAATTACACTTAATTATTTTGTATCTTATTTTACATATTTGAATCTATTGTTAAATTTTTATATTTTATAATTAATATATATACTTATATTTATTATATATACTTACATTTATGTATATATATATATATACATATTTATTTACAAACAATTGTTCATGAATCATCAGGAATAGTCAAGGTCAAATGATTTCATGTATACTGTTCCAAAAATTTAGAGACTCAACTTTACAGACTTTGCTTATCGTGTCGAACTAATATTAAGATTAAGTTTAAATTTGGTTGGAAATTTTCGGGTCGTCACGCCTAGCACGAAGCTCTCTAACTTCTTCCACTAATCCTACTTGATTAGTAGTTGGGAGTAGAGGCTGAATCACCAACATAATTCTATGAATGCGTTCTTCGAGACTGAATATTCGGGCAAAGAGTGTGAAGTCGGTATTGCAAATTGGTTGACCGGTGAGCGCGTCAAGTTCTCCGATGTCGGGAGGTAAATTTGGTTCGCGGTAGGGTTCTCCCTCTTCATTTATCCAGTGAGTGAGTATGTCTCGAACCCATCTCCATCTCCTCCAGAAAGAAGTGTAGTCAACCAGTTGGGGCACTTTGGTCACACTACCTTCAGAGTCTTCAGAATCACCTTCGAAATTATATGAATTTGAATTTGGTACAGGATCCATCTTACACGATCAGCTAAAGGATTTTCGATATGAAGTGATTTTTGGATGATATTCTGATTACATAGAATACCTATATATAGTCCAAAAGATTCTATAGATTACAGAGGAACTTTCGGAAGCTGTCAGGCAGAGTTTATAGTAATAGATATGCTAAGATATGAATTTTGTCTATACACTATCTATGCAATAATTGCACTAAAATGTGTCTAGACTTACGAATGATAAGCAGATAATTTCTGACAAGAAATGATAAGCAAAACTTTTGATATGCAGACACGGTCAAAGTCCGGACTCACTAATGCATCCTAACAACTATCAGTTAGACACACTAATGCAAGACCTGGTTCGCTAAGACCACCGCTCTGATACCACCTGAAATGACCCGTCCTAATCCATAAGGACGAATACAATATTATATGGTTACATCGCGAGGTATTAACCTATAAATGATATATTTTACAAACATTGCATTAATTTTTAAAAGACAAACTTTCATTTCATTGAAAGTTGACAGGCATGCATACCCTTTCATAATATATCCAATCTATAAATGACTTAATCTGTTCTTCTTAATAAGTATCTTTATTGAACTCAATGACTTGAATGCAACGTCTTTTGAAATATGCCATGAATGACTCCAAGTAATATCTCTAAATGAGCAAATGCACAGCGGAAGATTTATTTCAAAGATGAGAATAAACATGCTTTCAAGTGTCAACCAAAAGGTTGGTGAGTTCATTAGTTTATCATAAACATTCATTTCCATCATTTTAATAGACCACAAGATTTCAGATATATAATTGTACACGTAACCGAGTACAAAATAGTACGCATAACCTGCGAATTAAAAATCATTCATATGGTGAACACCTGGTAACTGACATTAACAAATGCATCTAGAATATCCCCAATATACAGGTACACTCATTTGTATATAAAATTGAAGTACTAAAGCATCCGTAACCTGTATGGGACATGTCAAAGTCCATAGATCTATCTTCAGGATTCGCATCAAATTGGGGGTCTGTTCCCAAATTCTTAGGCTACCAAGCTAAAAGGGTGATATCCAGTATAATAATTCAACCATAAAATGTAGTTTCAAGTACTTGTGTCTATTTCGTAAAATAGTTATAAAAGCAGCGCATGTATTCTCAGTCCTAAAAATATATATAAAAAAGGAGTAATGAAACTCACAATACTGTATTTCGTAGCAATAATGCATATGACGGCACTGAACAAGTGCAGGGTTGGCCTCAGATTCACGAACCTATATTAAGTATATATATATTTATATAATGATCAATATTTGTCTAACAATTAAGGTCGAGTCATAGTGTATCACAATCCTAATGCTCGAGATTATCATGCAAAAGTCAATAAAAGTCAACTTGTCCCAAAATAGTTTTCAAAATCTATACATGTTTATAATATAATTTAAATATAGTCGTTATATGTATTTACATATATTTATCAGAATTTATTAGAGTAATTAATACAAGTCATTTACTGATAAAATTTATATTAAAATTTATATATGATAAAAATATTTTTTATATATATCTCAAGTAATAAAATTTATTAAGTTCACTTAATATCATAAAAATATAGTGGTATGTATTATTAATGTAATTATGTTACGTGCGGTAAAAATATCTTTGTATCTTATATTTATTCGATAAAAATAATATATAATAATAATAATGAGTAAAAGTTGTATTATTTTGTAATAATAATAATGACTATTATTATTCTACTAATAATAATAATAATAACATTTATATTTACTAATGATGACATTAATTATAATAAAATGATTATTATAATCATGATAATTTTAATAATAACAATATTTTTTATTATTAACTATAATAATAATAATATTTTATAAAAATAATAATTCTATTCAAAATGATAATTTTTAATAATAATGCTAAAATGATAATAATAATGATATTTCTATTAAAATCATAATTTTAATAAAAATGATAGTTTTAATATTAATGATATTTTTAATAATAATAACGATAAAAATAATAAAATGATAGTTTTAATAAAAATATTAATTATTTTATAATAATAATAACGATAATAATAATAATAATAATTATAATAATTATAATAATAATAATAATAATATTAATTATTAGATAATAATAATAATGACGATAATAACGACAATAACGATAACGAAAACGATAACGATAACGATAACGATAACGATAATAATAATGATAATCATTTTAACAATAATACTTAAAATTATAGATAATTCAATTGACGATATCTTTTAATCCTTTAATTGAAATCATACGCTTTCTAAATGAAAAGTTATTAATTTTTCGTCAGCTTTACAAAGACATGCATATCATATACTTTATCTTAGTCTCATATGTATCAAATTTGTGATTCGTCCTGAACTATCTAACGACAATATTAAGTATACAAGCATGCATAATCCTATATGCTCGAGCACTAGTCAGGGATACACTATTGATATATAAAAGTTAAGTTATGAGTGCTCACGTATCAATATTGAGATTCAATATTGCAGGCAAGTACGTAAACGCGACGGAGATGATAAATACTAGATTGACCTCATGAGCATACCCCCGAACATTACCCATAACCTCCATAGCTATAACCCATAATTTCCTTAGCTCTATATCACTTGAAACCAGTTTTGAAAACCCATTTTAGATTACTCGAGCAGCACTCCATCGTAGTATTTTATGTAAATAATACTAATAATAATAATACTAATAATATTAATTAATATTATTAATCTTTAATAATAATAATATAAATAATATATAATATAAATATGAATAACAGAGGGAGTAATTATATCAGTGTATGTATGTGTGCTCTCGAGCCAGAATGTCGAATTTATATATGTGGCCTGACTTCAGACACCATGCGATCGCATGGTTTCTGTGTGTAATGGCCATGCGATCGTATGGCCAGCTGGATTGGCTCGGATTCAACTAACCTCGTGGGCTGTTGACGTTTATTATATTATATATAATATATTTAATTTATATAATTAATTATATATTATATTATATTTACATGCATAGTTAACTTGTAAATTTAGTTCCGATACCTTGTACATTTACGCTCGACTTATGTCCCGGTTCCGGTTATTCTAACATTCTTTTGTACGCTTAGAAAACTAGCACTCCTCGTTACGCGACAAGTACCTTTATAATTAATTAGACTTAAGACATCGATAAACTATATCACTCAAACTATAACTTGTACGTTTGAGTGTTATGGTCATTTGCTTTAATAAATCAATGTCTCGTTATTTACTAATATATATAAAAGTATTATTTTAAATCGACACGTCTTATAACTAAATTAATATTATATTTTATCACATTGTAAAATATATATATTTTCATTTAGAAATATAAATTTGTACGTATAATATGTAAATGAAATATAATATAATATTTAGTTTTTCCAAGTTAATCATATTTCAAAGTTTATTTTAAAATCGTTTAGAAACTATTATAACACGTAACGTTTACACTTTAACTTAATTCATTTATGAGACAACGTTTATTTTAACTTCTCAAGCGTTCTAATTAATATATCTAAATACTAATTGAATAAAATAAACTAGGGTTACTATCATTTTGAAATCATATATATTCAATATTCATAAATATTTTTTAAATACACGTTGCGAGTTATTTATATACCTAATTCTAATAATTAGCATATATATTCAAATTATGTTATTTAAATAAAACATTTTAAGTAATAGAAAAACGTTTCCGCACGTTTGAAAATAGACCAATTGAATATTATAAAATTCAATTTTCCACTAACTTTTGTCTAACTCTCACTAAGTGACACTTTTGTTCTTACTTGTAAATCACTTTACCATTTTCCGAATAATGATAAAAATAACAGATTTCTTAAATCACAGTGGACCTCACAACAGAGACCCGTAATCATATCTTAATATATCTGATAAACCAATCACTTGATATTATCTTTTAATTCCGCCGATAAATATATTGAAACGAATACGTTCATGAAAAGTATTATATATCTAATACATTATTAACGTTTTCAAGTTATAATATATATATATATACATATATATATATATATATATATATATACACATATATACATATATACATATATATATATATACATATATATATATATATATATATATATATATATATATATATATATATATATATATATATATACATACATATTCATAACTAGTTATATAATGGTTCGTGAATCGTCGGGGTTTAGTCGAGGTTAAATGAATGTATGAACATAGTTTAAAATCTTTGAAATTCAACTTAACAAACTTTGCTTATCATGTCAGAATAATATAAAGATTAAAGTTTAAATTTGGTCAAAAATTTCCGGGTTGTCACACCTAAACACAAGTTTCAAACAAAAAGGAGTATGCCACAACAAGGAAGCGTATTTGATAGAATAAGAAGAGGAACGCAAAGTACTTTTCTGTAGACAATAACACGATGAAGGGGAATATTGGCACAACGACATAAGGGAAGAATATTATATTAGAGAATATGAAAAGAATATTATTTTGGAAGAAATTGGGGTGGAGCAACTGAATGATATGAGAAGTTTTGTCTCTAAAAATCCTTTGCTTTTAGTGCTTTAGATGAAGAGAATAATGATATTAGGGATTTTGATTCAGAAGGGATTGGGGGGATTGGGATACTGAATATGAGATGTACAATTACATATGAAATAAGGGATGTTCATAAGTATCTATATGATAAAGAAAAGTATCCCCGTGTTCAAGTCAAATTAAAGTGGAGCAATGAGGTAGTTGCTTCTGAAGCAAATGGAACTACTCAGTTCATGAAGATGGATCATAGTGAAAGTATAACCCAACAACATAAGAATGGTGGGTAGTACCAAGCTAATATTTTGACTGTATTTGGTTGTTTTTTAGTCTGATGGTACTGAAATATTATTTAAAGAGCATGATTTGTGCTAGGTCATTATGTGGCTTGGTGAAGAGAAAATATGTCATATTTTATATGACATTCATATTTTGGTACTGTATTTAGATGAATATGAAGTATTATGTGTTATTTGAACTCAACTATCAAGCTGAATGATAACACCTGCATTGTGTGATAGTTTATATTTTTTATATGAGTTGGGTACTGGGAGAACATTCAATCTAAGTGTAATCACTCACATTTAATATCCACATCAAAACAAAGACAAAACTGTTAGAATTATAGTATGTTTAGGAAAAAAATTTTATTATGAGAAAATGGTTTATAGTTTATTTAGTTTTAAGTGATTAGTTGAGTTGATGTTGTGAAAGAATAGTTTTTATTTCTTGAATTTTTTTTTGGTACATCTCATATGCAAGACAACTTGGCTATTTATAGCCTTAATATGACGGTTAGCAATAGTAACCAATGAATCTTCTAGCTACACTAGCATCTTCTAGTTACACTAGTTTATCTAGTAATTTCTAGTATTACTTTCTAATTATCTATTATCACTTAATTAGTTCTAGATAATTCTAGAGATACATTAAAATTTAACACTCCTCCTTAATGTATTTCGGTATTACTCCGAGCATGTTGCGTAGAAACTCGAACTTTGATCTTGGTAGTGCTTTGATGAATATATCCGCAATATGCTCTTCGGTCTTGCAGTATTTTAATTCAATATCTTCCTTGGCGGAGACTTCTCGTAGGAAGTGATACTTGATGGCAATATGTTTTGTTCAACCATGGAACATAGGATTCTTTGTCATCGCGATTGCAGACTTGTTGTCACATAATATTTTTGTAGCTTCGTCTTGTTTTTCGCCCATGTCTTTTAGAATTCTCCTTAGCCATATAGCTTGATTAGCTGAGTTTGCATCTGCTATGTACTCGGCTTCGGCTGATAATTGTGCTACCGTTTCTAGTTTTTTTTATGTCCATGAGAATACACTAGATCCAAGTGTGAATACGTATCCGGAAGTACTTCTCATGTCATCCATCCACTGATCCGGCCCAATCACTATCTGTGTATCCCTGAAGCTTCAAGTCTATAGTAGGCTTGTACCATATTCCGTAGTCCATGGTACCTTGCAAGTATCTTAATATTCTTTTAGAAGCTCCGTAATGTATTTGAGTAGGGTTTTGCATGTACATGGATAGTAGACTCGTTGAGTACATTATGTCAGGTCTTGTTGCTGTTAGATAAAGTAGGCACCCAAATGAGACTTCAGAATCTTGAGGTGTCTGCTGCTTTCTCAGATCCATCTTCTTTTCTCATTTTCTCATTGGCAACTAGTGGCGTGGCTACGGTTTTACAACCGTATAGTTTAAACTTTTTCAGGAGATTTTCTGTATATTTCTTTTGGTATATGAAGATGCCTTCATTTTCTTGACTAATTTCGATGCCAAGAAAATAACGCATCTAACCAAGGTCGCTCATCTCGAACGTTTTCATCATGTCTTGTTTAAACTCTTGTATCATTCTCTCATTGTTCCCCGTAT
Source organism: Rutidosis leptorrhynchoides (assembly GCF_046630445.1). NCBI lineage: Eukaryota > Viridiplantae > Streptophyta > Magnoliopsida > Asterales > Asteraceae > Rutidosis > Rutidosis leptorrhynchoides. The sequence goes on along the minus strand of NC_092338.1, from coordinate 169,773,964 downwards.
ATATAAGATCATCGACATACAAGGAAAGAATGAGAGTGTCAGAGTTACCTTGGGTTTTGATGTAGAGTGTGGGCTCATTTTAACTCCTCCTGAATCTTGAACTTGTGAAGTAGCTGTCAATGCGACTATACCACGCACGTGGCGCTTGTTTAAGTCCATATAAGGCTTTCTTGAGCTTTAGAACTTGATCTTCTTTTCCTTTCTGGATGAACCCTTGTGGTTGCTCAACATATATTTCTTCTTCTAGAAACCCGTTTAAAATGTCGATTTTACATCTAGTTGGTGAATCTTCCACCTTCGTTGAGCTGCTAATGCCACAAGTGCTCTTATAGTATCTAGTCATGCTACAGGTGCGAAAGTTTTGTTGTAGTCGACTATAGGCTGTTGCGAGTAGCCTTTAGCTACTAGCCTTGCTTTGTGTTTTTGTATAGAACCATCATGGTTGAGCTTTGTTTTGTAAACCCACTTAACTCCAATAATTTCTTTATATTCGGGATGATCAACTAACTCCCATGTGTTGTTTTTCTCGATCATCCTGATTTCTTCGTTCATAGCAGCCACCCACTTTTCATCTTTGGATGCAACTTCATAGATTTTAGGTTCTATAGTTGTGAAGTTGCAAGTCTCGTATACCTCTGTCAATTTTTTGACTCTTCCAGGTGTTGACTCTGGACTTGATTCATCTTGTGTTAAAGGTAATGTTGCCATCGGAGAAGTTGGCGTAGCAGGGCTCGTTTCTCCGGTGATTTCATCTTGTTTAGAATGCTCCATTTGTAGTGGTTGTTCGGCTGGAGTTTCCATAGATATCCGTGGCAGATATGTTTGTTTCTCAACTTTATCTTTCTCCCAATTCCAAGAAGCATCTTCGTCAAACTCCACATCTCAGCTGATAACTATGTTATTGGTCTTCAAGTTATAGACTTGATAGCCTTTTGACTGTGCTATAGACCAAGAATATTCCTTTTTCTGATTTTTCTTGGAGCTTGTGACGTTTCTCCTTTGGAATATGGATGTAGCAGATAGATCCAAATACTCGTAAATGTTTTGCAGACTGTTTCCTTCCGCTCCGTGCCTCAATCGGAGTCTTGTTTTCTACGGCTTTCGTGGGACATCGATTTAATATATATACAACTGTGTATACAGCTTCAGCCCAAAAACTGTTTGGAAGGCCTTTTTCATGTATCATCGTTTTGGCCATTTCCATTACAGTTCTATTCTTACGTTTAGAGACGCCATTTTGTTCAGGGGCGTAACCAACAGTGAGTTGGCGTTTAACTCCTTCATCTTCACATAATTTATTGAATTGTGTAGAGGTGTATTCTTTTCCTCTATCACTCCTTAATGTTTTTATATAATGGCCACTAGTCTTTTCTACATAATTCTTGAATTTCTTGAATATCGTGAAGACTTCTTACTTTTCACGCATGAAATTAACCCACGTCATTCTAGAATAATCATCGATGAAGAGAATAAAGTACCTGTTTTAGTTAAGAGACGGGGTCCTCATTGGTCCACATACGTCAGTGTGCACCAGCCTTAGTATACCTTTCGCTCTCCAAGCTTTGTCACGAGGGAAAGGTTTTCGATGTTGCTTGCCCATCATACAGCTTTCCAACATGTCAGTGATCTCTTCTATGTATGGCAAGTCTCATGACTCCCCGTACAAAACCATCTTGTACGGATCATCAACAAAAGGTCCATTACACGGTATAATACTATATGCTGTTTTAAAACAAGTTATATAGTATTATACCGTGTAATGGACCTGTTGTTGATGATCCGTACAAGAAGGTTTTGTACGGGGCATCACATTTGGTATCAAAGCATTGGTTGTAGGGAATTAGGTTGCATTAGTGTGTCTTGACCGAGTCGAGTAGGATTCACTAATAGGACTAATCTACAACTTGCTCGTTTACTTGTTTCTGCGAAACTGCTGCATGCTACTGTTAGATATTACTGCATGTTACTGCTCATTACTACTGCATGCTACTGGTTACCTGATACTACTGCATGACACTATTATCTACTACAGTTTTGTGTACTGCAATAGACTACCTAGGTTATTGTTGATGTTGTTTCATGCTACATGTCTGCTATACGCTGTACCGACTTGGAAAATTTATCTTTCCTAGTTCAGATGTTTTTCTGAACCCTTTTCCCACTCGTCTAACCCTAAGGACTAGTATTGTAATCCACCTATTACTACCGCTCCACCGTTCCAGAGATCGAAACATTATTTCACGCAATCTAAGAAGAGTACCCCTCGGATTACACTCCCACTAAAGTTGATCCTCAGAGGAGGAGATATGTGAGGACTTGTCGAAGTAACCGCACCTCGCCCCACCCCCCGAGCTCACCCTAATTAGCCACGTACAACGTATGAACATTAGAAGGTTGTTCAGTTTCCGCAAGTTGACCCGTATCCCGTACGCTTTCATGACTGTCACTTATCTCTTTCATTCTTAACCACTACTCGACGATCTAACGACACTTCTGGACTTAGGTCCCTAACACTCTTAGGCATTGGAGAAGTCAGGAAGGCATCTCCTTTCATAAGGTCATAGTGTCTTCCACTGATGCTCAGCCATACCCAAAGACTTGGGGGTCGCCTCAAGACATATCGTATTACTACTTGCTACACGTACAACTCGACACGAGTCCCAGATTGAATTTTTAGAAAGGAACCTAACGACATTACCTGAACCCGAACATTTTGAAGAGAATTTCGGGACATTTAGGCATCGATGCATGACCTACGGAACATACACACCCACACCGAGAAGCCGTGAGATTAATTATGTAGATTTTGTTTTGAGATAGCATAGATAAAGCACTGTTAGATAAAATTGAGTAGAACTTGAAGTGATCACGTTACATTGACCATATAGAGTGATATTGGAATGAACGTACGATTTAGTACAATATAATGACACCCGGCCAGCGTGATTATATTGAAGTAAATCATGCAGAAGTTCCAATGTTACTACATAAGGAATATGAAGTGATTCAAAGAAAATTTTGGTAGGAACCACTTGAGTATACGCATTATGGTCTGTTAGAGGTAGGGAAAGAATAACCGCGTACCCCAGATACTGTACAGGAAGGGCCTGGATTGCAGAATTGATAACCCAAAAATTCATTATAGATATAGACACCCTGGACACTTAAGGAAAGAGTTCTCAGATAGGAAAAACATTGGACTTAATTGCGGTAGAGCAATCGTTATCTCAGCTATGGAGACTCACATGGATCCTGATGTTAGTTAGGGTACGTTTCGTCACAACGTTTTATTGTCTTGGAGTTGTTTAATACTAGAGCGATAGAAACCTTATATCTAAGAACCTTAGTGTTATGACTAATAAGCCATTAACAACCATGAGAGTTAAGTATTCTATAGGACAAGCTAATGGTAAGCTGGCAGCGATAGAGGAATAATTTAAGGAAGTACCTTAAAATTAACAGGTGGGTCATTTGGAGATGACCTCATGTCAACAAAACTTGAAAGTTTTAAAGTAGTAGTTGGAAAGGATTAGTTACCTACGCACAAGCAGATGTTATTTGAGAAGATTGATAGAATTTTTCACGGTAGTATAATAAGATTTGGTTGGAATGAACCTTAAGATTAATCTAACACCCATCAATTTGGGAAGCTTGATGTAATAGTTGGAATGGACTGGCTTTCAAGAATGAAAGCGAAAGTTATTTATAGTGAGAAGATTATTCGTATACCTCGCGAGAATGGTGAGCCATTAATAGTTACGGGGAGAGAAGTAGCCCGAAGCTGAACCTTATTAGTTGCATGAAGGCACAAAAGGTCATGAGAAAGGGCGTTTTGCTATTTTGGCACATGTGAAGAAATTGAAGACTGAGGAGAATATTGCTCAAGAACGCTCGAACATTCTCGTCTCTCGATTCGAGGTTAAAGCGACCGGACTCCGATATTTCGCCGGAAGAATTTGGGTACCTAGTAGTGAGGATTTACGAGGCCTTATTCTAGACGAGACCCATAAGTCACGGTTTTCGATTCATCCCAGAGCTGGTAAGATGTTCCATGATCTCAAGGAACAATATTGGTGGCCGAGCCTTGAAAAGGACATTGCTACTTATGTTGGGAAGTGTCTGACTTGTTCCAAGGTCAAAGCCGAACACCAAAAGCCATCTGGGTTACTTCAACAACCCGAAATCTCACAATGGAAATGGGAAGGAATAACAATGGATTATTGTTGACCGTCTCACCAAAACTGCTCACTTTCTAACCATGAAAGAAATCGATACAATGGATAAACTTGCACAACGATACATAAAGGAAATTGTAACCCGTCACTTCAGCAATTCAAATTCTATATTAAAGACTACCCAAGAATCTTATTTGATACCCATTCTTACGGACTCTAAATCCTAACTTATTCCGAGAGATTTCTTATTTGATGATAATCACACCATCATCCTTCTTACTTCGATATTAGTCATACTAGTTCAAAATTTTCCAAAATCAATGGGTGGTTAATTCTCATCCTCGTACTATTCCATTCGTATCTCACTTATAAGCAACAGCTTCACACTTAAACATTTTTTGGTCGAAGGACTTATGCCCTACTAATAGTCATCAACCACATTTAAATTCACTAGTTTTCATTACCTCGTGACATTGTTGCTCAAAATTCTCAAAAATCTTTTACTCGATCCTCAACAATCTTTTTCCAACTTGTAACCTCCGAAATATGAAAATTTTGTTTGCCAAAATCTTACACACACTATTTTACTGTGCGATCCTCTCGAGGTTTTATAAAAATAAATTTATTTTATTGCCATTTGTATAAATTTTAGAAATCATATATGTTATAAAGTAAATAATTACTTATTTTTGACTAATACGTATGAAATTTTACTTTCACTTTTATAAATCAATTCTTTTATTCAAAATATATTTTACTTAGAATAGTAAATGTTGTACATAACTCTAGTTTACTAATAACTTCGTTTTCTTTTCATACATTGTCACCTTAAACGATTTCTATAAAATTTTCGTTGCTTGTTATACAAAATTTTTCGTGTTATTCGTATCCAAGTCATCATGAAGACTTTACAACCGTCGAAATCCATAGATTCTTATTTAGTGATATTAACACCATCAATATTTCGACTTTAATATTAGTCATAACCTGTTTGGCATTTTGCAAAGTCAAGAAGCGATTAACTTCTCATCCTCATGCTCTATCCTTCATGCCTCACTTTTTAGCAACGGCTTCGCACGTGAACATTTTTGGCCCAAAGACTTATGTCCTGATAATTATCAAAACTACATTTAATTCATTAGTTTTCATTACCTAGTAACATGTCACCCGATGATTCAAAGATTTTTCACTCGATCTTTTTCAACTCGTAACCTCTGAAATATGAAAAACTATGTTTATCAAAAATTTTACACGTTGTTTATTTGTGCGGTCCTCACGAGATTTATGGACAAATGAAAGTAATAAAATTTTTCTGTCACTTATGCGATTTATAAAATTATATATGTATGTATATAATTAAGTTAATAAATTTACCCTTACTTATTTTGGGTTAGTACATACTAAGTTATACCTCCAAATTATTTAAAAATCGCTCCTTTATTGAGTTGTTTAACTTAAGTCAAATAGTTTTGTTCAAAATGGTACACGTTGTACATACTTTTAAATTTACTAAGAACTTCGTTCCGTTTATGTTGTCACATCAGACGTTTAAAGGTTTTTCAAAACTTCTTTGGTTAATTTTATTAAAGGTTTTCGTATTAGACTACACCATGTATGGATCACACTTCTTCTCGCTCTCCGTTAGGGATGAAGCTTACCATTAAGATCTTTGTTAAAAACTCTTGAGCCACTTTGGATGGCAGTTTTATAAAATTTGTTATGAAGTCTTTGCGCTCATAAAATGCTCCTTTTAAGGTTAGACATGGGAAAAACGCGGGCTGATAAATCAGTTTTCCGAGGTACACTCAGTGGTCACCCATTGTAGGAAAGGCACTAGGTGGGTTTCTACTCTCAATATTTCACGGCTAATCGCAACACCCTCGTAAACATCATCTCTATGATCCAGTATGTTGAGGTACAAGAAATCATTTTTGAGATTCTTTTCACTTGGAGTAAACCATTCTTTATGACCAAGAGTTCACGTATCTTCTCATCCGCACATCCCCTTAAGTATAAGAATAAATTCAGATCAACTCGCTCATTATATGAAGAGTTCACTCTCGTTCAAAAGATCACACCTTTCGTGCAATTTTCTTACGGAAATGTAATGTAAATTACATTAAAAATCTATAAATCTTGTTATCCTCTTGGAAGGGACTGCTTAAAACATCTATAACACTGATGTGGTTAATCTATATATTTCTTCCTTCATTGGTTGCAACTATATGTTTCTCTAGTCGATGTTAACCCTAACTTCAGCATGTAACTGAAAGCATATAGTTACATTGTGGAAATGTGCTTTCATTCCATCCAAGGATAAGTTCACACGCAGTATGTTAAACTGGGGGATATCTTTCATTGTTCGTTTAGACCGTCCTGAAGACACTATAAATGATTATGGCTTGCATTGCATGTAAGTCTGATTAGTTACTCTCAGCTAAAATTTTAAATCATTTATTCAAATGAAACGTTTCTTAAATATCGGATTCTTTATGCCTATGGTCTCCTTACGAAATTAAGGGGTTAGTATAATCCAGACATCAAATCGCATGGTTGTGATCACCATGTTTTCCATTCTACCTGTCAGCTCTGTATTGCGACATAAGCGCTCAATATTTTAGAAGAGTTGGTAACATCCATGATGCATTTCATGCATCTAGCTTACTGAAGATGCCTGTAAGGCTAAAAACATCATCTTTCCTTTTGTGGATATATATTCAGATGACATACTCATGTTAACAAGAAACAAAATTAATTGGTCAAGAGACTTAATTAATGGCATATACCTATTCTTACTTTTATACGCCCAAGTACCTTTCAAGGTAAATAACTCACTTCTGAGCCCACGAGTCTCTCGGAATTTTGATATGCTCCTTCTTCTTCAAATTCGGTATCGTTGTTGGTCACTCCTTACAATTTTGGGACGAAATTTTCTTTAACGGGTGGGTAATGTAACGACCCGACTTTTTTGACTTATATTTTTGTGCTCTATACTTTCACAAAACTGCGTATTTGTGCGTACTGAGCTAGTTTATGCTATGGGATCTTTATTCATGATTAATTACTTTCGTTAATATCTTAAAATGTGCTATTAAGTGTTTAATTACTTAACTTGATCCTCGAATGCTTTTACGACTGTTAGTGTCACTTGTCGTTTTGAACGAGCTACGTACTTTGTACACGTTTAACTTTTTTCATAATTGGAATATTATGACTACGTAATACTAATTGTTATTTTCTAATGACAATTACTTGGCTTATTGGTTACTTAATTACGCTTAGTAATTTACTAATGCACACTAGTTAGTCTTAATAGGCTTTTTACCTTAATTGACTTAGACCCCCCTACTCTAGTTACTGGACTATTAAATTAGCCCAACTTTAATGGATTTATGACCCATTAAGATGTAGGACAAAAACCCATTAAGATGAGCCAACATACTAGCATTTTTGTTAACCATTACTACACATGTTGCATGAGATCCCAACAACAAGCACCACCTTTAGACCACCACTATGCAAAAAGCAAAAAGTTGTCCCCCTTATCCCCCCCCCCCCTTGACCTACGGTTTTGGAGACACAAAGCACCACATCCACCACTATAAATACAAGCCTTATTCTTTCATTTCACACTTGATCTCATTCTCATGTTACACACACTTGCTCTCTAATTTTCTCTCTAGTCTTTCTCACACTAAAATTGTAAGTTCTTGAATTTTATTTCTTCTTCTTTTTCTTCTTTAATTTCGACATCATCATCATCATTAAAGGATCAAGCTTTTTAGCTTTTTGATCTTGTTATATCTTGTAGATTCAAACTTTGATTTGAATCCTTCAAGAACATGAAAGATTCAAGATTTTTAGCTTTGAATCCTCATTAGTTTGATGGATCTAAGCTTTATAGCTTAAGATCACCTTATTTTTGTTAAAAGATCAAAACTTGTGTTTATGATCTTCATGAAACTTGAAGATCTAGCTTTTGCTTTAAAGATCTTCAAGAACATAAAAGATTCAAGCTTTCTAGATTTGGATCTTCATTACTTGGTTGGATCTAAGTTTTGTAGCTTAAGATCACTTTATTTTGTTTAAAAGATCAAAACATGTGTTTATGATCTTCATGAAACTTGAAGATCTAGCTTTTTGCTTTAAAGATCTTCAAGGACATAAAAGATTCAAGCTTTCTAACTTTGAAATCTCATAATTATTGTTAAGGGATCCAAACTTTCTAGCTTAGGGTTTCATTACTTTGTTTGATCTAAGTTATATGACTTAAGGTCTTGCTTGATTTGAATCAAAGCTTGTAGCTTTAAATTTTGAATAGAACTTGTATTTGTGTTGAGACTAAGAACATGATGTAACCTTAGTTCATCATCCATTTAAAACTCTTAAGTGAGTTGTATTTCTCCTTAGTCTTGACATTGTGTGTTGATGGTTGAAATTTGGTTAAAGTGATGCTAAAACATCAAGAGTTGTACACTTGAAGCTTACACGCATCAAGGATGAGAACCGTGATGAGCATCAAACACCAAGAAACCCACTGGAGCACTTGTTTACTATTTTCAGGATCTGATCAGACTTCCGGGACTTCTAGAAAGTTGATTTTCAGATAGTTCGGTTCGAGTAGATGACTTTTCGTTTAAGACTCGCCTAAATCCGATATACGGTTTAGGATTTATAGCCTTCCGAAAATCACTACGCCTTTGTAACGACGTGCTGAAATTTCTGACCTACTCGCGCTTGAACCGTCGCCACGGTCAAACGACATGGAGTCAGGATCTGAAAATTTTACAGCGGTAAGAGGACTCACAAACGGAGCCTTGGCCACTGGACGCGCATCATTTCAGTTTATATAGAGGTCGTAGCAGCTGTCAGAATCAGCCCTTTGTTTCGATCTCTATTCTTGTTGAAAACTTACTTTACCTTTTACGAATGATGATGATGATGATGATACTTAAGACTTAACTTATTTACTTTTAAACTTTTGGGGACAATTTATTGACTTAGTAAACTTTGACTTAGGTTGAGGACCTTTTGGACCGACTTACTACTTGCATACTTTTCATATCGACTTTTACCACACATTCACTGTGAGTTATAGCTCCCTTTTTACTTTAACTATTTTTGAGACTGAGAATACATGCGCTTTTTATGTTTTACATACTAGACACGAGTACTTTAACTTTATATATGTGTGGGTGATATAACGGTACAAATATTCCCCTTAGCTTGGTAACGTTTAACTATTGGTTTTTTAACCGATAGACGCGAATCTTAGATATGGATCCATAGGGTTTGACATCCCCACTCGGGCTAGTCGCGCTAGCATTTAACGGGTGTTTAATAATTCTAGAACATACGCACTCGCCAAGTGTACTTTTAGGGGGTGATATTTATATTACTTTGTTAAGTTAGTTACCGGGTGCCCATGGATAAGCATATACTTTATCATACGGATTTGAGATACTATTTTGAAAACTAAATCTTGTGGTCTACATTACATTGTTGTTTACAATCAAACTAAAGCTCACCAACATTCGTGTTGACATTTTAAAGCATGTATTTCTCAGGTGCTTATACGTTGTTGCTTCCGCTGTTAGACTTGCTGTTATAGTCTTGGTGTTATAAACTTGCTGTTACAGACTCGCTGTGTTAGACTTTCGCTGCGTTGTTTAGGGATGTCTCAAGTATGGAACTTTTATTTTGCATTCACAACTTATATTATTTTTGAACAATGGCGATGTAATGATCTTTGTGTCACGTACTCATGTTAATGCTTTCTATTCGTAGAAGCACGTTATCTTTTGTAAAACATTTGACGTTGGTAAAAACGTTACCTTTTGATGAATGCAAAACTTATTTTAAAACAGCATATAGTATTATACCGTGTAATGGACCTTTTGTTGATGATCCGTACAAGATGGTTTTGTACGGGGCGTCACAAGTCTCTCATCATATTCTTCTGTTGGAGGATTTTTAGTGCGTGAAAGTTAAAGTGGCCAAATCTTCGATGCCATAGCCATGATTCTTCAACTTGAACTTTCATGGCCGTGTCTCTGATATACTGCCAGCGAAGCGAAAAGTTTCGGTTCTCCATTGGCACCTCAGCTACAAATTTATAGTTGTTTTTCTTGTCACGAATAACACATGATTTGTCTTCGAAGAGTAAAGAGTATCTATGCTCCATCATTTGACCAACACTTAGCAAGTTACTTGCTAAGCTTGGTACTAGAAGAACGTCAATGATAGATCGAGTGACATTATTAGTTTGAACAGTAATAGTACCTTTGCCCTTAGTGTCAACAAGCGATCCATTCTCTAGTTTGACACGGGACTTTACGGAGGTGTTGATACTATGAAATAGCTTCTCATCTCCTGTCATGTGGTTGCTGCACCCACTGTCGATCAACCAAGTATCGTCTCTCTGTTTATTTGCGACATGGCAGGCATAGAATAGCTGATTTTTGTTCTCCGGTATTTCTTCACTTTCTTCCGTGAAGTTAGCTCGATGATTTTGTTTTAAACGACAATCTTTTTCTAGATGCCCAAATCTTTTGCAGTTATTGCATTGTGACTTCCCTATGTGGAAACAATCTTTCTCCAAGTGGTTTGTCTTTTTGCAGTTATTGCATTGTGACTTATTCTTCTATGATTAAACCCGGTTCTGGGTTTTTCTCTTCCTCTCGAGTTTTCTTGAAAATTTCTTTCCCCCTCAGTATTAGATTTTTGAGACCTTAATTTGAGTTTAGACTGAAAGGCACTTTCGAGTGAGTTTTCACTACGCCAACTCAGTCTAACCTCATATGATTCAAGAGAGCCAATTAATTCTGGTACCGACAGAGTCTCGATGTCTTTCGACTCTTCGATAGCAGTAATGACATGATCGTATTTTTCAGTCATACTGATAAGTATATTTTCTACGATCCTTTTATCAGTTATAGAATCTACATAGGCTCTCATTTGATTTACTATTTCTTTTATTCTAGAATAGTAGTCTTTAACAGTCACAGTCTCTTTCATATTTAAATTTTCAAATCTCTTCTTAGAGTTAGTAGTTTGACGGATCTCACCTTCACATTTCCTTGAAATTCTTCTTGAAGGATCTTCCACGCCTCTTTGGCTGTCGCAGCTCCCATGATTCGTGGAAAGATAGACGGTGTCAAGGCTTGTTGAATGTAGCCAAGTGCAGCAGCATTTCTGACTACATTTTTGTTGTATTTTTCTTGTTCTTCCGCGGACAGAGTTTCGACGTCTTTTGGAGTTGTAAATCTGACTTCGACAATATCCCACAAGCGTTGTGCTTGAAAATATGTCTTCAATCGAATACTCCAAAAATCATAGTTGTCGCCATCAAAGATGGGGACAGGAATATTGTATGCACCAATGGTAGTTATGGTGTACTCGAACAACGCCCAATATGGATCTTGATACCACTTATTAGAATTATAGTATGTTTAGAATTTTTTTTTTATTATGAGAAAATGGTTTATAGTTTATTTAGTTTTAAGTGATTAGTTGAGTTGATGTTGTGAGTGAGGAGATGTTGTGAAAGAATAGTTTTTATTTGTTGATTTTTTTTTTTTTTTTTTGGTACATCTCATTTGCAAGACAACTTGGCCATTTATAGCCTTAATATGACGGTTAGCAATAGTAACCAATGAATCTTCTAGCTACACTAGCATCTTCTAGTTACACTATTTTATCTAGTAATTTCTAGCATTATATTATACTATATACTAAATATGGACAGCACCCTCCAATCATAACCCGCCACGTACTCCAAAAACACTGTAGCTACTGTAGCGCACTGTAGCTATAGTAGTTTTTTTTTTTTGGTGATAATTTATTTAATCTTCTGATTTTATACAACGACCACCAGTTAATATTCGTCTTTTTACATATATTAAAAAAAAAAAAAAAACATGAACTTATTAATTTTTGGGTCTCTTTTCCATCTACACCAGTATTCCATGTCCACCAACCACCTGCAACCACCACCATCAGCCACTTTACACCACCATGCACTGCCACCTACCACCGTCGATTTCACGGCCGGCTACGACCGTCACCGTCCACAACTTTCAACCACCAACAAATCTGATCTAAAGAAAAAACATCTAGATCCACACATGAGACAAGCTTCCGGAACAAAGGGCAATTTAGTGTTTGATGAAATATATAAACATACCTGAAAACTTAAAAGACACCCATCATATCAAATACCTCACGAGTCCACCCAATTGTCTGATTTAAGGGGGAAAAAAACAATAAACATATATATTAAAGGAACAAAAACAAATCTAAAAATCAACAGATCAATAAACAAATCTGAACATAGGACGGTTTGGTAGTGGTTAGAAAAAACACATACCTGAAAAGTCAAGTTTTTGAGTCGGGTTTTTCACGACCGTGGCTCTGATAAATGTCAAGCGCTGGACCTCCTGTAGGAGAACAACTTTAATAGCCCAACACACCACGAGAGTGGCGGTGGAAAGCTACTTCCGGCAACAGTTACGATCACAACAGCCGACGCCGCCGTCGACCTTCACCGTCGGCCAACACCTTACTATTGTAAAAAAACATCAAAAATAATAATTTTTTCCTTACCTGCATTCTTGAGTACAACTAGCTATTCACATATATATTACAACTAAATATGCACACGGTACAACTAACCATACAAATAGTACAGCTCTATTGAGAGTGGGGTGTTAGAAAAACCCAAAAACTAAATCGAGTTCAGGTGGTCGGAACTACTGGAAACCACCGAGTCAACCGCAACCATCGATATAATTTTTCTTTATTTTTTTTTATGATTTTAGTGTAAGATATTATAATGGTAGTGAAAATGAGAATGGAAAATTGGGGAAGATCGGTGGAGAGGATAATAAGCTGTTAAAGGAGAGAATACGGAGTACTAAAGATAGGGTAAGATGGATATGTGGATGAAATCAACCCATTTTACTTTATTATTTTTTTATTTACACCCTCATTTACGATGAAAATGACAAACTGAACATCTAAGTTATAAACATTACCACTTTAAATTCTTTTTTTTAGCTTCAATATGTGTTACACAAAACATTGAACCTACATAAAATTGTAAAGATTTATATTTCGAACATCAATTAAATTAAATTCTTATATTATACTCTATATAAACTTTAGAGTATGTTAATATTACCGGTAACCGTTTTCCTTTTACGTATAATTAACTTATCGTTAACCGATCAAAATCATCCCACGGCGAAATATGATATCGGGTTGGAAAACTAATTTTTTATCTCACGACCGAAACCACCTATTCGATTAATATAGAGTAAAGGGGTAAGACAAAGTAGTAAAGTAATTGTTGACCAAATCATGTGGCTACCAAATACGAAGTCCAGTTGGCCGTTGCAACTTTCAACTTTTTTTAATCAAAAAAATACTGCAATATTACGGAGTATAAATCCTTTCATTTTTCATATATTTTGCTCTCAAAAACATAATAAAAATAAATGTCTATAAATTTATAGTTCGGATAAATGAGTAAATAATCAACGCTAAATACTACAACAAATGTTTTGTCAAAACACGTAATTGCAAAAACGTTATGACAAAAACATTGAGAATCGCAGCAACGCGCGGGCTTCCGAATCTAGTTACTTGCTAATTATCTATTATCACTTAATTAGTTCTAGATAATTATAGAAATACATTATAATTTAACAAAAACAAAGATTAGTAACATTCGAATATCATCAATGAACATCAACCAACATCGTCGAATATTCACCTTTTTTAGATGAGAAAAACCTCTATTTCGTTTCACTTGAATAGTTAAAAATTTAAAAAATTTCACCATAGACTAAACTTTTTTAAAGAATTTTAAGTCGAAACTAAGAGTTTTTTACAAATTAGCAAAACATTGGGTATATAAAAAAATGTGCTAGGATGTATCCATAAAATTAAATGATATTAATACCTTCTCTTAATAATAAATTGATGACATATAGAAACACCTCATAAAACATAGTTGATACCAAAGAAAGAAAACTTAACATATAACCGGCTAAAATAGTAATAGTAGTGGTTGTACAAAATAGAACATTAAAATAAAATCTAGAAACAAAATTAATGCAGTACCATAACCATAATTAAAGCAGCATCATAATTCATACACCTGCAAATGATGCAATATATATACTGAAAGCTACGAGGCTAGTGATATAATGATTTGAAATAAGGGAGCTTGCTTAGAGTATTTGACATGAATTTATAATGCATAAGTGTTCCATTTATATTAATTACCATGAATGAATCCTCTTCTTTTTCACCTAATACAATGCACCACACATTAGTCGTAACAAACTTATAAGGGTACACCCAAATTTCAGGAAACGATCTCCTCGCTTCATCAAGATGAACAATGTACTTGACCGACCATTCAGAATGCCCATTACTCATTTCGTATACGTTTAACTGTCTTAACTCTCCAAGATCAAGACTAAAATAAGGACACACACAAACAGTAAGCAAATAACCACGAGACTCGACCAACTGGTGATTATAACCCTGCTTCCCGGGTGCTTGTACACTTGTGATAGCTAGATCCTCCAAACATAACTTGTTATAATTCAAACTATCTACCCAATGTATTGCATTTCTCCAATAAATTCCATAATTGAAAAATCTAAAATCTGATGATTTGGAAGAATATCTATGACCGCAATCACTCCAAATTCCTGTTTCCAAAGAGTAAGTATAAATTCGAATTCTAAAACCAAGAACATTATCATAATCTACAAGTTTAGCATACACCAATTTGAAATAATGAGGTGATTTTGTAGGATCATATGTGTTAACAATTGATATGCGGTTACGGTCCAACACGAATTTGTGAATACTTTTCGGTTACGGTTTTTCCATATTAAGTAACCACACGTCCATTCAAGAGCTTGCCGTATTTGACTACCCACATAAGAAAGATCACGATTGCAATTTCCACGAAAGGCTTCGTTAACACTAAGATTTGTCATCGAACCCAACCCCCACCATTTGTAAACCCTATCCCAAATATCCTAAACTGTTAATATGAATCCCAACTTTGATAATATTCCTCCAGACTATGCCCATTCCCGAATACCCATTTAATGCTTGAAGATTTAAACCCCCATCCCGACCATATTAACTTGTTATAATTTTAACCAAAAAAGAATTCTTTTCATTAAGGAAACGCCACCACCATGTGCCAAGTTTTTGGCTTTTAAAGAACCGATGTTTAACCCCCCGCCCTTGTAAGGTAATAAGATATTATCCCACTTAACCCACGAGATATTAGTGTTATCACCCATCCCGCCTCAAAAATACTTACGTCGCAAACCTTCGAGCTTGTTGAGGGCACACGATTGAGCACAGAATAAGGAGAATGCATACAAAGGAAGACTACTAAGGACCGATTTAATAAGGGTAAGACGGCCACCGAATGAAATCGATTTCGCTTTCCAATCCGCTAATCTCGATTGGATTTTATCAATGAACAAGTCCCAATCCCGGATGTTATTCATCCATTTCCCTATTGGTAAGCCGAGATAGGAGAAAGGAAGGGTACCAACTTGACATCCATACGAAGTTGCCATATTCTAAACAAGTAACTTTTGGATACCAATCCCGTAGAGGCAACTTTTTGATAAGTTCACCTTTAACCCCGAGAAAATTTCGAAACACTTTAGAACATTAAGGATATTTCGAACATTCCTCTTACTTCACTCACCAAAAAAAATGGTGTCATCCGCGTATTGAAAATGTGAGACTAGGATCTTATATTTCCCGACCTCCAATCCTTTCAAGATGTTAACTTGAGTAGCTTGGTTGATGAAAGCATTTAAACCCTCGGCTACTATGATGAAAAGATATGGGGATAACGGATCCCCTTGTCTAACACCTCTACCCAATGAGAATTCCTTGGTAGGGATACCATTCACTAGAACCGAGACTGAGGCCGATGATAAGCATGCTCGAATACAATTTCTCCATTTTACCCCAAAACCCATACGCTCCATTACTTTGAAAAGGAAATCCCAATTGATGCTATCAAACGCTTTTTCAAAATCCGCTTTTAGGATAAAACATTTTTTCTTTTGCCTTTTAACCTCTTCAATTGTTTCATTTGCCACCAAAACGCCATCTAGTATGAAATCTTCCTTGCACTTTGTTCGACCCGGATTACCTTATGAATTATCTTTTGAAGGCGTCTTGAAAGAATTTTGGATATAATCTTATAATAGCTCCCAATTAAACTTATTGATCGGTAGTCTCCAAGATTTATCTGGTTATCCTTTTTCGGGATCAAAGAAAGAAAACTAGCATTACATCCCTTTGAGAACGATTCGATAGACCAGAAACTATCGATTGCCGCTTTTAAGTCGTCTTTTATAAGCCAAAAAAACCTTTTGTAGAAACTTAGGTTAAACTCGTCCGGACCGGGGGCACGATTTGAGTCACAGTTATGTATTGCCTCCCATAAATCCGAATCTGTGATTTGAGCTTCTAACATCAGGGCATCTTCATTGCTGATCGAGTTAAAAGGAATAGATTTTAGGGAATTCATGTCGGGCCTGGAAACTTGTTTATACTCGAATAGCTTTTTATAGAAACTAAATATCTCGCCTTTTATAGCTTTAGGACATTCATCCCAAATACCATTTATGTATAAGCCCCGGATGTTTGATCTGCTATTTTTCCTCCGAATAGAAGAATGAAAAAAGGCAGTGTTATCATCGCCCTCGACAGCCCACCTTTTGTTTTAGCATCTACGTCTTCTCCTTTTCTTTTCTCAACCAGTTTATCCTTGCGTCCAGCCATTTTTCACGATCCTCATCCGTAAACGAATAATATATCGCTAGTGTTTTGCAAATACATCAATATATGCTTCAAAAGTATCTGTTTGTGTTTTTTAGTTTTTAAAGATGATTATATAAATGAGGCGTCAAATTTAAGCCGAGATTACTCTATCTTAGATAACTGAAGTACAAGTATAGGATTTGTGACTTTGGGTGGTGATAAGATAAACAACTGAGATTTTTAAACTTTCGTCCGGTCGTGCTTTAAAATTTTTCAAGTTGGACCTGAGACGTGTTTTAAGCTTTAGTGTTTGCTTTGACTAACACTGAAAAATGAAACTGGTTGTAAGTGCTAATTGGATCTTAGATCAAACGTAGAACTTAGATTAAAGGTGGAAAACAATAACTAGGGTGAATCGAATACGAGTTACACATTCGGGATCGATCTAACCAACAATATGTTGATACAAACGACACCTAGATGATTGTATTCGGTTGGGGTTTGGTCTGAGACAAGGATCACAGCAATAAACAACGGCTAGAGGGTGTGGGGTATGTAACCTAATAATGAAACCCAAAACCCATATTTATATATAAGTACAGTGACCATCGGCCGGTGGTCTGGGACCTTCGGCCGATGGTGATAGTGGTCTCTACCATCAGTCGATGGTCTGAGCAGCAAACCAAACTGCTCGAACCATTTCACGTCATCATATTAAACAATCCAAACACATTGTATTAATGACGTAATCCTCACATGACTGAAATAGACAATACAATACAAATAGAACTCATTACAAAATTGAACTTGGGATTATGCACCAACAAACTCCCCCTAAGACCTAGTTCTATATCAAAAGTCTTCAGTCGTCATCCAATTTATTCGTATGGATCGATTACCATGTTGTTCAAGTAGCACAGCTTAGCTACTTTAACATACTGTTCAGCCTGCACCCCGTTCTCTCGACGATAGAGCATACGGTTGTAATACAACGTGAAAATATCAGCCTCGGTACAGTTTCTCAACCAAATCGGATCCAATACACGAATGCATTCAATATCATTCTCATTCACCTTATCCAAAACATTCACAGCTTCTTCAGAACGATCATCATAAAACCACCATCTGAATCTCTGACTCCAATTTTGCGGCAATTTCCTCAATGGTACCTTCTTCATAGTCTTTGTCCACTTGTACTTCACAATTCTTCGAGATTCACCAGTTCTAGGATTAACTTTGAAACTAATCCTAGGAAATTGTGGCCTAAAACCTTCCCAATTCTTTGAATTAAAAGCTATTCGAATCTTCTTCACCAGCAACGAAGATCGATCGTTCATTCCACAATGCAACATTCTCAACCTGGCAATCTGCATTAGCTCAAAGTACGGTAGTGACTTGAATTCGTGACCATGTTTGAAATAATCAACGCCAAATTCTCGCTTAACTGCAAACATGTTGAATTCTTCAATGTAAGCCCAGGCTAGAATTCTTCCTTTTGCACTCTTTCTCAAATTAATCATCTTCAAATATTTCGGCTCAAGCTTCAGTTTTTCACAATACTTTCTAATCCTCAAGATATCTCTCCAATCAACTTCCAACTTTTCAGTTCTTTCCTTGTGATATTTGACCGGAAAAAATCCTTCAGGCAGGACTTCAGTTCGTTCTTTCTCTTTACACTTTCTATCTAAAAGTTCATCATTTGTTCTTAACAACTCCTCAAAACTAGGAAGATCCTCATTCTTATCATTTTGATATGTAGGAAAATCTTTATGAGTAATATCCTCAACTAAATCATCTAAATCTCTATCACTAAAATCCTCTGTAATCTCAGGGCCAAAAGAATCATCCTCAAATGGAGAATCGTCAGACTGTGCGTCAGCAGCTTTAGCTTCCTCTTGCTCTAGACGCACCAGTTCGTCCAGCTCTTCTCTAGAGAGGTTGTGAGGGATCTCTCCCTCTTCTAGTTCATCATAAACAACAGAATGCTTGAGCTCATCCTGTTTAGAAAAGAAATCACTAAAACTATAATCAATTTTAAGAGGAATTACTGGCAGTGCTGTAGCTTTGGAGGAACCAGGAGCCTCCACCATTCGATTATCAGTCTCATCCTCAGGCATCTTAACCAGATCAAACTTCTCTTCCCATGCAGTCATCTTAGCCAGAGCTGATGCAGCCAAATCCTTAGCTTGAGAAGCTTCTCGTTTCGCATCAGTTAATAACAACGATTGATCACCAACTTTTCTTTGCAACAGGTCAACTTGCAACGATAGCCTTGTAACATCTTCAGACTTAACACGATTCTCCTCCTTCAACTGCTCAATTTTCTCATCCATTTCCTTCCTCATTCTCAAATTATCAGCCATAGCTTGAACATACAAATCATTCAAATTGCGAAGAGTCGAGGAACTAACACCTCCTTCAGTTCCAGCATGAATCGGAGCTTCCGGAGTAGGAGTAGAAACAGTCTCTTGAGAGACTTGTTGAACCACAGGTGGTGACTGTTGCGTTGACGGACGTTGTTGTTGTTGTGAAGTTTGTTGTCCTTGAGTCTGCGGTATCGGTGTCACTGTTTGAGTTCCAGCCGAAGATCCACCAGCATCTTTGTAAACCAACTTGAACCTTCTTCTCAATTTTAGCTTAGTTGAAACCTGAGAACTCTCATCTTCAACCAATCTCCTTTTTGATCCCCTTGAAGCTTCCTCAACACCAACATTTAGATTAACATCACCAATCTCATCAACTAACCCACCAGCACCTGACCCACCAACAGCTTGAGTATTCACTGGTTGTTCCACCTCTTCATCACTATTCGCTACTTCAAAATCAGGTTCTCGATCAGATAAGCTATTTTCATTTCTCCACTTCTTCCCTGGAGGACACTGATAAGTTTCTTTCGCAAGATGACATACAAGCTTGCCATCATTAGCACTCTTCATCTGATTCAGTCGATTTGAAAGTAAGATCAGTCATATACTTCAACTCAATGACGTCTTTCCTCAATCTAGGCAAATCAACAGTTTGACGATTGTTCATAATTTGTAAGAACCTCTGATAAATCAGATATGACTTGCTTGTCACATTCTCCACCAGTAGATCAAAGATAACTCCTGAGAAATTGAAATCAGCCTTCAAAACCAAAGCAGCAAACATTCCTTGATAAATCTCGCTCAGTTCATCAAACCCTCCTTGCAATGGGCTTAAGCACCTCAGCACAATAAGTGACAGATATCTATACGGTGGAGTGAATCCACTTCTTTTAATCGTTGCTCTCGTAATATCACCAGAATACTTGCATCTTAACACACATCCAGTAATCTTTGTCTTTGACAACTTCTTCGGCATATTCTCATCATCCTCGAACAAGAAAGTGTTTCGAATCGTATCTTCAAAAATCTGAATCTCCTGACCACAAACAGTACTCATAATTACCTTCCTGTCATCTACAGTCTCAACTCTTGCACGTTCCCAGAACTCTCTCTGATGTGAGTAATATGCCGTACAGGGCATAGAGATAGCTGCAAACACTCTTGAACGTTTTAGAAACTCGATTACACTCTTGTACTTACCAGCATTAGGACCTTTCTCATTTAGACACGCAGTGAGATTGGAACCACTGTTAGCTTTCAATCCTGGAAGATCAATAGAAAACGGACCCCCCGAAGACTCAGTATCGGATTCATGTGCAATGTTTTCTGGATCAGCTTGAACACTATGAAAATAACTTCAAACACAATTCAAATCAGCACAGAGTATTCATGACATATTTAGACATCACAAGGTGGTCATAACAGAATATATTACATCATTCAATCTATGATAACAAAGTCACAATACCCTGTTCGAAGTACGATTATTACAGACATAGAATAGTGTATAAATGCTAACAGACTAGCATTATCAAATTACATACTAAGCTGAAAATATATAATAACAAAGACAAACACAGAAACATAAACTCAGAAACACTTATCCCATAATGGGATTCTCTGGCACGAGCTTTTCCTCATATTGAACCACACCAAGTTTCTCAAACACATTATGCAATAAGGCTGCATACGAAAATGGTTCTTCCATCTCAAGAAAATCTTTCATCACATGAATGAGAAAGTGGCCCATATTCACTTGAATACCCTCTAGTAGGCAATACAAAAGCAGAGCTTCAGTACCAGACAATAGATTATCTCCTTCTCTCCTAAAGGTCACATTACTTTTGATTATTCTCAAGTGAATCTCATGTTGTTGTGACACCTCGTCATCACTAATTTCAACCCTACCAGCATTAACTACTTTCCCTGGCTTGCATAACCTTGCAACTATGTCAGATAGTCTGAATTTGTTAGGAATCTTTCGTATATCTTTGCTAGGATACAAAATTTTAACCCCAGTGTGCGGGACATTCAATAGGTTTCAAAATTCCTCCATAGTCCACTTAAACTGATGGTCAAATAGGCCTGAGTGCACAAACTTCTTCTTACCATCTTCTAAGGCAACATTGGCATAAAATTCTCACAACAAATCAGGACAAAAGTAATCCCCAATGTCTAAGAATGCTTGACATCCAATTTGTTCCCAAGGACTATAGGTCCGTCGAGTCGCAATGACCTTTTGTTCCACTAAAATGGGTACGTCAACTAGCTAGAATTCTCCTACGGTCGATGTTAAACATCCATTGCCCGACAAAGGAACCACCTGACATTCTAATACAGACTACAAGCACTAGCATTAGATAGGCATAACAAATATTATCAGAAAACTAAAATTCATTCAGATTTAACCATAAAAATTCACCATCGGTCCAATTAAGTGACCATCGATCGATGGACTGGACCATCGGTCCGATGGTCTAGACCTACGGCAGTTGGTCTAAACCACATTAACAAAATGATCAACTAGAGACCGACAGCCGAGTGACGAGTCATACGGCCGAGTGTAAGACACCATCGGTCGAGGGTCAAAGACCTTCGGCCGAGGGTAGTTCATCAGATCTGTTTTCCCAAACTATTCAATTCGATCAAACCGTTGTTTCTGGTTCGAATCCTGGTCAAAATAGTTGCTAAAGGTGCCGATTAAAACAAATACATGATCAAACTCAACAAATAACTAACAGAAATCACTCGATTTAAAATTCAAACTTCGAACACAAAATTAAAGATTTAAACTAAACAAGATCGAGTTAGATTACCTCGCTTATGGCGCTAGAATCACAAAGGAATGATGCAAAAAACACACGGATGAAAACACCTTTCTCTCTCACTTGAAAATCTAGGGTAAAATCGCTCAAAAATACACAAAGTGACAGACCCGATTGACTTTGGGTCCTTTTATACTCTGTCAGTGACCATCGGCCGATGGTCTAATCCTTCGGTCCGATGGTCTAGACACTCAGTCGAGTGTCTTAGTCCTTCGGCGGAGGGTAATTTCATTCGATCGGTGGTCTATGCTTTGAAAAACTTAAAAACTTAACACTTTTCGCATTCAAACTTTACCTTCGTTTTCACATTCACTCCCCTGGGACTGATCTCCACAGTATACGTCAACACGGAGAACATAAGATTCCTTTCACAGTAAACTTTTCTGAGAACTAAGTAGTTTGGCTAAATACATAAATAGAAATGCACAAGCCGCTAATCTTATGAATGCAAACAAACTCAGATATGTATGCATATGCAAAAGCACAGACATATAACTGTACAAGGTCCAGTGTGTCATGATTATCCACATTATAACAGACATAATCAGTAACAATTAACCTTTTAGATCTGAAATAAAACAACTTCTAACATCAGTTTCATTAAACAATAGCATAAGAAGAATATATGATGTTATCAGCATAGGAACAGATAAAACTGCTTATCATGAATCACACTTCAAGAAGTAAGACACATCTTTTTGTGAGTTGACACATTAAATTGATTAAATCTTTTGATTCGGGGATCAGAACTGAACTACATTGACATGTTTTTCACAGTTCATTAACTTATTTGATAAAGCATATACAGAACAACTTTCAAATATATCAGTAAACATTTATCAACTTTCACCCCAGACTTCGATGATCACGTTATATTAATTACCTTAACACTATTCAATGTTAGACTTTGATCACGAAGTCAGTCCTCATTTGAGATCGCATGATGTTTCAGGTAGAACAATTGAGCACAACATGTTGACGCTGTCCTCTTATCACATCAATGTACTTTCAATTTTGATTGAACAGAAAAATCTCACATTGTTTCTAGCAACCCTGTCAGCCATGAGCTTCTACCTTAAACTTACACCTTTCGTTTCAGATAACCTTGTGAATCTCAAATTTATTGCATACTTTGAAAAGACGCATACCGGCCGCTATAAACCCCATACTTAAACGAAAATCGTATGATGTATGATGTTTGATGGATGGAAGTGATAAATATATTTGAGTGATGGAACGCTAAGATATCCTCCAGAAGATATTCCCTCTATCCAGGTCAATAGGCACAATCCCATACCACAGACAAGAGAAGTAAAGATAACCAAATGTGAGTTGAACTGAATGATTTAAGTTCTCTATATCTGAATGATTTAATTTCTCCCCCTCGGATGTAGATAACGAAATCGTTCATTATCCGTTGTCTTAGACTTAGATAACATAGGAATCGCTGAAACTTTGTTCAATTCTTGATCCATGATTCTTTTGCAGTTAGGTGATGCACCATGTTATATACAGCACTAAAGAAATAAACAGATACAATTGGTTTTTTTTTTTTGGATTTTCTGATGTTACCTTTTCTCCATAAATAAAACAAAATAAAATAAATAAATAACTACAACTATACATGATGATGATGCACCACTGTCTTTGACTTTAGAAGAAACTTCACGGAAAGCCAAACTTCTGATGTTGAAAGCTAGAACCCGATGATGTTGCATATTCAAATCATTCTATGTCTGTGATACAGGATTGCACTTCTCAACCCTTCAAAGAGAGAACACCCCCCTTTGGATACCCGACATATATGATGTAGACTTTCAGTCTAAGCATTAAAGGTAAATAGAAACAAGTATGCACTCTAGACAAAGTATGCTCACCTTGGGGACTCACAAAATTATCCTTTTGCTACCGAGTATAAATCGTAGTAGGAGAGACCTCAACCGTCTGTTGAGTTTCTGAACAACCATTTTTCAGTACATATTCAGCGATAAGTAGGTGACTACCCTCAACAGCTGTAAACCTTTCCATGATTTCCTTATCATGATATTTACGCTTTGTTAATGTGATCATCTCCATCTAGAATTAGGCCAATAAAGTCCACTAACACATTATCAGTCATTCTGTATCACTTGTGTTCACAACTTACATGTCAGTTCAGTGTTGCAATCACTTTCCACAATAAAGAATACGCAACTCATTTTCAGGATTTTCAATTTTTATGGGTTTTCTATTTTTCAATTTTTTTATTTGATTTTCTGATTTTTCTGATTTTATGTCCTTTTGATTTTCTCTGTACAAAAACATAAAACTATCTAAAAACATAAGCAAACATGCAGAAACATCATCAAAAACTAATCTATCATACAAATGGAAAGTAAACATGCAGATGATCTACAAACTACCATGCAAAGCTACACATATAATACAGGCAGTTGCAAATCCTTCACAACTCAGTCTCTTCGTTAGATTCCTCTGTGTCAGGAACCTCAGTTTCAGGAACCACGTCAGTAAACAATTTAATACCTATTTCCTTTAACAAAAAATCAAAGCGCGATTTATCAAAAGCTTTTGTGAAGAGATCAGCCCTTTGGGCTGTTGTGTCTATCTGCAAAACATCTATCAGCTTTTTCTCATAGCAATCTCTAATGAAATGGAATTTAATTCCTATGTGTTTCATTTTAGAATGATTTACGGGATTTTTAGTGACAGCTATGGCAGCAGTATTATCAACATAAATAGGAGTGTTAGAAATTTGCAAACCGTAGTCACGTAGTTGCTGTTGAATCTAGATGACCTGAGATGTACAGCTGGCTGCGGCAATGTATTCTGCTTCACAAGTGGACTGAGCCACTGCTGTCTACTTCTTACACTGCCAGGTAACAAGTTTGCTTCCCAGAAACTGACAACCTCCTGATGTTGACTTAAAATCTTTCTTACATCCTCCATAGTCTGAATCACTATACGCTGTAAGATCAAAACCATCCTCACACGGATACCATAACCCTAAGCTCGGTGTATCTTACAAATACCTCAGATTCTTCTTAACCACTAACATATGATGAACATTAGGAATTGCCTGATAATGAGCACACAGAAAAACCGCAAACATGATATCTGGTCGAGAAGTGGTAAGATACATTAGAGAACCGATGATTACCCTGTATAACATTTGGTCCACTGAAGCACCCTCACAATCAGGAGATATCCCATGATTGACAGACAACAGAGTCTTAGCGGGTCTTTCTGGTTCCATTTGAAACCTCTTCAGAATATCAGCAACATACTTGGTTTGATGCAAAAAGATACCTTTATCCGTCTGAGCTACTTGTAGACCTAGGAAAAACTTTATCGTTCCCATCGAACTCATCTTGAACTTCTGTTGCATGACTTTCTCAAACTCATCAACCATTCCCTGATCTGTTGACCCGAATATAATATCATCAACATAAACCTGCACTAACATAAGATGTTGTCCCTTATTTTTGATGAAAAGTGTCTGATCAATAACAGCTCTCCTGAAACCGTTTTCAATCATGTAATTGGACAACGTTGCATACCAAGCTCTAGGAGCTTGGTGAAGACCATAAAGTGCCTTTTCAAGTCGATAAACCTTTTCTGGGAAATGCGGGTCTTCGAAACCCGGTGGTTGTTCAACAAACACTCTTTCATTGATCTCACCGTACAAAAATGCACTTTTAACATCCATCTGAAAAACTTTAAAACCCATGAAGGATGCAAAAGCCAAGAAAATCTTGATTGCTTCCAGTCTTGCAACCGGAGTAAAAACCTCATCATAGTTAATTTTAGGGATCGGTTGATATCCCTTTACCACCAGTCTAGCTTTGTTTCTGATAACAATACCCTGTTCATCCTTCTTATTTTTCAAAACCCATCGAAGACCATAGGGGACACAACCATGCGGTGGATTGACTAGCTTCCAAACCTTTAAGTGTTTGAATTGTAACAGCTCCTCTTGCATTGCACTAACCCACTCGTCAAACTTCAATGCCTCATAAGCATCTTTAGGTTCAATTTGACACACAATATGAGTAAGCATGCACAAATATTCTTCCTGTCTTATTTAACGTTGAATAAAAAGCTGTTACCACATTCGCACTCTCTGTCTGAACATCTTCCGCTACTGTTGAACTTACACAAGTCACGGGACCCTCTGATGTAGTTGGAACTTCAGATGTAGATGCTTCATTAGACTTCCCTAGAGGAATACTAATGTGAGGAATGCCTCTTGAATCCACATAATAATCATCAAGTCGTTTAGGTGGCAGAATCACACGATTGGATCTACGTACATCTCCTGCTTCAGTTGGCGATTCAGTCACTTTTACAGTTGGTGGTTGATTATATAGAGGATTAATATGTTCCTCAGTCAGTTGCGTTCGACTAACTTCCTCGTCATCTTCAAGCTCACTGTCTTCATCTGTATATACTACCCCGTCCTCATTTGAATCAAAATCACCTCTAACACTCTGTGGACTTGGTTGTAAGCTAGAAACTGGATTCTGAACTTGCACTGGAGTGGTGATAACATTTTCAGAAGTGTTTTGAGAATCAAACAATATCTGAGTCAGAACTTCTTCATCTGTAGCATCTGGCGGAAGATTGAAGGAATCAAATAACTTATCATAT
This sequence comes from Rutidosis leptorrhynchoides, assembly GCF_046630445.1. Taxonomy (NCBI): domain Eukaryota; kingdom Viridiplantae; phylum Streptophyta; class Magnoliopsida; order Asterales; family Asteraceae; genus Rutidosis; species Rutidosis leptorrhynchoides. The sequence goes on along the minus strand of NC_092338.1, from coordinate 169,747,129 downwards.
TCAAACTGCCATGCGAATCCTTTACTGACACGAGGTGGAGCATTGCGTTGAATATCAACCTCATAACGTTCTTCCACACCCTTGGACTCAGTATTATACACCCATTTGTTCGGATTCCCATATCCCAAGAAGATACCAGAGATCACCTTTGAGTTAAATTTTCCTCCAGCGTCTCGTACCAGAATAGTACAAGGTGCACCAAAGGGTTCAAAATGTTTAATGTTTGGCTTTCTCTTGTGTAACAGTTCATAACATGTTTTACCATGTCTCTTCACCACTAGAACTCTATTCATCACGTAGCATGCAGTACTCACGGCTTCACCCCAGAAAACAATTGGAAGACATGAATCTGCTAGCATTGTTCTTGCGGTTTCAATTAGAGTCCTGTTCTTTCTTTCAGCCACACCGTTTGATTGAGGTGTATAAGCAGGACTGAACTGTTGTTGTATCCCCTTCTCATTACAGAACAGCAGCATCTGATTGTTCTTAAATTCCGTACCATTATCAGTACGAATCTTTCTAACCTTCAACTTATACAAACTTTCGAGCTTCAGAATCAAAACTTTAATATGATCGAAAGTATCTAACTTGTGTTTCAACATCACAACCCACGAGAAACGGGAATATTCATCTGTAACCACCAAGCAGTAAGACTCTCCGGTGAGAGTTTTACAGTTAACTGGACCAAAGAGGTCCATGTGCAGCAATTCCAAAGGAATATTAACTGAATGATGCTTCTTGGCAGTATGTGACTTCTTAGTCTGTTTCCCTTGCTTACACGGAAGACAACCTTCAGGAATATGAAAACTCTTAACATTCACACCTTCAACCAATTCATTGTGGACTAGATTATTCATCTTCCTTAGACTCAGATGACCCATACGCTTATGCCAGATAATCGACTCCTGTTCAGTAGCCTTAGAAACAAATGCCTGATGGCCTGTAGCTGCTTTAACATAAGCCTTATGCATATCAAGGATATAGAGATCCTTGCACCTTGGAGCCGTCATCAGAATCATATCTTCCGGAATTACAAACTCTTTTCTCAAAATATAACAAAACTTATCATCAAAAGCAATGGTATACTTTTTGTCAGCAACTTGTGAAACTGAAAGCAGATTGTTCGACATCTGCTCTACATAATTAACTTTATAAAAGTTGATGTTCTCATTAGAAATAACACCCTGAGCAGTAATAAATCCTCCTTCACTACCTGCAAAAGAAACTGATCCTCCATCCACTGTTTTCACATTAGACAGCAAAGACAAGTTCCCTGTCATGTGCCTGGACGCCCCACTATCAACAATCCAAGTACTACAGCGTAGATTGTAGGTGACCTGCACATTAAAGTAAGAGGATTAGTTAGAAAGGGCCACCCATGCCCTAATGGTAGTGGGTTTCCCATCAACACCAACAACTGGCAACTCCACCCATTGTCCTTTAGATCCAGAAGGACCTTCAGGATTTTGAACACTCTTAACTTCTGATTTAGGTTTCCAAACTGTGTTATTCGATAATGGTTTTCTATAATAATCATTAGTTTGAAAAACCTTTTTATCATTTGTTTGCACAGAAAAAGAATTAAACACTGGTGAAGGTGATCTCCTATTAAAGGAACGATTTGGACTAAGATCAACCTTCCTTCTTGGTGTCTGTCGAATGGGTCTACAATTCATAGCCCTGTGTCCCAACCTCCAACAATTGAAGCAGTTAACATTATCAAAATCATGAGAATTAAACAATTTGCGTCTAATTGGTGAAAACTGTCTCCTAGGTGGTTCAGTATGTTGTCGAGTCGTAGGGGATGAAGAGACTTGTTTCTTAACAGTCTGTCGACAACCAGGCGGAACATACTTGGACACACTACCAGATTTGAAACTTGCACCTGTTGGTGATTGTTCTACCTTAGGACCTGATTCATCTATCCTTCCCTTACTGACAAACTTAGATGACACTCCCTGGGTGTTCTTCTTCTTATTCTGTTTGGGAGTCACAGTTTTCTTATACTGAGCCTTTTGACTCTCAATCATCTTACCAGTATTAACAGGATTTTTCAGAATGGTAACTGGTTTAGTGACAAGCTCAAAAGGTTTGCTATCTTTCTCAGTGTCGATATCAGTATCTGACTCTGTTTCATAGACAACATCTAAAGGCTTCTTCGACTCAACTATCTTAACAGAACTCTCAACAGGTGTTTCTTTAGGCTTACCATATTCTAGTTCTACAACAGGACCCTTACTTTTCTCAATTGGTTTGTTAATATACTCACCTAAAAGTGGCGGGGCAACCTGGTTGTAACCTAAACCCTGCTGTTTAGGAGGATTCAAAGTCTGTTTCACATAAGACATCATCTGCCAATTGTCGATCCTAGCTTTTTCAGACTCGTATTTCAACTTAAATGAATCCCTTTCTGCCTTAAGAGTCTCTATCTATCCCAAATACATAGTAATTACTTTTCCATCATCTATAACCGTTGATTTTTAAGTGACCCACCTGATTTTCTAAAGACTTAATCACATCAACATAGTCTTTCTGTTTATTAAGGTAGAAAAGCGCATCATCATACTTCTTTTTATTAGTCTGATTCTCCAAACTTAAATTCTTAAGGTCAATTCTAAGCTTAGGACAAGTCTCACATGTAACAGATATCTCATTAAGCTTTGTGATAACACATTCAAGCCTCTCAATTTCCTGTTCATAACCAATGCATTTAGAACAATTAGAAACTGAGTCAATACATACCTTATCATTTCCGGGCGTGTTAGCCATGAAAGCATAGTCATTTCTTCCAACCTGAGAATCTGCATCTGATTCTGACTCTGACTCTGAGCTCGTACTATCCGAGTAATCAGCCTCATAACCTCCTTTACTCTCAACTTGATCTCCACAAACTAGACTCTGAACAGTAACAATCTTCTCATTATCACTCTTAAGATCAAAGTTGAGCAAATGTTCCAACTCCTTTCTGAACCAAGTACCAACATGACAACTCATCCCTTCTTCTTCATCAGAAGAGTCAGTAGTAAACTCAAGATCTGATAAGTCCTGAGCTTTGCGAAACATATCATACAACCTATCCTTAATCCTCTTCCTGAAGCAAAATTTCATCAGCTCTTCTGCTCTCTTCAACCTAGCATCACATTTGCACACATAGCATGTGCAATTCGGATTATCCTTACCCGTACAACCTGCATTTTTCCGAACAATTCTTTCCTCTTCAATTTCTGCTTCGCTTTTACCTACAAACACAACATTAGACTTTTGCGTATCTACCGAGATAGACCAGTCACATACTTTATCCGCATACGTTGTAGTCAAAGCCTTGGATTGAACAGAACCCGAAGATTCTTTCTCTATAATTACATGTTGTGGTGTAACTGAGATGGTTGTCTGGTGAAAAGGATCATGAAAACCAGGTTTGGATGGTCTCGTGCAAGTCTTCTTAAAATGACCATATTTATCACAATTGTAGCACCTAACCTTTGACATATCAAAACCAAATTTCGAATCTCGATTCAAACTCAACGATCTTTGTCCTGTTCTCTTCAAGTAATTTCCAGCACGTCTCACAATGCTACCCATATAGTAGAGTATATCCATTCTCAAGCTCGTCCTCATCAATCTGATCATAGTCTTCATTTTCAAGATGACTATTAAGCACTTGTCCACCAATCATATCGTTGTATGAGTTAACAACAATAGCTGCCAATGCCATATCTTCCTGAATAGATTCGCGAGATCTCTTCTTGATATTCTCAGTTTGAAACACAGGAGTTTGAGTCTGAGTTTGAGTGGGTTGAATTGGAGAATCCTCAATCATCTTAATTTTAGAATTTTGAGCTTGTAATTTAGCATTAAAGTAGCCGGACTGAGACGATGGTGCAGACATTTGTGAAGCATTGGCTGGTATGTATGCTGTCTGTAGTGGAGCATGAGTACCAGAAGACGAAGTTAAAGATGATGCAGCAGCTACTACAGAACCAAGTCTCTTTCTCTTTGCTTCATCTTGAATATCCTTCTCCATCAACTTCGACGTAAAAGCTGTTAGTGTCAACGGACGACCTGATGAGCTGTACCTGTTCTGAATCTTTTCAATCTCATGATCCCACTTTTCTGAAAGGCCATCTTTCAACACCCTTACTACCTTTTCATCAGGCACCTCAATCCCATAATCTGTCATCTCTGCAACTAATAATCGATATCTTTCCAAAGTCTGTCCTAGAGATTCTGATGGAAGAGCTGCAAACACCATCCATTCATCCTTCAAAACCTTACCCTTAGTCGCACGATAAGTAGCTGTACCCTCTGTTACTGATTGAAGAGCCAACCAGATAGTATACGATGTTTTGTTTCGGTTCTTAAATTGCTGAAAAATTTCCTTAGACAACGCTTGGGTTAGCTGAGCATAACATCTACACTCAAGATTGTACTCTTCACGCTCTGTGGGACTAAACTGTGAAGTTTCTTTGGGTTCACCATCTGCTCCACATAGCCATACATACGGATTCTCAATACATTCCCAAAGTCTAGAGTCGACACCGTTTAAGTAAATAACAAACCTAACTTTCCAGTCCAAGAAATTCTTAAGGTTGTCAAGTCTAGGTACTTTATTCGCTGATTCAGATTCACTTTCATTAAGTAACAGTTTTTGTAGTCCAGGTGCAATTACTAACGCGCTGTATTCATTTGTCATTTGTTCATTAGTGTCAGACATTTTGACTGATTAAGATTGATTAAGATTACTTAAGTGCAATTAAAAGATTCTGTCTCCAAAGAGGATCGGCCGATGGACAAGACAATCAGTCGGAGGTCTGTGACGATCGGTCGGAGGTGCTGACATTGTAACAGAATCTATAAATTTAGTCCTTCGGTCGATGGAAGAGATGATCGGTCGATGGTAGAAGACGATCGGTCGAAGGTCAAGAGACGTACGACCGATGGTTAAGACAAACGGATCTAAGTTATGAAAGATTGTCCTCCGGTTCACTGCTAGACGATCGGTCGATTGTGTATGACTTACGGTCGAGGGTCGGGATGAACAGTCGATGGTCTAAGACAGTCAGCCGAGGGTTGTTCTTACGAATTCTGGGCAGAAAAAGCTAGGTTTTTCGACAAAAAACATCAATTTTGATCGATTTTGACGTTCTAGACTTAAACGAAACCAATAGAAACTTCAGAAAAACACCCTTGAACAATAATAGACCCAAAAACACAAGATTTAAACGTAAAAATCTCAACTTTCGATTAAAAAACCCGTTTAGACCAAAAACCCTAAAATAAAAACAATGAATTCGATTCAAAAACGTTTGGATCAGCAACGTTCAGCTCTGATACCACTTTGTAAGTGCTAATTGGATCTTAGATCAAACGTAGAACCTAGATTAAAGGCGAAAAACAATAACTAGGGTGAATCGAATACGAGTTACACTTTCGGGATCGATCTAACCAACAATATGTTGATACAAACGACGCCTAGATGATTGTATTTGGTTAGGGTTTGGTCTGGGACAAGGATCACATCCAAAAACAACGGCTAGAGGGTGTGGGGTGTGTAACCTAATAATGAAACCCAAAACCCGTATTTATATATAATTACAGTGACCATCGGCCGGTGGTCTGGGACCTTCGGCCGATGGTGATAGTCCCTCGACCGATGGTCTGTACCATCGGTTGATGGTCTGAGCAGCCAACCAAACTGCTCGAACCATTTCACGTCATCATATTAAACAATCCAAACACATTGTATTAATGACGTAATCCTCACATGACTGAAATAGACAATACAATACGAATAGAACTCATTACAAAATAGAACTTGGAATTATGCACCACCACTGGTGATTTCATGTTATAGTGCGCCTCGTACGCTATTATTGCCTCCCCTAAAATAATTGTGTCACTTTTCTGTTGAGTCATGAGGAACGCCTATATTTCTTAGTCTCGAAATTTTGGTGGAAGTCCTAAGGAGATAGATAAAAGTATGCATGCTCTTATAACGATAAATCGATGATCCAACACCAACAAGACAGACTCGTTAGAGCATCCTTCGATCCAATTTACTATGTCACGATGTAATGTCACGCCCGTTTATTTAAGAGTACGTATCCTGGTGGGTTGGGTTGTCTCTATGTCCACTGATCATATGCGTAGATACGCATATGATAAAGGATTGCGGGGTGCTAAAAGAGCGCAAGGAAATGCGCGCAAATGCGCAAGGAATAATAGCGGAGATCACGCAATGAAAAGAAAGCAGAATGTGACCCTCAGTTACATTGCGGATCAAAGGGTTCCGCACAAATCTAATCCCGTACTTTGAGGGAAACCTATAAATAGAAGGGATTAGTCCTCATTTAAAGGTTGTTGACTCTGAAAGATTCTCCGGTGTATTATGAACCTCTTGTGACTATGCCCAAGAGTATGATATTTGGATAAGGTAACGAATTCAAGATCGAGAGATGGTGATTGATTGCCCGATGTTGGTAAAAGATGATCATAAGTCTCTTAAACATCAAACAATCTCAATCATCCCCTCATTGCACTCGACGTTGATCTAATTCCTCAGGGAAGAGGGATTTAGGCTCGATCATCCACACTAGCATTTTCCACAATGAACTCTTAATGAATCAATGGTGTCGGTACTTTTCTCTAGTTCGTCTGCAATCTGCCGGAGTGAGTAACAAAAGTACGCAGGTAGATCAAAAACACTTGTTTACTAAACAAAGTTACTCAATCTGTTAATTTGGTCATTCCGATTTTTTTTTGTTGCGAAAAATCATAATTTAAAATGAATGAGAAATGAACAGCCCTTAAGAGTTTACAAATCCCTGGAATCCAAAAATCTCAAATGTTTACCGGGCCAATAAATCTCCAAAATCTGTTCGCTCGAATACCCATACCCTGATATTTTGAAAGCTCTGGTTCAGTGCCTTTAATCAAATCAATCAATGTATGTCATTATATGTAGTGACCCGAACTTTTCCATGTTTATATATATATTAAGTGAAATTGTTATTTACATGATTAAGTGTTTCCAACATGTTAAGCAATCAAACTTGTTAAGACTTGATTGGACAATTGACCACCCAAGTTGACCGGTGATTCATGAACGTTAAAACTTGTAAAAACTATACGATGACATATATATGGTTATATATATAGTTAACATGATTTTATTATAAGTATGTATCTCATTAGGTATTTAAATAATGAGTTATATACGTAAAAATGAGACTATTAATTTAAGAAACTCGAAAACAATATTTATAACGATTATCGTTATAACAACGTCTTACTAGGTACATATGAATCATATTAAGATATTGATACACTTGGTTAATTATGTTAAATGATAAGTAAATATATTATTAAGTGTATTAATAATGAAATACATATGTAAAAATAAGACTACTAACTTAATGATTTCGAAACGAGACATATATGTAACGATTATCGTTGTAACGACATTTAACTATATATATATCATACTAAGATATATTATATATCATAATATCTTGATAATATAACAATTTAACATCTCATTTGTTATAATAAATAGTGGGTTAACAACATTCAACAAGATCGTTAACCTAAAGGTTTCAAAACAACATTTACATGTAACGACTAACGATGACTTAACGACTCAGTTAAAATGTATATACATGTAGTGTTTTAATATGTATTCATACACTTTTGAAAGACTTCAATACACTTATCAAAATACTTCTACTTAACAAAAATGCTTACAATTACATCCTCGTTCAGTTTCATCAACAATACTACTCGTATGCACCCGTATTCGTACTCGTACTATACACAGCTTTTAGATGTATGTACTATTGGTATATACACTCCAATGATCAGCTTTTAGCAGCCCATGTGAGTCACCTAACATATGTGGGAACCATCATTTGGCAACTAGCATGAAATATCTCATAAAATTACAAAAATATGAGTAATCACTCATGACTTATTTACATGAAAACAAAATTACATATCCTTTATATCTAATCCATACACCAACGACCAAAAACACCTAAAAACACTTTCATTCTTCAATTTTCTTCATCTAATTGATCTCTCTCAAGTTCTATCTTCAAGTTCTAAGTGTTCTTCATATATTCTACAAGTTCTAGTTGCATAAAATCAAGAATACTTTCAAGTTTGCTAGCTCACTTCCAATCTTGTAAGGTGATCATCCAACCTCAAGAAATCTTTGTTTCTTACAGTAGGTTATCATTCTAATAGAAGGTAATAATCATATTCAAACTTTGGTTCAATTTCTATAACTATAACAATCTTATTTCAAGTGATGATCTTACTTGAACTTGTTTTCGTATCATGATTCTGCTTCAAGAACTTCGAGCCATCCAAGGATCCATTGAAGCTAGATCCATTTTTCTCTTTTCCAGTAGGTTTATCCAAGGAACTTAAGGTAGTAATGATGTTCATAACATTATTCGATTCATACATATAAAGCTATCTTATTCGAAGGTTTAAACTTGTAATCACTAGAACATAGTTTAGTTAATTCTAAACTTGTTCGCAAACAAAAGTTAATCCTTCTAACTTGACTTTTAAAATCGACTAAACACATGTTCTATATCTATATGATATGCTAACTTAATGATTTAAAACCTGGAAACACGAAAAATACCGTAAAACCGGATTTACGCCGTCGTAGTAACACCGCGGGCTGTTTTGGGTTAGTTAATTTAAAACTATGATAAACTTTGATTTAAAAGTTGTTATTCTGAGAAAATGATTTTTATTATGAACATGAAACTATATCCAAAAATTATGGTTAAACTCAAAGTGGAAGTATGTTTTCTAAAATGGTCATCTAGACGTCGTTCTTTCGACTGAAATGACTACCTTTACAAAAACGACTTGTAACTTATTTTTCCGACTATAAACCTATACTTTTTCTGTTTAGATTCATAAAATAGAGTTCAATATGAAACTATAGCAATTTGATTCACTCAAAACGGATTTAAAATGAAGAAGTTATGGGTAAAACAAGATTGGATAATTTTTCTCATTTTAGCTACGTGAAAATTGGTAACAAATCTATTCCAACCATAACTTAATCAACTTGTATTGTATATTATGTAATCTTGAGATACCAGAGACACGTATACAATGTTTTGACCTATCATGTCGACACATCTATATATATTTCGGAACAACCATAGACACTCTATATGTGAATGTTGGAGTTAGCTATACAGGGTTGAGGTTGATTCCAAAATATATATAGTTTGAGTTGTGATCAATACTGAGATACGCATACACTGGGTCGTGGATTGATTCAAGATAATATTTATCGATTTATTTCTGTACATCTAACTGTGGACAACTAGTTGTAGGTTACTAACGAGGACAGCTGACTTAATAAACTTAAAACATCAAAATATATTAAAAGTGTTGTAAATATATTTTGAACATACTTTGATATATATGTATATATTGTTATAGGTTCGTGAATCAACCAGTGACCAAGTCTTACTTCCCGACGAAGTAAAAATCTGTGAAAGTGAGTTATAGTCCCACTTTTAAAATCTAATATTTTTGGGATGAGAATACATGCAGGTTTTATAAATGATTTACAAAATAGACACAAGTACGTGAAACTACATTCTATGGTTGAATTATCGAAATCGAATATGCCCCTTTTTATTAAGTCTGGTAATCTAAGAATTAGGGAACAGACACCCTAATTGACGCGAATCCTAAAGATAGATCTATTGAGCCTAACAAACCCCATCCAAAGTACCGGATGCTTTAGTACTTCGAAATTTATATCATATCCGAAGGGTGTCCCGGAATGATGGGGATATTCTTATATATGCATCTTGTTAATGTCGGTTACCAGGTGTTCACCATATGAATGATTTTTATCTCTATGTATGGGATGTGTATTGAAATATGAAATCTTGTGGTCTATTATTATGATTTGATATATATAGGTTAAACCTATAACTCACCAACATTTTTGTTGACGTTTTAAGCATGTTTATTCTCAGGTGATTATTAAGAGCTTCCGCTATCGCATACTTAAATAAGGACGAGATTTGGAGTCCATGCTTGTATGATATTGTGTAAAAACTGCATTCAAGAAACTTATTTTGTTGTAACATATTTGTATTGTAAACCATTATGTAATGGTCGTGTGTAAACAGGATATTTTAGATTATCATTATTTGATAATCTACGTAAAGCTTTTTAAACCTTTATTGATGAAATAAAGGTTATGGTTTGTTTTAAAATGAATGCAGTCTTTGAAAAACGTCTCATATAGAGGTCAAAACCTCGTAACGAAATCAATTAATATGGAACGTTTTTAATCAATAAGAACGGGACATTTCAATATACACAAAGAAACACTCAAGGAATTATCATCACCAGTAAGTGTAATTCATTTAATCAAGTCAATGTATATCAATATGTATCAAGTTGATACAAAAAGTAAGAATCAAGGCCAAAGTCACCATAAAACTCAAAGTTGTTTTAATCCACCATCTAGTTTCTTTTTTTAAAAACAAAGCTGATCCCACCTGAAATGTATCAAGAAAGAAAATTGTCACCTAAATAGTACAACTAAGAAAATAAAGCTGATACCACAACGTAATCAAGAAAGGAAATTGAACATATTAGGCGTACTCCTTGCATCCGGGGATGAGACGTTGTGTGACGACCCGGAAATTTCTGAACAAATTTAAGCTATAATCTTTATATGTTTCTGACACGATAAGCAAAGTTTGTTAAGTTAAATCTCAAGAATTTTAAACTGTGTTCATACATTCAATTAACCTCGACCAAATTCCAATGATTCATGAACCATTATATGAACGGATATGATTATATATGTATATGTGTATATATTATAATTTGAAAACATTAACAAAGTATTAGACGTATAATACTTTACATAAATGTATTTGTTTCAAAATATATTCAAATAGCTATCGATGGAATTAGAAGATGATATCAAATGATTGAATTATCAGATACATTGAATTATGATTAAGAGTCTCTGTTGAGAGGCCCACGTTGATTTAAGAAATCTTTCCATTTTATCAATATTCAAAAAATGGTAAAGTGATTTACGAGTAAGAACAAATTGTCAATCATTGAGAGTTAGACAAAGGATAGTGGAAGATTGAATTTCATAAAACTCGATTGATTTTTTTTTCAAACGTGCGAAAACGCTTTATGATATAATGGAACTAGATAATTAAAACATCCTTGTTTAAATAACGTGATTTAGAAGATTAGTTGTTAAATATATAGAAAACTCACAACTTGTATTTAAAACATGTTCATTAAATATATATGGTTTTAAATTAATTAAGTGGATGATTGTAACAATTGGTTATTGTTTCGATGGATACTTAGTCATATTATTTAGAACGTTTTAGAAGTTAAAATAAATAATGGAGCATAAACAAAGTATATCAAAACTAAGTTTTAAAGTATAAACGATACGTATTATAATATTTTCTAAACGAACTTTGAAACATAAATATTTTGAAAGACTAAATATTATATTCGATAAATATTTCGAACATATATATTATGTATAAATTAAAAATTCTAAATAAAAATATATATATTTTAACTTAGTCATAAAACATCCTAATTTAAAATAATATATTTTGACGAACAACGAACCACTGATTTATAGAAGCAAATGACCACAACACTTAATTATATAAGTTACATTTTTCATAAAATAATTTATCAATGACTAAGACTAAATTTTGATAATGGTACGAGTCACTAAATGTAAAAGGCAAGTTTTTTAAGTGTACGAAAAGCCATTCGAGAAACCGAGTGACGTCCTTGTCATTTGAGTAAAAATTACATTTTTACCATGTACATAAATATTATATATTATATAATTAATTAGATTATTAATTATTAAAATTATAATTATTATTAATGTATGTCGGCAACCATGGAAATGTTGGATACCAGCTGGAAGTCGATCCTATGCGATCGCATGGGAACAACCTCATACAACCATGCGATCGCATGGTTAAATATGGGTGGCCAACTCCTTTAAATCTCGACGATCCGATTCACTTATGCACACACATATACACGATATATTATTCCCTCTATTTTATTATTATTTATATTATAATAATAATAATAATAATAATAATAATTATTATTATTATTATTATTATTATTATTATTATTATTAATCATATTATTATTATTAGGAGTATTAAGTGTTATTATTATTATGTAATATACATAAAATACTACGACGAGGTTCTGCTTGCGTAATTTCAAACTTAGTTTTCGAGTAGGATAGGGCTAAGAAAATTATGGGTTGTAGCTATGGAGGTGATGGGTATGGTTCATGGGTATGCTCGTGAGGTCAATATAGTGTTTATCGTCTCCGTTGCGTCTACGTACCCTTCCTGCAATATTGAATCTCAATATTGATACGTGAGTACTCATAATTTAACTTTTATATATTAATAGTGTATCCCTGACTAGTGCTCGAGTATATAGGATTATGCATGCTTCTACTCTTGATATTACCATTAGATAGGTTATGCTGAATCCTGAATTAGTTACATATGCGGTTGAGATAAGGACAAGATATGCATGTCGTTGGAAAGCTAGCGAAAAATTAAGAACTTTTCATTTAGATATCGAATGGTTTCGATGAACGGATTAGAAGTTATAGTCAATTGAATTTTTGTATTATTATTATTATTAAAAATGATTTTTATTATCGTCGTTATTATTGTCGTTCTAGTTTTTATCTAATTATTATTATTATTATTATTATTATTATTATTATTATTATTATTATTATTATTATTATTATTATTATTATTATTATTATTATTATTATTATTATTATTATTATAATTATTACTATTACTATTATTATTATTATTATTATTATTATTATTATTATTATTATTATCATTATCAATAAAAAAGTATTATCATTAAAAATTGTTATTTTTACTATTATTAATATCGTTAAAGTTATAATTAGTATTATTATTATTATTATCATTAAAATAGTTATTAGTATTAAAATTATCATAATATTTATTATTATTAGTATTATTATAATTAAAACTAATATTAGTAACACTTAATTATTATGATTACTATTATTATCATTAAAATGAACGCGATATAAAAGACGATTAAAAGCTATCAAACGAATCGATTAGGAAATAATGAATATGAGTATCATGATGAAATTAAAATATTATAAGATATTAATTTAGATAAAATTATCGTTCTTATTATTTTTATCATTACTATTATTATTAAAAGTATCGTTAGTATTTGATGTGTTCTAGAGGGTGTGTATGAAACGGCTATCAGTTTTATAATTATTTACTACAGGAAATCACCTAAATTAAACTAAAACACAAAAGGCAAGTATACCTATCGTGTAATAATATAGCTAAGGTAAATTCCGGGAGGTCGATCCGTGGACACTATTATTGGGTGTCTTACTAGGTCAAATTAGTTAATTAAGTAGTTAAACTAGATTTAGTAATATATAGTAATTATAGGTAACTTTGGGGGATTTACCGTTTAATGACCGGTTTGTCGATTTTGAGACTTATATCACAGTTAAAACCTAATGCAAAATATTAAATATAAATATAACTTATTTTAAAGAGTAAAGTAAATGACAACAAATAAAAGTGCAATAAGTAAAAATACAAATAAAGCGTAAAAATAAAAGTGCGATAATTTAAAGTACGATAAATAAAATGACGAGAAATGAAAGTATGATGAGATATAAAATAAAGGAATTATGCTTACTTAAACTTCCGTAATCATGATGTTTGACGTTTTGATTTTAATTTATTACCATGGGTTAATTGTCCTCTTTCCTGGATTATTCGATATGTCTATCTGGTTTTTGTCCATAATAGTCCATCGGTCATAAATATAAAGTGCGAGTGTCCTCGTCAAATTACCCTTATACCGAATTCAAATATTCCAACTGATTAAGAATTTAAACTGTGATGCAGTTATCACTTCTGTCAACAATTACACCAGTTATCACTGTATGTAATCCACCCCTGTTTTAATTAGTTTATGAATATTAATTCATCCACTTGATCAGAATGAATAATCAATTACCCAACCTAATTGATTAATTAAATGATTATAACAGATTTCATATGAACGTCACTAAATAGGACAACCATAATCATTATTAATTATTAGGTTAATTAATTTGAAGATATGTTCGACAGACTCCAATAATTTGTCACTTAATTAGACAATACCCCCCATCTATTAATAGTCAATAGTCCAATTTCCACAAGTGTCGGTCTTTTGTCCAAACCCCAATTATGGTCCAAAGCCCAATTACCCATTCTTAATATTTAGCCCAACATCACGATTACTTCGGCTTAAATAAGCATAATAATAACTTAGTTACGGGTCATTTGCGTCTTCAAATCGTCGAATCTGTCTTTTGTCTTCACCTTTTATTATTTAAACGATAATTACTTGAAATTAGAACAATTGCAACAAAAAGCTTGTCTTTCTTGAAGGATAATGCTATGAAATATATGTTCGTTTTTAGCATTATCAGTATTAAAACTATCATTTTAACAAAAATTATCATTTTAATAGAAATGTCATTGTTATTATAAAATATCATTATTATTATCATTTTAAATAGAATTATTATTTTAAAGTTAATATTAAAAAGTATCGTAAATATTAAAGTTATCATAATTAGAATTATCATTTTATCATAATGTCATTTTTAGTAAATATAAATATTGATATTTTTATTAATAGAATAATAATAATTATTATTACAAAATAATACAACTTTTACTTATTAATATTATCAATGTTATTTTATCAAATAAATATATAATACAAATAATATAATTACCTTAATAAAACCTATCATAATATTTTTATGATATTAAATGAACTTTATAAATTTTATTACTTAAGATATATAAGAGTATATTTTTATATAAAGTTTTATTTATTAATAAATGAATTATATTATTTACTCTAATAAATCTTTTAAAATATAAAACGACGATATTTAAACTATATAATAATCATGTATAAATTTTGAAAATCATTTTGAGTCAAATTGACTTTTGTTGACTTCTGCATATTAGTCTCGAGCATTAGGATTGTGGTACAGGATGACTTGACCTAATTTGTTAAACAAATATTGACCAACATATAAATATATAATTAATTTAGGTTCGTGAATCCGAGGCCAACCTTGCACTTGTTCAATGACGTTATATGTATTTTTACTACGAAATACAGTATGGTGAGTTTCATTTGCCCTTTTTACCCTTTACATTTTTGGGCTGAGAATACATGCAAATGCTTTATTAACTGTTTTACAATATTTATATGCGTGAGTTTCATTTGCTCCCTTTTTAAATGCTTTTGCAATATATATTTTTGGGACTGTGAATACATGCGCAACTTTGAGTTATGATGTACACCGGATATCACCCCTTTTAGTCTGGTAATCTGAGAATTTGAAAACCGAGCTCCAAATTGATGCGAATCCTAAAGATAGATCTATGGGCACTAACGAGCCCCAGTCAGAGAATTTGAACTGCTTTAGTACTTCGAAATAGGTAATTGTGACAACCCGGAAATTTTTGACCAAATTTAAACTTTATCTTTAAATGATTTAATGTTTCTGACACGATAAGCAAAGTCTGTAAAACCGAATCTCAAAATTTTTGAACTATTCAAGTACCCTTCGGTTGTTCTCAACGATTCGCGAACCATTATATTTAAATAGATACATATATATACTATAACTTGAAAACGTAACAAAGTATTAATTGCATGATACCGTACATTAAACTTATTGGTTTATATATCTATTTGAATATATATGATTTCAAGTTATTTAGTAAACGATAGTAACATTCGATTATTGATTCGATTGATATTTAGATAAGTTAACTAAAACGTTTAAGATGAACCAGTAAAACACTAATTTGCTACAGTATTTTCGAATTACTACAGTACCCGAAAAGCTACAGTGTTTTCGAAAATCACTATTTGCTACAGTAAAAACGAATGTGAGCTGGCCACTTGAGCCATGCGATCGCATGGCTATCCCATGCAAACCCCATGCGATCGCATGGGGTACTGTTGCAGGCCACATCCTATAAAAGCTCGACTGGTTCCAGTTTCTTTCTCATTTCATTTTTACTCCGTATTATTATTATAATTTATATTATTATTATTATTATTATTATTATTATTATTATTATTATTATTATTATTATTATTATTATTATTATTATTATTATTATTTTTATTATTATTATTATTATTAATAATAAGATTAATATTATTATTAATCTTATTATTATTAGTAGTATTTGTATTATTAGTATTACACATAAAATACTACGACGAGGTAATGTCCAAACGATTTCAAAAATGGTTTTTGAGCGGGATAGAGCTAAGGAAATTATGGGTAATGTGCAAGGGTATTGTTCTCAAGTCAAACCTAGTGTTTATCATCTTCGTTGCGTCTACGTACTTTCCTGCAATATTAAATCACAATATTGATACGTTGAGATCTACGGTTATTTGGTAATCCGAGTTTCAGTCACATTTTGGTGAACGACTTTATACGCTGCTAAGGTGAGTTTCATTTGCTCCCTTTTTAATTGCTTTTGCAATATATATTTTTGGGTTGAGAATACATGCACTTTATTTTAAACACAATGGATACAAGTACATACTAAATTCTACACTGAGTTTGAACCGAAAATCCCTTAGCTTTGGTAACTAGTAACTGCTAGTTATAAGAATTGGTGGGAGCGAGTAGTAGTATATGGATCCATAGGGCTTGATATCCCCGTCCGAGCTAGAGCACTAGCCTTTTAACGGACGTATGCTATTTGAGAAACGTACACGTTGGTTTGCGTGTATTATTAAGATGATTATACAAAGGGTATAAATTATATATACATTAAGTTTAGTTACCAGGGTGCTCAATCTTGTAGAATATTTTGATAAACGTTTCGGATGAAACAACTGAAATCTTTTGATCCACCTTTATGTACAGATTATGCAAAACATTAAAACTATGAACTCACCAACCTTTGTGTTGACACTTGTTAGCATGTTTATTCTCAGGTTCCCTAGAAGTCTTCCGCTGTTTGCTTATATGTTAGACAAGCTATGTGCATGGAGTCTTACATGGAATATTTTTCAAGGAAACGTTGCATTCACCAAATCATCACCATGTATCTTATTTTGACTGCATTGTCAACGGAAGTACTATTGTAAAATATTATTTATGGTGATTGTCTATATGTAGAAATCATCAGATGTCGAGAACTTTTGATTTAAATATTCATTTATGGTGTGCCTTTTCAAAAGAATGCAATGTTTACAAAACGTATCATATAGTGGTCAAATACCTCGCAATGAAATTGATGAATGACGTGTCCGTCCATATGGATTTGGAGCGATCGTCACAGTATTATAACCGCCAGCTTTAAAAGATATGATCTGTTTGTGAGGTGTACACAACCATCATATTTAAAAGAGTGGCCTGTTTGTATGCTTTGAGCATCACCATGCGAAATGCCGGTATGCGGGGGATATTCTATATGCATTTTATTAAGGTCAATTACCAGGTGTTTGTAGTTCGTATGAATGACTTTTATCTCTATGCCGTGCGAAATGCCTGATACGAGATGATGTTTATGAAAAATGGAATTTAAATCTTGTGGTCTATTAAAAATATGGAATTGACAGATTATGATAAACTAATGAACTCACCAACCTTTTGATTGACACTTTAAAGCATGTTTATTCTCATGTATTAAAGAAATCTTTCGCTGTGCAATCGTTCATTTTAGAGATCTTACTTGGAGTCATTCATGGCATATTTCGAAAGACATTGCATTCGATTCATCAAGTTCATCAAGATTAATATTAAGTCAATTATAGTTGGATAGTGAATATTATGAAATGATATGCATGCCTGTCAATTTTCGATGTAAAGAAAGTTTGTCTTTTAAAAACGAATGCAATGTTTGAAAAATGTATCATATAGAGGTCAAATACCTTGCGATGTAATCAACTATTTTGAATCATTTATAATGTATACGAACGGGTCCTTTCAGTTGGTATCAGAGCGGTGGTCTTAGCGAACCAGGTCTGCATTAGTGTATCTAGATGATAAGTCGTTAGGATACATTAGTGAGTCTGGACTTCGACCGTGTCTGCATGTCAAAAAGTTTTGCTTATCATTTACTGTCAAAATTTACCTGCTTATCATTCGTAGTCTAGACATGTCTTACTGCATTGATTGCACGAATAGTGTATAGACAAAATTCATATCTTAGCGTATCTGTTACTGTAAACTTTGCCTGACATATCCCGTAAATTCCTCCGTAATCTACGAAACCTTTTGCTCTATATATATATGTAGTTAAAACACCATCCAATATTCGAAAATCATTTCATATCGAAAATCCTTTATTCAATTGTACGAAATGGAATTCGTCATTAGTTCAAGTCCCTCGGATTCCGAAATGGAATCCCACTCAAGTTTCGAAAGCAGTGTGACCAGAATGGATCAACCAATTAGCCATCATCTATTCTGGATGAATTGGGGATGGGTTCGTAGCCTCCTTAATCATTGGAGACAAGAAAAAGGTGGTCCTTTCCATCCACCACATTGTCCTCTTGGCGAAGAACCTGAAGCACTTACCGGCGAACCTGTCCGAAACACCATTTTCTCTTTCATTTCCAGAGTATCTCATCACGATTATATACTACATCAAATTCTAGATTTTATTTATCCGCTCATCCAAACCGACAATCACCCCGGTGTAATAGAAGAAGTCAACAAGCTTCGCGCTCTGGTAGTGGCTTTAGAAAATATGGTGCAAAGATTACAAACACCAGCAGCAGCACCAGCAGCATAACTAGTACCACCATCATCAACACCAACAGTGCCATTACCACCTCCAACCACAACTGCGTCATAAATCTCAACTTCACAATCTGTCCCACGAGCATCAACGTCATACGCCCTATAGATAATAAGGAAGACCAACAACAACAAATGATGAAGTATTAATTCATAACTTCATCGGAGAAATATTCTATGGTGATTATGTAATCTCTAAAATTTTAGAGATTATTTATTCTAGACCTAACCATAAATCAGATGAGTGGACTGAAATGATAAAAGAAACCCTAACCAGAATGGTGCACGATTTACAAACTAGATGTAGCGACCCGACCAAATCATGTTTGACGGCGCCGACTACTTAGGTCCCGTTACGTGGTTATAAGTCATTAACATGACGTTTGAACAAAATATGTCGCATTCATTTCATAAGTAAAAGGATGTTTCAAGTTTACAAATGTAGTTCAAAAGACTAGTTACATTACAATGTTTAACGTACGAATGAAACCTATGCGACACAATTTAAAGTAGTCAAAAGACGCTCCCACTATGCATGTATACTCGACATCCAAGCAAGTATCAAAGAGAGTGCGGAAGCATGTATCAAGTAGCGCTCAAGGACCTGAGAAAACATATAGAAAACTGTCAACGAAAACATTGGTGAAATCATAGGTGATTTAGTAAACATTGCATTTGAACCACAAGATTTAATATAATATGATTATCAAAATTATTTGCATTCCAAAGTTGTTATTTGTTTCGCGGGCACCCAATTATCAAACTTAACTGTTTTGCACCCTTTGCGTAGTGTTAGAACATACACTAGACCCGAAAATATATTTCATCCGCTAACGGTAGCGAACAGTCCGAATGAGGCTCGTCAAGCCCATGTGATCACATAATATAAGTTCATGTTTACACCCTGCAAGTGTAACTAATGATAATTGAATTGAGGATTTTTGTTCAAACCCGTACGTGGAATGTTCGTTTTCGTACTTGTGTTCAAAGTGTAAAAGCATGATACGTATATGTTTCTCATCCCATAGTTTAAAGCATAAAAGTTGTTTGAAAGATGGGACTATGATCTCACCTTGTGTACACGAGTAATAAGTACTTCAACAAGTAACGTGTGCAAAGAACAATGCTAGTCTTGACCTAAACAAATAGGTCCTATCAATAACGGTAAACACGATAGGTCAAAGATGTTCAATTAGTCCTATGGCTCGTTACGACTCGATTATGTAGCATGTGAATCAAATTGTCCAAGTTTCATGCAAGATACAAGTATAGAAACAAGTTAGAAAGATTGCATAATCATTTGGTTAAGTTTGACAAAAAGTCAAACTTTAGTCGGTCAAAGTCAACACGTTCTGGTCGGGTCCCGAACTATTTTTCTGAGGTTTTTATTCATATATAAGCATGTTAGAACAAGTCTCATGTGAAACGGAGGTCCATAGCGTGCCAAACATTTTTTGTATATTGGACAAGGTGGTCAGAAACTGGACACGCCTTATGTCGCGCCGCGACAAAGGCTGGCCGCGCTGCGGCATTACACGCGAGCTGGTACCTGGCCAGTTTCAGTTTTCTAAGTCTCAAATAAACATTCAAACTAACACAAAACACAAACCGTAAACACTTAGAACTCGTATCTTATATCGTTGGAAATGTAATTTGACAAGGAACACGACTAAGCACATTTCAACAACCAAAAACATCATTTGCAATAACTGACTTTTCAAATCAAATGATCAATCAATGCACACATTTAATGCTTCAAATTTTACAAGTGCACATTTATGATTCGGGCATTTAATGCATACATAAAACACGCCATTTTGTAGATAATCAAGCATACAATACAACTAACTACTTACTAACAATAATTCATGGCATTCAATGCATCAAATATTCATTTCAAGCTTATCAAACCCTAACCCAAATTCACCAAAATCACTAATCAAGTTTATGAAGTTTTCTAAAACAACCTACACATCAAATTGAAGCTAGTGATGTTAGGAACACATTTAATACATGCATTTATAACATTTAACAACATTTAAGCAACCAAATCATCAATCAAACACACCAAACTTTCAAGTTCATGCTAGTTATCAAAAATAACAAGATCGAACATATAAATCATATATTCATGTTAGACTTGAGCCATAGACACTAATTAACAACTTTATAAGTTTAAAATATCAAGAACACAAAATCTAGTGATTTTAGAAAGTTACCCAAATGTAATGAAATCGGTATGAAATCGAAGAGGAAGTTGCAAGGATTCCAAATATGTAATTTGTTTTGCACGACACCCGCTAGCTTGGATTTAGATGATGATTCTTGAAATGGAGAAATGAGAGAAAATTGGAAAGTATTGAAAGAAAAAGGAAAATGAAATGGAAAAGAAAGAGGAGGTGGGTTGACTAGTCAAATGCTAGTCACCTCTTTGGGATTTTGGCGAAACTAGTCCCTCGAGTTCTGTTGCGGGTGCGTGAATTACCTAAACGAGATATTTTTAAAATGCATATTAACGGGAGATGTTATAAACATATAACAGAATTTAAATAGTTAAATGGAAAAGTAAACGGAAAAAGGCTGGATGTTACATTACCTACTCCTTAAAAGAAATTTTGTCCCAAAATTTAAGTAGGCGTAGTAGTCATTGTTTCTTCCTCGGAATCTTGCGTTTCCGGAACCGGGAATAGATGAGGGTATTTCCTTTGCATTTGATCTTGCCTTTCCCAAGTAAACTCGGGTCCTCTTTTGGCGTTCCAACGGACTTTAACAATCGGAATTCGGCTTTGTTTCAATGTCTTGACGGAGATGTCCACAATTTCAACCGGTTCCTCCACAAAATGAAGTTTGTCATCAATAGTATGCTCCTCGAGAGGAATGACGATATCGAGTTCGGCAAGACACTTTTTCAAGTTAGACACATGGAAGGTAGGATGAACGGAGATCAATTGGGGTGGAAGATCTAAACGATAAGCAACGGTTCCAATACGCTCCAAGATTTCGAAAGGACCAATATACCACGGATTTAGCTTCCCGCGTTTCCCAAAACGGATTACACCTTTCCAAGGTGCGAATTTTAACATTACTCGGTCACCGACTTGAAATTCGAGGTCGTTGTGTCTTTTGTCGGTGTAGCACTTTTGACGACTCCGGGCCGTCCGAAGCCTATCTCGGATTTGTACGATCTTCTCGATGGTTTCGTGAATGAGTTCAGGTCCGGTGATTTGCACGTCGCCTACCTCGGACCAACAAAGAGGTGAACGACATTTTCAGCCATATAGCGCTTCAAAAGGTGCGGCTTTAATACTCGTGTGATAACTATTGTTGTAAGAGAACTCGGCGAGAGGCAAGTGATTATCCCAAGCTTTTCCAAAGTCAATAACGCAAGCTCGTAGCATGTCTTCCAAAGTTTGAATTATACGTTCGCTTTGTCCGTCGGTTTGTGGATGATATGCGGTGCTCATGTCTAAACGCGTTCCCAACGCTTCTTGTAAAGTACGCCAAAATCTAGAAACAAAACGGCCATCTCGGTCGGAGATAATCGATAAAGGTACACCATGTCGGGCTACGATCTCCTTGATGTAAAGTTGTACAAGTTTCTCCATTTTGTTGGTCTCTTTCATAGCAGAAAGTGTGCAGATTTGGTGAGACGGTCAACAATAACCCAAATGGTATCATAACAGCCCGTTATATTTGGTAACTTGGTGATGAAGTCCATCATTATTCTTTCTCACTTCCATTGCGGGATTTCGGGTTGTTGAAGTAACCCGGACGGTCTTTGGTATTCGGCTTTGACTTTGGAACATGTCAAACACTTGGCAACATAAGTAGCTATGTCTCTTTTGATATTCGGCCACCAATATTGTTCTTTAAGGTCGTGGTACATCTTATTGGCACCGGGGTGAATCGAGTATCGTGACTTATGGGCTTCATCTAAAATAAGGCTTCGTAGGTCCCCATATCTAGGCACCCAAATCCTTCCGGTGAAATATCAGAGTCCGGTCTCCCTAATTTCGAATCGAGAGACGAGAATGTTCAAGAGCTTGTGTGAAACGTTTTCATCCTTGAGAGCCTCATCTTGGGCTACCCGAATTTGGCTATTAAGGCTGGTGTGGATGGTGATGTTTATTGCTCGGACACGAAGAGGCACCGCTCTTTCTTTTCGACTTAAGGCATCGGCTACTACATTTGCCTTTCCGGGATGGTAACGAAGCTCTCAATCGTAATCGTTTAATGTTTCAATCCACCTTCGTTGTCTCATGTTTAGTTGCTTTTGGTCGAAAATGTGTTAGAGACTTTTGTGATCGGTGAAGATGGTACTCTTGGTTCCATAAAGATAGTGTCTCCACATTTTAAGTGCAAAGACAACGGCTTCGAGTTCGAGATCATGTGTCGTGTAGTTTCGTTCATGAATTTTGAGTTGTCGAGAAGCATAAGAAATGACTTTCGTTCGTTGCATCAACACACACCCAAAACCATGTTTCGAGGCGTCGCAATACACAACAAAATCATCGTTGCCTTCGGGAAGTGACAAGATAGGAGCGGTGGTTAGCTTCGTTTTCAAGATTTGAAATGCGGATTCTTGTTCGGTCGCCCAAACGAATTTTCTTCCCTTATGAGTTAACGCGGTTAGAGGACGAGCGACCAAAGAGAAATCTTTGATGAATCTACGATAGTATCCGGCGAGACCCAAGAATTGACGAATGTGAGTAGGAGTAGTAGGAGTCTCCCATTTACTAATGGCTTCGATTTTTGATGGATCGACTTTAATACCTTGGTCACTTACAACATGACCAAGAAATTGAACTTCCTTCAACCAAAATTCACACTTGGAGAATTTGGCATAGAGTCGTTCTTGTCTTAAAAGTTCAAGCACAAGTCAGAGGTGTTCCTAGTGTTCTTCTTCGCTTTTAGAATAAACCAAAATATCATCGATGAACACGATAACGAATTTGTCAAGATACGGTTTGCACACGCGGTTCATAAGATTCATGAACACTGCCGGTGTGTTAGTGAGACCAAATGGCATGACAAGGAATTCATAACTACCATAACGAGTTCGGAAAGCGGTTTTGGAGACATCTTCCCCCTAAATCCTTAATTGATGATAACCCGAGCGGAGATCAATTTTTGAATATACACAAGACCCTTGTAGTTGATCAAAGAGGTCATCGATGCGAGGAAGAGGATATCGAT
Organism: Rutidosis leptorrhynchoides; assembly: GCF_046630445.1. NCBI lineage: Eukaryota > Viridiplantae > Streptophyta > Magnoliopsida > Asterales > Asteraceae > Rutidosis > Rutidosis leptorrhynchoides. The sequence goes on along the minus strand of NC_092338.1, from coordinate 169,722,963 downwards.
TTTTAACCGTCAATTTGTTTAGTTCACGGTAATCAATGCACATTCGTAGGGATCCATCTTTCTTTTTAACAACCAAAATCGGAGCGCCCCAAGGTGAATGGCTAGGTTGGATAAAACCACGATCAAGTAGTTCTTGGATTTCACTTTGCAATTCTTGCATTTAGGATGGAGCAAGTCTATATGGTGCACGTGCTACGGGTGTGGCTCCCGGAATAAGATCGATTTGGAATTCAACCCGTCGATGAGGTGGAAGACCCGACAATTCGTCGGGAAATACATCGGAATAGTCACTAACAATTAGCACATCATCGATGTGCTTCTCATCGGACTCGACTTTCTTAACGTGAGCAAGGATCGCAAAACAACCCTTACGGAGTAGTTTTCTAACTTTAATGCATGAAACGAGGTTGAATCCGGTGCAACTCTTATCGCCATAGACGATCAAAGGTTCGCCGTTCTCGATAGGAATCCGGATTGCGTTAAGATCACAAAGGATGTGAGATTTCATTTTGGCTAGCCAATTCATACCGATTATTACATCGAAGCTTCCTAGTTCCATGGGTATCAAGTCAATTTCAAACTCATTACCCAAAATGTTTAACGTACACCCCCGGTAATATGAGTCGGCACTCAATAGTTTCCCGTTGGCCACTTCAATGGTATAAGTGGTATCTAGTGGAAGTGGTGGAGTGCTAAAAGAATGAGTCAAAGTCTTGGATACAAAACTCTTATCGGCACCCGAATCAAATAAACAAGTAACATAAGTGTTGTTGAGGAGAAACGTACCCGTGACTAATTCATTGTCATCTCGGGCTTCCTCAGTGTTGATGTTGAAAGCTCAGCCGCGTGTGTTGGGGTTGGCTTTCTTCTTCGAACATGTATTTCTAAAATGACCGGTTTGGCCACATTCATAACAAGTACCCAGTTTTGGTGCATTGGGTACTTTTTGAGTGACGGGGGTGGCACTTCTACAATCGTTGGCCACATGACCACCCTTTTAGCACCGGTGGCAAAATATATTGCTACATTCACCATAGTGGTGTTTGTGGCATTTGTTGCAAAAGGGTTTATTTCCGCCATAACTTTTCTTGGCGTCGGAGGTGAAAGGCTTTTTGATGAAGTTGTTGTTGTTGTAGTTGTTGCTTGATTGGGGGGCTTCCCATTTTCTTTTGTTGCCGCCCGTTTTATCCTCGGCCTTAGGTGCAGAACTACGATTTCGTTAACCGTTTCAATCAATTGGCGGGCCATGTTTAAGGCTTGTTGTAGGTTAGCAGGTTTGGATGACATCACTCCTTGTTTGATGCTCTTTGGAAGACCATCCATATAGAGTTCAACCCTTTGAGATTCGGGGTTCACGAGGTTGGGACACATCAAGGATAGCTCGGCGAATCGTTGATTGTAGGCCTTGAGATCGTTTCCGACCGCCTTTAAAGTTCTTAGCTCTTGTTCGAGCTTTCGGGTTTCTTCACGAGGGAAAATTTTGACGATCAAATTTTCCCTTAAATTGGCCCAAGAGAGGGCGTGAGCTTCATCGGTACCCACCGATTCTACATACGTGTTCCACCACGTGAGGGCGATACCGGCAAAGGTGTTGTAGTGACCCGAACTTTTCCATGTTTATATATATTAAATGAAATTGTTATTTACATGATTAAGTGTTTTCCAACATGTTAAGCAATCAAACTTATTAAGACTTGATTAATTGGAATAGGTTTCATATAGACAAATGACCACCCAAGTTGACCGGTGATTCACGAACGTTAAAAAGTTGTAAAAACTATACGATGACATATATATGGTTATATATATAGTTAACATGATTTTATTATAAGTATGTATCTCATTAGGTATTTTAACAATGAGTTATATACATAAAAATGAGACTATTAAATTAAGAAACTCGAAAACGATATATATAACGATTATCGTTATAACGTCTTACTAGGTACATATGAATCATATTAAGATATTGATACACTTGGTTAATTATGTTAAATTATAAGTAAATATATCATTAAGTGTATTAACAATGAACTACATATGTAAAAATAAGACTACTAACTTAATGATTTTGAAACGAGACATATATGTAACGATTATCGTTGTAACGACATTTAATGTATATAGATCATATTAAGAGATATTCGTACATCATAATATCATGATAATATAATAATTTAAAATCTCATTTGATATTATAAACATTGGGTTAACAACATTTAACAAGATCGTTAACCTACAGGTTTCAAAACAACATTTACATGTAACGACTAACGATGACTTAACGACTCAGTTAAAATGTATATACATGTAGTGTTTTAATATGTATTCATACACTTTTGAAAGACTTCAATACACTTATCAAAATACTTCTACTTAACAAAAATGCTTACAATTACATCCTCGTTCAGTTTCATCAACAAATCTACTCGTATGCACCCGTATTCGTACTCGTACAATACACGGCTTTTAGATGTATGTACTATTGGTATATACACTCCAATGATCAGCTCTTAGCAGCCCATGTGAGTCACCTAACACATGTGGGAACCATCATTTGGTAACTAGCATGAAATATCTCATAAAATTACAAAAATATGAGTAATCATTCATGACTTATTTACATGAAAATAAAATTACATATCCTTTATATCTAATCCATACACCAACGACCAAAAACACCTACAAACACTTTCATTCTTCATTTTTCTTCATCTAATTGATCTCTCTCAAGTTCTATCTTCAAGTTCTAAGTGTTCTTCATAAATTCCAAAAGTTCTAGTTTCATAAAATCAAGAATACTTCCAAGATTGCAAGTTTACTTCCAAGTTTTCTAAATCCATTCCAAGTAATCATCCAAGATCAAGAAACCTTTGTTACTAACATTAGGTTATCTTTCTAATACATGGTAATAATCATGTTCAAACTTTAATTCAATTTCTATAAATATAACAATCTTATTTCGAGTGGAAATCTTACTTGAAATTGTTTTCGTGTCATGATTCTGCTTCAAGAACTTTCAAGCCATCCAAGGATCCTTTGAAGCTAGACCCATTTTTCTTATTTCCAGTAGGTTTATCCAAGGAACTTGAGGTAGTAATGATGTTCATAACATCATTCGATTCATATATTAAAAGCTGTCTTATTCAACGTTATAAACTTGTAATCACTAGAACATAGTTTAGTTAATTCTAAACTTGTTCGCAAATAAAGTTAATCCTTCTAACTAGACTTTTAAAATCAACTAAACACATGTTCTATATCTATGTGATATGCTAACTTAATGATTTAAAACCCTGAAACACGATAAACACCATAAAACTGGATATACGCCGTCGTAGTAAAACCGGGGGCTGTTTTAGTTGGGATAATTAAAAGCTAAGAAGAACTTTGATTTAAAAGCTATACTTCTGGAAAAATGATTTTTCTTATGAACATCAAACTATATCCAAAATCATGGTTAAACTCAAAGTGAAAGTATGTTTTTCAAAATGGTCATCAAGATGTCGTTTTTTCGATGGAAATGACTATCTATTTCAAAAATGACTTGTAACTTGTATTTCTGACTATAAACTTATACTTTTTCTATTTATATTCATAAATTTAAGTTCAATACGAAACCGTAGCCACTGGAATCACTCAAAACGGATTAGAAACGAAGAAATGGCGAGTAAAACAAGATTGATAAAAACTACTCATTTTACCTACGTGAAAGTTAGTAATAAATCTATTCCAACCATAACCTAATCAACTTATATTGTATATTATGTAATCTTGAGATACCATCGACACATATACAATGTTTCGACCTATCATGTCGACCCATCTATATATATATTGCGGAACAACCATAGACACTTTATATGTGAATGTTAGAGTTAGCTATACAGGGTTGAGGTTGATTCCAAAATATATATATAGTTTGAGTTGTGATCAATACTGAGATACGTATACACTGGGTCGTGGATTGATTCAAGATAATATTTATTTCTGTACATCTAACTGTGGACAACTAATTGTAGGTTACTAACGAGGACAGCTGACTTAATAAACTTAAAACATCAAAATGTATTAAAAGTTTTGTAAATATATTTTGAACATACTTTGATATATATGTATATATTGTTATAGGTTTGTGAATCAACCAGTGGCCAAGTCTTACTTCCCGACGAAGTAAAAACCTGTGAAAGTGAGTTATAGTCCCACTTTTAAAATCTAATATTTTTGGGATGAGAATACATGCAGGTTTTATAAATGATTTACAAAATAGACACAAGTACTTGAAACTACATTCTATGGTTGAATTATCGAAATCGAATATGCCCCTTTTTATTAAGTCTGGTAATCTAAGAATTAGGGAACAGACACTCTAATTGATGCGAATCCTAAAGATAGATCTATTGGGCCTAACAAACCCCATCCAAAGTACCGGATGCTTTAGTACTTCGAAATTTATATCATATCCGAAGGGTGTCGGATATTCTTATATATGCATCTTGTTAATGTCGGTTACCAGGTGTTCACCATATGAATGATTTTTATCTCTATGTATGGGATGTGTATTGAAATATGAAATCTTGTGGTCTATTGTTACGATTTGATATATATATATAGGTTAAACCTATAACTCACCAACTTATTTGTTGACGTTTAAAGCATGTTTATTCTCAGGTGAATACTAAGAGCTTCCGCTGTTGCATACTAAAATAAGGATAAGATTTGGAGTCCATGTTTGTATGATATTGTGTAAAAACTGCATTCAAGAAACTGATTTCGATGTAACATATTTGTATTGTAGACCATTATGTAATGGTCGTGTGTAAACAGGATATTTTAGATTATCATTATTTGATAATCTACGTAAAGCTTTTTAAACCTTTATTTATGAAATAAAGGTTATGGTTTGTTTTAAAATGAATGCAGTCTTTGAAAAACGTCTCATATAGAGGTCAAAACCTCGCAACGAAATCAATTAATATGGAACGTTTTTAATCAATAAGAACGGGACATTTCAGTTGGTATCAGAGCTGGTATAACGCCGTCCATGTGTGGCGGGTTAGTCGTAAAGAAGGTTCTCACAGTGTTACCTGTGACGAAGCATTGGCTCTTACTCTTTGCGATCCCTTACGAAGGTTGGCAGTAGCCGAGAGGCAGGCCCTAAAATCAGTATCTGAGGTACACTCAGTGGTCACCAGGCACTTAGCTGGGAAGGAACTGGGTGGGACGGTGGTTGTCCCCAACTATATTTCAGTTGGTATCCGAGCGTTAGTGTTAGAGAACCATAATTTTGCATTAGTGTGTCTTATCGAGTTTGTTAGGATGCATTAGTGAGTCTGAACTTCGATCGTGTTTACTTGAAAAATGATTGATTAACAAATTTTGTTAGAAACTATATATTTTTAACATGTGAATATTATGTGATATATTAATCTCTTAACGTGTTTGATATTATGTGATAGATGTCTACCTCTAATACAAGTCCCATTGACTCACCTAATAATAATGAAGAGTCAAATGTAATTTGGAATGATTCGTGGACTGATTCACAAGTTCCCGAAGAAGAACCGGAAGAAGAATCGGAACCGGAAGAAGAATCAGAACCGGAGGAGGAGGAACCGGAAGAAGAAATAGAACCGGTGGGGGAAATAATAAAATGGTTAAGTAAAAGAAAATCCTCAACCAATCGACCAAGGTTAATTATAGTCAACGGTGTTTCCGCCAAGGAAGCAAAATATTGGGAGGATTACCAATTCTCCGATGAATCGGATCCCGACGAGGATTCCGATGATGTTATAGAAATTACCCCAACTGAATTTAAAAATGCAAAAGAGAACAATAAGGGAAAGGGCATAAAAATAGAGAAATCTGATTTCAACCCCGATGAACTTTATATGTATCGTCAACACCCGTATTTCTTAAGTTGTAACAATAACCCGGGACCCTCTAAACCACCAGGTTTTTCTAGACCAATGTGGAAAACGACGGCTCGTATTAGGGGAACATCATATATCCCTAAAAACTTAGCAAAAAGAACCAAGTTCGAAAAAGAAGAAACGAGTGAGTCGGAATAAGATAGTTGTATTTGTGCGGTGTAATATATGTAATATAGTGTGCTTATGCTTTACGATATATGTAAAAATTTCTTGTATTAATAAGTATCTTTTATGAATCTAACTCTTGTCTATTTTACGGTATAAAAACACAAAATGGATAGACAACCCAATATTTTAGAAGACTTACCCGGAGACATGATTGATGAAATCTTGTCTAGAGTCGGTCAGAATTCCTCGGTACAACTATTTATGGCAAAATCAGTTTGTAAGACATTCGAAGAACGTTCCAAGAATGCCTTGATTTATAAAAGGCTTTCATTTGAAAGATGGGGGATATCACATTGGGAAACCCATAAGTTATGATGTGTTTACTTTGACGAATATATTGCGGGGAACCCAAATGCTATTTTACGCAACGGGTTAATAAATTATTTTGACTCAATATATCCGAATATAGGACTTCATGATTTAGAAAAAGCGGCTAACATGCAACATAAAGAAGCATGTTATGCTTACGGGTTAGTAATGTTCGCTTCTCACCAAAGTGAGAAAAAGAACATCGGGCTACAACTATTAAACAAAACATTCCCACAAGTGACGGAGTCAGTAATTGGGATAAGAAATGAGGTTTTTAGGTTATTACGAGACTGTTGGTCATTACGTAACCTTCGTCCTTTTGACGACGTTACAACACGTTGTCATGCTATCGGTCACAACGGTTACGTTCCACAAGACCAAGGATGGAAGTGGTATTAGTAAAACCAGAATGCATGACTTGTTTCTGGACGTATGAATTACGTGTCTTTGTTGCCTTTGCTGAACGCCTTATTTATTAACTAGAATTATCTTCGCAACTACTTTGTATCAAAGTTTTATGTGCTATATTTCATGCTATATGTAAAATAGTGGTATTGTAAGTTTGCAAGTTATTGTATAAAGGTTTGAATATGATATATATTTTTTTTGTGATTAGTTTTTCATATAGAATTGTAGTAGTTGGTAGTTGAAATGGTATGTTAGCTACTAAGTATGAACTTAACGGGTAGGTACTACCCGAATTAAAGAGTATAAAACGCTAATATGAAGAAAGAGCTTTTATAAATAAGTTCATATTACGCTACGAAATACTATTGACTACTCTTGATATTCTATATGATTAACTCGTTTCATTTGACTATTTTGAAGGAAATGGCACCGACTACTCGACATACCTTGAATATGAGTGAAGAAGAATTTCGTGCCTTTCTTGCTTCAAACATAGCCGCAGTACAGGCCGTGCTACATACCAACAATAACCTTGGATCTAGCAGTACAGAAAATCGTGTAGGATGCACCTACAAAGAATTCACTGCCTGCAAACCTTTGGAATTTGATGGAACCGAAGGACCGATCGGATTGAAACGGTGGACCGAGAAGGTCGAATCGGTGTTTGCCATAAGTAAGTGTACTGAAGAGGATAAAGTGAAGTACGCTACGCATACCTTCACAGGTTCTGCGTTAACATGGTGGAATACCTATCTAGAGCAAGTGGGACAAGATGATGCTTACGCACTACCGTGGTCAGCATTCAAGCACTTGATGAACGAGAAGTACCGTCCCAGAACCGAGGTCAATAAGCTCAAGACAGAACTTAGAGGGTTACGAACCCAAGGATTTGATATTACCACGTACGAAAGACGATTCACAGAATTATGCCTATTGTGTCCGGGAGTGTTTGAAGATGAGGAAGAGAAGATCGACGCGTTTGTGAAAGGATTACTGGAAAGAATCCAAGAAGATATAAGTTCACACGAGCCCGCCTCCATACAACAGGCATGTAGAATGGCTTTCAAACTAGTGAACCAGATTGAAGAAAGAATTAAAGAACAGACTGCTGAAGAGGCCAATGTGAAGCAAGTCAAAAGAAAGTGGGAGGAAAACGGTGATAAGAATCACCAATACAACAACAACAGCAATTACAACAATAATCGCAACAACTATCCCAACAATCGCAACATCAATCGCAACTACAACAAATGGCCCAACAACAACAACAATAACAACAACAACAACAACAACAACAACAACAACAACAGCAACTACAACAATCATCCCAACAACAATAATAACCGCAACAACAACAAAAACAATCAGAAGAAGCTATGCCAAAGGTGTGAAAAGTATCACTCGGGGTTCTGCACCAAATTTGGCAACAAGTGTAAAAGAAATGGTCATAGCGCGGCGAAGTGTGAGGTCTACGGACCAGGGGTTAACAGAACGAAAGGAACAAATGGTGTCAGAACGAGTAATGGCGGAGCAAGTAGTGTCGGAGCAAGTTATGCCAATGTAGTTTGTTATAAATGTGGAAAACCGGGCCACATTATTAGAAATTGCCCGAACCAGGAGAACACGAATGGACAAGTCCACAGAAGAGTTTTCAATATTAATGCAGCAGAGACACAGGAAGACCCGGAGCTTGTTATGGGTACGTTTCTTATTGACAATAAATCTGCTTACGTTTTATTTGATTCGGGTGCGGATAGAAGCTATATGAGTAGAGATTTTTGTGCTAAATTAAGTTGCCCATTGACGCCTTTGGATAGTAAATTTTTACTCGAATTAGCAAATGGTAAATTAATTTCAGCAGATAATATATGTCGGAATCGAGAAATTAAACTGGTTAGCGAAACATTTAAGATTGACTTGATACCAGTAGAGTTAGGGAGTTTTGATGTGATAATCGGTATGGACTGGTTGAAAGAAGTGAAAGCAAAGATCGTTTGTTACAAAAATGCAATTCGCATTATATGAGAAAAAGGAAAACCCTTAATGGTGTACGGAGAAAAGGGCAACACGAAGCTACATCTTATTAGTAATTTGAAGGCACAAAAACTAATAAGAAAAGGTTGCTATGCTATTCTAGCACACGTCGAGAAAGTACAAACTGAAGAAAAGAGCATCAATGATGTTCCCGTCGCAAAAGAATTTCCCGATGTATTTCCGAAAGAATTACCGGGATTACCCCCACATCGATCCGTTGAATTTCAAATAGATCTTGTACCAGGAGCTGAACCAATAGTTCGTGCTCCTTACAGACTCGCACCCAGCGAGATGAAAGAACTGCAAAGCCAATTACAAGAACTTTTAGAGCGTGGTTTCATTCGACCAAGCACATCACCGTGGGGAGCTCCTGTTTTGTTTGTCAAGAAGAAAGATGGTACATTCAGGTTGTGTATCGACTACCGAGAGTTAAAAAAACTTACAATTAAGAACCGCTACCCACTACCGAGAATCGACGACTTATTTGATCAACTACAAGGCTCGTCTGTTTATTCAAAGATTGACTTACGTTCCGGGTATCATCAAATGCGGGTGAAAGAAGATGATATTCCAAAGACTTCTTTCAGAACACGTTACGGTGATTACGAGTTTATAGTCATGCCGTTTGGTTTAACTAATGCACCAGCTGTGTTCATAGACTTTATGAACCGAGTGTGTGGACCATACCTTGACAAGTTTGTCATAGTTTTCATTGATGACATACTTATTTACTCAAAGAATGACCAAGAACACGGTGAACATTTGAGAAAGGTGTTAGAAGTATTGAGGAAGGAATAATTGTACGCTAAATTTTCAAAGTGTGCATTTTGGTTGGAAGAAGTTCAATTCCTTGGTCACATAGTGAACAAAGAAGGTATTAAGGTGGATCCGGCAAAGATAGAAACTGTTGAAAAGTGGGAAACCCCGAAAACTCCGAAACACATACGCCAGTTTTTAGGACTAGCTGGTTACTACAGAAGGTTCATCCAAGACTTTTCCAGAATAGCAAAACCCTTGACTGCATTAACGCATAAAGGGAAGAAATTTGAATGGAAGGATGAACAAGAGAAAGCGTTTCAGTTATTGAAGAAAAAGCTAACTACGGCACCGATATTGTCATTGCCTGAAGGGAATGATGATTTTGTGATTTATTATGACGCATCAAAGCAAGGTCTCGGTTGTGTATTAATGCAACGAACTAAGGTGATTGCTTATGCGTCTAGACAATTGAAGATTCACGAACAAAATTATACGACGCATGATTTGGAATTAGGCGCGGTTGTTTTTGCATTAAAGACTTAGAGGCACTACTTATATGGGGTCAAAAGTATTATATATACTGACCACAAAAGTCTTCAGCACATATTTAATCAGAAACAACTGAATATGAGGCAGCGTAGGTGGATTGAATTGTTGAATGATTACGACTTTGAGATTCGTTACCACCCGGGGAAGGCAAATGTGGTAGCCGACACCTTGAGAAGGAAGGACAGAGAACCCATTCGAGTAAAATCTATGAATATAATGATTCACAATAACCTTACTACTCAAATAAAGGAGGCGCAACAAGGAGTTTTAAAAGAGGGAAATTTAAAGGATGAAATACCCAAAGGATCGGAGAAGCATCTTAATATTCGAGAAGACGGAACCCGGTATAGGGCTGAAAGGATTTGGGTACCAAAATTTGGAGATATGAGAGAAATGGTACTTAGAGAAGCTCATAAAACCAGATACTCAATACATCCTGGAACGGGGAAGATGTACAAGGATCTAAAGAAACATTTTTAGTGGCCGGGTATGAAAGCCGATGTTGCTAAATACGTAGGAGAATGTTTGACGTGTTCTAAGGTCAAAGCTGAGCATCAGAAACCATCAGGTCTACTTCAACAACCCGAAATCCCATAATGGAAATGGGAAAACATTACCATGGATTTCATCACTAAATTGCCAAGGACTGCAAGTGGTTTTGATACTATTTGGGTAATAGTTGATCGTCTCACCAAATCAGCACACTTCCTGCCAATAAGAGAAGATGACAAGATGGAGAAGTTAGCACGACTGTATTTGAAGGAAGTCGTCTCCAGACATGGAATACCAATCTCTATTATCTCTGATAGGGATGGCAGATTTATTTTAAGATTCTGGCAGACATTACAGCAAGCATTAGGAACTCGTCTAGACATGAGTACTGCCTATCATCCACAAACTGATGGGCAGAGCGAAGGGACGATACAAACGCTTGAAGACATGCTACGAGCATGTGTTATTGATTTCGAAAACAGTTGGGATCGACATCTACTGTTAGCAGAATTTTCCTACAACAACAGCTACCATTCAAGCATTGAGATGGCGCCGTTTGAAGAACTTTATGGTAGAAAGTGCAGGTCTCCGATTTGTTGGAGTGAAGTGGGGGATAGACAGATTACGGGTCCGGAGATAATACAAGAAACTACCGAGAAGATCATCCAAATTCAACAACGGTTGAAAACCGCCCAAAGTCGACAAAAGAGCTACGCTGACATTAAAAGAAAAGATATAGAATTTGAAATTGGAGAGATGGTCATGCTTAAAGTTACACCTTGGAAAGGCGTTGTTCGATTTGGTAAACGAGGGAAATCAAATCCAAGGTATATTGGACCATTCAAGATTATTGATCGTGTCGGACCAGTAGCTTACCGACTTGAGTTACCTCAAAAACTCGCGGCTGTACATAACACTTTACACGTCATGAATTTGAAGAAATGTTTTGCTAAAGAAGATCTCACTATTCCATTAGATGAAATCCAAATCAACGAAAAACTTCAATTTATCGAAGAACCCGTCGAAATAATGGATCGTGAGGTTAAAAGACTTAAGCAAAACAAGATACCAATTGTTAAGGTTTGATGGAATGCTCGTAGAGGACCCGAGTTCACCTGGGAGCGAGAATATCAGATAAAGAAGAAATACCCGCACTTATTTCTAGAAGATACGTCAACACCTCCAACTGCTTAAAATTTCGGGACGAAATTTATTTAACGGGTAGGTACTGTAGTGACCCGAACTTTTTCATGTTTATATATATTAAATGAAATTGTTATTTATATGATTAAGTGTTTCCAACATGTTAAGCAATCAAACTTATTAAGACTTGATTAATTGGAATAGGTTTCATATAGACAAATGACCACCCAAGTTGACCGGTGATTCACGAACGTTAAAACTTGTAAAAACTATACGATGACATATATATGGTTATATATATAGTTAACATGATTTTATTATAAGTATGTATCTCATTAGGTATTTTAACAATGAGTTATATACATAAAAATGAGACTATTAAATTAAGAAACTCGAAAACGATATATATAACGATTATCGTTATAACGTCTTACTAGGTACATATGAATCATATTAAGATATTTATACACTTGGTTAATTATGTTAAATGATAAGTAAATATATCATTAAGTGTATTAACAATGAACTACATATGTATAAATAAGACAACTAACTTAATGATTTTGAAACGAGACATATATGTAACGATTATCGTTGTAACGACATTTAATGTATATAGATCATACTAAGAGATATTCGTACATCATAATATCATGATAATATAATAATTTAAAATCTCATTTGATAATATAAACATTGGGTTAACAACATTTAACAAGATCGTTAACCTAAAGGTTTCAAAACGACATTTACATGTAACGACTAACGTTGACTTAACGACTCAGTTAAAATGTATATATGATAAGGCTAAAAAGGAACATATATTTCATAGCAAAATCCCCCAAGAAAGACAAGATTTTAGTTGCAATTGTTCCATTTTCGAGTAATATTCGTTTATTTTAAATAAGTGCGAAGACAAAAGGCGAAAACGACGATTTGAAGACAAAAAGGTCCAAAAAGCTAAAAAGTACAAGATACAATCAAAAAGGTTCAAATTATTGATGAAGAACGTCTAAAAATGACAAGAGTACAAGTTACAAAACGCAAAGTACAAGATATTAAATTGTACGCAAGGACGTTCGAAAATCCGGAACCGGGGCATGAACCAACTTTCAGCGCTCGACGCAACGGTGTAAAAATTACGAGTCAACTATGCACAAGAATAAAATATAATATTTAAATAATTCATAATAAGAATAATATTAAATAATAAAAAGTTGTTAATTGAGCATAGTTCAGGGGTCGTAAATGAAAATTCAATTTCATATTTCGCTATAAAAGCGATGATTTACGATCAAAATAGCAGAGACTTTCTTCGATCATATTTTCTATCCCTTTTTCGATCATCTATCAAATATCTATATCTAATATCCAATATCTATATTCTATATCTCTATCATAATGTTAACTTAATAAGATATAACAATAATCTTAATTTTAATTTTAAATTATGATAATAATAAGATTTATGATAGAGATCGTTTGAGTGTGTAAGTCGAAATTCTGTCCGTGTAACGCTACGCTATTTTTAATCATTGTAAGTTATGTTCAACCTTTTTATATTAATGTCTCGTAGCTAAGTTATTATTATGCTTATTTAAAACGAAGTAATCATGATGTTGGGCTAATTACTAAAATTGAGTAATTGGGCTTTGTACCATAATTAAGGTTTGGGCAAAAGACCGACACATGTGGAAATTGGACTATTGACTATTAATAGATGGGGGGTATTGTCTAATTGAGTGACAACTCATTGGAGTCTGTCGAACCTATCTTCAAATTAATTATCCTAATAATTAATAATGATTATGGTTGTCCTATTTAGTGACGTTCATATGGAATCTATTATAATCATTTAATTAATTATTCGGGTTGGGTAATTGATTATTCAAACTGATCAAGTGGGTAAATTAATATTCATATCTAATCAAAACAGGGGTAGATTACATACAGTGATAACTGGTGTAATTGTTGACAAAAGTGATAACTGCGTCACAGTTTAAATCCTTAATTAGTTGGAATATTTGACTTCGGGTATAAGGGTAATTTGATGAGGACACTCGCACTTTATATTTATGACCGATGGACTATTATGGATAAAAACCAGATAGGTATCAAATAAACCATGACAAAGGACAATTAACCCGAGTAACAATTAATTAAAATCAAAACGTCAAACATCATGATTACGGAAGTTTAAATAAGCATAATCCTTTTTTTTCATATTCTATCGCAATTTTATTTATTGTTATTTTATTTATCGTCATTTATTTATTTTATGCACTTTAATTATTGTCATTTATCTTTACGCTTAAAAATATAAAATCGACAAACCGGTCATTAAACGGTAAAAACCCCCCTTTTATAATAATATTACTACTTATATATATATATATATTTATATAAATATAGTTTTATAAAAATATAGTACGTAATCACTAGCTCCCTGTGGAACGAACCGGACTTACTAAAAACTACACTACTCTACGATTAGGTACACTGCCTATAGTGTTGTAGCAAGGTTTAGGTATATCCCATCCGTAAATTAATAAAACTTGTGTCATATTTTGTAGTATTTTGTATTAAAAATAATACTATTTCGTACCCTCACGCTACATCATCAAGTTTTTGGCGCCGCTGCCGGGGAGCGCTAAAACGCTATATTTTTAATTATAATAATATTGAAATAAAATATAATAATATAATAATATTGAAATAGAATATAATAATATAATAATATTGAAATAGAATATAATAATATTTTAGAATCAAAATTTGATACGTAAATTTTAAAAAAGTCGTATTTATTAAATACTTCAGGGGTATATTATGTAACTTATAATTAATAATTTCTATAATGTCGCTTTCATGTGAATAGTAAATTAATTAATTTCTTTTCATTTACTATTCATGAATAGTAAATGAGTTAAAAAAAATTTGTGTAAAAAAAACGTTTTTTTTAAAGAAAAAAAAATTCGTTTTTTATATAAAAAAAAAAAAAATATTGGAAAAAAAAAACGTTTTTTTTAAGAAAAAAAAAATTCGTTTTTAAAAAAAAAAAAAAAAAATTGTAAAAAAAAAATCGTTTTTTAAAAAAAAAAAAAAATTTAAAAAATAATAAATAATAATATTTTTTTTTTTTTAAGTTTTATTACCTTTAGATTTTTAGATTATAGTCGCAACTTTTAGTATTAAGTTTATTTTTGGCGTAGTTATTTTTTTTATTTCTAGATTTTTAGGCTTTGCCGTAAAATCCCTTAAGTGCTTATTCCTTAGACTAAGATTTAGGTGCTTTAGAATTTTGCGACGCCATTTTTCGTGCTACCTTCTTATTTTTATTTTTCGACGCTTATTTTTCGACCTTTTTATTTTTTGACACTTTTCGACGCGCAATCTTTTTCTTTCTTATTTCTCGACGCTCTAGTTATAGGATATAGAATTTTCTTTACTTCTTATCTAATTCTTCAAACGAAAAGGAAAATTATCTAAGTGGTTAAGTTAATAGACGTTGACATTTTTCTGGTTCGTAGTAATAGTTGGATTTGTACGTGGACCGGGTTATTGGAGCCAAACAGTCCTCAATTATATTGAGACCAAACGAATCCTGCCCCTCTGCTGCATCTTTTGGCTATTCGAAACGTGGGCAAAATCAGAAAAGTCTATTAATTGGATAGCTTATATAAGTTTTTCTTATTATTTTTATAACTAATAGGATATTCTGTGAATGCACCGAGCAAGACGTTCACCACCTTTTGTACGTTCACCACCTGTAACTAGATCAAGACATTTAACAAATATAGCTGCCGTTGATTTTTCTTTAGACTCGTCATCAAGTCGACCGAGTACTTCAACTCAAATTTCCGATAATCCAGTTTTTGAAACCAATATCACAATTGAGAATCCGGAGAATACTCAGGGACAATTCCGAGACCCTGATCCATTAATTATTCCTCCGGAACCACCAATCATTCAAACAGAGATTGTTGAGGAAGAAACCATTAAATCAGAAACCTCTAGTGATTCAGATACAACACTTTCAATCATGGAAAATCTAGAACCTCTAAGTATGGAAGACCGAATGAGAGCTAAACGCACTGGCCAAGGTCACGCAATTACTCATCCAGACATTAATGCACCAGATTATGAAATCAAAGGACAAATTCTACACATGGTGACTAATCAATGCCAATTTAGTGGTGCGCCGAAGGAAGATCCTAATGAACATCTACGTACCATTAATAGGATCTGCACACTATTTAAAATCCGAGAAGTTGAAGACGAACAAATCTATCTCATGTTATTTCCCTGGACTTTAAAGGGAGAAGCCAAAGATTGGTTAGAATCGTTACCTGAAGGGGCGATTGACACATGGGATGTTTTAGTTGAAAAATTTCTTAAACAATTCTTTCCGGCATCCAAAGTCGTGAGACTTCAGGGAGAAATTGTTACGTTCGCGCAAAATCCAAATGAAACATTATATGAGGCGTGGACAAGATTCGGAAGGATGTTGAGAGGATGTCCTCAACACGGATTAGATACTTTTCAAATAGTACAAATCTTCTATAAAGGCGTAGACATCGCCACACGAAAAGACATCGACATAACCGCTGGTGGATCCATTATGAAGAAAACCGCAACTGAAGCTTACAAAATAATTGATAACACAGCCTCCCACTCTCATGAGTGGCACCAAGAGAAAGATATATATCGTTCATCTAAAGCGGCTAGAGCCGATTCTAGCCATAACTTTGATTCCGTTTCCGCAAAAATAGATGCTTTCGAGAGACGAATGGAAAAGATGAATAAAGATATTCACGTAATACGAATCAGTTGTGAGCAATGCGGTGGACCACACTTAATGAAAGACTGTCACATTGAACAAACGATGGAACAACGTGAGAATGTTGTCTACATGAACCAAAGGTTGGAAAATAGTTATCAGAATAATTATCAACCGCCAAGGCCAAACTTCAATCGAAATCAAAACATTCTTTACAATCCAAAAGGACCCGACAATAACTCGTATAACCAACAAGGTCCGAATAACCAACCAACTCAAAACAACACTTTCAATCAACAAACACCTGGCTTATATAAACCACAACAACAAATCGAAGAGAAAAAGTCAAATATGGAAAACGTGGTATTCAAGCTAGTTGAATCTCAAACACAATTTATTGAAACTCAAACCCAAACGAACGAGAGATTTGATCAGTCATTAAGAACTCAACAAGCTTCCATTTTGAATCTAGAAAAACACGTAGGTACTCTTGCTAGCATGATGAGTGAGAGGGAACAAGGAAAGCTACCGAGTAATACTGAAGTAAATCCTCGGAATGAGAATGTTAACATGATGTCAACAAATTCTGAAAAACCAATACCAGAAGTTGGGGAGGTTTTAGATGTAAGTAACAATGAAGAAGTTACACCACCACCACCACCCGAGTATGTAAAGCCAGTGGTGACACCATACAAACCACCCATCCCGTTTCCAAGAAAAGGAGTTAAGTATGAGCAAGTAATAAGTAATAAAGATTGTGATACTTCTGGAAAGAAGAAGAAGAAAAAGAATAAGAAAGTACAAGAAACAAAAGTCGTAGAAGTAAACCCGGTGAATACAGTTCCACCAAAACCTCCACCTAGGGTAGGTGATCCGGGTGAATTTATTGTTCCTTGTCTACTTAGTGATTGTGTCATGTATGATGCACTAGCAGATTTAGGTGCGAGTGTGAGTGTTATGCCTCTTTCCTTATATAAGAGATTAGGTGTAGGTGAGTTAAGTCCAACGGATATGAGTGTTCGACTCTTTGATCAAACCATTAAGCACCCAGTTGGAATTGCCGACAACCTACCCGTTCAAGTAGGTAATTTAACCTTTCTAGTCGAATTTATTGTCATTGACATAGAAGAGGACTCAAATGTTCCTCTAATTTTAGGTCGACCATTCTTAGCGTCCACCGGGGCGTTCTTTGATGTAAGAAACGGTAGAATGACACTTAGTAGTGGTGACAAATCGATCACCTTTATGATTCGAAAGTCTAAATCTCCACCAATCAAAACCGTTGAACCGACAAAAACGATTGGTAAGAACCATGTTGTTTTACCAACTCCAACGGTAATGCTTAACAATAATAGAACGCCTAAGTGTGGGGAAAATGAAGTAACACCTAATGATGACTTGATAATAAAGAACCCCATAGTTGATACGAAATTAAATAACCCCGTTATTAACAGTTCAATGAAGAAACTTTTTAAACGGGTTATTGATGCTAAAAGTAAGGGAAACTTTAAGTTATATAACCGGTTAGTATCCAATCTGTCTCCTAAAGAAAAGGCGAAGCTAGTTGAATTTGTGGATATTACGGAAAAAGCTGGTCACTGGCTTAAAGCAAAAGTCACAGATATGCAAGTTGATTATGGACCAAGAGAAATTAACGATGAAGTTAATCACAATTTTGACACCACGGCTACCTAAGTGTGGGGAGATTCAAATGTTCTAAAAAGAAAATGCTATCTAGAGTTAGTTGTTCTATTCTCGTGTAGTTCCGAGAATGGAACCCGATTGGTCTTTTCCGCTAGCAGACACTAAAGAACTAGTTTTCTCCCTCCATTCTGAATTTTTGTTTTGTAGGTTTTTTTTATGAAATTAATATGCATTTTAATTTAAGTTTTTAAAAACAAAATTTACTTTAATTCATTAAGTTGAAAAAATGATTTCTAAAATTCGTCGTGAGTTGAAGACTAGGTCATTAAGCCGAAATTACTTTACCCGAGGGCGGGGCGACAAATTTTGTTATCATTATTTTTAATTTTATTGATTTAAAGTATGCCAAAAATATTATACTTTATAAATTTTTGAAAAGTGGGGTTATAAACCAAACTTCAAAAATATATATATATATATATATATATATATATATATATATATATATATATATATATATATATATATATATATATATATATATATATATATATATATATATATATATATATATATATATATATGTTTGTATTTTATCTTATGTACAAAACAGGGTAAAACAATGCACTTTCAAAGACTGTCATTAAAGTTAAGCAAAAGGTACTAATTTTGACGACAAGACGCAAAACAACAAATATGATATAACAAATGAAGGAATGAACGATGAGGCGCCATCTATCATTCGACGAGCTTTGTAATTACAAACTCGGTATTTTTAATCACTTTTCTACGCTAATCACCCTCATGAATTTAAATTATAGTCTGATTTCATGCAAATGAGGGCATTGCATGATCTTAAGTGTGGGGAAGGGTTATAAATTCTCTCGGGTTTACACTTAGTTTATTTGCCAAATTTTGTGAAAATTTGAAAAATTTTCAATTAAATGAAGTCAAAATCATGTTTATACATATTTATGAACGGTGAAAACTAGGTGATAATACCGAAATTATCGTTACCTCGGAAAGGACATAAATTGAGAAACACCCTAAAACGCTTGAATTCATTTAAAATGAAATAGAAGAAAATAAAAAGGCAAAGAAATAAACTAAGTGTGGGAAGAATGTACCAAGTTATTCAATTTAAAACATATATCACATATTTTTGTACAAGATTATTGCAGGTACTTTTGCTTTGGACGATACTAATCAGTTTTACCCGGTTTACTGTAATACATTTGAAAGAAAGATGGATCTACACGATGAATCAATTCCATCATTAAAAGGAAGTAAAGTCTTCCGAAAAAGACACGCGCTTCTTGATTTAGGTCATGAAGTTGTCGTCCAGACCAGCTGTAGGTTGACGAAAAATCTAGAAAAGTCATCACTAAAATCAGCAGGAAATCCACGGACCTCAGCATCAAACAGGGTCGCCAAGTGGTCAGATTTATCCTAACCATGAGAAGGATTTATCTCGTACAATGGGGAGGCACCGTGCAAATTAGCTTGATAAGACTAATGAATCAGATCCCCAGAAAAGGATAATCTCCTTAAAGATTAAAAATCAGCTTTTAAGACTGATAATACTCAATCCTAGAGATTGACCTTAAAGATTGAGAATTCAAACTCATGGAATTCGATGATATCTAAACTCGAGCATGAACGAGAAAATATTTTGATCAAAAATACAAACCGATTTGTTTTCTGAAAAACCATTTTCAATGCGTTCATTACCATTGAACGTAAAATCCTAAGAAATTCACCTGGAATTCATTAGGTCACCTGAACCAAATCGGGTGTCAACCGTAAGAACGGTGGTTGCATAGCATGGTCGGAGACAGGACCTTGTGCCAGACCGAAAAATTATAGGATGATCTTTACTATCGCTCCTACCAAGGATAGTACTAGCATCCGACACGTAATTAGACCATGAACAAATGCATGTCATTAGACATTGCCTTAACAGTTTCTTGTTCATCGCTTTCCTTTACAACCGGACGGTAGTTTACCGAAAGGTAATATACGGAACAAGTAAACTGGATGTGTGCTTTCCGATACCGGGATAGCAGTGGATTACACGAACCTAAAAGTTTTTAGCCAAAATATTGATCCACAAATAAATTTTGCAACATCGATGATGGATCAAATCAGAAAACTTGTCTAGGGTAAAATCTAGCTTGAATTTTTAAAAGATCAAATGTTTTCATAAAGATCCAATTTCCTTAAAGGATCTAAATTTTTATAGTCATGTGGGACTGTAAACCGCCTTTCAAATGTGCACTTTGCTTTGGAAACCGAAAGTAAATCGGCCATTTGATTGCAAGTGTCGTTGACCTAAACCCAAGGCAACTGTGGATGACACACCCACCTTTAACCATGGTTCTATTGTTAATATCATTGTTTATACCGCTCTATCAAAATCACTGATGTACAAAGTGTGAAGAATAAAGAAGTGATTCGTGTGATGTATTATATTATTTCAAGACTGTATTGCTTGAGGACAAGCAACGCTCAAGTGTGGGGATATTGATAAGGCTAAAAAGGAACATATATTTCATAGCAAAATCCCCCAAGAAAGACAAGATTTTAGTTGCAATTGTTCCATTTTCGAGTAATATTCGTTTATTTTAAATAAGTGCGAAGACAAAAGGCGAAAACGACGATTTGAAGACAAAAAGGTCCAAAAAGCTAAAAAGTACAAGATACAATCAAAAAGGTTCAAATTATTGATGAAGAACGTCTAAAAATGACAAGAGTACAAGTTACAAAACGCAAAGTACAAGATATTAAATTGTACGCAAGGACGTTCGAAAATCCGGAACCGGGGCATGAACCAACTTTCAGCGCTCGACGCAACGGTGTAAAAATTACGAGTCAACTATGCACAAGAATAAAATATAATATTTAAATAATTCATAATAAGAATAATATTAAATAATAAAAAGTTGTTAATTGAGCATAGTTCAGGGGTCGTAAATGAAAATTTAATTTCATATTTCGCTATAAAAGCGATGATTTACGATCAAAATAGCAGAGACTTTCTTCGATCATATTTTCTATCCCTTTTTCGATCATCTATCAAATATCTATATCTAATATCCAATATCTATATTCTATATCTCTATCATGATGTTAACTTAATAAGATATAACAATAATCTTAATTTTAATTTTAAATTATGATAATAATAAGATTTATGATAGAGATCGTTTGAGTGTGTAAGTCGAAATTCTGTCCGTGTAACGCTACGCTATTTTTAATCATTGTAAGTTATGTTCAACCTTTTTATATTAATATCTCGTAGCTAAGTTATTATTATGCTTATTTAAAACGAAGTAATCATGATGTTGGGCTAATTACTAAAATTGGGTAATTGGGCTTTGTACCATAATTAAGGTTTGGGCAAAAGACCGACACTTGTGGAAATTGGACTATTGACTATTAATAGATGGGGGGTATTGTCTAATTGAGTGACAACTCATTGGAGTCTGTCGAACCTATCTTCAAATTAATTATCCTAATAATTAATAATGATTATGGTTGTCCTATTTAGTGACGTTCATATGGAATCTATTATAATCATTTAATTAATTATTCGGGTTGGGTAATTGATTATTCAAACTGATCAAGTGGGTAAATTAATATTCATATCTAATCAAAACAGGGGTAGATTACATACAGTGATAACTGGTGTAATTGTTGACAGAAGTGATAACTGCGTCACAGTTTAAATCCTTAATTAGTTGGAATATTTGACTTCGGGTATAAGGGTAATTTAACGAGGACACTCGCACTTTATATTTATGACCGATGGACTATTATGGATAAAAACCAGATAGGTATCAAATAAACCATGACAAAGGACAATTAACCCGAGTAACAATTAATTAAAATTAAAACGTCAAACATCATGATTACGGAAGTTTAAATAAGCATAATCCTTTTTTTTTCATATTCTATCGCAATTTTATTTATTGTTATTTTATTTATCGTCATTTATTTATTTTATGCACTTTAATTATTGTCATTTATCTTTACGCTTAAAAATATAAAATCGACAAACCGGTCATTAAACGGTAAAAACCCCCCTTTTATAATAATATTACTACTTATATATATATATTTATATAAATATAGTTTTATAAAAATATAGTACGTAATCACTAGCTCCCTGTGGAACGAACCGGACTTACTAAAAACTACACTACTCTACGATTAGGTACACTGCCTATAGTGTTGTAGCAAGGTTTAGGTATATCCCATCCGTAAATTAATAAAACTTGTGTCATATTTTGTAGTATTTTGTATTAAAAATAATACTATTTCGTACCCTCACGCTACATCATCAATATACATGTAGTGTTTTAATATGTATTCATACACTTTTGAAAGACTTCAAGACACTTATCAAAATACTTCTACTTAACAAAAATGCTTACAATTACATCCTCGTTCAGTTTCATCAACAAATCTACTCGTATGCACCCGTATTCGTACTCGTACAATACACAGCTTTTAGATGTATGTACTATTGATATATACATTCCAATGATCAGCTCTTAGTAGCCCATGTGAGTCACCTAACACTTGTGGGAACCATCATTTGGCAACTAGCATGAAATATCTCATAAAATTACAAAAATATGAGTAATCATTCATGACTTATTTACATGAAAATAAAATTACATATCCTTTATATCTAATCCATACACCAACGACCAAAAACACCTACAAACACTTTCATTCTTCATTTTTCTTCATCTAATTGATCTCTCTCAAGTTCAATCTTCAAGTTCTAAGTGTTCTTCATAAATTCCAAAAGTTCTAGTTTCATAAAATCAAGAATACTTCCAAGATTGCAAGTTTACTTCCAAGTTTTCTAAATCCATTCTAAGTAATCATCCAAGATCAAGAAACCTTTGTTACTTACAGTAGGTTATCTTTCTAATACAAGGTAACAATCATATTCAAACTTTAATTCAATTTCTATAACTATAACAATCTTATTTCGAGTGGAAATCTTACTTGAAATTGTTTTCGTGTCATGATTCTGCTTCAAGAACTTTCAAGCCATCCAAGGATCCTTTGAAGCTAGACCCATTTTTCTCATTTCCAGTAGGTTTATCCAAGGAATTTGAGGTAGTAATGATGTTCATAACATCATTCGATTCATACATAAAAAGCTGTCTTATTCAACGTTATAAACTTGTAATCACTAGAACATAGTTTAGTTAATTCTAAACTTGTTCACAAATAAAGTTAATCCTTCTAACTAGACTTTTAAAATCAACTAAACACATGTTCTATATCTATATGATATGCTAACTTAATGATTTAAAATCCGGAAACACGATAAACACCATAAAACTGGATATACGCCGTCGTAGTAAAACCGGGGGCTGTTTTGGTTGGGATAATTAAAAGCTAAGAAGAACTTTGATTTAAAAGCTATACTTATAGAAAAATTATTTTTCTTATGAACATGAAACTATATCCAAAAACCATGGTTAAACTCAAAGTGAAAGTATGTTTTTCAAAATGGTCATCAAGATGTCGTTCTTTCGACGGAAATGACTACCTCTTTCAAAAACGACTTGTAACTTGTATTTCTGACTATAAACTTATACTTTTTCTATTTAGATTCATAAATTTAAGTTCAATACGAAACCGTAGCCACTGGAATCACTCAAAACGGATTAGAAACGAAGAAATGGCGAGTAAAACAAGATTGATAAAAACTACTCATTTTACCTACGTGAAAGTTAGTAATAAATCTATTCCAACCATAACCTAATCAACTTATATTGTATATTATGTAATCTTGAGATACCATAGACACATATACAATGTTTCGACCTATCATGTCGACCCATCTATATATATATTACGGAACAACCATAGACACTCTATATGTGAATGTTGGAGTTAGCTATACAAGGTTGAGGTTGATTCCAAAATATATATATAGTTTGAGTTGTGATCAATACTGAGATACGTATACACTGGTTCGTGGATTGATTCAAGATAATATTTATTGATTTATTTCTGTACATCTAACTGTGGACAACTAGTTGTAGGTTACTAACGAGGACAGCTGACTTAATAAACTTAAAACATCAAAATGTATTAAAATTTTGTAAATATATTTTGAACATACTTTGATATATATGTATATATTGTTATAGGTTTGTGAATCAACCAGTGGCCAAGTCTTACTTTCCGACGAAGTAAAAATCTGTGAAAGTGAGTTATAGTCCCACTTTTAAAATCAAATATTTTTAGGATGAGAATACATGCAGGTTTTATAAATGATTTACAAAATAGACACAAGTACTTGAAACTACATTCTATGGTTGAATTATCGAAATCGAATATGCCCCTTTTTATTAAGTCTGGTAATCTAAGAATTAGGGAACAGACACCCTAATTGACGTGAATCCTAAAGATAGATCTATTGGGCCTAACAAACCCCATCCAAAGTACCGGATGCTTTAGTACTTCGAAATTTATATCATATCCGAAGGGTGTCCCGGAATGATGGGGATATTCTTATATATGCATCTTGTTAATGTCGGTTACCAGGTGTTCACCATATGAATGATTTTTATCTCTATGTATGGGATGTGTATTGAAATATGAAATCTTGTGGTCTATTGTTACGATTTGATATATATAGGTTAAACCTATAACTCACCAACATTTTTGTTGACGTTTAAAGCATGTTTATTCTCAGGTGAATACTAAGAGCTTCCGCTGTTGCATACTAAAATAAGGACAAGATTTGGAGTCCATGTTTGTATGATATTGTGTAAAAACTGCATTCAAGAAACTGATTTCGATGTAACATATTTGTATTGTAAACCATTATGTAATGGTCGTGTGTAAACAGGATATTTTAGATTATCATTATTTGATAATCTACGTAAAGCTTTTTAAACCTTTATTTATGAAATAAAGGTTATGGATTGCTTTAAAATGAATGCATTCTTTGAAAAACGTCTCATATAGAGGTCAAAACCTCGCAACGAAATCAATTAATATGGAACTTTTTTAATCAATAAGAACGGGACATTTCAGGTGTGGGTGGAATATTTGACTTTTTCTTGATCCCGACAACCGCTTATGCTAAAAACGGCTTCCGTTTGTTCGAACCATCGAGTGAGTACAACCGGTCCCTCAGTCCCATCAAAAGTATGAGGTTTGCACCCCATGAAAGCTTTATAGGAGCATCCTTCGCTTGAGTTACCGGCCCCTTGATTGTTGTTGTTGTGGTTGTTGTTATTGTTGTTGTTGGAGGAGTGACCGGCCATGGCCGCATCCACGGCGGTGGCTATCATTCGTTGTAGAGCTTGTTCAGGAGTCTCATGGCGTGGCACACGACGAGGAGGCATTGTTCCTTCAAAACACAAGAATACCGTTGATTAGTATTTTTTTTAATAATACTAACCATGATATGGAATAAGGATAGAGAGAAATTTTCCTTGACTCGCCTTAAATTCTTTATGCCATAATGTCGGAACGTTCATATGAGTCACCGTAATATAATCCTGAAAATTATATTACCCTAATTCACATGTGCATTCGACATTATTTCACTAAGTCAAGGTGGCGCGTCAATTAAATCAAGTAACGTGAGATTAAGATTGAATAAGAATCAGATATGATAGAAGAGTTCGAGTATAATGCACAAGTAGTCAAGTAATTCCTACTTCAAGTCTATATGCCGGTTGTAGTCTAGACTCACTAATGTACCCTATGACTCGGGGTTGACACCAATGAACTCTAAATCCCTACAACCAACGCTCTGATACCATCTGTAGCAACCCGACTAAATCATGTTTGACGGTGCCGACTACTTAGGTCCCGTTACGTGGTTATAAGTCTTTAATATGACGTTTGACCAAAATATGTCGCATTCATTTCATAAGTAAAAGGATGTTTCAAGTTTACAAATGTAGTTCAAAAGACTAGTTACATTACAATGTTTAACGTACGAATGAAACCTATGCGACACAATTTAAAGTAGTCAAAAGACGCTCCAACTATGCATGTATACTCGACATCCAAGCAAGTATCAAAGAGAGTGCGGAAGCATGTATCAAGTAGCACTCAAGGACCTAAGAAAACATATAGAAAACTATCAACGAAAACGTTGGTGAAATCATAGGTGTTCTAGTAAACGTTGCATTTGAACCACAAGATTTAATATAATATGATTATCAAAATCATTTGCATTCCAAAGTTGTTATTTGTTTCGCGAGCACCCAATTATCAAACTTAACTGTTTTACACCCTTTGCGTAGTGTTAGAACATACACTAGACCCGAAAATATATTTCATCCGCTAACGGTAGCGAACCGTCCGAATGAGGCTCGTCAAGCCCATGTGATCACATAATATAAGTTCACGTTTACACCCTGCAAGTGTAACTAATGATAATTGAATTGAGGATTTTTGTTCAAACCCATACGTGGAATGTTCGTTTTCGTACTTGTGTTCAAACTGTAAAAGCATGATACGTATATGTTTCTCATCCCATAGTTTAAAGCATAAAAGTTGTTTGAAAGATGGGACTATGATCTCACCTTGTGTACACTAGTAATAAGTACTTCAACAAGTAACGTGTGCAAAGAACAATACTAGTCTTGACCTAAACAAATAGGTCGTATCAATAACGGTAAACACGATAGGTCAAAGATGTTCAATTAGTCCTATGGCTCGTTACGACCCGATTATGTAGCATGTGAATCAAATTGTCCAAGTTTCATGCAAGATACAAGTATAGAAACAAGTTAGAAAGATTGCATAATCATTTGGTTAAGTTTGAGAAAAAGTCAAACTTTGGTCGGTCAAAGTCAACGAAAAAGTCAACACGTTCGGGTCGGGTCCCGAACTATTTTTCTGAGGTTTTTATTCATATATAAGCATGTTAGAACAAGTCTCATGTGAAACGGAGGTCCATAGCGTGCCAAACATTTTTCGTATATTGGACAAGGTGGTCAGAAGCTGGACACGCCTTATGTCGCGCCGCGACAAAGGCTGGCCGCGCCGCGGCATTACACGCGAGCTGGTACCTGGCCAGTTTCAGTTTTCTAAGTCTCAAAAAAACATTCAAACTAACACAAAACACAAACCGTAAACACTTAGAACTCGTATCTTATATCGTTGGAAAGGTAATTTGACAAGGAACACGACTAAGCACATTTCAACAACCAAAAACATCATTTGCAATAACCGACTTTTCAAATCAAATGATCAATCAATGCACACATTTAATGCTTCAAATTTTACAAGTGCACATTTATGATTCGGGCATTTAATGCATACATAAAACACGCTGTTTTTTTAGATAATCAAGCATACAATACAACTAACTACTTACTAACAAAAATTCATGGCATTCAATGCATCAAATATTCAATTCAAGCTTATCAAACCCAAACCCAAATTCACCAAAATTACTAATCAAGTTTATGAAGTTTTCTAAAACAACCTACACATCAAATTGAAGCTAGTGATGTTAGGAACACATTTAATACATGCATTTATAACATTTAACAACATTTAAGCAACCAAATTATCAATCAAACACACCAAACTTTCAAGTTCATGCTAGTTATCAAAAATAACAAGATCGAACATATAAATCATATTTTCATGTTAGACTTGAGCCATAGACACTAATTAACAACTTTATATGTTAAAAACATCAAGAACACAAAATCTAGTGATTTTAGAAAGTTACCCAAATGTAATGAAATTGGTATGGAATCGAAGAGGAAGTTGCAAGGATTCCAAATATGTAATTTGTTTTGCAAGACACCCGCTAGCTTGGATTTAGATGATGATTCTTGAAATGGAGAAATGAGAGAAAATTGGAAAGTATTGAAAGAAAAAGGAAAATGAAATGGAAAAGAAAGAGGAGGTGGGTTGACTAGTCAAATGCTAGTCACCTCTTTGGCATTTTGGCAAAACTAGTCCCTCGAGTTCTGTTGCGGGTGCGTGAATTACCTAAACGAGATATTTTTAAAACGCGTATTAACGGGAGATGTTATAAACTTATAACCGAATTTAAATAGTTAAACGGAAAAGTAAACGGAAAATGCGGGATGTTACACTAGATTTGTTTTACCAACAGCATCAACAGTACCGTTAGCATCACCATCACAGTCAGTGCCGTCAGCATAGTCAGAATTAGCAGCAGCTGTAACATCACAAACTCCGTCAGTTCAAGAATCACTGTGGACATCATTACGAATCAATAACGCGTATATTGTATCAACGAGTTATGAAGTATTAACTCATTCCCTCTGAAGAAATTATATGTATATTTTATATATATATATATATATATATATATATATATATATATATATATATATATATATATATATATATATATATATATATATATATATATATATAAATGTTGTGTAACAACCCGACTTCATAAATACAAAAACGTGTAAAAAAAAAAAATTTTGATTCCGCTCATTTGGACGGCGTCCAAGATCTTGGATGGCGTCCAGCTCTTAATACCAGGACGGCGTCCAGTATATCTGGACGGCGTCCAGATTGTCTGGAAGCTTCTGTCCCCCGGGTCCAACTCACGTGAGCGGCAATCCCGCTTCCCGACACTTTTAAACGAAAACCTTTTTACAACGTATCTCAATATAATAAAATAAGAAGTTTCCATCATTAAAACAAGTTTTACAACCTCAGGCCCACATCGGCCCGTCTTACCCGTTTCAATCAAAAATACAAGTTTCGACCAATACAAGTTTAATTTCCAAACGACACTAGAGCATGGTGTTTGGGGTTAAACTACCCAAATCTTGGCCGAACTTCCAAAAACTAACCAAAGCATCTCCTATCAAAAACAAGCGGGAGACCACTAATCCAACCGAATACCCTTGCCTTTGTCCACGCCGGAGCCTAAAAAGGTAAACAACGAGAGGGTAAGCTAACGCTTAGTGAGTAGAATAAATATATACATGCATATAAGACTTACCTACTCGCATCCACGATATCATATAACGCATACAAACGCATAACGTCTCAATAAATAAGCTAGTATCGTCAATTCGTACAACTAGCAACATCAATAGCATAATATTCATAATAATAATTCCGTTAACCAAGTTCTTCGTAAGGGAATGACTTCGCGAAACAAGTCATCTATGTTCATAACAACCGTTAGCTCCCAAACACGGCTATGGTATACTAACCCCCGAGGTGTTCCAAAAATAGCTATGGCATCACCCCCAAGTGTTCCAAAAATGGCTATGGCATCACTTGATCAATGTGTGAGTAAAACACGGCTATTACTCACAATCGTGTACACAAACACGGCTATGTGTACAATTAATACTACAACAACGTGGGAGTAAAATACGGCTATTACTCGCCACTATATGCACAAACACGGCTATGTGCATAAATATCAAATGTGGACAAAAACGGCTATGCCTCACAACTATGGTCACACAACGGCTATGTGACACCATCAATACGGCACATAAATCATATACATACATATATAGATATTCCACTCACCTTAGAGTCTTTTGCGAAAGATAACCGAACTTGCAACTTCAATGTAACGTACCTATTACATTTAGCTCAATATCAAACACAACTCAAGTCGATCAACCAACTCATTCAATATTTTAGGGTCTTTTGACCCAAGGTGCAATTCCGACCCATTTTGCACCCTTAACCCTAATAATGGGTTAACTTCTCCAAAAACCCTAACTCTAGCCATTTAAGGTCTTAATGCACATTTAATCACCTAACTAACTCATTTTCACACTTGTAAGACAATCTAGGTCATCAAAGACCCACTTGACCCATTTCAAGGTCAACACACCCATTTGGGTCACCCACAACCCAAAATGACACCCATTAACATTAACTACAAGTGTACTAGTGATTTACTTAGGTCTTTAAGACCCATTTCACAATTTAACCTTTCAAAACCCTAGGTTAGCCATCATTTGGGTCTTCATGACCCAAACTTACCCACAATCCTCAAATCACTAGCAAATGGGTTTTATGTGCAACACTAACCCAAACCCTAACCCTTAACACAATTAAAGTAAAGAAATTAGGTTTAAGACTTACCAACACAATCACCACGTAGCTAGAGACTAGGTGAACGACTTTAAAGCTTTCACAAAAACCCAATTCAACCTTCTTCTTACTTGTTTTGAGCTTTCTTACTCTAGAAACTTTCTCTCTCTCTAGATTTTAATGGAAGATGATAAGGTAGATGGAAATGGAGTAATGAGGCTCACCAAAACTGATCTAGGACCTTTAATTCGTCCACAAAGTGAAATTACCAAAATGCCCATCTAAAATATCTAAAAAGAAACAAGGCTGGCCTGCCAGCTATTCTGGACGGCGTCCAGAATTTTGGACGGCGTCCGGCCCTTCGATCCGGGACGGCGTCCCGCCCATTTGGACGGCGTCCCACATGTCTGAGAAAACCGGATCTTACAACTCTCCCCCACTTGAACCGGATTGCATCCTCGCAATCCATGCAGCATGACAAGCAGGAAGATAAACCAAAACAAACTCTTCGGGCTCCCAAGTAAACTCGGAACCTATACTACGACGCCATTGGACTTTAAAAGTCCTCACCTCTTTATTCCTCAACCTTTTCACCTTTTCATCAAGTATAGAAATCGGCTCCTCAACATACTCTAGTTTGTTGTTTAGCTCAATTTGGTCTAAAGGCACCCAAGAAGAATCATCCACAAGACACTTACGGAGATGGGAAACATGAAATGTATTATGGATCCTCGCAAGCTCTTCGGGTAACTCCAAACGATAAGCAACTTCACCAACACGATCTAAAACTTTAAATGGCCCAATAAATTGAGGAGCTAACTTTCCCCGCTTTTGAAACCGAATAATCCCTTTCCATGGCGAAACATTAAGCATCACCATGTCACCTTACTCAATCGTTCGTCTCCGTTTGTCGGCATACGACTTTTGTCTATCTTGCGCCTTTTTCAAATGATCTCGAATCATATCAATCTTGCTATTCGTCTCTAAAACCAAATCGGTACTCCCGATTTCCCTTTGACCCACTTCACCCCAACAAATCGGGGTTCGACATCTTCGCCCATAAAGCATCTCATAAGGTGGCATCCTGATACTAGTATGATAACTATTATTGTACGAGAATTTCACCAAAGGTAAGTGCTCGTCCCAACTACCACCGAAATCTATAATACACGCCCGTAACATATCCTCTAATGTTTGATTCGTACGTTTAGTTTGACCGTCCATTTGAGGATGCTACGCCGTGCTCAATTCTAATTGTGTACCCATATCGTCATGAAACTTTTCCCAAAATCGAGATGTAAAACGGGTATCTCGATCCGAAATAATAGATATAGGAACCCCATGTCGAGCAACTACCTCTTTGATAAACAATTTAGCTAAGGTCTCCGACGATATCACTTCTCGAATGGGAAGAAACAAAGCACTTTTCGTCAATCGGTCAACTATCACCCAAATCGAATCAAATTGGGTCTCGCCGTTTTAGGTAACTTTGTGATGAAATTAATGATAATGTGCTCCCATTTCCACTTCAGGATTTCTAACGGTTGCAACTTACCATACGGCTTTTGGTGCTCGGCTTTAACTTGCAAACACGTGACGCATTGCTCGACATATTTTACAACATCATGTTTCATGCCCGGCCACCAATACTCTTTTCTTAAATCAAGGTACATTTTCGTCGCGCCCGGATGAATGGAATACTTTGACTTATGTGCTTCATCAAGTAGCACTTGTCGATAATCACCCATCTTAGGCACCCACACCCTTCCTTGAAAAGACAACAAACCACGCGAGCCCATAGTAATGAACTCCGATTGACCCACTATTCTTTCCGCATGCTTGTTGTGAACGAAAGCCTCTATTTGAATCACACCAAGTTTTTCAAGAAAATCGTTAGTAATAATCATACGTAACAATCCCAATCGTAACGCCGGGTGATGACTCTTTTGACTTAACGCATCCGCGACCACATTCGCCTTGCCCAGATGATAAAGTATCTCACAATCATAGTCTTTTACCACGTCCATCCACCTATGTTGACGATAATTCAAATCCCGTTGATTAAAGAGATGTTTCAAACTTTTGTGATCTGAATAAATCGTACACTTGACACCATACAAGTAATGGCGCCAAATTTTCAACGCATGCATAACCGCTGCCAACTCAAGATCATGAGTCAGATATCTCGTCTCGTGTTCCTTTAATTGCCGAGAGGCATAAGCAATGACTTTACCCCTTTGCATTAGAACACACCCGAGCCCATTTAAAGAAGCATCACAATAGATCGTCATGTCTTCCACCCCTTCTGGCAAAACTAGCACCGGAGCTTGACATAACTTCTCCTTTAACAATTGAAAAGCAATTTCTTGCTCGTTCTCCCAAACAAACCTCGCGTTCTTCCTCGTCAATTTTGTCAACGAAGAAGCGATCTTAGAAAAGTCTTGGATAAACCGACGATAATAACCAGCCAATCCGAGAAAACTTCGGATTTCCGTAGGCGTAGTCGGTTGTCTCCAACTCTTCACCGTCTCTATCTTCCCCGGATCTACTTGAATACCGTCCTTGTTCACAATGTGGCCAAGGAATTGAACTTCCCTTAGCCAAAATTCACATTTGGAGAACTTAGCATACAATTTCTCCTTTCGTAACGTCTTCAATACTTCACGCAAATGACGTTCATGTTCATTCATACTTTTCGAGTAGACTAATATGTCATCAATGAACACAATCACCGACTTGTCCAACATAGGTTGGCACAATTGGTTCATAAGGTCCATAAATGCCGCCGGTGCATTCGTAAAACCAAAATGCATAACTACAAACTTAAAATGCCCATAACGCGTTCAAAAAGTCATTTTCTCGATGTCTTCCTCACGGACCCGCATTTGGTGATAGCCGGACCGTAGGTCGATTTTAGAGAAATACGTAGCACCTTGGATTTGGTCAAACAAATAGTCAATCCGAGGCAATGGATAACGATTCTTGATCGTCACTTTATTCAACTCCCGGTAATCGATGCACATCCGCATACTACCATCCTTCTTCTTCACAAACAAAACCGGAGCGCCCCATGGCAAAGCACTCAGTCGGATAAAACCCTTTTCAAGTAGTTCTTGGGTTTGATTTAACAACTCTTTCATTTTCATTGGCGCTAAACGATAGGGAGTTCTAGCAATGGGAGTAGCTCCCGGAACCAACTCGATGCGAAATTCAACTTGTCTTTCCGCCGGAACACCCGGTAACTCATCCGGAAAAACGTCTTCAAACTCATTTACCACCGGAATTTCAAGAATGGGTGGTGGCTTATCACGAGTATCAACAACATGGGCAAGAAAAGCCATGCCACCACTAACAAGGAAACGACGTGCCCGTGCAAAAGTGTATAGCGGCACAAGTCTTCTCCGTTTATCACCGTGAATAATTAATTCTCTCCCACTTGGGGTCTTCACCCGAATAAATTTCTCATGGCATGCAATATCGGCTCTATTATGATCGAGCCAATCCATACCAACAACGATATCAAAATCGCCCAAAGTCATCGGGATGAGGTCGATTTTAAAGTTTTTGGCACCAAACACAACATCACAATTCTTACACACATCAACCACTAGCATCGTCTTGCCGTCCGCTATTTCGACTTCTACCGGATGACTTAACTTAGCTAACGGTCTACTAAGTTTAGGCACGAATTTTGGAGACACAACGACAAATTGGCACCACTGTCAAAAAGTATCTGCGTCGGATTAGAGTTAACCATAAAAGTACCTGAGACAACTTCGTTGGATCGCTTGGCTTCATCATTCGTCATCAAATAGTTGCGACCCCTAGCCGTACCCGCCGCCTTTTCTAACTTCTTGACATGATCATTATTTAAATCGGGACATTCCGGCCTCTTATGCCCCTCCTTTCCACAATTAAAACACGTGACCGACTTGGTCAAACAATCACGGGCGTAATGACCCGAGTTCCCACAACTATAACAAGTAGGCGTAAAAGTAATTGAACCACCCTTCTTCACACTTCCGACGCTTTCGGACCCCTTCTTGTTCTTGTTTTTCTTGTTTGAGAAGTTAGAATGACTAGAACCTTCAAACTTTCTTTTGGAAAAAGCGAAATCAATCTTTCTTGGAACCTCCGGCTCAAAACCCCTAGCAATTCGTATAAATCTTCAAAAGACTTAGCCATACCCCGGCTAATCTTACCCTTCAACTCATCACTTAAAGTACGGTAGAAATCTAGCATCAACTTGTGATCATCACCTACATACTCCGGACAAAAACGAGTCTTTGCCAAGAAGGTAGACTTGAGAGTAACCAAGTCCATTGAACCTTGTCGCAAATGGTGCAACTCGTCCCAGATTTTATCAAGATCAGAAGAAGTTCGGTATTCTTGGAAAAATTCCTTCTTAAACTCCTCCCATGTCAAGCACATGCATTGCTCTTCACCATATAGTTTGATTTTATCGTCCCACCACAACTTGCCCTCTTCGCACAACATGCTAGACCCATACCTCGTCTTCTTCTCGGGAGGACACTCCGCGGTACGGAACGCTCCCTCAATATCGGAAATCTAACAAGTGCTTTTCAATGGATCCCTTACCCCATTAAACATCGGAGGTTGAGTATCCTTGAAAGTTTTTGTAGTGGAAGTCCCGCCTTCCACCCCCACCATTACCTTCACCCCCTTCGCCTAGAGGATAAATGTTTCTAGCCTCTAAAGCCTCCTCTATTGCGGCTTTCATTCGATCATTGATCATTTCGGTCACTTGTCCATCGATCGACTCTTGGAAAATCTTTCGAACATCGTCGAGAAAATCCTTCTTTAGCCTCTTAAAGATGGCCTCAACCTTGGCCGTGAGTTCAACATCCTCACTCGTACTTCCGTCATTAGTGTCGTGCCCATTTCTCATCTTCATTCTACAAAACAAAGTAAGTTAAACAACGAAACGAAAGGACTTAACACATATGCATATACATATATACTACACTATCCCATCTTGCTCAACAATCGTCGTACATCGCTCGTTGGACACGATTTGAACCCGTTACAATGGTAGCTAATCATTGTTACGCAAGCATTTCGCATTAACTTGCTAGTACAACGCCTATCTCGCTTGATGATTGCTAAAACAACACAAAACAATTAGTGCAAGGTTAATTCACATAAACCCTAGCACTAACAATTTCCGTTCTGACCTAAAGTCCTACAAGTCCCGCATAAAGCGCACACACATTAAAGTCTAAGTCTAGGCACCTATCTCAAGTTGGCTAAATCCCTTTGACCATGCTCTGATACCACTTGTAACAACCCGACTTCATAAATCCAAAAATGTGTACAAAAAAAATAAAAATTTGATTCAGCTCATCTGGACGGCGTCCAAGATCTTGGACGGTGTCTAGCTCTTAATACCAAGATGGAGTCCAGTATATCTGGACGTCGTCCAGATTGCCTGGAAGCTGCTGTCCCCCGGGTCCAACTCACGTGAGCGGCAATCCCACTTCTCGACACTTTTAAACGAAAATCTTTTTACAACGTATCCCAATATAATAAAATAAGAGGTTTCCATCATTAAAACAAGTTTTACAACCTCGGGCCCACATCGGCCCGTCTTACCCTTTTCAATCAAAAATACAAGTTTCGACCAATACACGTTTAATTTCCAAACGACACTAGAGCATGATGTTTGGGGTTAAACTACCCAAATCTTGGCCGAACTTCCAAAAACTAACCAAAAGCATCTCCTATCAAAAACAAGCAGGAGACCACTAATCCAACCGAATACCCTTGCCTTTGTCCACACCGGAGCCTAAAAAGGTAAACAACGAGAGGGTAAGCTAACGCTTAGTGAGTAGAATAAATATATACATGCATATAAGACTTACCTACTCGCATCCACGATATCATATAACGCATACAAACGCATAACGTCTCAATAAATAAGCTAGTATCGTCAATTCGTACAACTAGCAACATCAATAGCATAATATTCATAATAATAATTAAATGCTAACGTCAACAACTATAAACCATGGTTAACCAAGTTCTTCGCAAGGGAATGACTTCGCGAAACAAGTCATCTATGTTCATAACAACCGTTAGCTCCCAAACACGGCTATGGTATACTAACCCCTGAGGTGTTCCAAAAACGGCTATGGCATTACCCCCTAGTGTTCCAAAAACGGCTATGGCATCACTTGATCAATGTGTGAGTAAAACACGGCTATTACTCAC
The DNA here is from genome assembly GCF_046630445.1 of Rutidosis leptorrhynchoides. Taxonomy (NCBI): domain Eukaryota; kingdom Viridiplantae; phylum Streptophyta; class Magnoliopsida; order Asterales; family Asteraceae; genus Rutidosis; species Rutidosis leptorrhynchoides. The sequence goes on along the minus strand of NC_092338.1, from coordinate 169,686,444 downwards.
AATCGTGTACACAAACACAGCTATGTGTACAATTAATACTACAACAACGTGGGAGTAAAATACGGCTATTACTCGCCACTATATGCACAAACACGGCTATGTCCATAAATATCAAATGTGGACAAAAACGGCTATGCCTCACAACTATGGTCACACAACGGCTATGTGACACCATCAATACGACACATAAATCATATACATACATATATAGATATTCCACTCACCTTAGAGTCTTTTGCGAAAGATAACTGAACTTGCAAGTTCAATGTAACGTACCTATTACATTTAGCTCAATATCAAACACAACTCAAGTCGGTCAACCAACTCATTCAACATTTTAGGGTCTTTTGACCCAAGGTGCAATTCCGACCCATTTTGCACCCTTAACCCTAATAATGGGTTAACTTCTCCAAAAACCCTAACTCTAGCCATTTAAGGTCTTAATGCACATTTAATCACCAAACTAACTCATTTTCACACTTGTAAGACAACCTAGGTCATCAAAGACCCACTTGACCCATTTCAAGGTCAGCACACCCATTTGGGTCACCCATAACCCAAAATGACACCCATTAACATTAACTACAAGTGTACTAGTGATTTACTTAGGTCTTTAAGACCCATTTCACAATTTAACCTTTCAAAACCCTAGGTTAGCCATCATTTGGGTCTTCATGACCCAAACTTACCCAAAATCCTCAAATCACTAGCAAATGGGTTTTATGTCCAACACTAACCCAAACCCTAACCCTTAACACAATTAAAGTAAAGAAATTAGGTTTAAGACTTACCAACACAATCACCACGTAGCTAGAGACTAGGTGAACGACTTTAAAGCTTGGACAAAAACCCGATTCAACCTTCTTCTTACTTGTTTTGAGCTTTCTTACTCTAAAAACTTTCTCTCTCTATATATTTTAATGGAAGATGATAAGGTAGATGGAAATGGAGTAATGAGGCTCACCAAAACTGATCTAGGACCTTTATTTCGTCCACAAAGTGAAATTACCAAAATGCCCATCTAAAATATCTAAAAAGAAACAAGGCTGGCCTGCCAGCTATTCTGGACGGCGTCCAAAATTTTGGACGGCGTCCAGCCCTTCGATCCGAGATGGCGTCCCGCCCATTTGGACGGCGTCCCACATGTCTGAGAAAACCGGATCTTACATGTTGAGATCAAAATAAATCTTTCCGTACTAACCTATTATGTATGGATCTTAACTACTCGGTTAATTCATATTACAAATATGCAGTAATGTACGTCCTTCGCCCGCAACTTAACCATCGTTAACTATAATCGTTGTCTCAATCCAATAAATTCCAATTCATAATAAATCAAGTGTATTATTCAAATATATATTTGATTTTACACTTTCATCATCGATGTACTTGAAACTTTTTAAATAAAATCATTCGTACCTTTTGAAGTCCACAAGAATTTCACGAAAATCAACATCATGTATCAACAAATAATGAAGTATTGATTCATAATTCCAATATCATTGAAGAAATACACATGTAATTTCTAAAGTTTTAGAGATTACTCAATTCTAGTTTCAACCGTAAATCAATGAGTTTAATTTAATATTAACTCATTAAATCTATGTTACATCTAAAGGAAATATACACATTTATATTTTCCTAAAGACTGTAATAAAAATTCGTTTGTACAAAATATTAATTGTGAAATTTTTTTTTAACGGGTAGGTAATACCCGAGAGATATATAAATTCACAATTAATATGTTACATTCTTCAAATCTGATTAAGAAAATCATCAACTATACTCACTACTTTCACAACAATATACCCTCTTTTATAGAAATCAAAACAACTATTCTCATCCAAAAATTGATTACAAATTCTGATTTTTGAAAAATCAAAATCCAATTCGAGATACAACCGGTATTATCATTTTTAGATTCCTACATCTTTCAAAGCTATACTTTGACTTTAAAACTGTGCTAGAACATCATATGTAAATGAACGACTTCAATCTGAGATTCAAACCCTCCGAAATTCTGGAAGACACTTCAAATAATGAACAATCGAGATGATGATCCAACCACGTGTTACCCAAATTTATGTGCTTGAAAAATTTTCGAAACCAAAGTCATAGTTTAACACATATCCGTGTCAGACCCTTTGGAATTTATTAGCAAAAATGACTTTGCGATCCTTTTCAAAGTAGCTAATTTTGTCACAGCTCCAGCAAGTCAACTTCGACTTTTCAGTCGAAACAGCCTTATTATAACCTTATATATATATGTTGCCCTTTCGCCATCATTACCGAAGAACCGTTTATGTTCCACCACGTTAGCAATAAACTTACCAACAACTTCGCTGATCTTTGATTTTCAGAAAAATCGTTATATTCATTGGAAACCTATCATTTACTCATCTGCATCTTGTAACGAGAATTGCCATACGAATCATCAAGAATTAGCAATCAGTATTTTGAAATCTCGCAGCATGTCTACGCCAACAGATATATGTCTACATATAACGTCTATCTTCTGGACTTACAAATTTCGAATGTAAAGTTTCTGAAAAACACCCTGAACTGCGAACTAGTTCTCGAAATGCTGATGAAGCAACAAAAACTGTAAACGACCTTAACAGTAAAAAGTTTAATGGTAAAGATTAGTGTATTGGTAAAGCTCAGAAAAAGAGAAGTTTTGGAACTGAAAAACGGATTGAGCAAAGTATGAAGGAGGCTGTGGACAAATCACAAAGACTGAACCTGCCTTCAAAGAATCCAAATGATTCAGTAGCTACTGAAGTCTTAGCGAATACCTTGCTCTTTACTCTAAAACCCTTGCGGACGATATTCTTCATCATCCTCTAATCTTAGATATTCTAAGATACCATCATATCTTTCATTATAAATATCTTCGATATTTCTGAAGATATCTTTATAACTATTGTTATTCAAAATTATTTATCTCTTCGCGCGATCTGTGTTACATCATAAAAGAAACTATTTTAGTTTCTAAATTCTGAAAAATTCGAATTTAAAATATGAATGCTATTGAAGTAGTGTTGGGAACTGAAGCATGAGTTAGTATAATATAATGACACTTGATCAACATGATTATATTACAGTAAGTCATGCTGAGTTTCTAAATGAAACGTGATGATTCACAGATCATAACGTCATTATGTGCTATGTCACACGACTCTTGTATTCTATTCAACCTCTAAAATATCAAGAAAATATTTCTTGATGATTCGGTCTTTTCCAAAGTATTCTGGTAATTTGACAAATTAAGATTGTGCCATTACGATTTTCTTCCTTAGAACATTAACTATGTTCATTCTAAAATTCATACCTATGAATTCTGGACCATTACAAGCGGTGTTTAAACGCAAGAAGAGAAAACGAAAGAATAAAGCTCCGAAATAGAAATTGGAGTATAAATCGCAGCAAATCGGAGAAAAACATTAACTGTGGACGACAATGATTATAGAGACAGAAGAAGGGACTTTGAAATATAAGGGAAGATATAAAGCCCAACAACAACCGAGAAATTACAAACCGTATATATCAATGCATATAGCAATATAAATACATGGTAGAACTAAAAACACTATAAAACCAAGAGTATAGTAGAAGTAAATAGATTCTTCAGGTGGTAGATGAAAAAGAAGAACGACAGATATGAAAGTTAGGAGTATATAAAGAACCAGAACTGGATGAAGCATATTGAAAAATAGTTCAAAGTATGAATTAAAGGAGAAATAATAGAAGGTATGAGTGGTAAGAAAACGAAGAGGGTGGATTTATAGAAAAATATCCGACAGAGCAATCAAAAAGGGTGATCGCATTTAAAGCGGATCCTAATTCCCTTAGTTACCGGAGAATCAAATCTTATTACTAAGATTTTCTCCAAATCTCTTGAACTTGGAAATCAATCCTATCTACGTCAAAAGATGTGACGAATCTATACCTACTCATTTCACTCTTTTAGTGAAAGCTTCACTCATACTCTTCACAAAATCAAGTTGTTTTATCCATATTACTCAATAAAGATAAAAAAAAACTCTATTTATTGACCCATATTCGTCAGGAAAATATTTTTATGGTTAGCCATGACGACCACGATCAAATTTCGGGACGAAATTTCTTTAACGGGTAGGTACTGTGACGACCCAAAAATTTCTGAACAAATTTAAACTTTAATCTTTATATGTTTCCGACACGATAAGCAAATTTTGTTAAGTTGAATCTCAAGAATATTAAATTTTAGTGTTCATACATTCAATTAACCTCGACCAAATTTCAATGATTCACGAACCATTATGTGAACGGATATGATTATATAAGTATATGTGTATATATTATAACTTGAAAACATTAACAAAGTATTAGACGTATAATACTTTACATAAACATATTTGTTTCAAAATATATTCAAATAGTTATCGATGGAATTAGAAGATGATATCAAATGATTGAATTATCAGATACATTGAATTATGATTAAGAGTCTCTGTTGAGAGGCCCACGTTGATTTAAGAAATCTTTCCATTTTATCAATATTCGGAAAGTGGTAAAGTGATTTACGAGTAAGAACAAATTGTCAATCATTGAGAGTTAGACAAAGGATAGTGGAAGATTGAATTTCATAAAACTCGATTGATTTATTTTTCAAACGTGCGAAAATGCTTTATGATATAATGGAACTTGATAATTAAAACGTCCTTGTTTAAATAACATGAATTAGAAGATTAGTTGTTAAATATATAGAAAACTCGCAACTTGTATTAAAACATGTTCATTAAATATATATGGTTTTAAATTAATTAAGTGGACGATTGTAACAATTGGTTATTGTTTCGATGGATACTTAGTCATATTATTTAGAACGTTTTAGAAGTTAAAATAAATAATGGCTCATAAACAAAGTATATCAAAACTAAGTTTTAAAGTATAAACGATACGTATTATAATATTTTCTAAACGAAATTTAAAACGAACTTTGAAATATAAATATTTTGAAAGACTAAATATTATATTCGATAAATATTTCGAACATATATATTATGTATAAACTAACAATTCTAAATAAAATATATATATATATATATATATATATATATATATATATATATATATATATATATATATATATATATATATATATATATATATATTTTAACTTAGTCATAAAATGTCCTGATTTAAAATAATATATTTTGACGAACAATGAACCACTGATTTATAGAAGCAAATGACCACAACACTCAATTATATAAGTTACATTTTTCATAAAATAATTTATCAATGACTAAGACTAAATTTTTATAATGGTACGAGTCACTAAATGTAAAAGGCTAGTTTTCTAAGTGTACGAAAAGCCATTCGAGAAATCGAAACTGAGACACTAGTCGAGTGACAACGTTCATGTCATTTGAGTAAAAATTACATTTTTACCATGTACGTAAATATTATATATTATATAATTAATTAGATTATTAATTATTAAAAATATAATTATTATTAATGTATGTCGGCAGCCATGGAAATGTTGGATACCAGCTGGAAGTCGATCCCATGCAATCGCATGGGAACAACCTCATACATCCATGCGATCGCATGGTTAAATATGGGTGGCCAACTCCTTTAAATCTCGACGATCTGGTTCACTTATGCACACACATATACACGATATATTACTCCCTCTGTTTTATTATTATTTATATAATAATAATAATTATTATTATTAATCATATTATTATTATTATTAGGAGTATTAAGTGTTATTATTATTATGTATTATACATAAAATACTACGACGAGGTTCTGCTCGCGTAATTTCAAACTTAGTTTTCGAGTAGGATAGGGCTAAGGAAATTATAGGTTGTAGCTATGGAGGTGATGGGTATGGTTCATGGGTATGCTCGTGAGGTCAATCTAGTGTTTATCGTCTCCGTTGCGTCTACGTACCCTTCCTGCAATATTGAATCTCAATATTGATACGTGAGTACTCATAATTTAATTTTTATATATTAATAGTGTATCCCTGACTAGTGCTCGAGTATATAGGATTATGCATGCTTGTACTCTTGATATTACCATTAGATAGGTTATGCTGAATCCTGAATTAGTTACATATGCGGTTGAGATAAGGACAAGATATGCATGTCGTTGGAAAGCTAGCGAAAAATTAAGAACTTTTCATTTAGATATCGAATGGTTTCGATGAAAGGATTAGAAGTTATAGTCAATTGAATTTTCGTATTATTATTAAAAATGATTATTATTATCGTCGTTATTATCGTCGTTCTAGTTTTTATCTAATTATTATTATTATTATTATTATTATTATTATTATTATTATTATTATTATTATTATTATTATCATTATCAATAAAAATTATTATCATTAAATATTGTTATTTTTACTATTATTAATATCGTTAAAGTTATAATTAGTATTATTATTATTATTATCATTAAAATAGTTATTAGTATTAAAATTATCATAATATTTATTATTATTAGTATTATTATAATTAAAACTAATATTAGTAACACTTAATTATTATGATTACTATTATTATCATTAAAATGAACGCGATATAAAAGATGATTAAAAGCTATCAAACGAATCGATTAGGAAATAATGAGTATGAGTATCATGATGAAATTAAAATATTATAAGATATTAATTTAGATAAAATTATCGTTCTTATTATTTTTATCATTACTATTATTATTAAAAGTATCGTTAGTATTAAAACTATCATTTTAACAAAAATTATCATTTTAATAGAAATGTCATTGTTATTATAAAATATCATTATTATTATCATTTTAAATAGAATTATTATTTTAAAGTTAATATTAAAAAGTATCGTAAATATTAAAGTTATCATAATTAGAACTATCATTTTATCATAATGTCATTTTTAGTAAATATAAATATTGATATTTTTATTAATAGAATAATAATAATTATTATTTCAAAATAATACAACTTTTAATTATTATTATTATCAATGTTATTTTATCAAATAAATATGTAATACAAATAATATAATTACCTTAACAAAACCTTTCATAATATTTTTATGATATTAAATGAACTTTATAAATTTTATTACTTAAGATATATAAGAGTATATTTTTATATAAAGTTTTATTTATTAATAAATGAATTATATTATCTACTCTAATAAATCTTTTAAAATATAAAACGACGATATTTAAACTATATAATAATCATGTATAAATTTTGGAAATCATTTTGAGTCAAATTGACTTTTGTTGACTTCTACATATTAGTCTCGAGCATTAGGATTGTGGTACACTATGACTTGACCTAATTTGTTAGACAAATATTAACCAACATATAAATATATAATTAATTTAGGTTCGTGAATCTGAGGCCAACCTTGCACTTGTTCAATGATGTTATATGTATTTTTACTACGAAATACAGTATGGTGAGTTTCATTTGCCCTTTTTACCCTTTACATTTTTGGGCTGAGAATACATGTAAATGCTTTATTAACTGTTTTACAATATTTATATGCATGAGTTTCATTTGCTTCCTTTTTAAATGCTTTTGCAATATATATTTTTGGGACTGTGAATACGTGCGCAACTTTTATAAATGTTTGACAAAATAGACACGAGTACTTAAAAACATTCTACGAATGAGTTATGACGTACACCGGATATCACCCCTTTTAGTCTGGTAATCTGAGAATTTGAAAACCGAGCTCCTAATTGACGCGAATCCTAAAGATAGATTTTTGGGCAGTAATGAGTCCCAGTCAGAGAATTCGAACTGCTTTAGTACTTCGAAATAGGTATTACAACCGCCAGCTTTAAAAGATATGATCTGTTTGTGAGGTGTACACAACCATCATATTTAAAAGAGTGGCCTGTTTGTATGCTTTGAGCATGACCGTGCGAAATGCCGGTATGCGGGGGATATTCTATATGCATTTTGTTAAGGTCAATTACCAGGTGTTTGTAGTTTGTATGAATGACTTTTATCTCTATGCCTTGCGAAATGCCTGATACGAGATGATGTTTATGAAAAATGGAATTTAAATCTTGTGGTCTATTAAAAATATGGAATTGACGGATTATGATAAACTAATGAACTCACCAACCTTTTGGTTGACACTTTAAAGCATGTTTATTCTCAGGTATTAAAGAAATCTTCCGCTGTGCATTAGCTCATTTTAGAGATCTTACTTGGAGTCATTCATGGCATATTTCGAAAGACGTTGCATTCGATTCATCGAGTTCATCAAGATTAATATTAAGTCAATTATAGTTGGATAGTGGATATTATGAAATGATATGCATGCCTGTTAATTTTCGATGTAAAGAAAGTTTGTCTTTTAAAAACGAATGCAATGTTTGTAAAATGTATCATATAGAGGTCAAATACCTCGCGATGTAATCAGCTATTGTGAATCATTTATAATGTATATGAACGGGTCCTTTCACGTTGATCCAAAGCTCGATCGAGTAAGATTCATGCACCGACCAAAGTAGTTTCAAGACAAAGTAACCCTTAAAATTCATACCAGAAACCATAATATCATACACCTGCAAAGGACGCAATGAACTGAAAGCTACGAGGACCGTGATCAACTGATATGAAATTACAGAGCACGCATAGAGTATTTGACATCAATTTGTATTGTATTGCTTTTTCATATGATTTAATCACCATGAATGAATCCTCTTCTTCTTCTCCTAAAACAACGCACAAAACACTAGTCGAAACCAGCTTATCCGGTCCCCCCAAATTTCGGGAAACAATCGCATAGGTTCATTAAGTTCAACAATGTACTTGATCGACCATTCATAACGCCCATTACTCATCTCGTATATGTCTAACTCTCCAAAATGATGAGCATACACATAAACAAGAAGCAAACAATCCCGAGACTTGAACAAGTTGATATCAAAACACTCCCTCCCATCCACTATCATAGGTGATTGTACACTTTTGATATCTAGATTCTCTAAACATAACTTTTTATGATTTTCACTTAAATCAATCTAATATATCGCATTACTCCAATATATTCCATCTGTAAAAGAATGTAGATTTGATGATGACCAAGATCTATCTCCACAGTCACTCTAAGTGCATGTTTTCGAAGAGTAAGTATAAATTCGACGAGTAAGACGATAATATTCAACTATTCTAGCATAAACTACTCTGTAATAAGGTGATTTTGTAGGATCATAAGCCATTCACATACCATATGCATCAGTAATGGGAATTGATGGAAGCTTTTTAAACAGATTATTGGTTGGATTGTAAACATAATAATGATTAGTACAAAGCCCTTGACACAAAAGCAACCCATTGCAAGACTGTAGAATTACAACTTCACGTTCACATCGGAAAATTAAGTTAGATTCTGGATATCTAATCACCGAAATTCTGATATCTAATGGCACTCATACGCAAAGGATGTTCCACGATGCACAACATAGAGACCAGCAGCAGGATCCAGTTAGGAATTGTGCTACGATGGCGTAGTGTGAAATAAGGGCTTGTGATAATAGAATACTAGCGTTTGGATACGGATTTGAATAGGAGAATTGAGATAACAGGTAAACGGAGCAAGATTTCGATTAAAAGGTCGTCGATGGATTCGACTTCATGTACGGATGAATAAGGGAGTTTGTTACTGAATTCCATTATAACAGGATGTTGAGATGAACCTCCAGCAATGTGACGACCCGGAAATTTTTGACCAAATTTAAACTTAATCTTTGTATGCTTTCGACACGATAAGCAAAGTCTGTAAAGTTGAGTCTCAAAAAGTTTGAACTATTTTCATATATTCATGTGACCTTCGACTGTCCCCGATGATTCACGAACCATTGCTTGTAAATATGTGGATATATATAAATATGTGTATATATAAATATATGTATAATATATATAATAACATGAACATTAATAAACTATTATATACATTCATTGTTATAAATAAATATGTAAAATAAAATACATTGTAATAAAAACTATTATTTTATATGTATATTTCTTGTATATATATATTGTTATATTTAATTTAATTATAAAACTGTTTATATATATACATAGTGTATATTAAATATAATAAAATTTGAGCTTAAAGGGTAAATGTATGTAACTTTCGGTTGACGTTTAATTATTTTTAAAATAGGTCTAATATATATATATATATATATATATATATATATATATATATATATATATATATATATATATATATATATATATATATATATGAAGTTTTAAAATAAAAGTTGGTCCAAAATTTGATTAAAAAGATTATAGTTTTGATAAATATTTTTATTACCTTATCAATCTAAGTTTTTGTACTCCGTACATATAAATTGGAACAGAAAATAAGTAATTATCGAATCTTTTTGATCAGGTTTCAAACAGATAATGACTGAAATAAATAAATGGACTTAATTTTAAAATATGGGATTTTTTCGAATTAAATTAGCCGTAACTGTTTAGCAATGGACACAACTGTGAAAACTATCGGTAACATATTACCAAATTACATTCACGAGATTTAAATTTATGGACTGTTTTTGTTTGGTTTGTCCCACACTTCCACTATCTACAATATATAACTACATATAATTATTAGATATTTCTATTTGCTAAGTATCAACATATGATATCATATATATATATATATATATATATATATATATATTTATATAAATATATGCATTCAATACAAGAAAATGATCACCATTGAATCCGTGGTTCAACCAACACAGCCTACAACCTCCACAAAACTGGTTATTAACTTCCTATCTGTGTTCTAATCGAGTGAATCAAGGACACCACCTTATACCACCATGAACCACCATAATAAACAACCAGTAATCACCCTCTTTCTCTCTTTCTATATATCTTCTCTCTTTCTATTCTCTTGAACGTAAACCTAACCCTTGTTTAATTACTACAACGAAGTGCCAACAACCCTTGTTTTGTTGTTTCAACGAAGTGTAGCTACTGCTGCCATTCTACTTCTGTGTTTTCCGTTTAAACATCCTCGAGAACCATCTTTAAACCACTTTCAGTTCACCACCATCGAACCATCTCCTTTATCGAAACCCACCACCATTGGTTCTACTATCTGTTTCATATACTACTCGAGACCACACAAAACCACCATTTTGATCACTATTCTACGAATGTAACTATTGCAATTCGTTAACCAAAACCAAAACCCAAATTTTTTTCTTGTTTGATCACGAGCTCGAAACCCATTTAAACACCACCATAACTCGTTAATGTTTTCCTGTTTGTATTCATCGACAACCACCACCATTATAACCCATCAAACAAACACCTAAACCACCACGAAGATCACTACCATTCACCACCCTCACCAAACCCATCACCACCTTCGGCCACCATCAACAACACGTCGACATCCACCTTATATCACCCTCACCGCCATTGTCAACCAAACACCATCATCATCATTTATTTTTTTTGTTACTACTACTACTGATCGAATGACTTTTGTGCTTTTTGTTTCTATTCGAAGGGACCCCAAATACCATCCTCAAACTTGATATTTTAATCCTTGAATATTGCTGCTACTACTACTGCAGCCTTTGCAGCCTTTACAGCCATAAAACATATCTATAACACACACAGCCATCACTCCACTATTTCGGTTTTGATTTGTATTCAACCCCAAACCTCACCACCATCAAGGGCCATCTAACATCGATAATTAAAGATAATCACTGCTGCTACATGTCGTCCTTCTGTTTCTATTTCCAACTGTCAACCTCACCGAACCATTAAACTCATGAAAATTGGCTGTTACTACTGTGTACCACGTTGCTTCTGTCTTTCTTTAAATATTACTGCCTTTTTCTTTTTGGCAGACAAAATATGACCCCCACATAAGTCTATAATGGGGTAATATTAATTGATATTATAAGTTGATGCAAGATCAATTAAACCAACAATGTGGACCGATTACTTTTAACAATTCAACTTGGGCCGTATCATAATTGTTTATTTGGATTTCTAGTGGGCCGTGAAACTTGCAGCATGTGTTTTGCCTATTAGTCGTTGGATTAGTTAAAAATTTTGGGTTTGGTTAATTGGTTTTGAGCCTCCTATTAATTCTATTTTAAGGGTTATTAGGATGATGAAATAAAAATCGAATAATGATGTAGTTAATGTTTGACGAATTTAGTGATGAAAGATGATGATGATGATGCCATAGATTTATTATATTGACACTGAAGATGGAACAAGATCGTTTAGATGATAATGATTCTGTGAAGTTTATGATCATGATAGTAATTTAAGTATGATAATGATGGTGAGATGATAATGATATACGTAACATGATGATGATGTTCATCGTGTTCATGCATGGCGATTATGAAGAGGTTTATGCTGTGATGTTTATGGGTGGGTATGATGATGGGCACATGATCACAGTATATGATAATCATGATGATGATGATGTCATGGTGATGTTACACATGATGATATATGATATATGATATATAATATATGATATATGATATATGATATATGATAATGAATAATGATACTCGAAATAATAAGTTAATGATGATGACGATCGGTTAAGATATTTATGATCATTATTGATGATCGTGAGGTACTGATTTATGTTGATGAACCGAAGACGTTTAGGTTATTATCTGGTTAGCGGGACGTCGCGGGTTCAAACCCGGACTTGGGCATTTTTAAGTGCTAATTCTGTGAGGTAGTTATTTAATTTATTTATTTATTTACTTATTATTACTATTATTATTATCATTATCATTATCATTATCATTATCATTATTATTATTATTATTATTATTATTATTATTATTATTATTATTATTATTATTATTATTATTATTATTATTATTATTATTATTATTATTATTATTATTCTTATTATTATTATTATTATTATTGTAAACATTATTTATCTAAGAAATATTAGATACATAAAAATATATTTGATACATAATATATTAGTATTACATAAAATTATAGAATAAACGTATTAACATTAATTATATAAACATTTACATGTAACAAATTATTGATTTTCAACATAATACTAATCACACACACATATATATATATATATATATATATATAGCTATCTAAATATTAATTATTTTAAATGAATATACAAACTAAATATATAAGATATATAATTTAAGATATAATATAAAATTTGTTCGGCTACAATTATGTGTGTTAATATATATATATATATATATATATATATATATATATATATATATATATATATATATATATATATATATAAATGATATAGGTTTGTGAATCCAAGGCCAACCCTGCATTGTTCAATGTCGTCATATGTATTTTTACTACAAAATACAGTATAGTGAGTTTCATTTGCTCCCTTTTTAAATGCTTTTGCAATATATATTTTTGGGACTGAGAATACATGCACTGCTTTTATAAATGTTTTACGAAATAGACACAAGTAATCGAAACTACATTCTATGGTTGGATTATCGAATCGAATATGCCCATTTTTAGCTTGGTAGCCTAAGAATTAGGGAAATGGCCCCTAATTGACGCGAATCCTAAAGATAGATCTATGGACCTTGACACGTCCCATTCGGGTTACGAATGCTTTAGTACTTCAATTTTCATGTTCGATGAGAGTCCCGGAATGATGGGGATATTCTATATGCATCCTGTTAGTTCGGTTATCAAGCATTCCCCATATGAATAATTTTTATCTCTATACAGTTTGCGAAATGCCTGATATGAGATGTATATTTATGAGAAATGGAAATGAAAATCTTGTGGTCTATTAAAATAATGGAAATGATTATTTATGATAAACTAATGAACTCACCAACATTTTGGTTGACACTTGAAAGCATGTTTATTTTCAGGTATGAAAGAAATCTTTCGGTGTGCATTTGCTCATTTTAGAGATATTACTTGGAGTCATTCATGACATATTTCAAAAGAAGTTGCATTCGAGTCATCGAGTTCATTAAGATTATTATTAAGTCAATTATAGTTGGATATGTTATGAAATGTTATGCATGCCGTCAACTTTCGATGTAATGAAAGTTTGTCTTTTAAAAACGAATGCAATGTTTGTAAAATGTATCACATATAGGTCAAGTACCTCACGATGTAACCAAATGTAATGTATTCGTCCAGATGGATTAGGACGGGGCATTATAGTTGGTATCAGAGCGGTAGTCTTAGCGAATCAGTTCTTGGATTAGTGTGTCTAACTGATAGTTGTTTAGATGCATTAGTGGGTCTGGACTTCGACCGTGTCTGCATGTTAAAAGTTTTGCTTATCATTTGTGTCACAAATTACCTGCTTATCATCCTTAGGAAATTACCTGCTTATCATTCTTAGTCTAGACACATCTTACTGCATTGATTGCATGAAAAGTGTATAGACAAAAAAAAATTATATCTTAGCGTATCTGTTACTATAGACTTTGCCTGACATATTCCGTAAATTCCTCCATAATCTACGAAATCTTTTGTTCTATATATATATATAGATATTCTATGTATATAGAATACCATCCGATAGCCGAAAATCATTTTATACCGAAAAAAAACCCCTTTACTCAATAGTAACGAAATGGAACTCGTCACTAGTTCGAGTTCTTCGGAACCCGACAGCTATTCCGACAAGGATGTTCACCTAAGCTCCGAAAATAGCGTCACCAGAATGAATCAACCAATCAGCCATCCCCAATTCATTTGATGGGTTCGTAGTCGACTTAACCGATGGAGACGAGAAGAAGGCGATCCTTTCCATCCACCAACCTGCACTCTTGATGAAGAACCTGAAGCACTTACCGGCAAACCCATTCGAAACACCATTTTCACACTCATTTCTAGAGTATCTCGCCACGATTATATTCTATCTAAAATTCTAAACCTTATTCATCCACTCGATCATCCCGGAATAATAGAAGAAGTCGGCGAACTTCGCGCTCGGGTAGTGGCTTTAGAGAATATGGTGCAAAATTTACTAGCTTCAGCAACATCACCTGCACCAACAGTACCATCAGTAACAGCACCAATACCATCAACAATCCATGCCTCAGCATCCCATTATGTACCTCGAGTATAACCATCATTCTACGTATCGTTCTACATCAATTATCTTCGTTCTTCATGACGATTATGTAATCTCTAATGTTATAGAGATTATGTATTCTAGTTTTGACGGTAAACCAAATGAGATTAATACTATATTAACTCATTAAATCCATGATTACATCTGAAGAAAATATATATGTAAGTATATTTTTAGAAAGATTGTAATTAAAAATTCTTTTGTACAAACTGTTAATGGTGAAAATATTTTAACTGGTAGGTAATACCTGAGGAATATTTAGATTTCACCTTAATAAGTTACACTGTACATTCTTTGAAGCTGATTCAACAGTCATTTACTATCCTACTTACAACCACCGATATACGTATCCATTCACCGCAGAATAACCATTTTTCATTCAATTTCATATTTGGATTTTTACTTATCAGAATTCAACAAGTGGCATAATGAAGAAAATTGGTCAAAATAAAATTTGTTAGAAACAAACAAATTAACTATGAGAAATTCTGTTAAGAATTCACGCTAACAAAGTCCTAGCTAACTGTTCCTAGCTAACTGATTACATTTTATTTATCACAATTTAATTATCGCAATTTATATTCTCGCAATTTTATTTATCGTCATTTAATTTCTGTTATTTATTTTACGCACTTTAAATATCGGGACACGTATACAAGGTTTTGACATATCATATCGACGCATCTATATATATATTATTTGGAATAACCATAGACACTCTATATACAGTAATGATCGAGTTAGCTATACAGGGTTGAGGTTGATTCTAAATAATATATATACTTTGAGTTGTGATCGAGTCTGAGGCATGTACACGGGTCACGATACGTATAAATTAATTCGAATATTATATATTAAACTATATATGAATTATTGGACTGTTAACTGTGGACTATCGACTGTGGACTGCCAACATTGGACAATTAAAATGAATTAAAATATTGATTATAACATATGGAACTAAACAATTCTTCAAGTTTGCCACTTGATTTCATTTTAAACCTCATTTGTATCTTGACGATTACAATCTGCGATTCAAACCTTTCATAATTCTTGAAAACACTTCAATCGATATGATGAACCAACCGCACTTCATCTACGGAAGAAGAGATTGATGCATATAGTTATGCACCTGAAAATACTCAGAACCTGAGTAAATGTTTAACACGTGTCTGTGCTAGCTCCTTTGGCATTGTTATTACCAAAAATAACATTGCAACTCTTTTTCAAATTAGCCAATTTTGTCACAGCTCCAACAAATCAACTTCAACTTTCATTCGGATTAGCCTTATTATAACCGTGATATATATAATTGCCTTTTTCGTCATCATTACCGGAGAACCTTTTATGTTCAACCATATTAGCAGGAAACGTGCCGGCAACTTCAGTATCTTTGGCACAAGTTTCTTCGACAAATCATTTTTATGTATTCAGTGAAACTCTATCATGTATTCATCTACATCTTGTAACAAAAATTGCCATACCAATTACTGGAAAATGGACTATGCGAAACTATGAAGGAGGCTGTGGATAAATCACAAAGACTAAACCTGTCTTCAAAGAATCCAAATGATTCAGTATCTGCTGAAGTCATTAATGAATGCCTTACTCCTAAAATCTACACTTTTACGAACAAATCTTCATCATCATCCATCGATATTAGAAATCCTAATATATCATCGTATCTTTCATTATAAATATCCTCGATATTTCTGAGGATATTTTCATAACTATTCTTATCTGAAATCATTTATCTCTTCGCGATATTAGTGATACATCAGAAAGGAAACTGTGTTAGTTTCTAAATTCTGAAAAATTAGAACTTAAAATATGAATGTTATTGAAGTAGTGTTTGGAACTGAAGCATGAGTTAGTATAATATAATGATACTTGATTAACGTGACTATATTACAGTAAGTCATGCTGAGTTTCTAATGAAACATAATGATTCACAGACCATAACGTCATCATGTGCCATTTTACACGACTCTTACATTATACCTAATCTTTAAACATATCAAGAACATACTTCTTGATAGTTCTATCTTTTCTCTTGAATTCTGGTAATTTAACCAATCAAGATTGTACTATTACAATTTCTCTCTTGAAACATTAGCTATGTTCATTTCGAATTTCATATCTATGAAATCTGGACCATTATTCGCTTGACTTAAAGTCGGGAAGAGAAAACAAAAGGATGGAACTCTAAAATATAAAGGAAACGAATGGAGTAGATTTATAGTGAAATATTCGACAGAGCAATCGAAACAGTTCATCGCATTTAACCAAGAAGGATTCTAATTTCCTTAAGAACCAAATCTTATTACAAAGATTTTCTTTTAAATCCCTAACTCCGGAAATCGACCCTATCTACGTCAAAAGATATGACGAAACTTTACTTTTCACATTTCATTCTTTTGTGATAGCTTCACTCGTACTCTTCACTTAAGCGAATTGTTTTATCTATATTACCCATTGATGATAAAACTCTAATTTCAATTGGTATGAGTCATGAAAACATACTTATTGTCAACCATGACCATTCCAATCAAATTTCGGGACGAAATTTCTTTAACGGGTAGGTACTGTGATGACCCGAAAATTTTTGACCAAATTCAAACTTAATCTTTGTATGCTTTCGACACGATAAGCAAAGTCTGTAAAGTTGAGTCTCAAAAAGTTTGAACTATTTTCATATATTCATGTGACCTTCGACTGTCCTCGATGATTCACGAACCATTGCGTGTAAATATGTGGATATATATAAATATATGTATATATAAATATATGTATAATATATATAATAACATGAACATTAATAAACTATTATATACATTCATTGTTATAAATAAATATGTAAATTAAAATACATTGTAATAAAAACTATTATTTTATATGTATATTTCTTGTATATATATATTGTTATATTTAATTTAATTATTTAATATATATTTATTTGCGTAGTAAATTTTGTTATTTAAAACTGTTTATATATATACATAGTGTATATTAAATATAATAAATTTTGAGCTTAAAGGGTAAATGTCTGTAACTTTCGGTTGACGTTTAATTATTTTTAAAATAGGTCTAATATATATATATATATATATATATATATATATATATATATATATATATATATATATATATATATATATATATATATATATATATATATATATATATATATATGAAGTTTTAAAATAAAAGTTGGTCCAAAATTTGATTAAAAAGATTATAGTTTTGATAAATATTTTTGTTACCTTATCAATATAAGTTTTTGTACTCCGTACATATAAATTGAAACAGAAAATAAGTAATTATCGAATCTTTTTGATCAGGTTTTAAACAGATAATGATTGAAATAAATAAATGGACTTAATTTTAAAATATGGGATTTTTCCGAATTAAATTAGCCGTAACTGTTTAGCAATGGACACACCCCGTGAAAACTGTTGGTAACATATTACCAAATTACATTCACGAGATTTAAATTTATGGACTGTTTTTGTTTGTTTGTCCCACACTTCCACTATCTACAATATATAACTACATATAATTATTAGATATTTCTGTTTGCTAAGTATCAACATATGATATCATATATATATATGTATATATATATATATATATGCATTCAATACAAGAAAATGATCACCATTGAATCCATGGTTCAACCAACACAACCCATAACCTCCACAAAACTGGTTATTAACTTCCTATCTGTGTTCTAATCGAGTGAATCAAGGACACCACCTTATACCACCATGAACCACCATAATAAACAACCAGTAATCACCCTCTTTCTCTCTTTCTATATATCTTCTCTCTTTCTATTCTCTTGAACGTAAACCTAACCCTTGTTTAATTACTACAACGAAGTGCCAACAACCCTTGTTTTGTTGTTTCAATGAAGTGTAGCTACTGCTGCCATTCTACTTCTGTGTTGTCCATTTAAACATCCTCGAGAACCATCTTTAAACCACTTTCGGTTCACCACCATCGAACCATCTCCTTTATCGAAACCCACCACCATTGGTTCTACTATCTGTTTCATATACTACTCGAGACCACACAAAACCACCATTTTGATCACTATTCTACGAATGTAACTGTTGCAATTCGTTAACCAAAACCAAAACCAAAACCCAAATTTTTTTCTTGTTTGATCACGAGCTCGAAACCCATTTAAACACCACCATAACTCGTTAATGTTTTCCTGTTTGTATTCATCGACAACCACCACCATTATAACCCATCAAACAAACACCTAAACCACCACGAAGATCACTACCATTCACCACCCTCACCAAACCCATCACCACCTTCGGCCACCATCAACAACACGTCGACATCCACCTTATATCACCCTCACCACCATTGTCAACCAAACACCATCATCATCATTTATTTTTTTTGTTACTACTACTACTGATCGAATGACTTTTGTGCTTTTTGTTTCTATTCGAAGGGACCCCAAATACCATCCTCAAACTTGATATTTTAATCCTTGAATATTGCTGCTACTACTACTGCAGCCTTTGCAGCCTTTACAGCCATAAAACATATCTATAACACACACAGCCGTCACTCCACTATTTCGGTTTCAATTTGTATTCAACCCCAAACCTCACCACCATCAAGGGCCATCCAACATCGCTAATTAAAGGTAATCACTGCTGCTACACGTCGTCCTTCTGTTTCTGTTTCCAACTGTCAACCTCACCGAACCATTAATCTCATGAAAATCGGCTGTTACTGCTGTGTACCACGTTGCTTCTGTCTTTCTTTA